>NC_138916.1:6090870-6734455 GCF_965231255.1 Vanellus vanellus | reverse complement strand
TGTTGGGTGACATACAAGAAGTTGTCAGAGCAAAGGGAGTTTTTACACTTCCTATTTCCAGGGCTCAGCAGAACTGCCACGAGTCCCTCTCCTTAGAATTTTGCCAATCTCTGCATATCACAATGTTAACAACGTTGGTACAAATCATGGAAAAATTCTAAAGACGTATTTTTAAACATATTGGTAAGTCTGGTGAGGTAAAGAAATGATGGTAGCAAAAGTAACACCAGCAATGAACATGACTACAACTTCCTAGTGTGTTTATTTTAGCACCATCAACTACACCCCACATTGAGCCAAAATTATATTCCATCTGACAGGATGAGGATGAACCATAACAAGCCGTGACATTTTTTGCTACTTATTTCCCAAACTATTTTAATGACCTGCTTCTTCTCTATAAAGAGGGCTGTTACAAAACAGAAACTTTCCATGAATAACCGCTTAAAGAAATATCAGAGGCCAGTGAGAAGAAGACAAAGAAATGCGATCAAATATTTGATCCCGCTCCTTTTTCATTCAGAATTATCTGTTCAGATCTATCCTTTAATTTCACACTCACACTCTTCAGCACACATTCACTTTGTACCCACGGCACTCACAGGAACACGTTATTTTAATTTTCCACATGGGAAATAGCTGCGCAACTGATATTTTTGCTGCACCAGAAAAAAAAAAGTCAAATACACGGCACTAGGTACTGGGTCAGAAATTAGACTTTGTCTGTGTTAGGCTTTCACACAGCTTCCATTCCGGTAATATCTGAGCACTTCTGTTACTATAGTATTTAGGTAGCTGTCTTCATAACCTTCCCATAAGGTAGGAAATATGTTTATTTTCCTTCTTGCAGATGAAGAAGCAAGGCTGAGCAATCTTCCCATGTTCACAAAGAAAGTTTGTGAAGGGAAAGAAAAGGGGACCCGAGTCTTTTGTGTCCCATGCTAGCATCCTGTACGATGAACCACCCCTTCAAAGTGACCAGGTCATTTGAATGTAAATGCAACCAGCCAGTTCTCCAACTAGGAACATGAGTGAAAGCAAAGAGCCGAAATAATCCAAATCTCTTTTATGCTTTAGAATTCATGGCGTTCTGCACTAAATCTCATTTCTCTCCAGCTTGAATGAACTTCTGATAAAAGTTTAAACGATAATGAAATACACACCCATCTTTGGCTTTTCAAAGGAAACTGCCTTGGTCACAACGTAGACTGATGGTCAAAGCAGCTGAGTGAAACCAGGAATTACAAATTCTGTCACTGCCTCAGGTCATAGCGCCGAGCAAGCCAATTCACCTGTTTCATACTTTCGTTTACTACAAATGCAGGGGGGGAACCAACTTGTAAGAGATTGAGATCATCCAGTGCAAACTTGTATTTAAACAAGCTAAAACAGCTCTGCGTGTTGAAGGGGTAATTTAGCTATTTGTTACCAGTTCAATAGGTTTCACGGAGCAGCAGTAGTTTTACGCATCTGTTCTTTCCTATACCTGGCATCTCGCACCTCCTCAGAAGCTCTGTGTTGAGATGGTCTTTCTTCTCATTAAGAGCCTTTCCCTTGGGGCCAGCGGGGCCACTGAAGCGGCAAGTTCCCTAGCGCGGCACTTCCAGGCGACCAGGGAGCAGAGGGTCAGCTGTGCAGAGCAACAGGTTGTGCTGAAGTCAGATTTTCAGGAAGATCCTGGACGATTTGTCTAATCCGAGCAGTTGCACATTTATGTATTTTTTTAATCTGTCACTTTCACAGCAACAGGAATGAGCAGCTTTTTATGCCATTGTATAAGCTCCTTTTCCCAGGAAGCTAATGGTTTCAGTTTGAGACACTGCAAATAAGGAGTGCGGGTGTAATTCCAGCTCAGTATGACTTCAGGGTTCCAGTGTCAGTCATTAATCACTTGAGCTGCACCTTCTGGGTTTATGATTTTGACAAAATCCCTTCATTTGAATTATGGCCTTGTATTCAACACTAGGGTATGTATTATTCTCTATATAATTTTTAAATACAAAGAGAAACAGCATGGAAAAATTAGAATCTATGACTTAAGAGCCTAGTCCTCTTACGGCATAGGCAAACAGAGTGCTCTTGACTTTAACCTATGGGTTCCACTTCATATGTGGCGTATTTTTCATACATCGTGGGTTTTTATAAATTTGCTGTATAAAGCACCAGACCTACGTTGCCAGCAAAATATAAGGAAAACAAATATGTCAGGGTAATGATGCCAGGCCAATTCCTTATTGAAAAAACCAGTTTATTAATACCTTATTGCTACAAGCTAGATCTTATTATCATCTTGGGTCATTTAGAATCTTATTAGGTATTCTGATGGTGGATGAATAATCCTGTGATAAATTCTTTGCCATGTCCTTCACAGTTGTCATAGCAGGATCATAAACAGCATTTATAACAATCTAGCCTGGAGGAAAAGGCTTACAATGGTCTGTTTAACATGCAGGAAATATTCAGATCGGCCGTGTCTGGTTAGATTTGAGACCCACAGGAGAGATACCAAAGTTAAATGTAGCATGGGTTTCTCTGAAGATTAGCTTTATAAAAAGCTTTGGGTCAGGGACATGGGGACTAATGCCAATGATATGGCCACAAGCAGCCTTCTTTCAAGAAAGCCAACTTGAATAAAAACGGTAGCTGCAAGTTACTTTCTTACTGAAAAACCATATAAGCTTACTTGAGCCGCTACTTAAGAAGCATGGCTGAATTTATTTGCAATTGAATGGCTTGGAGCTGTCATCTACTTCAGTGATTATTATATGAAAAATAGTGTATGTACTTACATAGTGAAAAATATGCAGATTTTTGCAGAGCTATAGGATAACTTGCCTACACTGTGCAACTTCTTGAACTCTTGCAAGCTCAGAACCGAATTCTTTAGAATTACTACAAAAGTAACATGGGTAAAGTAAATTCTAGGGAAAAAATATAATCAAATTTACATTTCTTTGAGTGGCTATGAAAAAAAAAATCACACATAGTCTACACATATAAACACTATCATGGTTTATACAAAGACCTCCCTGTCACTGAACATGATGAATTACTCATACCTGTTGCCCTTCAGTGTCACATTCCAAGATATGATACCAGTTTCCCAAGTCCAAGTGCAGCCAAGTGCATCTCAAACCACCAGAACTTTTCAGAACAGAAGTTATTTTTAAATGCTAACAGCGGTATAAATTAAAGCTCAGCCGAAACTAATCACGCAGGACCTATCAGGCACATTTTCAGGGGAGTGATAATAGAAATAGGTGGCTTATTGGAAGGGATTGCGGTGACAGATTTGAGTACAGCCACGTGTATACACAAATACTTTCTCCGCAGTAGGTGATGTCGCTCTCTTGGCACAAGCAACTGAGACTATGGAAAGTGAATAGCAGAATTTGCTTTTCTTAGAAAAAGATGAATTGCCTCTTCCACTTGAATTTTAAATACACTAAATGAATGAGTTCTGTAGCTCTCGTCCCTAAACCAAAGCTTGACTGTTGGAAAGCTATCATAAACGTTCACAGCTGAGAAATGTAGAAATTGCATTCCAGGCCATTCACTGCTGCAGTCATTTGGACACCTCCCATTAGAAACACACAATCATATCCTGGGACTTGTTTGCAGCTGGAACTACCACCTAGAACCAATTTTGCAGACATTTATGCATGCACTTATCTTACTATCAACACATAGCTATGATCATTCCAAGGATATGGCAGTTAAGTTAAATGGGTGCAGATCACAGTGACCATATGAAGAGCAAAGTATTGTCGGTTGCTCAGAATTTGTTCCCAACTTTAAAACCAAATTGTCAATAATTCTAAAGTTGAAAATACATCTCAAAAAAGAAACTAATCTAATCAGGTGAACCCTGAGAGGGGAAAGGGACTAAGCTCACCAAATAAATTGTCACTTAGAGCAAATAGTTCTCAAGCAGCTCCATTTTTTTTTTGATCTCCTGTATTATCCTGCTTTCCTCTAAGTTTTTGTTACCTGACTGCAGATTCTTTGGGAGGTGTAGCTGTACCTTCATAGGTAGTTTTTAGCGCTTTGAGGATGTACCAGCAGAAATATATAATAGCAATGAAATCACAGAGATGAAAAAAAGCTTTGAATTATGCAGTTAAATGAACAGATAGGAGCCTGCAGGAAAACATACTATCCAAAAGCTACAGAGCTTGAGGTACTATGCAAGTTTAGCTAAAGTTGAGGCACGCTTTTTTTCCTTGTTACTAACATTAGTTTTTCTAGTTTGTTCTTAGGACAAATCTAGTAGATTTGAAGGAAAGCTCACTTGTGGCACTTAGGCTGACAAAGTAGCACAATATACATGTTACAATCACACCGCAATCATGATGGTATCTCAGATTTTCACATCTCTAAACCAATAGCAGGTAGAATATGGAATTACATGGCTAGCTAAACAGAAGTGTCATGGCATATTTTTTTTTTAATAATAAAATTCAGTCTTTGCTCCTTCTTAAAAAGCCATGTTTTCTACTGAGGAGTAAAGGTTTTAATTTTTTTTTTTCAATGTGAGATTTACATTGATAATTTTCCTTGTCAATTAAAAAAGCATCTTAAGTATACTATCACTGTGCACAAAAATTTAAAAATTATTGACTTTTTGTTAAAAAATCCCAACCAAAAAACCTTTCCATCTCTGTCTCGATATGTGTACAGCTGTAAAAAGAAGTACCACATGTGAAGATGATTCCTACTTTGGATGCACAGATCAACATTCAATAAGACTGAAAGAGCAGCAATGTAAAATGCCCCAAAGTCTTTGGAGGTCTCAAATTGTTAATATCATTCTATAAATGCATAAAATCCCGCCAAGGCAGCTCTCTTGATATAGTCACCTAAGCATATTAATTTACAAAAATCTCTGATATTAACACATTTCAAATTCTAGATACTCATATGCGTTATCCTTGCACTAAAAGAAAGTATCTGTTTCACTGTGACAAAAGAAAGTATCTGTTTCACAAGCTAAATTTCCCTTTGTCTTCAAACTTAAAAGAGGTAGAATATGCTTAACTTAAAATAAGATTACCTCTCTGACTTCTAAGCCTATCTATACAGTTGTTTTGGACTGAAGTGAAATCTCAGCAGCACTATGCAGTCATTTTTCTTCCCCGTCACCTGCTTATGTCTAATCTCTTTTCCCACTGAAATCAGTGGGACTTCTGCCTCTGATCTGGCCTCATCTGAACCATACCAACCGATTTCCTACCAGTTTTATTGCTAGCATGAAAGCACACATGGCCCAGCAAGACCATCTCTGGTTGATTCCGTAGCATTTTTACAGTGCTATGCAATATATGCTTCATATGCAATAAAACAGTCGTTTCTATAGATAGCATCCAAACTAGCATTACTTGACAAACTTTATAGTTAACTCTTAAACTGACATAATCTAGCTCCACCAGGATGCTTTTAATACTAAACTCATGTGAACTTCTTTAAAAAAAAATGCACATTACTATATTCAACATTTTTACCCATTCTTCAGCATTTTCATTCAGCTTGCAAAGCCCAGCAACAGAAGTGTTGAGAGAGCTTTCACAGTTTTCTGCAAGTCTTTCCGGGGAGATTAATTTCTGTTCAGCTGCTCGCCCACAGCTTTTTGAAGAAGCGCTAGTGGTAAAAGGTGCAGATGTAACCCACTGGCAAAGGCAAGATATGACTCAGTATGAGCCCAGTCACATAGAACAGAGCTTGCTTTAGTTCACTGCCACAGATTCACAACTGTCTAAATTGAATTACAGCAGCCTGCTCTCAGGTAGGGTGATAACACGCACAAGCACCTTCCCTCTAGCCTGCTAATTCATCTCAAACTCAGCTCTCCAGAGTGTCTAGCAAACTACTACGAGGCTCAGCAGGAACTACAAGAACAAAGGTTTTCATGATCAGGCACCACCAACTCCCAGCTCAGAGGTTAAATGCCATAACAGAAATTTTGTGACTTTGGGAAGTTATTTTTCAACTGGTACCTGTGACAAAGCCTTTAACAGCAGCACCCCGGAAAGAAATTAACATTCACCTCAACACAAAGGATCCTCTTCGTTTGTACACAGAAGTAGCATGCATTCCTGATTATAAGCAAGAAATCAAAACGTGCTTGCCAAGTGTGCTGGCTAAACTACGAGCCCATCAGCTAAGGGTTTCATTTCCTTCCCAGGTACTAATGACAGGGAGAGTGGGTCAGTGCCTTACTGGATATCTGTGAATACCTAAACCAGCTGTCCTTTGGTAACAGAGCCGCTCAGCTGTGAATAAGTAAATGGTTCTGGTGTACAAACCGTTGATTAGATCAATTGCCTTTGCAATTCCCTGTGAGTGAATGTTATATACATTCACTAACTGATTGCCTTAACTGTTGCCAATTAGAGCTTAAGTGTCTAATTAACAAGAAATAGATAGAGTTCTCCGCTGTTGACTTTGGAGGACTATGACCAATAACTCTACCTGTACAATGAGATGAAGAGAGGGAGAAAGTGGAAATGAGATGAGTTTAGAAATGTCTGGACAGTATTAATGTGTGTGTGTATATATATGTGTGTGTGTGTGTGTATGTACATATATATAGCATGGTCTTAAATTCTCCTGGCTTATTTGTCAATACATAGTTTCTCCTACAATGTACCATCACCGGGTTCTACTCATTTCTGCTTGATTTATTTCTATTGGCTTCTCCTAGAAAATACAATCACTTTTGAACATAAAGTAACTGTAAAATAAGAACCCATAATACTTCTAACCACAGTAATTTTTGCTATGATAATAACGTAACATATTCATGGTCCTCGTGTATGTGTTTAGAAGCACCCCTGTAAACAAAAAAAATACATGGCCCAGACCATATTTTTCCTTTAAAAATAACGTATTATGCATTATCGATATTCCTCTTACAATAAAAGAGAGAGAAAAAAAGCAGAATAACAAACTTTACAATGCAAACTTAGTGGATTCATTGCAAATCTGAACAGTTCTTCAATACAGATTATGAACTACTCAGATTGGCTTTAGAGCCAGTAGTTAAATACACTGGTAAATACCTTGATCACGAAGAGCAACGACATTATTCTTCACTGTTCAAAGCAACTTTCATTTCTTGAGCAGGATTAGACTATACAACTGCCTAGAGCTATACAAATAAATGCAGTTTGGTGCTACCTAAACCAGAAATCTGCGGAGAAAGACATTTGAAACTGGCAATAGATCCAGGCACTGAAAATAATTTTTCTGCATAGATGGATGATGCATCAGAGACCAGCTCTTACCATAAAAACTACAATAGCAGATGTCAGTGAAATAATATTTAGCAATGACATGGACATTCTACAAAAGTCTATGAGGAAAAAAAAAATCTTCTCAGGTACATGTGTATGTTGTTAATCATAATTAAGGCAACTGTGACAGTTTCTTGGCAACAGACACTGAGTTCCCCTCCCCGACAATCAAATCCTGCAGGAATACTCTCTCTTTCATTACATCAAGCCTGCAGTTCTTTACACTAATATCCTCTACTCGGAACGCTCCAAGTCATAGGGAAACTTTTGTTTTGTCAAGTGCTTTTTTGCTGGATAATCACATGATGACCTCCACAAAAGAAGGGAGCAAGTTTCTCATTAGCCAAGTAAAAAGAGCTTTAAAGCTAGTAATATAAAGAAGCACATACACTATTGAAGACAGGGACAGGAGAGTGGGGACAAGAGAGAGATTCACAGCATCCAAGTTAGGGACCTAACACTATCCATGTCCTCAAAGAGGATCCAGAGCACCACGTGGAATAGCAAACCACGACTACTCTAAGAGCAGCGAAAGATAGTCCCTTGTATTATGCAAGTAAAAATACATATTCAAAGATCTACAACACCTAACAATACGCACCTATATGCAAATATTTCAAGAAAGCAACCTATAGGTATACTCACTATTGACCTTTCAGTAATTAGAGAATTTCCCATTCTTCAACAATAAAAAAAAATGATGATTTGAAGGGATGTAAGCATTTTCAGAGAATCATAGAATTGCCCAGGTTGAAAGGGACTTTCAAGATCATCAAGTCCAACCATCAACCCAACACTGCCAAAACCACCACTAAACCACATCCCTCAGCACCACCTCTACACATCTTTTAAACACCTCCAAGGATGGCGACTCCACCACTTCCCCGGGCAGCCTGTTTCAATGCTTAACCCTTTCGGTGAAGAACTTTTTCCTAATATCCAAGGTAAACCTACCCTGGTGCAACTTGAGGCCATTTCCTCCTGTCCTATCACTCGTTACTAGCGAGAAGAGGTCGACCCCCACCTCTCTACAACCTCCTTTCAGGTAGTTGTAGAGAGCGATAAGGTCTCCCCTCAGCCTCCTTTCCTCCAGGCTAGTTGTGTAGGGTTTTTTGTTGTTGGTTTGTTGTTGTTGTTGGTTTGTTTTTTTCAAAAAAAATTTTTGATGGCAAGGTTTTGGCCAGCTGCAAGTTTTTCATTCAAAACAAGCCACATGTTACCACGATTCATTAATTTTTTCATGAAAGGAAAAAAGTTTGATTAAAGAATACTGAACCATTTAAAGAACACTATACATGCATGTATTAGCTAAAAAGGGTTGCAAAGAAATATGGTTATGATTCTAAAAGAAGGTGTAAATACCACAGAGAGAAAAGAAATCCCTTACAGTATGTATAATTACATTACTGATAATTATATCTCAGTAATGAAGAAATTACAGTGAACACCAGCAAAGCCTCTCACAATAAATTGCACAAGTTTATGGAACAGTCTCTTCAGGGAAGCGTGCGGAAACTCCCCACATCATCTGAAAGACATAAAACATGGGAGACGAAACACATTCGCAATGTGCTGTGGGGACAATACTGAGCTGGAAGAGAGATAGACTGGTCTTTTCCATTTCTAAGTGCTATACCGTGAGCCTAGGAGTGTGTTGTTTAAAATCACCACCTCTGCTGTCTTCCGATTTTGTTGTCTGTTCCTGGCTGTATCTCATGTTAGTGAGATCCCATAGGGTTTAGCAATTAGCATGAGGAAAGCAGTATGATAATCAGAAGAAATTAATGGTTTAAAAACATAATCTTACACTTCCCCTGAGACTTGTTCCATGCAACTGGATTCTCAAAGAAATGAAAAAAAAGAACAGGTAATTGATTCTTATTAAGAGAATGATCTGCTAGAAAATGCTATCCATGTGAAAAAGATGTTAATTTTAAAGTGCTCTCAGAGTCAGTGTGAACCTAGTCTCTGACTAGCTTTCTAAGAGAGAGAGGCTAGGATCCTCCATGCCACCTTTCTCTTTTTCACCTACTCAGAACAGCTGAGCATGACGTGGGTCTTCATGTGCTAACAACCAGCACCTGAAAAAAGGAGCAGGATGCGACAGTGAAATAGCAACTCCAGCAATTTCAATGAGAAAGGTGCTGAAATGAGCATGCGCTGCATGCTCAGTCAATTGCGTGGAGAAGCTACAACAGCTCACGAGTCATGGATATTATCAAACTTCATAAGATATATACTGTATTTAACTATATCCAGTGATGAATTTTTATACACTCCTTCGAAAAGATTGAGTTACAGACTTTATTCCCATGGTTAACTACACTATTAAACATGTGTGTTATTTATTCTAGCTTAGTTTCCTTTTCCAATGAATTGATTAATAATGTAAAAAAAAGCAGTCACGTAAAGCAGAAAAAAAAGCCCTCGGTAACGGTCTGGTCTTACTTCAATGGGTGTAGGAACTAAGTGGATCTCTTAGGGACTTCTCAAAAAAATTAAATAGAAGCGCTCAACCACTTCAGTCCAAAATAATGCTTCACATACTTAATCCAGATATTGATTAAAATAGAGGAAATTTTCAAGATCTCTTATTCTGGGGGGAAAAAAAAAAAAGGAAGTGTTTCACAGAATGGTCTAAGTTGGAAGAGACCTTTAAGATCATCGAGTCCAACCATCAACCCAACACTGCCAAAACCACCACTAAACCATTTCCCTCAGTACCACCTCTACCCATCTTTTAAATACCTCCAGGGTTTCATATATATCATTTTGACAAGCTAGTACATGTGCTTCGACTCCACGTTTTCTTTATACAATGTTATCCACACAAGACAGGTGGTTATGTGGGCAGCATTTTTCCTGTGAACTTGTTCATGAGTAGTGCCTGCTCACACAGAGCAGCCTTCCCTCAAACATTTGCTCAAGTCAAAGAATAAGCTGCACACAAACTTTTGCTGCTCGGTTTCAGAGACTTCATAGAATTGTAGATTGGTTGAGGTTGGAAGGGATCATAAAGATCATCTAGTTCCAACCCCCTGCCATAGTAAAAATTAACAATGTAGTGCATCTTCCCATAACTGAACATCAGCTCGCACAGCAGAAAAACAATTTGGAAGTCTACGTGAAACAGCACCACCTGGTGATCTTTGTCATAATGACAGTATGGCTTTCAATGGGTACTCAAAAAGTTAGATTTTTCTCTTTTCTTCCAACATGGTAAAATAAGATGATTAAAGAAAGGCAGAGAACATCCCCGATCCTGAAAATCTGTAGTTACAAATTTTAAGTTTATATAAAATGTAAAAAGTTTAACATTAATCTAAATCCCAAGACTCCAACATATTGCAGAAAATCTTAGAGAGGTAACCTTTAAAGTAAAAGTGGAAAGTAAATTGAATTCTGCATACAACTGAGTTAATATTGCTCTAAAGCCATCATTTTTCTGTTTTCCTCTTTGGCTGTAGTTTTGAACCAGTGAAGTTAGCAATCCACATCCACTAATTTTACAAAAGATAGGGTTAATTCCATTCAAGTGTTTGAAAATGTTCATTTATAACCCCTCCTGAACACAGCTGCATCCCTGGTAGCTGTGAAAAGCAGGGCTTCCATCCCTTTGTGAAGTTCTGCATCCGAACTCTCCCCTCTGATTCTTTCCCTCCCCATAGAAATTTTGTCTTTCTCCAGGCAAGATCTCTCCCTAACTTTACACATCTTCCTCCATCAAAATACAACCTTCCACTCTTTCTCTCATCAGCCTAATCTTCCCTTCTACATCAAGTCGTTGCCTCGTGACCATTTTTCCCCAGGCAGCAAGCCACATGCCTCTCGAACCACAACAGAAACAGATTATGTCATGAGCAAACAAGTTTTGTTGTGCGTGGCTTGCATTGCAGCATGGCAAGAACTAGTCACTCGGGGAAGGCAGATCGGGAGGATTAGAGACTGACCTCAGCGAGGCACTGATCAAACAAAACTGAAATCAGCCACCATCAAGAGACCGGTTTATCACTAGCCACAAACCCACCCTCTCCATAGCAGAGAGACAACAATCGACTCCCCGCAGGAGAAGCGGCTGTTGGCGCTTCCTGAAGAGGCTGCCGTTCCTTCTGCTGGCTGGGACATGAGGGCACGAACGCAACGCCTGCATCAGAGCGTGTACCCACTTTACCTGGGAAAGCTGAGCTGCAGAATATTAACCTAAAGATGCCTAATTTGAAGGGATCTCTCAGACATCGGGAACTTCTACGCTTCTAAATAACAACAACTGATTTTTAAAACATATAGCTTATGTTCTTCACAGACCTGGAGCCCCTTACGGTCACCGGTTTACAGTGTTATGCCTTTAATAGCTCCAAACAAAGCATCTTTAGTATCAGTCCAGGGAAAAAACCAGCAGAAATACTGTATTCAGACAGATGTCAAAACAGTTCTTTTTCCCCAGGGACAGTCTGCCTGACTGCCCTGCTGGTTTTGTCATTCTGAGAGCTCAACACAACTCTATTAGGATAAATTTTGTCATAAGATAAATTGCATGCTCAAAATGCCTCCTGAAGTTTCAAAATCCACAATTAACAATTTCATATTCATAATGGCAAACATCAATACATCTTCCTCAGGAAGAAACTACCATCTGCATAAATTTAACGAGCACTTTAATACAGGGGTATTGTGGTAGCACACTCATCCCACTATCTCTCTCGTGAAGTCAGACAATATTTGCTAGACAAATACTGATGGGATTGTGGTTCCTTAAAAGCCCCACAAAACAACAAAGTATCTTCATGATTATAGGTGAAACGCACCTAAACTTCAGAGAGTGGTAACACAGACATTGCTCTTTTACATTCTATAAGGCTGGATGTTGAAGGCCAAAGGAAGCTCACATCACTTTTCCCCCCAAAATCATGAATCGTGTTGATTTTTTTTTTTCAATTTATACTCTGCAACAGAATATTAGCCCATAGAAAAACTACTAAAGGAGACAATGTTTTTCCTATAAAAAAAGCAACGCCTTCTAAAATTCAATGTATTTAAAAGGAAAGCTAGATCCCGGGATGCAAATTTGTCAAATATCTTTCCCTGAAGTCTAGTGCCATCTTGCATTTTGGAAAAAATACGAAATGGAAAAATATTCTCCTTGGTTGTCTTTAATTTCTCAGCACTTGGATCCTTGTATTATCTGCTTGAACCGAGTGAAGTTACTAGAAAGTTATCTATGAGCTGGACTTCCTTTCCAAGCATTTGATGCCAAGCACCAGTCAGACCTTTGGTATTAGAAGTAGATTTCCTAACAGATATACAATAGCACGGAATTGTGTATGTGCTTGGATGGAAATAAAAAAGGAGGTCGTAGAGAACTCAGAGCTCGCAGAAGGTATGACTCATGTGCTCTTCTTTCAGAAAATACAGTAACTCTTCGTGAAAGACCGCAGAAAGCATTTTGAAAGAGGATGCACAAGCAGGAAGAAAAAGGAAAATTCCATGTGAGCTTTTCTGGAACTGGAGATAACCACTCAGACCACAAATGATAAAGGTGGAAATGGATGGAGTAGCACAGCCAGCGGTTTGATCCATTTTGTCCCAGACCATTATGATTATCTAATTATACTCATTTCATACACTAAACACGTCTGATCTGTAGCACAGACACCTTGCCCCCTTATTTATAAAAACTATTTATAGCAGCGACATTCCAAAAAGTCCAACTAACACTTATTTTATTAGAAATATTAATATTTGTTATTTCCTTTTACAAAGGACGGATTAACAACAATATTTAAGAAGGCATGGCAAACGAGCAGTTAAAATTGAAGTCTTTGATCCTCTGCCACATGATTCACCAGGCCTAACTCCATCACACGCTTCTCTGATGCTATTCAACCATCCCATAATTTGCAGACTGAAAGGGTGTTCGGCACTTTCTGACATACAAGTCACCTCAGTGTACAAAGCTGACCACAAGAAGAATCAGTCAAAAATGCTAACCACATCAGAAAACATTAAGGAAGGCTTAATGTTTTTCTGAATTTCCACGGAGAACACTACGGTCAGAAGAGATACGGAATTTCAAAGCAGCTGGTTCGCTGGTAGAGCTAGGATTTCTGCCCACTGGAAAACCAAGTGTAAAAGGACATTTCCCATAACTGTATAAATGAACAGCATCCACCCTCCAAAAGGCAATGTGCTGCTAGCTTCTGACATGTAGGTGCTGTATTATTATCAAGGTTTTTTCTAAGTTGTGGCAACAGTAAGCAGCAATTTTCAGACTTCAAAATTAGAGACAGGCTGTTAAACACCCACTGTTCTCCAGTATTCTTTTACTTACCATCCAGTTTGTATTTTTATTATGAATACTGTGTTCAACTTGTAATTTTCTAATCAACCGAAACTGCAAAATACTGATTAATCTAAATGATAACATAATTATAATGAAATCAGATGCGCCACTGATTGAAGGCAGACGTAATCTGAAGAGAGTGATTGGTGCCTTAAAAATGGCATTCTTGAAATAACAACAGGGAACCTAAAAGGATTTTTAATGCTAATGTTACAGTTGATAATTAAGTCCTATGACATACAGCTATTTAGAAAGATACAGGGAAACAAGATGGGGGGGGGGGGATTTTGGCACAGAATCTCTTAATTCTTTGTCTAAGAAGTCTCATGGATGAAGGAAAATTCAGTAAAATATTTTCATTATTAAAACGTTTTGTCTGCCTCCCTTTCCAAATCACTCCAACCAGGTCTTCTATCAAGACCACTTAAAATTTCTGGGTTGTTTTCTGACCTGGCAAAGGAAATCTAGTTTCTCCCAAATTATCTTTAGATCAAATTATCTCTAGAACAAGAAACACATACATCTCAGGTAGCTTCTGACTGAGGTGGAAATCCTAAGGCTAAGTTAAAAATAGCAGGGAAGGCTTTTTAATTTTTTTTTTAATTGGTCCTTATTTAAGTTGGGCTTTCACAACTCCCAGCATTTCTCCACATTCTGGGTATCTAATGACTTTTTCTTTTTTTATCATTTTTAAATGAGTAGTGCGGTATTCAGTTGATGATTTAAGAAGTCGTAGCAGTCTAAAAAAAAAAAAAACCAACAAACAAAAGAAACCAACAAAACCCCTAGACTAAAATTATGTGGCAATAAGATCACTAAAACTACCAACATTTTATTGTAAACTTTCAAAGAAATCAACATTTTTGTAGTTCTTGTCCTTTGTAGGTCTAGATTTCGTGTTTTAACAAATACCAGCAACTGAACTTTAAAACAAATATAACTAAAAAGTTTTAAGAGACTGTGTTTAATCCAAACATAAGTCCTCTGTAAACTAACAGGGGGGAAAAAACCCTCAAACAACTTATCTGTTAATTTACCATTTTGAAAATGAGGGGCTGACCACCACAGCTACAGAACACAAGCCTAAGATCACAAAGCACCGAGACATGCACCTTCTCTCTTGTGGAAGTTCCACTCCATGTCCTGCTTCCGAGTGACACCGAACATGTAATTCTCCCTTCCTTACGTCCTAAGCTGTGGGATTCAGGCCATAGGCATGGGAAATGGATTTCACTCTACGTTTGTTCACAGACACACACATTTTAATCGTGCCAGAAAAATGTTTGTAATGCAGGTAGTGTATTAGAACATCACGGAACGAATTCCCTGCCTCATTTATGTATTTTTTTTCTTTCCTCCATCAATTCCAATGCAAGCAATTTAATTCCCACTACGTAAACTCCCTTTCTGGTAGCTGAATACCATGTTAGCATCCACTACCTTACTCCAAAATGCAGAGTAAGTAACTGTACTGTCACAGAAATGAGAAAGGGACCCCCAATTACAACTGTATGAGCACTTGGATGTTGCAACAGGCTTTTGATCCACACTTTTATGTTGCTCATTACTCAAACTCCTTCAGGGCTTACCCTCATTTTTTGTTCTCTTGGTTTTTACTTCAGCTTCCATGCAGGTTTTAGATTGAGATTCCTAAGTTTACATAACATCGGTTCAGCTCTGATTCAAAGGTGTCTTATCTGATCGTATAAACAAAAGACTGAAGCAATTTTAAATTTGACTTCTCTTTAAGTCTTATGACAGAGGAGTCGATGAGAAGTACAGATCGGTCATTTTTCTAATATGATTGTTTCGAGTCAGCAAACTGAGCGTGGTGATGATGCATTTTGAATTTGCTGCTCGAGCACGTTTTATAGATGCTTTCCAATGCTGGAGGACCTGAAGAATTTTGACGGGTGAATTAGACCAAACCAACTATTGTCCATCTGCCTAGGTCGTTTGCCTCTACAGCAAATAATTTTCAAGGTACAGATAACTCGGAAGCCACTGAATACTTACACCCAAACAGATTTTATTACAAGAAAAATTCCCTGGGATTTCCTTTCCTCAGAATAATCGCTGTCTGTAGCATTTTTTATCAGTAGCTGAAGTTCCACACCACACTTCCAGCCCGCTCCCTTTTCCTTTTTAGAGCTTCTGTTACCACTATGAGAGCAATCTGTAATCAGATACAGGTTGATCATTCTGATAGAAATGCATCATCCTGAAAATTGCCCGAGTTTTCTGAACTTATCTTGTGTCTCCCATAACATGAAACAATTAAAGATGTGCTGCATTAATTTTACTAATCTTTAATAGATGATAATTGGAATTAGGTCTCCAAAGGGAGGGTTTGAGTGTGTGTTTGCCAACAGAAGAATGACAATGATTGATCAGAAATAAAAGCAGAATGTTTGGTCTAATTACTTTGTTGGTTGTCTGAATATAACTCACATTTTATTTAAAATTGTTTGTCTAGAAAAAACAAGATTGCCACTGGAAACAAGAAATCCCTTAGCTTTCTTCTTTCCACTGGCAATCTGCTAACAGCAGCAAATTACATTCAAATTGCACATCAACTACTATTAGTATTAATTGTAAACTAACCTCAGTTCACTTAATTGTGGGCATAATGAAGTATTACAATTAGCCATAATATATTATTTAAATAAGAAATATCAATATTATTTAGAGCAGGTGCCAATTACAGCAGGCAGTGAAATATGCCACGAAAAAGGAATTCAATTAGAAATTCAATTTCAGCAAAGACAAAGGTCCCCGTCACTGGTAAAATGGCTAACAGCACTAACGTGCATCACCTCCATGGGGGAAGGGAGGCTAAACTGAAGCTCACCTGCATTTTGCACTACCGATTTCACAGGCACTCTGGAGAGGCATGTTGCAGACACGACTGCAGATTTGTACAGGAGAGAGAGAGATCGCTACATAAAACCACTAGGTGTATGATGATAGTGTACTGTTATTTGGTCTTAAAATTACTTGGGTCAAAGTCTACATTTCATATCTTTATAGTCACTGATGTTTGAAATTCTCTTTGCTTAAGAATATGATAAAAACAAACCATAGTTTTCAATGGATTTGGATGCAAAAACTCTAGGGCTAAGTATTTACATGCTCCTTTTTCAGTATTTTAAAACTTTCAAGATTCATTTCTGGCTTCTTATCCCAGTTCTCTGCAGTTTGGAGCAACGTAGTAAAGGCTGAAGTTTAAATCCCCACCGACATAAATTTGGATTGAAGATGCTTAGCTCTCCTAAAAAAAAGTATTACCTAGTTTAGTGTTTCTACCCCCACTTGTCTATCAGGGTAAGGACATTCACTAAAAATACTCATCTCAAACTTACTGTCAGACAGCACGACCCATGTTTTTGCCAGAATATATTTGTCTTTCCAGTAAAGAAATTGCATCCAGCAGAACAGTATCTGCCAAAGTGGAAACAAGCTGCATCTATAAAGCAACCTAGACTAATTCATACTAGTCAAACTTGCAACTCAAGGTTAGCAAAATATGGAAAATCTCAGGGGAAAAAGTCAAAATAAAAAAATATGTTCTGCGTATGCCTCGGAATGCTCCTGGGTTATGTTGGACCCTAAAATTGGGGTTGTCAAGTGAATGTTGCCAACAACAAAACATAGCATGAGCGGTTCTTTTAATTTTCCAAGTATTCAAAAGCATTAGTCAGTTCCTGGCATCATGTTGCAATAACACGAAGTAAGGAAGAGATTCTGATTAGCTAGGAAAAGTTGAAGAGAAAAATTGCAAGCTGAAATATGCTGCAAGTATGCTCAAGTTTCAGCCACAGGCCCACGGTGATAGAACTTTTCTTGCTGTACATTAAGATAATTTCAGTATACTACAATTATGTGCCTAATTAAAATTAAGAAATTAGAACACAGTTAAAAGGAATGATATTTTGCTCACAGCTAATTTCATTAAAGTATTAATGAACAGGACTCATTTTATGGCTAGAGGGCAACTACTTTCTGCAAAGTACTTCCATGCTAGCTAATTTATTCATGCATGAAAAACAATCCAATGAGAAATGAGCGAGCCGGGAACTGCTGGTCCTAATTAAAATATTTAAAACACCATGTCTATTCTGTTCCATCTAGCCAAAGACCTAAGCTAGGAGCCAGCACGATACCAATTAACATGGAACAAGCAAACACACAACACCCACAGATTCTGATTAAAGTGCATATTATTGCACCATACAATATATTGTTCTACACATGTATGTAAATGTTTAATTAACCCATGTCTAAATCTCTATAATGTTCAGAAATCGATACTTTAAATCCTAAACAAGTGACAATCAGACTGCGTGATGTTCACTTTTATTAATCACAATGCCTTCTTGGAAAGCTCATTGGAGTCATCCTGCAATTCACGCAGCAAAGTATTTCTTAAGGGAGGAAGGGGAGGCAGAAGCAGAGGAGGAAAAAGGAACAGGCGAAAGATTTTCTTCTCTGCATTTTAGACAGCAATGAGATTGCTGGTTGCCAAAGGCTTGGAAACGGAACGCAATGTTGGGTTAGCCTCAGGTAATACAATATTTTTCATTAATAATTGAAGGAAGAGCCTGGGACTAAACCCATTTGTCAGTCTTGGATGGCGGCAACAAAAACAAAATAAAAACACTTCCTTTATAAACCAAAGAGCTGTTTGTGGGGGAAGAACCCAAGGGATGGCTCCCACTAGAGAAGAACACTGTAAAGGCTCCGAGAGAAGTTGGAGACTTGCAAACTTAGTAGAAAGCAGGATCAGAAAAAGAGAAAATGCTCTAAACTTTACTTCACATGCAGATGAGAAAAATCTGAGTTCAAGGAGACTTGAAAAAGCAGAAATTTGCCTCAGCTTGCACCATCGTAGGTCTTCCTTTTTGAAAAGTTTCTAGGTTTTTTTCTCCCCTCAGTTAATCTTCAAGCATTTCATGAGAAATCTGGCTCCCCACAGAGGTTTTTCTTCCCCTTTTCTATTCCGTTCCCTTACAACACTCATACACCAGTTTCTTCATTAAATGCAGCAAATGAAAGAAATTAAATAGCCTTCCCTTGCTTTTTCTGGCTGATTGGGTAGACTTACTTCCACCCGTCCCTAACTGACAAGATTTGCAACCTGTTGATGGAATTGCCAAATTAAAAAGAACCCACAGTTGCCAGAAATCCCACTGGAGCAGCTCTTATGAAAATTTTCCCATTATCAAACCACGTAAATCTGTTAGCACAGCCAGTACTCATTCAAATTAATGTGTGCTCAATCTTTCTGCCCTGGCTGCGGAGTGGCAAGTTAGTAAGACAAGAATGAGCTCACACACACTCCGACTCTCCTCATTGTCAGGTATTTGGTGCCCTGAATACTTGGTCCTCACTCTTTTCTGATTCAAGGGAAGACACCGAGAGCTCCAGTCCTCCAGAGAGCCAGGGACACAGAGATATACGGCCAGAAGAGAAAGAGTCATGAAGAGCCAGGGAGCTCAGAAAGACTGAGGGTCTGGAACGCAGTAAATGCAGAGGACAGAGGAAGTGAAAGGCTGCATGGAGCTTTTAAGGAAGATATATAGGCCGAGAAAAATTTGAAGTTGCTGGCAGAGGGAGTGAAGAGAAGCATCTGTAGGGGAAAAGAGTAAATAGAAGATCTGTATAACAGAACAGAACAACAGAAAGAAAACACAGGTGCTAATCCAGCGGAAGCAGACATCCTTATACCCATGCTTCACCAGAGACATTAGCACATCTTCCCAGTTCAGGTGAACCAAGAGAACAGAAATACTGATGAAAGAGCAGAATGATCGCCCAAGAAGAAAGTACTGAAATGAACCGTGCTTTTGTTACAGCTCTGGGATACAAGTCTAACGCTTTAAATTCGGCTCATGGCTTTGCCATACAATGTTAGGTAGCACATCTAAGCTGCTCTATAAAAATGCCACCTGCGCTTTGATAGGAATAGTTTGCAGTCAGGGAGTTATAACTTCCCATGAAACAGATTTCTACCAAAATGAGTAACAGCAGCCACCACTGCTGCCACCATTTACTGAAAGTGAGCCAGAGATGGTGGTGTCTTCAGGTGGAGACTCTCTCACATAGTATTTTTCAAGTGCCTAACTCAGTTACTCTTCATGAATCGGTCTGAGTTGTTTAGGCTCTGCCATAACACAAATAATAGTAAGTGTGGGGTCATAATGGAACATCATGAATAAAATGGGTTGTATTCTTGGAAAGATTTCACTGCAGTTAAAAATCAGGCTTTTTCAGGACCTGCAGAAAGTTTCTGCTCTTCCCTTTCGGAATACCACACCAAGAGGAACCTAATGAACAAACTTTACAGAATGAGATGTCTAGAGGATTTTTCTTTTCCTTCTGAGCAAGTTAATTCAATTTTAAACCAGTCACCGAGACAACAAAAACAAAATAAAAACACTTCCTTTATAAACCAAAGAGCTGTTTGTGGGGGAAGAACCCAAGGGATGGCTCCCACTAGAGAAGAACACTGTAAAGGCTGTAAAGGTAAAAATTTTCATTCAATTTTAAACCAGAATGGATTTTAATTTTTAGTGCTAAGACTTACAAGTGTCAAATTCTATCTTTTCCCCGAGCACCAAGGGCAAGAGTTTGGGAGGAAGGAAGGAGGAGAGGAACAAAAGAAAACAAGATATTAAGCAACTTGAAAAAGGACAAGAAACTACCAAGCACTATTAAAATCTCTAGGAACCCCTACTTTTTGCAATCTTTCTTTAAAAATCACAGTTAAATTTTAAAAGGGAAGATCCACATCTTACGTTCTACCTGTTTGTTTAGGATTTCAACAAAGTGGCATAAGAAAAAAAAAGGCAACTTCTGTAATGCATTATAAAACTTTACAGACACGTCAACTTCAGCTAAAACTTTTCCATAGATGCTGGCACAAACTGGGTCAAACCCAGGCAGTGGTAGAAGAGCAGATAATGTAGGATATAATTTAGTAGTGACTGCGGTGCGGTGGCATTCCTCCTGGACTGAACACTGAACTACAAATACACTTGCAAGGTGTGGAAAAGGTAAGGATATTAATTGGGAAAGAGAGAGAGAGGGAGAGAATGAAAGAAAGCACACGCAAGAGAGCGCATGCAAAAGAGAGCATGGGAAGAAAAGGGATGCCTGGTGATAAAAACAAAGGGGACGAGAGGTGGAATCAAACAGAAATGGTAAGGCCAAAGAGATCTGAAAAGGAACAAAAAAAAGATAGTCATAATGGAGGAGTCTGGAGATTTAGGAAAGAAAAAGGAGATGAGTTTTAAAAAATAAAAAGAACAGTCAACACAACTGAG
This sequence comes from Vanellus vanellus, assembly GCF_965231255.1. NCBI lineage: Eukaryota > Metazoa > Chordata > Aves > Charadriiformes > Charadriidae > Vanellus > Vanellus vanellus. Next base: position 6,713,498 of record NC_138916.1, on the reverse strand, counting down.
AAGAGTGCTTAAACAGCCATAGGGAATGCATACTGAAGCCAGGACAGCAGGACCATCTTAAAAATAAAATAAATTTCCTCTAAAATCCCTAACCTGTGGATTTAAAGGCCAGTCTCTGTTCAGTTTCAGTTGCTATCAGTACTACCTACAGTGCTGTTGATCAAATTAGACATTCCAGTTAAACAAGGGTAATTTTATTGGCTTTACTACACACTTTTTACGGCTGTTTAAGCTCTCTTCGCTGTTTTGCAAACCATTCTTTAGCCTGTAGTGTCTTCTGTGACAAAATAATCCTATAGCCTCCTAAAAAATCTTCAGCCTCCACATACATATTCTGGTCTATTCTACCAATTTAATCAGTGAACTACATTGTATGTCCCACTCCAGTGTATCCACTGCCACTACAGCACAAACAAGTCAGATTCAGGGTCCAGCTTGGTGTACCAGGCAGAAAGATGACTTAAGGCTACCACAGCTCATCCTTACCTTCCAGTATTCTTGCACTCAGCACAGTAGCTGGCTGAGTATGTGTCTCAGGACTAATGTCTAATAATTTACAGACATCATCATTGTCATAAGTTTATCATCAGATAATGTTGTTTCTCTTTTGTCAGTATTTTTAGTGCTGAACTGGAAAAACATACAAATAGGTCCCCTAGTTCCATACTCTAAAGTCCGGAAAAACATCTTTACAGCCCATGTAGGAGACTAAAAGTTGCTGTGGTGTCTCCTCCCCCCTGTCCCCAGACTCTTTTGAAACGTTAGCTGCATATCACTGATTGGTAATACATTTGGGACCCTTGGAACTCTACACATTTAAGATAAAAACATGTCTAATGCTAAATAATTCTGCCGTTTGTCCTGGTATACTTCACAAGGGATCCACTTAAAAAGAGCTTGTGTCCCATGGTAACCACTGAGGGAATTTTGCTGCAAACTACTCCATATGGAAACCATACTGCTCACTCAGCATGACTGGCAAGATCAGGACCAAAGAGAGCTCTGGGTTGGCTTTTCTTCTTCTTTTCTGATTCACCCCATATAAGCAAGAGCGGGTACAAATACTCACAGTATGTAATTGGCTTCATCACTGTTGAAGAGCCTCTCTGTTATTCAAACACTCCATATACCAAGAGCTTTCACCTTGCCTCAAACTCTGGTTGAAGTGAAAGAAGTTCTTCCAAAAAGTCTGTGGACTCTTTGTCAGTAAGGTATAGTCTCTTTGCAAAGATCTAATCTTTTCCTTGACATTTGCGATGGAATTTGAATAGTGTCTGTATGTTGCATACAGGGATAAATGTCACCTCTCCAAATTACTGGTGACAGACAAACCTCTAAAGAATATACCTCTATGGATTTTATTACATTATTGGGATTTTTAAAGACATTGCGAAACCAGTGTTTATCTGAGATGCCTGATTCTCTGCATTCTCTAGAAGGAGACAGTGCTTTCATTTGTGTTCTAAATTAAGCAGTGTAGGTTAATTTCAACATTCTCAAGTAGCAGAAGCAAAGAGCAAACTTCAAAGAAGACACCACATCTTTATGCGTCTTTAGCCAGACAAACATTAGTCCTTTTCCCTAACTGAAGCAGCCATTCCAAAGAACCTTAACTTACTGTTTTCTAAATATGCAGATGTTCTGTTGTCACAGTTCCATAAAGTAATGAAGAGCTTCTTAATATTTAATAAACCTGGCATGCTGTCCCCAGGCAGGGAGCATAGACTGTTGATAGCCAGCTACTAAGTGTCCATTAAAATACAGTATCTCCCTTTAAAATGTGCTTAACAAACAGGTTGCGTCACCTGCAATGAAATGCGAATTGTTTCAGCCACAAAACTGAAATACTGTCACCCTACAAGAAACCTAGATAGGTAGAGCAGGGACCCGGTACTTCCTGCGCTCTATTCTGACTCGGATAAAATCTTAACCCTGTGACAAATGCTTGTCACTAGCGCCATTCAACTCAGTCTGCAGTATGGCAAAATAACAGACCAAAGGACTTGATATAGTCAAGGAATGCTACAAAGAAGCTATTTATAAAGCTGCTTCTTGGGAATCTTGTTTATTGTCTCTTGTGTACAATGCAAGTCACAACATATTGCAATAACGATCTTCACTAATTGGATATAGAAGTCATAATACAGAACAATAATATTTGTGCACTTTAGTACTGCCTTTTTACGTTCTAAAAGCAAAAACTAATGCTAATGAGATTTGATAGAAACAAGGAAAAACATTAATGCAACTAGTACTGGACATTCCCCTTCGATGGCGCTGCCACACTAGGGGTCGACCCACGCATTGGATTCCATGCTGGACTTTGCCAGATGGCCTTGCAAAAAGTGGAAGACGTGCCAAAGTGCTGTGTAAGAAAGTGCTAGACAAAATGCAGGAATTTCCTAACTATTCCTGCCTGATCAACACAGGTGTGCAAAGACCACATCAACAGAGCTGTCATGCATCTGCAGTTATTCAGCAAAATCACCTTTGCCACCTGGCTCTGCTCACAAATACCCCTATATTGCCAACACAGCTGTCATCAGTTCGAAATAAAAGAAAAAGGTATATTAATATCAAAGACAAAAATGAAGTCATCAGAAAGAAATATGGAAGATAACCATTCTACCAAATAGCTGGCAGAGAGTTCGGCTCTGGCTTTATAGGAAACACAGAAATAGGAAAAGGATAAACAAGGTGCTTTTAATTGAAAAATTTAAAGAGTCTTTAAAACTGATCTCAACTAGCTCTGTAAGAATTTTGTGGACTGAACTTTGGCTTTTTAGGCTGTACTTCTTGGTGTCTAATTGGTTCGATGCCTGAAGAGAAGGAACAAACATGATTAGAGAAAAGCAAGCTGTCTTTTGAAATCAAGAACCTCTTTGAATCTTGAACATCCCTTAAAAGTGAATCGGATTCAGTTAGCTAGTCCAGTGCTTTTGAGTTACAGGAGCCTAACTGGGCTACATTTAGTAATTTAAAAGGTTGCAATAATTATAAGGTCAATCTTGCCTAGATAAACGCACATGGAATACAAAAAACCTCACATGTATTCCCTGCAAGAATGCAAACAGAAAAAGGGAAAGAGTTTGTACAAAACATTACCGATTTATTCTTCCACTGATCAATATCTGTTGATCCTTTTCTGCAGCAGCGTGTTCATCCTATGAACCTGGGGTCATATCAACACACAAGCCCTAACTGACTAGGAAGCAAACGGGAAGTAAAAATGCTTTTACTCTGACATATCCATGAAACAAGCAGGCATCACTTATTGCAAAGAAAGAGCGCCTGCTAAAATAAATAAATCAATCTATCTTTTTTTCCCTTCCCATAAGCAAGGACACAGTTGTTCTGAACCTTTCAAGTGAGAGATCTAGTTTCTGATTTCATAGAGTAGCTTGAGCTGGATGAGCCAAAAGCCAGTTAACTTCAGATGCTGTGAGGAAATCATGGAGTAATTAATATTGAAAGCACAAAATTGCATTGTAGCTGGTATTTTTTTTTCTAAATATTTCAAAATTATTAAAAATATGAAGACCCTTTTTTTAGGAACTTTATTTTTATCACTCAGGTACACTATGTCTGCTGTGGTACTCAGGCCTTGAATGTCAGCAAGAAACTACAAAACATGGTTACACCCAGGAAACAACGTGATGGTAAAAATACCTACATAGAGGCTGGCTTTTCCTTAACTTAGTAAGGGAAACTTGCAGAATCAAACATCTCTCAAAGCAGATCAGACCTTGGTCCTTTCCCGCTAGGAGACACAGTGACAGCAAATAACTACCACGCTTGCTGAGTTCAGGCCTCAGTTTTCCCCGTCTGTGACCACCTAGCAACCACTGGATGAAAATGCCCAGTCCGCCACATTTGGTAGGCTGAGGTATGGTTCTCCATGTGATGAACTCCAGGGATCAGTAGCTCTATTCTGCTGCTGTCCTGGGGTAAGTCTGCTTATAAATAGGTAGGCATGAATAGTACTGCCCCACGCTTAAAGCTGAAGTCTAAAACCGGAAGACATGTCCACAATCAGAAACAAGAATTAGAACACAAGCCCAAGTTCAGTAAAGGTGTGCCACATCCCCCGGCTGTGAGCAGTATCTACCTAAGCAAGAAGGATGGACGATGCTGCTCTTGGCAGCCCACTGCAAAGTGACTCCTCCGGTGTCTACTGCAGTTTAATCAGGGAGAATGCAGATATAAACACGGTTACCCATTCTGAATAAATGAACTGGAGCCAGACTACAGCACTGCTATACAGTAAAAAGGTTTTGTTTCTCAGACAATTCACTGGGCTCCTTAAGAGTTGCACCAAGTTCCTGACAGGGGATCACTTCCTGCGAGGCTGCTGGTGAGCCCCTGACCAACAGCAGCACTCAGTTTCCAAAGGGAACGTCTACCATATAGATAACTAGACACGCTTTTTTTATACACTAAGGTTGACTATGGTGTATTATGGAGGAAAGTAGTTTCAACCTTTGAACTTTAGAAAACAAACACATATCACACATCAAAATATTTCCATAGTAATGCAGAGACCTTGACACCTCAAATCTTGAGCTTAAGACTCCCACTCTAAGTAGATACTGTAATTAAGATAAATAATCAAAAAGTGATTGAGTAAAAGTTATAGCTTATGATAGTAGGCAGAAAAAAACCCTGAAGACTAAGACTAAAAGTCTGAATGATGTACTAGCACCTAATTTCTGAATTTCATCAGCTTAATAATGATCTGCAAGTTCTTCAAGACAAACTCATTTCAAAGTTCCTGGCACTAGGTGCCTCTCTGTCCTATATTTACAATTTTTTTCTAGCATAATATGGCTCAAAAAAACCCTGCATACACAAAAAGGCTCGTACAGCAGGCTATGAAATTGTGTGTCCTAATGGTGGATTTCCATGAGATTGTACTTCCAGCTATCTCAATATGTATGGATACAATTAGGCAACATCTGTGAAGAAGAGTCTTTAAGGCAAAGAAAATAAACCCTAAACAGACTGAACTGAATAATGAATGAGAAGTTTTGAAGCTTCCAAGCAAACAGAATGGCTGACTGCCTGTGGAAAGCAGAATCTTCAATAAAGATGCCATTGGTGCAGCAGTCAGAATCTATCATTTAAAGACCTTACACAGCACTCATTACACACAAAAAAGTCCATTGACATATATTGCTCCAGCCTACAGGAGTGTTCCTGGGTAAGGAACGCTGAATGAGGGCCGTAGTGAGTCACTGAGTTGTTATTAGCGCACACCGGCCCTACTGCTCCTCAGTATACCTCCAGTACAAAACCTCACCAAGAAACACTTTTCCTCTTGCCCTTGTGATGGGACTGAGTTTGATTTTAAGTCTACAAGTAGTTTTACTGACATCTATAAATTTATTTTTCTAGCTAACAGTCAAAGACACTAGTCCATTAGATTTCAAGAATCTTCACACAGACATCTTTGGCATATTCATTACAGGTGCCTACGCTAACACGCTGCTACTTGTGCTGTGGCTGCAATCAGATTTTGAAAGATCGGTATTAGTATCCCGCATGACTGCATGTACCAACAGTTGAAGAGCGAGCACATATCTAAAAGAAAAAAATCTAAATTTCTAAAAGTATTTTATCACCTGCCTGGTTGTGATTTGGTAGCTTTAATAATTTAAAAAAATATATAACCTACTTTGTTTTATCCTTGAGCTTAAAGTTTCGCGAGGATTACTATCTGACCCTGCCAACACCCTTAAATGAAGGCCATATTCAATTTTGCTAAGAGTCCATATAGAGCTAGTTTAATTTTCCTACCACAGTGCTATAGCTAAAAATTTCTTTCTGTTGAGGAACATTCTAGGGAATATCATCTTCCAAAGCAGAAGATGTCTCAGAAATTAAAGAATTGCAAGTGCTGATTGGCGTTGGTAATATTAGTTGTCAATAACTAATTTCTCTAAGAAGATATCTGATACTATATTTAGAAAGTAATTAATTATTCCTATAAATAATCATTAAAAATATACACATGCTGCATAAAGTGGAGATGCCCTGAGCGATGCTCCAAACAGTAAGCCTATCGGAGGAACACATCAACAAGCCTGTCATCAAAATAGCCCACTCCACCAGCCACAGATGCTGCACTCTATAACTTGGATTAACTTTAAAAAATATATATAACCACTACTAGAATTTTAAGTAGAAAACAGCTTTTTAAATTTTTTTTATTATTTTGATATCACAAAAACCATTACAGACAACCTTCTCCCTCTGAACAAAAGGACTTTACGTATGTACTGTAACTCTTTTCTCTGTGGGTTTGAAATTACACACAATAGTGCCAAAGGTAAGTCATTTCTAGAGGTTTAATACATTTCTGACGTTTTTTTTTCTTTTTCTCCCTCTTGTGAAATATATTTGTGGCCCACAGCAATCACTTTAGACTTTTTAGACACGTCCGGATAGAGATAGATGACACAAGTAATCTACTTATCTTCCTTTTCCATCACCAATAAAAGTGACAGCCTGCCTAATTAGGCCTAATAAAGCAGCAGCCAAGAGAGGGGCTCAGCAGCGATCTAAAGAGAAATGGCATTGACCCACAGATACAGGTGCCGCCTTGAGGCAGTACTGGTATTGCTTTATCTTCAACACATTACATCTAGCTCATACCATATTCAAATGCAAGTAGCATGTTTTTCTCCTCAATTCTTAGATCAAGAACAAAAAAAAAAAATCTCATCTAATCAAAAAAGGCACTGACAATTTTTCAGCCTCACATTAAAAGCAAAGAGTCATTCAGAACAGTGCACTCCATATTCTATTTTATAATATCACTTTAAGCTATTTCTTTGAATCACAGACATTTCTTTGTTAAGAAGGAAAATCAAAAATTCATCAGAAGAAGTTCTCAGGTTTTTTTCCTTTTTTTCTCCACCCCTTTTTTCCTCCCCCTCCTCCCCTTTCCTCAAACAGGGCTATTGCGCAGGGTTTTTAGCTGGAACCAACATTTATAGAAGTTAGGGATCCTTAAGCAATTATTAGCGGTGAGAGTTTGACACGCCTGAGAGTTGTCAACAACTGACTTTAAATAAAGTAGAAGGAACGGAAAATAAACGGTGCTCTCAGCAAAATTAATACACAGCCTTGGAAATTAAAGGTATAATGTTTTTTAAACAAGGAAAAAAGTGAACTTTGCATGAAACAGCATTTTAAGTATATCTTTGTAAAAATTACCAGATTGTCAAATGGCATGAAAGTAAATCAAGTCTGCAGCTACATGGGATATTTCTACATTTGCTCAAAACAAAACAAAAATATCTTGGGTTTTTTTTTGTCTGCAAGTATTCTTCATTCTTATTAGCCCAGATTGCCAAAGGCTGTTTTTGCTGAACTTGTACTGGAATACCACCACTTTCAGTACGTTCCTTGCTAGTGAAGGGATTGTACCAGGAGAGTTGAACACAGAAAGCACTTTATTTCAAATTATTATCCAAGTTTCTGTCTTTTCTGAATGAAGCGCAAAGGCTACAGTGGTGCAGAAAGGTTGTCAATGGTGAACACCCCAAGTGCGCTACCTCAAATGCCAGCTTGAGCGTTATTAGTAAATAACACCACTGGTACTTGTCCTGACAATATTTGGATTTGCTGTTCAAAATGGATGCACGCTATTGTGAGCAAAGCCATCTTCTTTCATTAGAGAACTGTTGCTTTGAAAATATGCAGTACTATTCTGTGGAACTGACTGTCACAAGAGATCATCGAGACTAAGGCCACTGGAGGGAAAAAAAAAAAAAAAAAAGAAAAAAAGAAGAAAGAAAAAGGGAATAGAATATAACAGTATCCAACTAACAAATTTGGGAAGGAAACAGACCTCCTAGTTCAGGGCATTAACTAGTCTATGAGCACCAAGAATTACTGAAAAACACCCTTAACTTTTCTTCTTGTTGTTCCTTAATAATGGACCAACTGATATGTGCATTTGCTTACTAGGAACATTCTGGTTCAAATCCAGAAGACTTTAAATTTAATAAAAATATTTCAGTTTACCTCGATAGCCTCGATTCAGATCTTTTAAGATCACAGGAGAAGAATGTTGTAGAAAATTAGAACACAGAAAAAGCGAACTGGTTGCGGATGAGAATAGAAATGAACACAGTGACATTTTTCTATCCTTTTCCCACCATATAAAAATGACCCTTCAGCATACAAGATATTGGATAATGACACACTAATGGCTGCCAAAGAGTAGTTTTACTTTTAACTAATTAAGCTCAACTTGTTAGAACAGTCCTTCTAAAGAAAGTTTAACTAATCCCATAGCTATTCTTTACATTTAAATTCTTACTTAGCATAAAACTAAACAAAATAATAAATATTCTCCATTCAATCAGCGCATGAAGGAAACGTGGAAGATACGAATAAGAAATCAATGAAAAGCTTTTTGGGAACGTACGTAAACCCATAGTTCAGGGGCTGAAATATCAAGAGGCACAAATTACAGAAGGACATACAGAAGAATTGGGGTCCATTATTCTGACTTGACTGATTCTAATGAAACCCAATGTTCAGCCTAAAACTGTTAATATTCTACTACTCATTCATCAGTATGGTACCTTCACGACAGCTGATACCTTCTTGTTATTGTTTGAGGCAGTTTGTTTTATTTTAAAGGAAAAAGAAAGGCTTTCCCACTTTCCTGGTTCACTAAGACAAAGAATGATCAGAAATTCAGAACTCGGACCTCACCAAAATGTTAATTACCTTAGGAGCTGTGGAAAAGGCAGAAGACCCACTGCTATTTTTTACAGGTTTTTTTCCCCAATTCTATCAAAAACAGAATTAAATTTCGAAAAAATTTATCCAGCTCTAATAAGCCAAATGATGTGCAAGTTATGCTGAGCTGTAACATCAACAAGTTTGTATCTTGCTGACACTTTTTTTACCTGCTGAGAACATAGACATACTGACAGAACTACTTACATGTACTGGAAAAATAGGTCTGCCACCAAACAAATACCACCTTCAACATGATGAACACAGAAAAAGCAAGTTACTCAATATGTTCAGCTTTGAAACCACTGGGGGGGGGGGACGGGGGGACGGGACGGACGGGACGGGACGGAATTCCTGTTCTGTTAGGCTCAGCTATCAGAATCACTCAAGTAATTGTTAATACCTGCTCTATTGCAGTACTTTGCAGGCCTCAGACTCCAATCTCAAAACATTCAGCTAAATTACCAAAAAAAATGTATGTAGGCCGAGCAAAAGCCAAAAGATTTGCTTAAAGAAAGCTCCCTGAAAAACAAGAGCATCTTTCATCTGCTTCCATATGCACCTTTTGGTTTTAGTTGATGCTGTTATCTCTGATTCCTATTTTAAAGCAGCATTTTGCACAGAAATTCTGGAAGCTTATCTAAAGGGATCGAGTGGAGGGGTTGTACTGGTTCAGCAGCATAAAATCAGATGAGTTTAACAGAGAGAGAAAATAATCCTTCAGCTTTAAATTCAAACTACCTCAAGAGTCAACCTGTCATCCCATAGTTCATCTCGCTGGTTTAGGATTCTTGACAAAAGAGGAGAATTGAGGAAAAAGAGGAGTTCCCCGCAGGTAATGTCTCTGAATAATCACGGGGAATAGGAATTACCTTATTATATTTATTGCTTCTGTCTTCTCCACATTACGAAGGAAGGGAGTTATTCCTGCTCCTTTTACATGATACTGAATTTGTTACTAAAGGGAGCCAGGACTTTGTCCGTAAGGATGCAGAAACAGCTCAGAGCAGACAAGCACAAAGTCCACATTGGCAGTTCCACAGGGTCTGAACTGCCGACAAAGGTAAATGATCCAATAGTGGCATTCAGAAGGCAGAGGTTTTTGGATAAGGAGGGGACCGTTTTGGGTTGCAAACTCAGAGAATCATAAGTGTGGGGCACGGAATCAGTTATGTATTTCTTACTACCTGTATGCCAGCTGTGCTTACTAATGGCGCCGGTTCACAACATAAGCGCCAAGCCCTTTCCGAAGCCGTCATTTGAACAGACCCCCACAGCATTGAGGGTGATTGCGCTGACAGCAGAGGAGAGATCCACCTCTGTACCAGCCCTTGATACTGTGGCATATGCTGGCTCAGCAGTGCTACCTCAGTCTGAATTGGTAATAGACTGACATAAAACCCTTAACCCTTAATGAAGTGAAATAATGTGATTTGCTGAAAATGCTGGGCCTTCTTTTTATTATTATTATTTGAAAAGAAGTAACAGATGTAGGTCAGCTCATGAACATAACAGATGAACAGCATTTCACCGCCTCGTACCGGTCAAAGCTAAAATACTCTGTTGGGACTCTTCTACCTGCAAGTGTGCAGCGTGCAACTTCTTATTCATTTAAGACTACGGTTTCTACCTCAGTGCATTCCTGATAGAAGGCTTGTCGTTATATAAATTTGTGGGCCAACTGGGCATAAAAAACTCCACGTACATTGTCTTAGGTGTTTTAAGACTGGAAAGTTTTAGTTCGCGCTAACAAGCACACTTTTAATGAATCAGATCTTATTAGCAATTTCTTTCTGTGGTGATATTCTCTTGTGAATGAGGCCACAGCTACAAAAGTAGAGTGAAGTTCACTGCCAGATTCTGCATTAAGAAATGGAATTTTTCTGCACCAGCTTTCAAAAACACTACAAAACTTCCTGACTTGACTGAAACCTGATGAAGATCTGCTGTCTTGAATACTTGGCTCAAAAGACATCTCTTAGCAAATTCTAAGACAAAGTTACCATATTAAGCTTAAAGCTAAAAGTATTTTATTTGCTGATACTTTCCCATGACGCGTCACTAATTTCAGTTGAAAATAATCCTCAGCCTCCCCAGGAAGCTGTTGGTTTCTCATCTTTTAGTCCAAGGAATTATTCACATAAGAAAAATCGTGAAATTGAAGTTGTGAACTTTTATAAGCAGAAAAAAAAGCTTTTCATCAACTCAATCCATTGAATGAATTTTTTGTCTGGGTCTCAGATTCACACTCCTTGATGCCTAGGCAGCAAATTCCCTTGGCTTTGATTTCAGTAGGTCCTGGTTAAGAATCAAAAGTCCTGAAAGTACATGCTTACGGTTGAACATGCGACTAGTTCCACTGACGGCAAAGACTCGTCCACCTGAAGTTAAGCAAATGTGCTTTTTTGGATTGGATTTCTGGTGCACATATCACCATCAGGAACAAGTGATGAAGAAAGAGGTCTAGCTGGAACTGATGAGTAATGCAGAAAACCACTTGACGTGTTCCTGTCTCGCCTACATCTTTCCCAAGTCTGCGTCTACATCACCTCACCTCAAGCTGAGAAAGTGCATAAGAGATTGCCAAAGATAAATTTTAAGATAAGTACTGTAGAAAGCATTCTAAAAATTGTCCTGTATTTTTTAATCAAACATACCGAAATCCCACTTTATGCCCACAGTAATATACATTCTTCAAATGCACTGTACACTTACTTATACCTTATGACCCTGTATCTCAGAGTTCAAGGGCATGAGTATAAGAAGATACAAGGCTATATATTTGTGAATCCATCATGTGTCAGCTTTTTTTTTTTTCCCTTCTCTATTTTTGTGAGGAATTGGGCAGGTTTTCTAGAGAGGCAGATATTTGTAACAATGCCCTGAGGGTTAAATAATGATGTTGAGGGGGGAAAAGTTAGGTCAACCTGCATAGTTTCATACGGCCTTAGTGACCAGTATGGAGCTGATCACCACAGCTAATGATTACACAGAGAAAAAAATTCCCCTAGTGCTCCGTAAGTAAATAGAAAATGCTAACCTTAGCATATTCAAAGGAGCATTTTAGCATGCAGTCATTAAGTTATCTCTTGGTTATTTATTTCTTCTGCTTGTTATTAGCTGTGTGAAGAATATTATTCTAATTATGTCAGCCCAATCAGCAGTATTGCATGTCCAGGCTCATTTCCATTAGTTTGAGCTTTGTCTTTCACACTGTGATACTAATTCAATGAGACATCAAACATTTAAATCGACCCAGGATGCCGAGGTCAGGCAGTTTTGCCCTTCCACTCTATTAGCACTCGAGTGTAATTGTGTTTGTCACTCCCCGCATGACTAATAGTATCAGGGTGACTATCAGAGCACAAATGAGCAATGCACTAATATATTATTTTGTTCTATAATATCAATATGTGTTTATTCAGTGGTTGTGTTAGCCAAGTTGAAATGCTCGCTTTAATATAGTAACCATAAACTGTTCACTTAAACAGGGGCACTCACTCATACAATTACTTTACAGCAATAGAATTTTTACTTTGCAGCAATAGAATCTTGCTTAAGTGAGAAAAATGAAAAAAACTCACTTTAAAAATGAAAAAAACTCACTTTAAAAATAAGCTTTCAGAGACGCGGCTTTTCAGCCTCAATTTGGCCTAAAAGCATCAGTAAAACTATGCATAGTTCATACACGGAGCATATATAACAATTTGCAGTGTATAAATATAAATGTATTATGAGCTATATATAATCAGAGAGTGCATAAACCATTGAAGCAATTTAAAGGCAGTTTGCATCTTTAGGAACAATTGCTAAAAACTTTAAAGCACCAGGCCTCGAACCAGATACCCAAAGAAAAGGAAACCAAGGGATTTCCTTTACATCACTGCAATGGCGCAATCCACTATGGAATTTCAGCATGTGGCTGACTTGAAAGATGCAGCTGATGCTGTTCATGTACTTAAAGCTACACATTTGCCTTAATAAATTCCTCAAGGGGAGACATGATTAATTACCTCAAAACTTACATAAATAGGGAAAAAGGAGGGGAAAAACCCCAGAACTATATTAAAAAAGCTAATTATTAATTCAGCACATATGATAATTGTTATCAAATCTAATAATTTCAGAAAAATTTAAATTCGCTCTCCTCAGAGCAATAAAGCCATACTTTAAATGCTGCATAATTTCTTTAACAGATGGTTTCAGAATAACTAAAACTATCAATGTCCTTATGCGTTTCCTTTTCTTGTTTTTGTTTCAAAACAAGGTAAAATTTATTCTCTATACTTTCTAAGGCAGAACTTACATCAGCCTTAGGGGAGGCTAGCTTTCACCTATAGCATTTGTACTTCTGCACTTTTGTTCTCTAGTGCTGAGGAAAGAACACACGATGCCTTTTTGTGCCAGTTTTAAAAATGTCAGCAGTCAAAAGTATTACTTCATACCAGCATTACATAATTAGATCATTCAAGGTCTGAGGGGGAGGGGAGAGCTTTTTTTTTTTTTTAAAAATTGAACAAATACCACTTGCTTCTCAATAGTATACAGTAGCTTTCAACGTTTTCAATGCACTACATAAACTTCATAGAAAATAATTCAAACTTTTGTCAACTTAAATCACATCAATTAAAAAAATTCACAAAAACACAAAAAGCACACAATTTGTCAACTCTGGGAGGCATAAGGCAAAATTTTTGCTTTACCAACTGTCATTGTGTATGTGCACCGCTGCCTCTAGGCAGGGTTTCAACATCAGGTTTGAACCTATGCTAAAGCTTACACTTATGTCTTAAAGTTTCGCTGACTCCAAGCAAGCGCGTGAAGGCTTTGGTGACTCAAAATAAAAAAAAATTGTTCTTTTGATTGATTAGAGATAACATGCTAAAAGCTCCCAGATTTGAAGACAGATTCTGAATATTAAGAGAGATGAATGACCTCATCATTAATGTCTGCCTCCTCCAGGAAAGTGCAGTGTTTACACATACAGTTGCCTGCTTCACACGAACCTTATTTGCACTTAATGCTCTACTTCGTGTGGAAATGTATTCCGGATCATGTTGGGAATGAAACACAGACACACTTGTCCTGTGATGTTAACTAAACTAAGTAATTTTTGAAATTTCAGATTGAGTAAAAGTCACTCAGTAAAATTCAATTCAGCATGACAAGTTAGAGCAAAGACAACAAACAAACCAACCCACTTGACCCAATCCTTTCCCTTCCCAACTGGTTTTGTACTTCTTACTTGTCTTGAGCAAGAGGAAAACAAAAAACAAAACAAAACAAAACAAAACAACAAGCCACACCACAAGATCTTCTTACTAGGGACCAGAGTACAGAGATTTAGAAATGGTTTCAAGCTACAGGAATGGTACCTGAGCTGAACTTCTCGATGTTTGCACATCACTAAGCATTAGCAATCTGTACCCTCTTTACATTCTCAGCTTGTGTTGAATCTGCAGCAGCCCAAATTTGGCATCATGCCCGGTCTAACTTATATATCTTCTCCAAATCATAAACTTCCTAAACTAATGGTTCCTTGTGCAAAGATATTGGGAAGAGGATAAATCTTCAGAGCAGGCTGTTTTAATTCATTGAACCTGTGTGAGTTAACTGAAAAAATGGTCCTTATAAATACAGATCAAAGAGACAAGTACATTTTAACAGTTTTATATTGACCTTTTGCTACCTGAACAACCTCTCAAGAAAGCAAACACCGCTAACTTCCTACCACATCACACTTTTTGTTTGTTTCCATTTCCAAGCGAATTAGAAAGTACATCTGTTAACTTCCATAATTTGTGCAGCATCATTCCTGTTCATTTACATCTCAGAGAAAAATTATATTTTTATTTAATCTTCACGAGTTGCTCAAATAAAAAAAACCTACACCACCTTTTATGGGATACATAACAAGTAGGACAACAGATTTCTAGCTTCCATAAGAGTAGAAGCACAAAAGCACTGTCCCCCCGACACTGATTTAGAACACAGTCTTGGATGAATTACTGAAAAGTATCTTTGTATCTCACTGATCCCTGAGTGTTAAAGATGCGCTATATGCCACCAAGAGAAAATCAAGAGATGTATTTGTCTAAAGGATGTTTATTTCTCTTCCATACAGATGCAGCAAATGTTTGTGTTCCTTTCCATGCCCTTCCCAATTAGGGTATTATGTATTTCTAATGAGTAAAATTAGCTTTCTTTGCTTTGAGTTTAACTTCAAAGATTTTTTTTGTCTTTGTCTATGACAAGCAATTGCTATATAGGGTAGAGTTGGTGCATGCTTTTCTATCAAAATATTTATTTTGATAAAAAAACAAGGAAAGTGTGGGTGGCAGGAAAAAAATGCATTTTCTGCGCAACTCTAATTATTTATGTATATGCACACATATGCGAGGAGTAAATTTACTCTTTTGCATACGTTGTTTTTCCCTACCCATTCATGGTAATTAAACCCATGTGTATTATATTTATTCCCATGAGTTCAACCCTCCTTTTGACAAATCCAATGATTAAACATACACTTTACTTCTAGCAAGACTATGCAATGCTAAACTGCTGCCACTTAGTTGCAAAAGCTTTGCTTTCTATTATAAATCCATTGCTTTCTTAAAAACAACCAAATGTCCACTTTTTTTTTTCCCCCCATTTCCGCCTTTCGCTCACGCTCTGATAAGCAGCGCCTCTAAACAGACAGCATTCTGCTTCCTATAGGGAAAACATTGCCCTTCATTCAGCAATGTAATTTCCGTGGGGCAGCAGACAGACAACTGAATGCTTATGAGGAAGTTACACCGGCATTTTGAGGGTTACACAGGGATCCCTAACTACACACAGGGAAGGCCGAGAAGTAATTGCCATATATGTAGGAAAAACATAGCACGAAAGAAACCATTGCCATCGGAAAGGCTTTACCTTACTAGAGAAGGCATCTCTGCAGATTCCACACCACAGACAGCAGGCAGGACAGGCAGCCTTGGAGGTTCCTGCCCAAGAAGTCCAAAGGAAGGTTAATGACACGACTTCCTGCTCATTCCCCAGTACGTTTTTGTTGATTTTAGTTCGAGTTTCCATAAGATTGGTTACTAATTCTTTAACTTTCTGACGAAGAAGATGACTAGCTCAAGCAGCCATTTGACAGCTAGGTCAAATAGAGTATTTGGATTCCAAGTCAGTGGTGCTTTGGTAAATAAATGTATTCTGCAGAGGAGTTGTGCAAGTATTCCATGTTTGGAAACAAAGGCTTTTCAAGAAAACCCACTATCACTCTATAAACAATAGATTCTCAATAGCAAATTAAATGCCACTTCAAATTAAACCAATATGGCCCACTGGGATCAAGCTTATGGGCTGGTGCTTGAGCTAACAGCGCAGATACTGTGAGAAACAAATACAGATGCTAGGAGGAATGCTACGGTACAACTCTCTTGTCCACCAAACTAAACGAGGAAATGTTTGCTCCCACCACAGATAATCAAAACCAATATTGAGACAAAGCCTTGAGTTCCTTTGAAAATTCTTCAGAAGTACTACAGTGGTTACATCTTAAAGTAACAAAAAATTTGTACATTCTTCCTATTGATTCGTAAAACAGACTCTGTGCGTGTGCGGAGGGAGTTCACGTACTTTAAACATTGTAAACTGGTGGACTATTTCGCTAGCCAAAGAATGAAAAAACATTGCTTTGGGCATTCATCCTGTAAGGCCTTTCCTTCCAAGAACAGAAAAAATGAGGGGAGGAGGGGAGGAGTTGGGTAGAACAGACGACTTAAACATTCAAGTCCACTGTACTCCCTACTTTTACTGGGAAGGAAAGTGTCCACATTCTCCTCTCTATGCTTTCTCTTTCTCTCAGTTCCACATAGGCCAAGGCCTGCAGATCCTTCATATCTTATACATGACAAGTAAGAGATTCGCAGTTCAGTTGACCAAGTAATTCATAACAGTAGAGTACCACACTTGCAGTTGTCCAAGCCCAAGCAGAACTGTTGAGTCTGCAACCCATCAATATCCCATAGCAGGGTTGGGAGAGGTACTATACGTGACCCACTCCCAAGTTCCACACATTTTAGAAGAGGACATCTTTTAGATTTGGGGAAGATTACCATTCATTTGAAGGATAAACATAGGCAAATGTTAGAGAAAAGCCAGTGCAATGCAGACAAATCATGGGTGTTTTTAAAGTAGTAACACAGGAATTTAAAAGTCAGCAGTCTCAAATAATTTCCTTATTATAGCCTGCTGAAAATCTCCATATTTCAAATCCTTAACTAATAGTTTTCTGCTTAGTTTCTAATGCAGATTAGAATGTATTAATATAAAATGCCACTTACTACAGCTTTGAAACTCAATATTCGTACATTTATGTATATACATCTCTAAGATAGGATAGATTTGCCTCATTGAGGTGAAACACACAGGTGTGACACTTCAGAAGGATTTGCCTTTATTTACCAGACAAAATTAGACACATCACATTTGCAGTAGTGGCCCTGATTCCACTTCATGTGAGATATGTTGTCCCTTTGTTTGCTGCTGACAAGCGTAAAGAGCCACTTTCACTGCAGATAATAATGGTTAATTTATCACACAGAGCAGTGGCTGACCTCTGTGCGTCCCTGGCCCTCCATCACCTTCACACCTGCTCAAGCTAATTGTTAGAGCCAAGTGTAAATGAAAATCAACTGGGCTAATAATGAATGGAGGCCATTACTCGCAACAGCACGTTGCTTTACAAAGGTTTATCAAGCTATGCTATAACTAGTCCCACAGTCACAGCTCCCTGTTTTATAAATGAGGATAGGGCAAACTCTTCAAGCCAGGAAAAAAAATCAGGCGGTAAGGTAAAATACCTATGTTTGGCACTGTTTTTATAGACCCTTAGCGCAGCAAATAATATACTGACATTAGAAAATGCAAGCCAGAAATTCCAGCTGATAAAGCAGCAGTAGTATTTTAAAAATTCTGGAGCAGGGGAAAGAATTTCCCCTTTACACATTTAACACGTTAGTAGTCTCGTAAGATTCATGGGTGCAAGCAAACTAACTAATGAACAGGCAAACATAGGTGAAAATCCAATCCATGAGTCCCTCATAGATCATACCGGAGACTTTCCCTGTAAAGACCACAAGACAACCTGGCACTTCAAAAACTAAAATTTCAAGAAACGTTATCTTGCATGTGCTCTTGCTCCAAATAGCTCAAAACAAAACCTAAACCTCCAAATAACTCATTATCTTTTAGCAAATCCAAGCTCCTACATTTACATCCATTTATCTTCAGACAAAAGAAAAGAAATGATGAAAGTATCCAACCACTTGGTCTCATAACTAAAAAATAAAATGAAAAAATGAGGAGGAAGGTTGTCTGTAACTTCAAAACTGAGACTATAGAGGATATAAATAATTATGTAAGAGCTACTAAAGTCTCTTTGAGATTCCACCTCTGTAATTGTTTTCTCATGAAAGAAGAATTGCCGGGCCATCAGTGAGTTTTATGTCTCTCCTCCAACCCCACCAAGAGAAAAAAGGCAATAGTTACATTCAGAATCTACAAAAGATAATAAACAGCTTCATAAAGACTAAAAAAACCCCACAACCAAATAAAATTCCACTTCCAGCTTCTCACCCATATTCAGATTGTTTTTTAAGCAAAAACCTCAGGAACTACAGAAAGTGAATACTTTGTAACAAGCTTTAAACACATCTAAACTGGGTCCTGCCACCTTCAGTGATTTACTAGAAGAAAAGTAAATAACTGTCTTTTTGTAGAACTGTCATTACTCCTCTGTACACAGCACCACAATTTTGATTTTTACTCATTTAAGAGGAACAAAGAGTATGTATTAAAATTGTCAGTAATCTGGTAAAATAATTCTATTTACCTAACTGAGTAATTTTAATTAAAAGCATATGTATACTAATTCTTCCCACAGAGTACCATAAAAGCGGAGATACTGATCAATTCAAAAGCACTTTTCCATAAAAAGTTAGAGAGAATGAAAACATGCATAATACTTTCTACTATGTATACTGCATTAAGAATGTACTAGATGCCTTCAAATTAGTAAAATAAAGTGCTTGCTTGCATGAATCTGCAGGACAGAATCCAACATCAATAAAAATAAATAAAGGAGTTATGGAACATCAGATTGCTTGTGGCAGGGCAAAGGCTAAAGAAAAATGGAAATGAAAACTTGAAAGTGTGACATTTGGATTTTGAACATCATTTCAAAAACCAACAAGGTCAATAATACTGTTGAAATTGCCTGCAGACCATTCTGGGAGAAATCTGCCTGTATATATATGTATTTTACAAGTTCACACAGCTAACCAGATTCTCCAGATTTATTTAGTAAATTTGCCTGACATACAGCTTTACTCCCCATTACATTTTCTCTTGGTTTTACATTCTCATCAATACAAAGCCAGCATAGAATTCTGTCATATGAGTTTGGCTCTATATTGCATTGCAAGACAAGGATAAGAGAAAATTCATCTAACGTAACTTTTACACATTCATAGCATACACAGTTTGAACAGAATTCATGGGATCTCACCACACTTTGCATCATATCAATGACATACAAAACAAATGCCCAAACTGATGTTCCATTTTCCTCAATGGGAAAATACTTTTCAATATGTGCCAAGAGTCTTACAAAAGAAAACGTAATTCATTTCACACTCCCCATGGTCAGACTTGTTTAATGACACAACATTGTAAGCTAAACTAACTAGCGCTAGTTATTCCAGTGCTTAGGGTCCAAAATCTTACTTGATGTGAAGGTATGGGGTGCAATATTTTAACAGAGCTGTACCCATTTACCCCAGAATGTGTGTGTGCATGTTTATGAATAAGTAGTGAGCTATCTTCAGTCATTTCCAAGAGTACAGTTAAACACTAAAGAAATGTAAGCACGTGGAACTGTTGCTGATTTCCAGTGAAGGTTCTATGCCATTTCATACTACCTTCAGATGGGAGAGATTTGCAGAGCTACCTTATCTGTTCCCCATGTCCCAGAATGAGGTAATTATCTGTTATAGTAAATTATAGCAGATTGCTGCTCTGGCTACCCTAAGTATTCTCCAGCAATTGCTCTTTTCCAGCCTACTTAGATACCCTATTTCTATAATTTAGTTTAAACTCAGAATTCTTTGTTCAGTTTTAGCTGCCAATTGAAAAACAAAAAGCTACAAAAATGTTGAAGGAAGAAAAAAAAATCTGCAGAAAGTTGCCAACAAACTTTATCCCAAGCAAGCAGTGCATAATGCCCCATCATCACTGTGACCAGGCCTAAGGATTTTCGCCATCTGTAGAAAGTGCTGAATCAGGATTGCAAATCAAAGTCACTCGTATACAAGTAAACAGCAAACACATTCCTTTCTAATACGTAGATCCCAAAACATTTTTCAGAGTAAGAACAAATACTTAAAGAGGATTTAATCTTTCTGACAATAGACTTTATTTTCTTGTTTACCTTTTGAGCCTATTTAGAAGTAAATCCATAGGCTCCAAACGAGCCTATAAACCACACGCTGCAAGCTATGAACTTCAGTTCATCACCATTTTCTCTGTAATCGTCATATTGTCTGATCGACTGATGACATATTTGGCTAGGAGGAGGTGTACTTTCTTCCCATCCCCTCCCACCCCCAAGACACATATATTGCTATCTGGAAGGGTATTCCGATTAAGAAAGTGCCTGAGGCCATCTCAGCATCCATATCTCCTCTCACCTCTCCCCCAGCTCAGTTGAAACACATGGTCTCTTCTCAGTGTTCCCTATCTCCTCCGCTCATGCTGACAGCAATGCTGAGCATGGAAGAAAATCCTCAGTTCAGCTACAGAAGTACTTTTTCAGACATTTTTCCAGGAAGACACTCCGGCCAGATGAGGATCTGAGTAGAGCAGAAAAACTGTTCTGCACAACTGCCCAGGGGACTTCAAATACTACAGCAAGCATTCCAGCTGTCCATGATTTAAGAAAGGAAAATATATGTGCCAGAACAAAAGAATCTAATAAAGCAATTACTACGCTCATACTAGCAAACATTTTTTACTGTATTCAAAAAGCAAGATCATTCTGAATATATAATCTGACTGTATTTATAACTTTTATATCCATTAAAACATGTCCCATGAAGCTATGCTAACCCTTTGGAGAACTAATCATCCAACTAAACAGAATTTTCCCTCTCAGTAACATTTAATACAGTAGAGAGCTTGATTGTGATAGCAAAAATACATTTTAGTTTCTTAAAAGAGGAAAAACCCAGAGAGTCCAGGCTTGAGCAACTGTTTTCCTACACAATTAAATTAAAAAGACAGAGAATCAAGCTTAGAGCAAGGTTCTATTTAAATAGTGTTGCGTACTTCCATATTAGTGAAAAAATGTGTACTTGCAAGAGGGAAGCAAACAACCATTTAGATTATGTATCTCACATAGAGCATGTGATTCATTAATGGTAGGGGTATTCGGTAAATCCAGTTAAGAAAGGCAGCCAAAACCAGTTGATGCAACCAGAATGCTCTACCCATCTATTAGGCATACAACATTTAAGAAAATTTACAAGCACCAACATTAACTAGTGTTCTCAAGCCTTTACAATTTGTACGATGAACTCAGCCTTCAACAGACAGAATAATTATGCTAATAGAAGAAAAACTTTCCAAAAAAAAGGCAGCCAAATCTAAGAGACCTGTCAATGCCAGTGTCATCAGTGGAGTGATAACTAGTAAAGAGCGGATATCAAAGGCTGTCTTTTTCCTCCCCTCCATGCTCTGTTCTGTTTGAGCCCATGGTGGTCACAGCTCCTTTAACAATATTTATAATGAAGGAACAACGTTGGAGATGTCAACCCTTATTATTCATAAAGGCTCCTCCTGCCCAGCTCTCCCCTTAGGCTAACTGTAAAAGTACCTGATTCCCAATTCTCAAACACAAAAGCGCACAGAGCTTGAAAGCTGAGCTGACTAATAAAGTTTGCATATCCCTAAGAACAAGAGCACACAATGAAGAAGAAAAGGAATGGCAAGATTAAACAAAAACAGTAAGCTTGGATGGGAAATAATAAAAATTTAAAGAGGCAAGAACTTAGATCCCCCTCCATACTCCTGTTCATTTACATTTCAGCATGTCCTAAGAAGCATCTGTTTTATCTCCTGACTGCTGCATCAAGGTATAATATACACCACAAAACTTAAATCGCATTTTGGAACTGGAAAGATGAGAGGTTGTGAGAAATACAACTTCTAGGTCATTGAACTTCAACTCAGGAGGAATCTAGAACAAGGGATAAGACTGACCCAGCAAACAATTCTGGCTCACTGTTTCACTTTGGGGCCTTTATTGGTATTTAAAACACAGATAAATGTGGGAAATGCCTTCAAACAAACAGGAAACTGGGCTTACAATAGGATAGTGAGCTGGATTTGCCTGCTGTAGAGCTTCCACGCACCTCTCGGCACTTGACAAACAATAGGGGCTTGGGGCTAGGCTGTCATAGTTGTTTTTTGGTTTGTTTTTTTTTTTTTTTTTTTTTTTTTTTTTTTTAATCACACAAGGGACTAAAAGAAAGCAAGGCCGCCTTCGTCGCTCTGTTCTGCCTTGCTTACATTATGACTGACTGCTGGAAAGGGTAGGGGTCTCCTGCCCAGGACAAGCAATTGGGCAGGAAGGAAAATGAAATGAAGGAGTCCATGCCAGTCTAGGCAGCCAGCTGGTTGCAGAAAGGTAAGTCTCTTTACTGGTCTTTTCATGAGGCTGACTAACACTGCAGCCTTTCCTGACATTTTGAGAGGCCTGTCTAGTCAAAAGAGATACATGAATCTTACAAGCTACCACCCTCCTGAGAAGAATCATGAAGCTGTTTGACTGCACACAGCAAGTTGCTTAAGGCAGGAAGCAAAAATACCAAATAGTCTATCTCAAGAATGCTACAGGGGCATTTTGAGGCAGGAATAACAAAGTACAGAGTTTAAGCAAGATGCTGGGATGAACTTTCTAAATTGGAGGAACTGACATGGGATCCTCTCTCCAGAGTTGCCTTACTGGTATTTACTTTCATGACAGAGTGGTTCCAGGGTTCAAAGGTCACAAGCTGCCAATAGGTGTACATCAGAACTGCCGACAGACTCACCTGAGTAGCAGAGCCTCGAGTCATCAGTATCTGAGACGATGTGTCTCTTCAAAGCAAGTCCAGTGGACTACACTTATCCAATCTCTCTCTCTGCAACTGCTATGGAAACTGTTCCTGGAATAAAATAAATTTTGTTCCCTTTCATTATTTACATCTTCAATAAAATAGACTTTCCACCACCTTGCTTTCATAGGCTGGAATAGTCATGGACGCTGGGACCAAACTATTCTTATATTAGCAGGATAACACTTTCAAGAGACCTTCAAAAGTGCATTTAACATGTGAATAAATGGAAACAATGAAGCAGAAGGAAAAACATATTAAGCAGTAATGTTTTAAAACAACCATTGGCAAATCCACTACTCTACTAGCATATTTATTTTAAATCACACATGCACGAGACAACCCTTTCAAAAGCAGTGACACAGAACTAGCATAGCTAGTTCAGCATACAAGGTAACCAAAATCTTACACAAAAGAGAATAGGGATACAACTGATCCATGTATTTCCTTCAAAGCATTGACGACTAGCTACCCCACTCAATAAAGACAGGCTATAGTTACGGACAATGTAGAGTAACTGATCTATGCACAGACATGTCATCCCAGTGGATGTGGCAGAATATACAAATTACCACCTATCCGCTTACACATTGCTGAGAAAAGTGTCTGAGCTATATAAAGCAATAAGGCAGATAGCGGTGACAAATTAAGCCGAGTTAAAACTTGTAGCAACTATGTAGGCTCTCTATATAATTCTAGACAGACTGAAAAAACATTTTTTGTGAATAAATTCATATTACCCCTAACAACTGCTGTGGATGGGAGCAGTCTTTCTGGAAAGACTGGAACAGCCCTTCTTAACAGTGGCAACAAAGGACCCACTTTCTTAGTGCAACTGCAGACATTTTCCTTCTTGTAAAAGATCCTTCTACGCTATGAAAGGAAATGGGCAAGACCTATCTCAACTGATTTTGCCAACACACACACGTACCCTGGCGCGTATTCTGTTAGAAGGAGAAAAGATGGGCTAAATTTCAGAATACCTCAGCCTAGACTAGGTTTTCCATTACCTTTATAGCTCAGGTCATCCCACCTCAGATGACAGGAAAGTCACAGTACTGCCTCTGGGACTCAGCAGTTTTGCCTCTACACCAGTGTTGTGCTGCTTTGATTTACTGTAAAACACACAAGGGGAAGGATGCTACTGTGGGTGGTTTACCCACAGAGGGCATATTCTGTATTGGGATATGTAAACCAGCACTGCAGAAAGGTCAAGCGGTTCCTTCCTTTGAAATTTGGTTCACTTAATTCTTTGTTTCAAATGTGTCAAAAACAAATTGGCTTTACCTCCAATATATTTGAAAGATTTGTGCCTTTGAAATTTGTTGGGGTTGTTCAGCCTAGAGGTAAGAAGGCTCCAGGGAGACCTTATTGTCGCCTTTCGATACTTAAAGGGGGCATATAAAAAAGATGGGGACAAATTTTTAGCAGGGCTTGCTGCAACAAGACAAAGGGTAATGGTTTTAAGCTAAAAGAGGGTAGATTCAGACTAGATATAAGAAAGAATTTTTTACCATGAGGGTGGTGGAACACTGGCATAGGTTACACAGAGAGGTGGTAGATGTCCCATCCCTGGAAACATTCAAGGTCAGGTTGGATGGGGCTCTGAGCAACCTGATCTATTTGAAGATGTACCTGCTCATTTGGGGGGGTGGGGGATGGACCAGATGGCCTTTAAGGTCCCTTCCAACCCAAACTATTGTATGATGCTATGAAATGTTGCAGCTACCTAATTTCAGCCTTTCAAATTCTCCCTATTGACTCCCCTACATATAGTGGAAGAAGAAAACTAGCAATTCATTTCCAGTGAGATACTTTTTCTATCACAACCACGCTAAGCCAACGTAAACAAGAGATGACTGCAGGAACAAGTTAAGTGTTGAGAAGTTCATAGAGATTGGATACTGGTGAAGCATCTCAACTGTACATCTTCCAAATGAAAATATTTCTGTTCAGGGATCAAAATGACCCATTTCAAAATTCCCAGTTGTTTTATCTTTTCAACAGTTTCCTTGAATTACAAGGGTCTAACATACCTAGTTCCTGCAGGAAGTATGGACCTTTGTCTAGCTAGCTAAACAGCTGTGTCATTACTCAGTGACGTACATGTATTTACAATGTCATGGTCCTCCAGAAGAGTCACCTCTGCTCAATTTTATTCACATATCTTTGTCATCTGGAAACATAACAGGACACATTCATCTCACCTGGCACCCTGATGACCTCAGCGTAATTCTACCAGTGTAATTCTACCACTTTTAGCCCAGTATTCATGATACATATCTGACATCTCTAGAAAGAGGGCAGTGCATGGAATGGTGAGAGACAATACCCGGCTCAGCTCACTAGCCATGAGGGCATGGCCTTTTTACTAATTAGCATGATTTCAAAAATAATTGGCCTTCTTGACTATGCCACAGTACATCAGATGAAGTTGAGCGTGAGGAAAGAAGCACAGTAAACTCATTACTGTTTACTCATTCACTGCCAAATTGTTAAAAGAGGTCATTTAAAAGGTCAAGAATGATACTACGCTACATGAAAGCTTTAATCTGAACATATAAGAATAGGCAGCAACCTAATTATGAAACCAGAACTAATAGGGAGATAGTACAGAACAAGAAGATAAGCACAATATAGTCAGAAAGGAGTAATTAACCAAAATAGTCATATATCTTGGACCAAGTCAGCCTTACCTTTCTAGCCATTGTAGCATACTGTGCATTGATTTTATAGCGTACCTCACTAGTCCACCAGCCATTCACCACGCTACTACCTGAATCTATTCACTATTTTAAGTCTCTCCACCCCAGATAGAGGTAAGAACTCTAAAAGGCCCTCTTTTTGCATTCTGAGGCGCCCTACTGTACTGCAGCGTGAACTAGCAGCCCAGCTCTCCTGATTTGTCTTTAGGCTACCTCCACAGCTCACAACAGCCTTTCACAAAATCTCAGCCATGAGCTTTTGGTTTACAAACGAGCTTTTTAGCAAACACGTGGTAGATCTAAGCACCTCATCCTTACCCAAGTTTTTAAATATAAGAAATAATAAATCTTTAGAAAAAAAGAATTACCTGGAAATGGCCCTTTACCCTAGGCTGCTTTTCTCTAGAAGGATCCACGAGCTCAACTTGCATTTATGAAACAAACTTAGCAATCTCTTGCCCCTTTACACCTTTCCACTGCTTTTATCAGGAGGCTCCTTAATAAGGCACTATTCAGCAAAAGCAGGAACTGCCTTTGTTGAATAGGAGTCAGCTGCTTTTCCAGGTGGTTTGTATTTTAACAGATAGCCATTCCTATTTAATGGTTTTTAAGTGTTAGACTCACACCCACCCCAGCTGCTTGGTCTCCATGCTATCTAAAAGCTTGAGACAGGAAGGATAATGACTATACACTCAAAAAGAGTTTGCAGCCTACTAAAGGAACATAGGGGAAGTTCATGTACCCCCTGAAGTCTTTATGGGATTTTCAGTTCTTTCTTTTCGGGGAAGTTCTAGAGCCTGTGAACCAAACTTATCTGCAATTTATGCTTTATTCACTATGTTCGACAATACATGTAGTAGAACAACAAATTCAAAGTAACAGTATCACAATGGCCTTGTGCTGAAATATTTCCATGAATAAGTCTTGCTTAATCCCTCTCCTTGGTACATAGCCTTCCCTGTAAAAACGCTACGCCTTAAAGAAATGGGGGGTTGGGAGGGAAGGAAGAATCATAGAAGCAAACTCCACCCCCCCATAAAAAAACCATTTAACTTTTCTCCTCATGAGCTCCTTGTCCCAGCTGTCAGGAGCTATTACCTGCCTTCAACGTTCCAGCAAAGCAGCGACGTTTTTGGAAGAGTGCCCATTAATCATCACATTGGTATTTCCCATTCTACCAAGACAGTAGCACTTCTTTGTATCTGACTACCTAGAACAATTAATCAAACTCTCACTAGTAGCTAAAGACAGAGCAAGAAACTCATGGCAAGCTTCAGTGGGGAAATGAAGCAGCTTTTTAACAATCATTAATTTCCAGGCAAGTGACTGTTGGTAAACTTAGCTTTATAGCATCTGCAGCAAACACATGCAGACGTATGTGACTAGAGGAGCCAGTTCTCCGTTTCCTAAACCACACATTTAATTTAGATTTCATAAGACAGAAATTGCACATTAAGTTCTCATTGATTACCTAAAATATATTTATTAAGAAATAACAGCTATGTAACACATCTCTGCTAGATACTCACATATCTATTACAAAGCTGTTAAACAGCAATAAATGTTTATATCTAAAAAATTAGCATTCGGCTAATATAAAATACACATTCTATTAAATCCAAGTGAAACATATGCTGAAGACAATTAAACCTCCAGTCTTCTTGCCTCAGTTTTTCTGATCAATGCTGTTCTCCCTGTCTGAAGTCACAGCACCAAACCTTTGAATAGCAATCCTTTTCTTGAAAAGATTCAAGAAATTTTCAAGAAGAAATCTCAAACCTTTCAAGAAATCCTTTTTAAAGCCTCGTTTGCTTGGTGACAGCACATCACCCTTAACAGCTCTGCTGCTCCTGACTCTGGGGCACAGCGGAGGGCTCTTTCTGCCATACTCCATCCTTCGGCACAGACATGGTCCCAGGCAACTGGTTTCCATAGGCAGCAGGGCTGTGCTCCTGTTGCTGTTCTTGGGATTGCTTGATTCTATTATTTAATATAAGGATACTCTGAAACTGTAAGAAGGAGGCAGAAAGCGGAAGAGTGGCTGTAGAGTTGATAACAGCTCAGTTGAGGCCGTCGGAATAGTAACTTTGGATGGAAAAGGAATTTGTGTATTAGATCCTTATTTATCCATCAATAAGGAACGTACATGCCTCTGCTGAACAGGTACACACCAATGAGATAAGCAGAAAGGGAGGTGACATTCAGTGAAGAAAATTGCAGTCCCTAGGGATAAATTTTACAGAAATAAAAATAACACTCCAGCCACCTCTGGCCTGGATCAAAGACAATAGACTTCTGACAAAGAGTTGGCAGGAGTCTGGCGAAAGACACCAAAACATGCACCAAAAGGAAGAGACTGAAAATGGAGTGGATGGACCCTGGTGGCAAGGTCTCTACACAAATAGGAAATACTGAACTAACACGCATACAAAATGGAAACTTCTCTCTGAGCATTTTCTTTAAGCCCAAAGAATTACTTTTTAGATAGAAAAGAGCTACTGGGATGAAATGAGGTACATTCTGTCCAGTGGGCACTCCCTGGAATCACATCTGAAGCACCTATGTAGGGCAGCATAATGAAACTTTATTTCTGCTGCTCACAATTCATCAATTTTCTGGGTAAGTCCAAAACTCCTACAGACTCACTGGCCTCCTGCTGCAGCAATTAATTCACTTTTCCTACTAAGCTATTAATTAATTTGAAAAAGCCCTTGTTGTTGAGCAATGCGTATACATCATTAACATCAGAGAACTCTTTTATTGCATTATTGTTTATTAAAACACAAACTCAGAAAAGGGAAATTGGAAAGAGTTAAGGTTATAAAGCAAAAAACCAAAGATGGGTCTGGAACATAGGCATACTCAGTCATGGAAATTCTGTTTGAAGCTTCACTGTCTGTTTTATTATGGATTCCATAGGCAGCTTCTAATTTAGTGCAGCTGTTAACACTCCTGCTACATCAAAAATTCCCTCTGCTGAACTTTTGTAGAGGTTTTTGTGTTAGACAAGCACCAGTCCTTTGCAATTTCAGTTTCCTAATTATGGTATTGCAGTTCACATTTATACTGTAAACCCGATCAGATTGAAAAAAAAAAGAAAAGCAGTAATTTACAACTGTTGGTAGTACTGGTTTTACTAGCTACTGCATTTACCCAGTGCAATAGCTGGTCAGTAACCAGCTTAGCAAATTGTTTCTAGGTGTATTGCTGTGAAATGTGTATTACAGCCTCTTCTGTGACAAACAACCGTGTAAAAGCTTTGATCTTCAATTGCTATTCAAAGTGTTAATACTCATGTCTTTTAACCACATACTTTTAAGAAAATTAAGATGAACAAATACGTCAATTACCAATGAATGAAGGGTAAAAACCTACAAGAAGGATTAACCCACTAACTGAACATTTAAAGCTTTAAATAGCAACCCAACTCTAAATGACTAATAAAAGGCTGCCATTGATAAAACATCTCTGATAAACAAGATAGATCTGGTTTTCTTCTTATATGTTTACAATAGCCACCTTTCCTTCCAACAACATCCACAGAAGTGTTTCCCTTTTCTTTAACATAATGAGTTTATTGTAGACAACACGATTCATACCCTTCTCCAGTAACAGTGGTTCAGGGCTCCTCTGAAGCATTTGTTCTGCAAAGTGACATATTGTGACAAATCCAATGATAATGGGGAAATGTGGGAAATCTGACAGAAATACTTTCCTCCTCATTTCCACTAATGAGAATAAAACAGTAAGAGAGACACCTATCAAAAAATTGCAGTAAGCAATTTATTTGGTTGAAACACAAGCAGTGCTTTTTCTTTCCCTGCTCCCCTTTCTCTTACTTTGCTTAGAGCAGGCTTTTCATTTTTTTCTTCATTTTGCTTTATATTGTCAACCAAGAAGAGAGTTCCTGAGGAGACAAACAGGGGGTAAAGAAGACAAATCTGTCTCCTTTGTGTGAGAGCTGTAGGCCAGAGTTATCAACTCCTCTGCTATTCAAGACAGATTTGCATATCCAAGGCCACCCGAGGCAGAGAAGGCATTTGGAGTCTGATTTTTTTCCACAAGAACACATCAGGGAGCGAAGCAAAATAAGGAAACTCCGAAAAAGATCCAAGTAACTACTGAAAAAAAAAAAAAAAAATCACAAAACTTTGTGGAGGGAAAAAACCTCCCATTCAATAATTTCTTTCTTGAAAAAAAAAAAAAAAAAGACATTTTATACATAATGGAATTTCCAAATATCCTTATTAAAGAAACTTCACAGACAGCAACTTGGCACAAGAACTTCAGATTGGCAGCCATGCTGTTTCTGTCTATATCTTAATACAACACTACTTTTCCGCACACAGGAATCAAGGATGATGGAGAAGCCAGCCTGCAAAACAGTGTGGGTTACTTTTCCCATAGTCTTGTACCTTAGCTATAGCTTGGTGATAGAAAAAAAAAAAAATAAAAATCCAAAGACACAGATATAAAGACACTATGGTGGGTAGATTATGCATTGACTCTACCATTGATACCTACTATTTGGAAATACTGGAGAAATGCCACTGGTAGGAGTAAGATTCTGGTACAGTCAATCCCTAATCACAATGCGTATCTTCCTACAGATATAATACTGGAATTTATGAATCACATGTCAACATAGTGATCACAGAAATTACTTTCAGAAATGCTCTTAGGAAAATCACAATTAATACAAATATATTTAAGTTAATCTTTTTTTGAGAATATGTATGTGACATACACAATGCTATGGAGACAGTGTATACATTCAGTACATTTATTGACTAACAATTACCAGCTAATTAGCTGCTAATATCTTCTCCTGTCATACAACCCATTTTCACACACACACAGACTTGCTTTAATCTAATACAAAGCTACTTTTGGACTTGATTTTGCCATACTTCCACACAAAAGCAATTTTCAATGCAAAAAGCTGTCACCTATAATGGCATAGGAGTACTCTGGCAAATCAAGGTGCTATTAAACCTGAATAAAGAGAGCAGAATTTCATTCCACAATACGCAGCCCAAAGACCCTAAGGTCCTGATTCTCATCCATTACCCATACTGAATAGCTCTTAAAAAAATCTTCTTGATTTCAACAGAAGATAATGTGTACCATAATTGGTTCTTGATTTAATTAATATTATCAACTACTATCTTAGCTAGACCTGAAACACTACTCAACTGCCTAAAGACAAAAAAATCTCTCTTAACGTACATGCTACAGAACAATACTTAGCAAAAAGTAATATACAAAGCCAAGATTTGTTTCAGCAATTAAAAAATCAAAGTCCTGTGCTTAAAGCTTTTAACCTGTGATTTGTTTGGTTTAAAAAGAATGATTGTGAATGTAACCAATGTTCCTGAACATTTATCAGTAGCATCAGAAATAAAACACTTCATAGAAACCATTAGACCTAGTCTTATCCATACTGTGCATTTGAGAATTCATATTCCATTTATTTATTTATACATACATATTTTCCAAAGAAAGTAGTAATTTACAACTGTTGGTTACAAAGTGAGGAATTTAAATGTGCTAAAGTGGAATCTGAATTTAATATCTTTACCCATGCTGTCAACATTTCTCAGATTTAGAAATCCAGCAGTTCAAGTGCAGATTTCGTGAGTATTGACCACTTCCTGACATCTAGAACACGTCTCCACTTGCACCACATTGGTGTGCTCAGCTGCAAACACTGCATGTATAATGAAATCCCAGTAACAGTCACACTGGCAATGGCTTCAACATTTGAGCTAAATGGTACCAGACAGGTACAAAATCCATTTCAAAAACAATTTCAAGGGAGTTGTTAATGTCTGTTGCTACTTGTGAAGGAGAATATTGCACTTTCAAAATACCTACAGCAAATTGAAAAAATCAGCTTCTAGAGCCCAAATACACTTCATTTCCTAATATATACAAGGCCTTTAAGTACAGACTGTGCTAACATCTAGACAATTAGAACAGTTATGCTTTTAATTCTAGTCTTTCGGTTCAACCCCATGAGCCAGTGTGCCCCGATTTTTTCAGTTCTAGAGGGTATGCAAGCCATTTTCCTTGTGCTTTCTCTGTACACAATTATTTTTCAGACGTAAATAGACATAAATAATGCGCACAGAGAATCTGAAGCAATTATGCCCAGCTCTCTCCCCCTTCAGGAACTACCCCAAATTAAAAAGTATTATCCTAAACAGCCTCTACATTTGATACACCAGATTTTACTTTAGTAAGTCACTTACCACACATTGCTATCTCTCTGCAACATACTAACAGAATAAGAGCTTTATTTTAATATATAAACTTTGCACATAGATGATGATCCCAAATTTTCAGAGCTAGATTTTACCCTTAACAATAACAAAATAAACAGACTCAAATTAAAGGCCATAGTATAACTGCAGCAAACTTGGATTAAATTATCAAATATGAAAACGGGGGTTACTGTGGTAAAAAACAGGATCTGTTGAAGAACAAGACATACACCACGATGCAAAAGCTTGAGCAGTAGAGTTATGTGAGCCAAGCCCCAAATCAGTTTGACTTATTTAAAAAAAAAAAAAAAAAGAATTTGTTTCTTTTTATCCTCGTTTGGGGGTTTAATAGAGTATTAGGCCACATTTTTCAAGTATTTCTCTATAATAGGAGTTCTGAAGAAGCATATTAAAAATAACCCCCGCACAAAACCAAACAATGCCCCCAAGAGCCTCTCAAAATCACTGATCCACATGGGACAGAAGCTGAAGAACAGAAAGAAAATCACCACCAAATACTCGGCGATCCATAGAAACAAGTCATAGGTATTCACGGCCTGGCATACAATTTCCATGCTTTCCTATATTCAAAGACATATTAGTACTACCACAAATAATAATGTCAATGTAAGATGAGAACGTTGCTGTGTGATACCTTGGCTGGTAGCAAGTAAAGCAGCAGAGCTACCTCCTCTGACCCTTCTATTGCCTGCTGCCACAGAGAGTGAAAGGCTGGCAGAAGCACATAAGCAAGAGGATGAGAAACCCGCAGCAGAACGGCGTAGAAGCTTCAACCAGCTCAAGCTTTTCCTCACCTTTTTATACAACACCACATTTCTTCTCATGATGGCATTTCTCACATGCCACATTAACTATTAATACAGTACTAAAATTAACCTGTTCTCTCTTAGAAGCTCCACAGAGTCGGTGTGACTGAAGTGAGATTTCTCTCTGGGTGCCCAGACTGGATTCCTCTAATCTATTTCCTGTCTTCAGGATAGCAGTTGCTAGAAGAGCAGTACGTGGCCTGTAGCTCCTATAACTAGTTGGAGAGCAAGGTAGAAACGAAAATCTAACAAGGGCACTACTTTGCAATCGTACAACGCATTCAAGAGCAGCAAAACTAAAATTCATATAGTTATCATAACTGGTTTTTAAACCCAAGAAATTACTCCAAAGTATCTTCTAAGTCGCCCGGGAAAGGTCTAAGCTCTATTCTTACTCCATCCATTTCGTAAGTATTATGACTTTCTAGGTATTAAAAGACTCATTTTACATGGCAGAGAAAAAAAGAAATCAGCAGCAAATCTTCGACAATACTACTCAAGTCTCACGCAAGGCTGCTCTGCAGGAAAAAGATAAGCAAAGAGCACATGTATATAACCCTTGCTTCGCAAATATTCAGCATTCATTTAGGATAAAGAATAGATCATAGTGCCAGATGGTAAAATTGTGCAAGTGCCACAAGCCATACCCTCGGAAGTGCACTGTCACAAACCAGACAATATATGGAGGCAACTTCGCTCAGTTGCAAGTAACCCAGTTCTTGCTATAAATTAAAACAAACGAGTGTTTATGGGTGCAATAATGAAATCTGACTGGTTTTGTTTCCATTTACTAAGGCTAAACTTCAGAACAGTTGATTCTATAGCCCAGACCTTTATCATTGGATCGTTTCCTTTCCAGGAAATCTGAGCTAGAGAAGAAGCTGCTGGAGAACACAGGTCCTGAAAGACTGTGTATAGGCAATAGCTGCCTTGGTTTGCTACGGGTGTCACTGTTGCAGCTTTTCCAGCCAGTCCTTCAAGGAAGAGATCAACAATTGCTTCACCCTTCCTGGCCTGGGGCAACCTGCAGTGATTAAGGTAATCGGTGGTTTAGCAGCTACAGGAAACTACGCAAAGCAATCAGCTATAAAATTTAACTCTTCTTTGAAAATGGGCCTGCTGAATACCATTGCAGTCAGTTATATGTTACGGAGTATAACTTCAGAAATACTAATTCGTTTTTTCAGAGCCTTTATGAAAATGGAACTACAGCGTCTTAATCATTAAAGATCCTTTTGAAAAAAGCTGGTAGAAAACTACACTAACTACATTAGCTACAAAGGAGCACACCCAATAGACAAGGTTAAGTCTTATGATAACTCTCTGTTCAGGCTAATCTCAGTCAATTCTTTCGCCTATGTGTTCATTCTGCATAGATTTCTTCCTGTTCAGCTTGCAATTGCTAGGATTTGTCAATTCTCTGGTACCTTTTAAATACCACCAAGTTCCTAAACTAAATACCACCCATGTCAATGAAAGCAAGCCAAGTAATAGGTCATGTTACACCATAACAGATGTTTGTTCAGCTAATGTAGATTGATATGCTCTGTAGTCGCACAGATTTACACCCATCCTGGATTTGGTAATTTGGTATAATAATTTGTTTGCTACAATATTCCTTTTTTTTTTTTTGGGGGGGGGGCAAGTGCTCTTAAAAACATTATCTCACCTAGATCTGCAAGCAAGCAGTTGGATAGAAAACTGACATCACAGCTAGAAGTTCTAAAATTCAGTCTAAAAATATCTTGTTCAATAATTGGTGAAGCTTCCATATGCCCCTTTTTCCCTTCCATATGCCCCTTTAGTATATAAAAATGCTGGAACTTTATCTCTGTTTAATACAGTTTGAAAATGTAATTAAAAGTATTATTTTTCAATTCGACGCAAATACAGCCTCCATACTTCAACCCGCCCCTAATATATTTTTACAAGCATTTGCTCAACAGCAGCTGAATGTAGAATTGGGAGCGCTTGAGAAGAATTTGAAGATATATGTAAAATCAAAGTCATTCAGTTGTAACATTACTTCAAATATTCAAATGTTCAAAGACAGCAACATAGCAGCAGAAAATTAACTTTTTTAAAATTCATGTCTTTTCTCAGCTCAAATGGATTAGCAGCAGATTTGAGGTAATTAATTATAATTACAAGTTTCCTAGGGAAACATGGCATAATAGAGTCATTAACTGAAACGCCACATTTGTTCTATGTTTGATTCTTACGATTATTTTAACACAGTGCAACATTTGTTAAAAGTTTTTTGGGCCAGACACCTTTACTTATGCTGAATGGTTGCTCCCTCCATAAGTAGCCCCAACTGACTTCAAAGAAAACCCGCTTGGGCCCTTAATTAGACTTTTTCTGCCTATGAAGGTAAAATTCCTTCCTTCTCGGGCAAATTCTGTGGTCTCTATTGAACATGAGTCAGTGGGAGCTTTTCTCTGGGAAGGACCTCACAGTTACTTCCCGATATTCTCTTCACTCCTGAACAAAGGATATACCACCAAACCAAATATCTAACTAAATAGCACATGTTATTTAAGAGTGCGCAGTTCTGAAGTAGTCTTAATAAAGGCCTTAATTATATTTTTAATTTTTCAACTATCTTCTGTTTGATGCTATTGCTAAGCGAAGGAATATTTCACATCCTCATTTCATTATGGAGACAGAAATGTCATTGAACTCTTTATGAACCGAATACACAGAGAACTCACTGCAGCCATTAATACACCTAATACACAGAGAACTCCACATAGCTATTAATAAAACTCCTCATACGAACCACAGCACTCACAGTCTAGACAATGCCAGGAACACGAAAGCCGCCTCTTGGTGCATGCAAAAGATCCCCACTTTGATACCCTTGTATCATTGTCCTCAGTTTGAAAAATCAAGGGAAATTGATGATGCACTTGTCACAGAAACTAGCTGCAAAAACGAGGAACGGGCTAATTAAAAACGGAATGTCTATTTATTTTACGGTCTTATGTGCACTCGGGAAGTTCTGACGCACAGAAGAGAAATTAAATAACTTTTCATTTTGTCTCTATGCTTTAAGAACCATGCCCAGTAAGATTATAGATAGGAGAGCGATAGGTCCAGCAGGGATTTCTACCAATTAAGCTTCTACACTCTGGGGGGGTAGAGGTGTTTTTTGAACAGCGAATTATTTTTGCACATATCACGGGCTGCAGTGCCTAGCCACAAAAGGGCTACATTAAGAGCAATGTTACAGGCTTTGCTCAGAGCTATCGTGCTTTCCTGAAAGTCCAAACCTCTAAGAAGATTTCAGTGAGAGAACTGAGAATGCTCAGTTCTATAATACTATCAAAAGGACGACAGCAGTGCTTTTACCTACCCAACCTTTACATTTTTGCAATCAAGGAGAAAAGCAAAAAAAAGATTGCAAGGTTTAATTAACAACACATACAGCTAGATGATGCCAGATTTTGTTCCACTGCATACTTACTATGTGCCACTTGGCATTCCAAGAAGCTACAACTCATACTCTGTTAATACCTCTAGCTAAAAAAAAGCTTTCAGATTACCGCTTTTTTTCTTTTTTTTTTTCACATCACAAGCACTGTTTATATCTGTTCTACATGCAAATAACTGTAGTATTTTGGGTACCTCTATCACACAGTTGCTTCAGGAAACATCAATTCAGGAAACAATGGAGTAAACTAATTTTGACTCTGTATTTCACAGTATTACGAATACCCCATTTTGTAGATTGACAATTCAAAGTCACACACATGCACACAGGATTCAACAAAGGTAGTTTTCATTTGACAGTTCTACAAGTCCACCAGACCATACCAAAGGTACCAGTTTACGTATCCACAGAGAGTTTGATATAACTCATACAAGTGTGGCACCTATCTTGAATATTCCAGCTCATCTTTAGAGGACCAGGATCACGAGGCAATCCAATACCTTACTTTTTTCCTTACATAGAGTGAAGACCTGTATTTGGCATAGCAACGTTTTGGCCTAAGTTTTAAGCACGTTCTGAAGCTTAGACGTTTTAACAAAACAGTAAACGTCATGATAACATAAAAGCATGGTATTACAAGCATGCGCTTACATGATTTTCTAGAATCTGGTGTTACAGGCAAGACTGATGTACAGTGTCAGTTCCTCAGCGTTTTTCAGCTTATAAAAACGGGAAAGACTAATGAAAGAAATAAGGAAAGTTGTTTTGATGCCAAGCTATACAAGATGAGAATATACTCTATTGCGAGACTAATTGAAGCAAAATTTTACTGAAGATCATGAGACACATTCAGACAGTTGCCTCTATTTCAAATTTCTGTGAGGAAAGCAAGTATGAAATCAGACATTTGAAAGGAAAAAGAAAAAAGAATGGAATAAGCCACCCTGCCTGAAACTGTCACTTTTTTTTTGTCACAAAATACCATTTCAAAACACATTAAAGAATTTATGACTAAAAGCTTGACTTTAACCATTCATGCACGTTAGCCAGTTATAATTTCCCCTTCTCAGAAATGCATCCAAATTTGAAACAGGAAAAAAAAAAAGGAGAATTAAACAGAACGTGTCTAAATTCTCCATTTTCCACCTTTATTTCAGTCTTTTTCAAACGTTAACCCGAAATCTTACAAAGTAATTTAGTCTATTGCTCAGCCTCAGAATCGTCTTCTGGTAAAAAAAAGCCAGGACCATTCATTTTTCATTGTTTTCACCTATTTCACATAGGCTATCGAAACGTAGGCAACACCTCGTTTTGCTTTCCTAAGGCCAGAAGGGCAACCTGCACATCCTCTGGGACTCATGTTTGGCCTGCGGCTTGAAGAACAAAACCGACTTCAGTCCGTCTCAGCACAGAGCTGTTTTACTAGGCTGATAGATAAAACTAGGCTTTCCTCCAGTTAAACGACAATAATTTGTTTTAGTTTGATAGGTCCTTCTAAATAATGGTGTCATCAGTAAACATCTGGCTTCTTCCTAGCAGATTAGGCCTCCAATGAGGAAAGTGTGTTTATAATTCTAATTTGAAACATAGCACATTAATATGCTGATTCTCATAATGTTTGCCTTAACCTGTTTGGAGAAATTACGACTACAAATATCTTGTACACAACACCTCTAAACTACCAGCTTGTACAAACAACACAAGAGCCGAGGCAGTCTCATACAGATGATTAGAACCACTTCAGAGGCAATCATGATTAGCGCTTTGGCTTGAAGCCATATTTTACACATAAACAAAGCATCTGTTTCTGAGTTCCTGTCCCAAGCTAATAGACCCACCTCCACTATTACTAATAAGCCCGTTCAAGAGAGCCAGATGGCCTATCTGAAACAGCCCTGGCTTTTTCCTGAGCTAGGCAAACCAGAGCCGTGGAACCACAGTTGGCTCCAAATCATATTTCCTTGGGCTCTAGCAGCCAATAAAACGACACGTAAACTGGCTCCGCAAAAGAAGAATACAAATGCCGGGACCATCCATTATTTAGAATTGGTGTGAGGCCAACATCTGCCCCTCCAGATGATCCTTTCATGTAGGTACAATGACGGAAGATGAAAAGTGCAGTACACTTCTGCAGGAGTCGGTGTACTGCAATGCAGACTGTCACCATTCCTTGCGGGATTTTTTTGCGGCCTTCGCAAATCCCTGCCTGCAGCCAAGCGGTACTGCTCAGCTGTCCTTGCTGTACATTGTAGGTACTTGACAATTGGGTGGTTTTACATATTTAATATGTGTCATATTTAATTAGTAGAACCGGGCTTTTAAAAGGATCTCGTGCTCCTTAGCAGCAAGTGGAAGGGTTGAGAGCCAAACAGAGCAGCACTTGGCAGGTTCAGATCTAAGATCTCTTTTCTTCCCTGTGACCCGGCTTCTCATTCAACCAGTTCACTTCACGCTAAGAGCAGTAGCAGGTCACATCAGCCCCGAAGAAGTGCGGAAGTTTTCCAGAGATCAAGTCCTTTCAGAACAGCACAGCGACAGCTAGCACGCTTCTTGTGTGCTGCTATCCCGAAGCTACAGACAAAAAAAATCCTTTACTTCTGTCTCATGGGGATGCCAGCAGATTTGCAAAGATATAAACCTCCCCAAACACAGCTGTCTTCCCCCGACCTTGCCATCAGAGACAGAAAAATGAATCACTGTACGAGGGGAAAAAACCCTCATGGAAATGTGCTGAAACAATTGAGGCCTGTCACTCCTCTTCATTAAATGCAGGTTCCACAGTCGTTATTGAAGCTCTCTGGGATCTCTTGGGATAAAAGCCAGAACAGAAACGTGCAAAGTATTGTTCTTCATATATTTTTCCCCATACTGCCAGTCTTGTGAGCTATGCACACAGGGCATTCCTTGATTTTAAAGGAAAGCCCTGAAGAACAGTCACATTTCACAGCTCAGATCAAGCGTGATCCTGAATCTGTGTCACTGTCCGCCCTAGTGGCTGAGAACTCAGACTTTCCTTCGGAGCATAACGGATTTAGTGAAAGGTGCATAACCAGTATCGTCCTGCCACTGCAAGGATTTCACCTGCTTTTCTTTGAAGGGATTGTTTCAGTGCAGGTAAGCAGGAGTCTGAGACTTGAATAAAAAAATCTCTTTCTGCATTCCTAGAAACGTAGGAACACACTACAATCTACATACGGAAAGAATGATACGCATGTTCTGGGGGTTCTCACTTCATATTTTTAATTGCACAACACTAGGCATTTTGTAGGGAGTAAAAGAGTTCTGGTTTGGGGTGTTTTTTTGCACTGAGGGGCAGAAAGAAGGGGCTAAGTAGAAAAAGGAAGAAGGGAAAAGTGATCAGAAGCAAACCCAAACCCCATGTTTCAAGAGGAAAAGCAGGTTTCATGGTTATCGCAAACTTCATATAATTAACAAAATAAAATGCATATCACTGATACCAAGCACTGTCTACACATTACTGAGAGTGGCATTTTCTTGCAGGCCTTACCAAATTATTATTATTATTTGGAATAAATTTGGGGGGATTAATTCTACACTGAGAAAGTTGGTTTAACAGGACGGTTGGGAATGAAGTCTTAATCCAACAAAACATCACGTGTCCTGAGCAGCTCCTTCCAAAAGACACTAATGGAATTACCAAAGTTTTTTACAGTAACTCACAGCTGCAAGCCCACCTCAGTCTGCTGCTTACAGGGAAAAAAAAAAAAAAAAAAAAAAAAAAAAAGACCTCTCTGTCATTTTGATAGAATATGAATTTCTCTGCACCTCTACTGGACAATTAAACAAAGATGCTGCCCTCACACTCCTCTGCCACAGCACCCTGCTTTACCAAAGAGAATTCCCTCCTGGTGCCACTCAGGCTTTGCTTCCTCTAAGACTGATCATGAGATCTTACCAATTTCATCACAGTACAGGGATTATCAAGCTAATGCAAAATCTCAATGTGCTGCCATTTTTCAGAGAAGCCTTCAAATGCTATTTCCGCTATTGATCTACTTGAATAAAAGCACACTAGACATACCACGAAACAGTGTGAAACACGCACTATCACTCCGTTTAAGCTGAAGAGTTGAGATCTCTTTGCTTAATACTCCCCACCAAATGTTAATGCACAATTTATTTAATGCCTAGGTTTTGTGTGCCGAATTAGCTCACAACGCAGCTGAGTGTCCCTTGTGAGCAAGTGCTCCATTTGCACATGTCAAGCATCCTAGTCTAGTCCTATCCCAACCGCTTAATGTCTGGAACAGAGGCATCCGCTACATTCTTCTTGATCTAAACAGCTAATTTAATACCCTTGGACAAAAGGGGCCTGGTGTTTTGGTAAGCTCCCATGGGCCTAACTATCACAAAGAAGGGATTGTTGAATACACACATAAAAAAAAAAAAGGAAGAGATAGGAAGCAGGCGGTCTGATCTTTATGACCCACTGATTATTCTATCAATAAGTAGAAGCATAAATCCGGTTCCTGACCTAACAAAATACTATTTTACTTCCCTTTACTCTATATTTTATCTTTTATAGCCAATAAAACATTATACATTAACAAAAGGTTATGTTCTCACCAATATTTTCCCTAAATGACAATAAATTCCAAGTTGAGCCAAGCAGAGGTTTCAGCTGCAGCTATCCTGACGGTTGTTTGACGCTCTCCCTGCAATTCACTCTGAATACGCTACCGCCACTGATACCAAGAAAGCCCATCTGGAAAATCTGACACTGAATTTGAATCAGTCTAATGACCCTCTTAATGATTTAATGGCAAATCTATACACTGATACAAAGCTGAGCTCTTTTCCAATGACCTGGTATAGTATTTACTGTGGAAAGTAAATTTCCTTCCCTCACCCAAACACCAAAATCAGTATCAGCCTTCTTACCTGATCTCCTTGAGCTTTAGATCAAGGCTCTAGAGTTGTCCTCTTTTTTTATTCCACATGAGTTAAGAGGGAAAAATTAAAAGAATTGGGGGGGGGGGAGAGAGATGGAAGGACTTCAGAAGGATCAGGAACGGAGCAGACTAAACCTTTAATCCGCTGCAAAGATAAGTACTCCAGTTACCTGGACTATACATGTATGAAAGACAGGCAGAGCAGAAAACGGGTCTGAGAAACTATACGTATTTTATGGTCCATCAATTTGGGAGAGAACGGCAGAACATGCAGTCACTTTGAACTGGATACAGAAAAAAAAACCACTCAGAACCACTGGTCAGCAGACTCCCAAAAGACTGAAGATAGGACAAAGAGCACTGATGCAGGACAGACATGGCAGGACGGACAGAACAGCTCTCCCATCACAACACAAACTTTCCCCAAACGTTTCAGTCTAAAGGGTTCACTCAGTCACCAGCTGTTCTGCTTATTCCACGAAGCACTGTATATCGAACTGTGCATTCCCATCTCAGATGCCTGGTCCCAAGCTTTTGGAGATTCAGTATTGTCCTAGCGCAATGTAAGGCTGAGACCTGCAGCTCAGACAACTGTGAAAGTACTTGCCCACCTGGGAAAATAAGCTCAGGTACATAGGCTATGAAAATTGGATCAAAGCTTCAAAACACATTTCCCTGCCAGCATTTGACATGAAATGCAATCATTAATGGTCATCAGTCCTGAAGAACGGAGCTTGGGAACTGAAAATATTAAAGAAAACAGCTCATCACCTGTTGTAGTAGGTTTGCTATATCAAGAATTACTTAAGAATATTTTTTTACTTAAAAAAGAAATTAGTCTCTAATTTAAAAGGGAATCTGAGGCACAGATAAACTAAATGTGTTGGCTAATATCACACAATAGATGAAGAACAGCAGTGAACCGCAATCAGATAATTCTGTCCCACAGAGTGTGTCTTTTTTTCTTCTATCAATGATTCCAAACTGCTGCCAGGCTAATTAAATAGAGAACAGTATGCCTTAGTAACACTGTTTTAAAACAGGCGGTCATGACTAGACTGGGAAAATGTAGAACATGTTACCTAGCATCTTCTTTGGGGGGGGAGAAGAGGACAGCTAGACTTATAAAACACATAAACTACCGTATTCATCCTGAATCAAGGGCGTTTTCAGAACCCAATTCATGTCTATTTATAATTGGTGATGACTCATATGATCCCTTCAGTTATGATTGTTTTGTAAAACAATGAGATTTTCTAGTGGCATAAGAATGATGACGAAGATTAACCTAAGGGACAAAGAAAATCTGGGATCAGCCAGCACATCTGCAAGTCCAACATCTGCCCTGTTTAAGAGAAACTCTGAACAAGCTTAATGGAACGCTGTCCTGGCTGAAGGGCGTGCAACACTTCAAACCTGGTAAATACCTGGTATTAGGAGGCAGTCATACAATAGGAGACTCAGACACCAAAAGGTATGTAGACACCTAATTCCCACTGCTAAAAATGACAGGTCTAGATCTTCAAAGACATCGGAGTGCCTAATACTCTGTACTGAGGACTGAAGATCCAGACCTGAATTTATAGGTGACTCAAGACTCAAGCTGAGCATTTCACTCACTTGGACAGCTCAGGCAGGCTCTTGCAGCTTAACAGACACATCACACCAGGGATCGCGGTGTTACCTTCCCATCTCACGGGTTTCATTTGATAAACAACACACAACATTCCCTTCTTTTCTTTCTAATATTTAATCTGAGCAAATCGATCTGTATACATGAATTATCTGCTACTTACCCAACTTCATGTCCTTTTAAAATATATTTCTTACACACAGAACCAAGAGAGGCATCCCTGCAGCTTATTCATCTAACATGGAGGTGTTTTCGGAGCTATGACCTACGCTAATCCAAAATATTGGCAACGCAACTCAAAAAACAAAAGAGAGAAAATTAGACTGCAGCTTC
Source organism: Vanellus vanellus (assembly GCF_965231255.1). Lineage (NCBI taxonomy): Eukaryota > Metazoa > Chordata > Aves > Charadriiformes > Charadriidae > Vanellus > Vanellus vanellus. The sequence goes on along the minus strand of NC_138916.1, from coordinate 6,670,421 downwards.
CCTTCTAGGTTCTGTGCTGCCGAGTCTGAGCTGTACTCAGGCACACATGATCAGCCTCTGAATATTTTGTCACTTCATCAGTTACCTTACTGGAGTTCATTACTTTGAGCCTGTCGGCTCCTACCCAGTTCCAAATACTTGCTTTAAAACACTGCACTAGCATCATCATCGATTACAGATAGAGCAGCTTATTTCTGAAATAACTGCACTTCTGATGTCTCTCCACAATCCTGTCTTCTGTGTATGGCAGTAAATGGTGGAGGGAGGAAATAACTGAAAAAGTCAAATCCCACCTACTAGCTTTTTATTTTCTTCTACATGACACACAAACTTATACAGCACATATCCAGGCAGGTTTTTGAACTGACAGGCCAACCCTGTTCTCTCAAAGTAAAATACATTTGCCCAAGACAGAAAAGGAACAGAAAAAGGAGGAAAATTGTCCCATTTACCCACATCAAACGTGTAGCATGTGAGACCTGAATGTAACCAGAAAATAAAAAGCAGTGGCTTTAGTGAGATTTTCTCTATAAAAAAAAAAAAAAAGGGATAAACCCCCCAGCTTGCCGCTGTCCCCGATGTAATTATAACTGGCATCAGCCTCTTTTCACCTTGATTTACCCCAAAGATTTACTAAATAAAATCCTTTAATATAAAGGGTTTAAAAACAAGCTAGTAAAACCTCGTAATATTGAGTGCATTTGCAATACACAAATTTGCAACAGCCTAGGAAAAAAATCCTCCTGTAATCCATCATTTGTAATAATAGCATTATGATGTAGTCACAGTCCAGAACCACTATATAGTACAATCTCTTTTCTGCTTTTCTGTAAGTAACAGGGAAAAATCTTCCTACAATGAGGAAGGAAATACAGAACTAAGAGTTCACAGTAAAACCTAAAACCCATCTAAAGTGCTCCTAACACCATTTTTTTTTTTTAATGGGGGGGGGGGGGGGGCAAATAGAAGTGGGAAAGAATTTAGATCCCCTATTATTAATGTATTTATTGTACAATGCCATTTGTTGCTTTACTGATGTATATCATTGTTAATATATTTGTAGTAAGTTAATTGCAGTACTGCCTCAGAAACAAAATTTAATTTACTATATAATCATAGAAAGCCTACAATGTAATACTCATTTGATATTTTTATTAGAAAATATTTTTTAAAATATTTTCCCAAAATATTTACCCATCTTTAGCGCTTTGTAAATCTAAAAAAATTTTAGAAAGATATTTTTTTTGTTGCATTTATTTTAAAATCAAATAGTACTACAGCTACTTTAAATATACCTTTCTCTTTCATGGAACATAATTTCAAAACATTTAATAAAATAAGCATTTCATAAGAGGACCGTTTTGGATCAGATAATTTATCCTGATTTCTACACTTAAGTAAAATTTAACGACTATTATTTCAATAATAATAATAAAAGCAGATTTTCAGATAAGTTCTGTGTATGCTTAGAAATAGCCTCCACAAGTCTTAAAACTTGTTTTCACTTCAGAAGTAAAACTTTAACTGAAAATAAGTAGGTATAAACCAGCCAGGTAAGGACACGTACCAGAAGAAAGAAGAATATTGGCCAAATTACTTACTAGCTATTTAATCAGGAATTCACATGCAATATACTCTGTTCCATAATTAACATACCTGCATATATTCCTTCCAATTAACCTTCTTAAAGAGCAAAATATTTTTTTTTCTATTAAGCACTAAATAGGACCTTAAATAAGCCATACTAAAATGTCTTCTCTTAAGACACTAAAGATGCATAAGCCAAACATAAACAAAGCCACTTCATATAATTGAACAAATTCTTTCTGTATTAAAATTTTAAAAACAGTCCCTCATGTGAACACAACAGTCAGAGTGAGAAGGAAAGGAAGAGTAATACACACGAATAAATGGAAATATCTCCTTTAGAAAAGCAACTTTAATGGCACATGTATTTTATTATTAGTAAAGATAATGAAAATACAAAGAGTGTGCAATTGCTAGCAATTAAATTCTAAAGCGCTAATATGAATATAGCAAAAGATATGGTGATGTATTTAATTTTCTACAGAGAAAATAAGAATGAGTACCTGTTTTAAATCAGGAAGCAGCAGATAATTTCAAGATCAAAACCACTTCCTGTTAAAGAAAGGGGAGAAAATTCCTTTACAGTTATTGTCATTATTAATCCACTCTTTGGAAGGTTATTGATAGAAAACGTTTCAGTTTTGAAAATCTTAACATGATTAGAATATAAGAAATCATTTGTGTTGCCTACGCCTAAAAGAAAGCAATTATAAAATTTGGTTGAGTATTCCAGAGAACATAGCCAATTTCTAGACACAGAAAAAATACGGGAAGATGAAACTGAATTTTTGACATGGAGGCTTAGAGCCAGGGAATGTAAATGTTTGGAGAGAGCAGGGTTCATAATATATAGGGGGATATATTAGGATTTTTAGTTTTGTTTTGTTTTGACTGCAGGAATACTTGAAGCTTTCTCGGAGCTCCCTCTCGTGAGCCGTTGCTGACAGTGCACTAAAAACATCACCAACAGCAGGACTTGAATAACATATGAGTTGCAATTTCATATATAAGTTACTTGTTTCTTAATACATCGTGCCCCAAAAGGCCTTGCACATAGAAATGTTTGGTTCCAAAGCTATTATCCACATCTTTCCCTAGAAGGAACAGAATATAAATAGAAAGACATCCACCCCCCAACCAAACCCCAAAATCTGCTTCTCTAGCTGGTGCTTCTGAAGAGCTCACAATCCCTCATTTCAGTGAGAAAAAATTACACTTGAGGAACAATCTTTATAAAACAGCCATAGCAGTGTTCAAAAAGCAAGCATTATTCATTTTAGAAGTAAAATGATACACACCTTTCTAATATTAATGGAAAAGGTATTTTAAAAGCAAGCGCTTGAGGAAAGCTTCTGTGACAAGGAACCTTTTCTTTTACCAGGGTGTAACTGTTGGCTTAGATTTTGAATGGATTAATTAAAATAAATTATAGTTCCGTCAAAATTTGTTTCTCACTTGTAAAACATCTTCCATTACTCCGTATCAATGCACTGCAATAATAAACTGCTTGGTTTTGTAAGGTGTTTAGATGCTGTGCAAATGGAGTTACAAATTGCAGAAATAAGGATTTTTGCACCAAGGAACTAGCACGGTCTCGTATAGGCCTGACAGCTATTCCACATTTGCAAGTATTTAGTGACTTTATGGCACTCTGAATTAGACTTTTTAGACTCTGACGTAGATGAATTCCTCTGAAATCTGAGGAAGGGAATTCTGTATAAGGAACAGTAAAAGTCACCCTTATGCATACAACTGGAAACCACACCAAGGAAACCACCTACAGCCATGCTAGAAACATCATTACTTTCTTAGTAGGTCTTTAAGTTGATACTTGCCCAAAGGTACACTTCTTTAGCCCCATATTCCAATGTGTTACACAGCAGGTCTGGTAAGAGACTAGTACAAATACAATTAAATCCTACTACTGCTATTTGTTGTGTAATTTGGGATAGTCAAAGAAACAGTGCCAATGAAGTGCAAAATACTAAAGGTAAACTTTTTGTTGTGGCAGGTGGTTTTGCAATGGGAACTCCAAAGAGCAAACACAATAAGCTAAATCAAGATCTGACCTGGAAAAAACAGAAATTGGACCCTTTCTTCACAAATTCTTATGACAGCAGAAATCTGGAAAGGTCAACTTTAAATACCTTTTTTCCCTCCTGAAGGTAAATAGATCTTAGACAGAGTAACAGTCTAAATTATATAATCAGCAACTGAAAGTTTGGTTTTTTTTTTCTTTTTATCACGTGTTCAATTTACCAGGCGGGGAATTATTAGTAAAACATTGCAACAATGCCAAGCACCACTCTTCGAGGTACTCCTGACTTCAAAGTCCCAGAGACTTGATTTTTTGCAATACATCTCCATGGGCAGGGACCTACCTTGCATATTAGCGAGCCTGCAACCAAATGTCAGGATGAACACCACAACTTGCAGATTTGTTCCTATCTGGAACATCAGTAAGCCGGTAATACAAAAAAAGAGAAAGTAAAAAAAAAAAACAAAACCAAAAACAAACAAACAAACAAACAACAACAACAACAAAAAAAACAAGTCATCAACAACGCCAACAAACAACTTTAATTACATTCTAGAAAGCTTCTGGATCTCACAGGAGACTAATTTGCTTTCTAGTCTACTGTCAGCAAAAATGGTCCTGGCCTTTGAAATCATGCCGGTTTATTTAACATGGTCTTACTCCCAAAGAAAGACTGCCTGCAATTTTGAACATCCTGCAGCAGTGAGGCAGAGCATGCTAGCCATCAAATTGTAGCTGTTCATTCCACTGACTGGAAAAATGCTTGCCGTTTGATTTCTTTTATAGGGCCACATTTGAGCAAGCAAAGTTTATAGAGATGACTTACCTAATTAGATTCAAAGAGTGATTTGCTATCTCAGCAATAGTTTTTAAATGTACAAATCTAGACAGAGAGGCATTTTGTAAACAGGTGTGAATGACACTGCTCCATCAGGCATTAAATTGGAGCTGTTCCTGAAAAATAGTATCATTTGCGCATTTAAGTTACCAGTGTTTTATCAACCGCAGTGGTTTTACACCGAATATTCCTTGTGGTGTACAGCCAATGATATTTCAGCAAGGTCTCTTACCCTTTTAATAGCAGCATGAAACAGGCTACTGTGTGCTTCTCATGTCTTTTCTGAAAGGTTGATTTAACAAGGCTCAAAATTATTCCTGAGTACATCAGCCTTTGAAACAGGGCTACAAACCAGGTAATGCCAGAGGGAAAACTACTGGTACTCGCAGGCAGCTTTGTGTTTCCAGAGAAACAACAGCTGGGAAAGGAGGAAATTATTTTCTCTTATGATACTTACTTAATATTTATATTACAGTTGTACCCAAGTCCTCTGTGCTAGGCAGCGCGTGGCAACTGGGCCCTTGCACCAAGATGGCTGCTCCCCTCAGCCTTCACCTGTGAGCACCCAACTGCAGCACTCACAGCTAGAGAGCAAGCTTTGCTCTTTACACCTTTTTCCTAACATTTAGATACGACTTTCACACAGTAGTAGGAAATAATGTTACAGCGAGACAAGAAAAGAGCATTCTACCGGGTGAGCTTACTGCACCGCGGCCACAACCAACGACTGAAATACCTGTCACCACACGGGGGAAACAGGAGCTCCGAGCGCCCAGCATGGCTGCGGGGGCAGAGCCACCGCCTCCAGCCACCGTTAGCGGCTCTTCGCTGTGTTGAGGACGGTCCGAAGGCCCCTCACAGCCGGAGTCCAGCCCGCACCGCCCCCGAGCGGCGCGGCGGCCGGCCAGCGCCCTGCGGAGGGGAGGGCAGCGCAGCGCCACCTCCGTTTCCCCGCACCGCAGGTGTCCCCTCAGCGCCGCGGGAGGGCGGGAAACTCCCTCCGCGCTGAAGCGGGGGCTCCGCTCCTCGGCGCCCAGGGTCGGGGCTCCTGAAGCACCGCTGATGGTACCGACAGGCTGTTTCAAACCTTGAAGAGGGTTCGAAACTGTTCGCCCCTCGCACACGGGCACAGAAAACGTTTAAATGTTTAAGAGGGATTCTAAAGTGTTTGCCCCTCACACAGAGTCAGAGCAAGGTTTTAGTGTCACTTAGGGGGGGGAGCAGACGAGACGATAATCAAGAGAATGGTTTTGCTTCTGCTGAGAAATTGAATCATTAAACAAGGGCTTTAAGGGAGGAAGATAAGGTTTCAGCCACAAGTAGTGAACCCTGGGAGGAAAAAAACACAGAAAAAGGACGGCGAAGGCTAAATACATATCAATTGTTCACACAGTTGTCAAATTAAAGGTCTGAAGGAGACGCATCTTCAAGTAAAACTTCAGTTTTATTAGAAACATCGCACAGCGAGGCAGAGTCTGCCACAAGCACTTGTAACCTCGTTTATCTGCGTAAGGTTAGTTTCTCTGGCTATAGGCTGTTAGGGACCCTCGGCAGAGCCAGGCGGAGCGCGGCCGCCGAGGGGAGCGCGCGCAGCACCGAAAGCCTACTACATCACTGGTCCGGCGGGTACAAAGGCAAGCCAAGGTTAGCGAGGCGAGTCATTTTTTTTCTAGGATTACAGTAAATGAAGAGCAAAAAAGGCATGTCTCTGGATTTGGGGTTCTTGATCACAGTTTTCAGTCCTCTCCACCACACAGGTTCAGCAGCGCCCTCTGGTAATCCCCTTTTGTGTCTTGCTGTAAAGCGAGGGAAGAAAAATACAAAACGCATATGAGGAAACAGTCACAAAATGTGAAAGTATACGCATCATATTCTAAACCTGTGGGACAGACTCTGTTTCGCAGTTGAAGCCCTGTCAGCCTGGAGGAGACTATCTGGACTGGGGTTTACTTATGTGCGAATTGAAATAATTTATCACTCTTGCCATACAAATGCAAGGCCATGAAGGGAGAGGAATTGTAGTATGAAAGAGAGCAACAAGAGTAAGGAAAGCTGAAGGACTCTATTCTGTTCTTTCTCACTGATCACTGCAAAAAATCACACATCAAGTTCAATATTTTGAAAATTTGCCTATAATCTGAAGTTGACATATTCAGGAAAAGATTTTGGCTTAAGATTTTGACGCAACTTCTTCTACACAAGGAAGAATGCTGTTGTGAGAGTGGGTAGAAGACTGGTTTTTAAACAGACACACAAGCTCTTTACCTATGTCCCAAGTTAAATAAAACCTCGTACTGATAGTTCCTGCCCAGTCACAGATACAGACAAAAATCACTCTAGCTAAAACGGGCACTGAAATGAAAGGGAGCAGCAATTTAGATGCTCTATTTTCATTCAGCAATCACAAAGAAATTCTGTTTTTTCTTTTCTTTTAGTCTGAAGATAGGGACAGGTGAACAGAATTTTCCTTCCTAACACAGCAGCTGATTGCACAAACCCTACATGTACTGTCAAGTGGCTGCCAGGAGTTGTACCAGCTGTAGACTGTAAAGTTAAAGCTGTTTTTTTTCCAATAGTGCATGGATAATAACTTATTATTCTCATTGCAGCCTCTAAACCACCTCCCATGAATTCTCATGGCACAATTAATCCAATGAAGACTGCTGCAAAGGACCACACAACTGGTATAAAAAGAAAGCTAAAAAAACATACCTGGATGAAATAGTAAAGAGATTTTCCATATTTCCTCTTGAATTCACTCTTAATTTTCAGCATGTCAACCTCGCAGCGGGAGACCATAATCCTGATCAGAACCTTGTCGCGGGTTCCCTTGCCCTACAAGCAGATAAACATTTAGAACTGTAATAGCCAAAATGCGTAAAAGGCCACCATACCTAACGGTAAGACAGCAAACTACAGGCAACTGAGATGTAGCAATAAAAGATACAATGAATTAAACCTTCTAACTAAGGTCATTATTATGATCCAGGAATTTGAGCATCAACATATTTTTCCCATCAGCAGCGTTCGACCAACTTCCAGTCACAAATCTAGCTACTTCGACTGTAAGCAGCAGTTCTGGTTCACCAGGAAGTCTTCCTGGTATTGGCTAAGGCCTGTCACCAGGCGTTTCTCCTTCATTCCTTTTCTTGAGAAAGTGTTTAGTGTCTTATTTTGGCACTTCAATAAACAGCTTTTTCTGCTATCAGCTCTTGGTTACCTGCAAAAGATGTGTCTAACTTTGCTAATCATAATCAACTGATCTAACTACAGATCATTATAATGAGACCCTTCCCTATATTTTCCTATACCAGATGCACCCGAATAGATACCTAGGCTCGTAACTGTTAAAGAATGCTTTTGTACAATACTAAGTCATTGTTAATTTATTCACATGCCTGTCACACACCATATGAATAAAAGTACCTAAGGAATCAAAATTTGATGAAACAATGGCAAGAAAAAAATTAGTACAAAGAACGAACAGTCTTCCCTACCTTCATGGAATCATACAGTCTGTCTGCAAAATATAGCTGCTTGTTCTGAATGCACTGGACTGAAGAGAGAGATAAGAATAGTTAAGCATGCTGCCCATACATGAAATAGCAGAACAGCAAATCTTGGAGCCATTTTTAAAGACATGATAAGTAGTCAAAATAAGATTTTCAGCAAAGGTTTCTCCAAATGGGGACACTGAGAAATTATTTTTACCCGAGTTGTTACTTAGAAGTGGTTTGGCTAAGCTTCTGATTGAACACCACAATTCATTCTTTCACTTCTATAAGCAACCTCTTTTCTGAAAACACTCATTGTATGCTAATCCACGAGAAGTCTCCCTTTCAAGGTTGAGCTCTGTTTATTCTCCATTTGCATTACCGAGCTCTCAGTTCATCCTTAGTCTGAAATGGATTTTCCTCTTAAAGAATTTCCTCTTCAACTTGGTGACATTCCTGTCATCATCATCTCATGCCACAGTACCAGCCTTACACCCTGCCTCCCCATTCCAGAGAATTCAGTGCCAAATCGGCTTTTATTAGCCTCTAGCATCCTCCACTGCCCGTCTTCTCTCACACACACACTGTTCTCTCTCCAGCCTATGTCTACATTGAATACCTATATAGCCTATGTCTATATTGAATATTGATGTGTTCAGCTATAGTTCCAACCTTTTTGTTTGTTTGGGGAAACAAACATTAAGCCTCTGCATCAGACAAAAGTGGAACTAACAACCAATCACAAAACACATGCATTTTTATTTTCATCTGAAAAGCAAGGTTTATATTTTGCAGAGGGCAAAACTATGCTACTTCTCGACACCCATAATATCCTAAAATACACTAGTAGATCAAATAATGCCAGCACTTCCAGTTTATTTCTCATCCAGCAATGCAGAGGACGCTGGGCTCTATCCTTATCACAATACACTGCAAGAGCGATGAAAAGATCCTATCTAAAGATACTCTTCACTTCAGGGTAACTCACCAAGATTAAGGAAAGCATTCTCCAAATCTCCTTTAACCTCCTTCTTGATGCTCTCCAACATATCATATGGGCTGTAGCTCTTGTACCTGTCAAACACTATCACAAGAAGGAAAACAGGTGAAATCAAAACACGACCAAGAACTGGTAAAAGTAACCACCCAAATCAAAACCACAGAGAGCGCAATGCAGAGACATACGATTAAAAAATACCTGTCCAAGTCTTTCTGAGAACTTTATCTTAAGTACAGCCTAAGTTTGTCAGCTGATAGTAAAGTTCCTGTGCTACGGCCTTTTTGTTTTCCTTGAACACCTCCATAATCTGGTAAAATACCATCTTAATCCTGTACCAGTATTTTTTCAAACAGTGATTTAGGCCCTGAAAATAAAAGTCTTCAAATGGCTTTCCCGTGTGCTTCTTACAGCAATATTAGAGCTGCTTTTCAGAATCTTCGCTGTCAGATTTAAACACCTGATACAGCTAAGCTACCCTAGGACAGAGGGAAAAGCTAAAGGAGTTCACAAGGTCTCCTGCAGCCATGTTTTCTAGATTTGTAACATTTTTGTTCTCAGTGTAGGTGACATAAAATTGAGCATTGTTACACCTGTGCAAAAAAGAGCTCTATGCACATTCAAACTGAGATTAACAAATCCACACAAATAACTATTTTTTTTTTTAAATTAACAGCCTGGACATGAATTAATATTTATGAGATTTCCTATGTTTTACAAGTGCTTTTTACATTCATTTCAATCAAATCTGGGACAAAATAGTTACTGCTTTGGTATAATTTTCTCTCGTAGGAAAAAAAAAAACGACAAAAAACCATTTGCGTCTCAATTAGTACCTTTCTGCAAGTGGGGGACACTTCTTTCAGTCATAATGTTGATCCACTTGGGGACGTCAGTTCCCTTTCTCTTCACACCAGCATCATAGAGCTCCTGGGGTTAGAATGAAAAGCAAAAATCACGAAAATCAGGAGTTACACAAGAAGCCATTGTAAACATGTACAATTTCTTTACTGGAAAACAAGCACTACTGGAACTGTGTCAGTGGGAGCAACACAAAAGGACACATGGCTGGGCAGACCCCTAAGGACAAGATCTATGGATTTAATCTGAAACTAAGACTAATTACTTTGTATTTACCTTTACCTACAGGTTTTACTCTGTATTTAGCTCTGTTTACCTCAGCAGAACTGCTCTCGACAGACACAGATGTAGTAAGACAGATACAGATGTAATAAAGAAGCATTACCAGCCACTAAGTTCATTGACACTTCTCTCAATCTTACACAATTACTTGGTTGCAACCAGTCTTCACAATGTATGTGTTTCCTTTTGTTAAAGACTCTCTTTCTCAATATGCCCAAGGGCATACCAGAGACCTTCTGTATAGGTACTAGGGGGTAAGCAGCCCATGAAAACTGACAACAGAAGGTATTGGGATTCCAAGTGGCAGATAACTTGACAGCATGTAAACACTACTGTGCAAGACAATCTGAAATATAGACACCTACTTTCATAAATGCTTCTCACTCCCATAGCATTTGTACTTTCAGTATCGCCTAAAGCTTGATCAACTTAAGACATTTAATGGTCATTACCAGCACTTACCCTAGCATCTAGGTCGATCAGCTCATAATCAATCACAGAGGTATCTTCACACCTTTTGCCCTTCAAACAAGGACAGCAGTATTTAGAAGAGGTTTAATAGACAGTAAGCAGTTTGCTATATGCATATTCTTTTCTCTTTGATTTTTTTTAATCTGAATTTGCTAAATAAGTAACACTGTGCTGCATCCCCATTATGAAGCTGCTGCTATGAATGCTGCATTTCTGTCAAAATACTTTGCCCTTCAACATTTGAATATTCCCCCCCCCAAAAGACAGTGAAAATACAACGAAATTTAAAAGTGAATCAGAAATCCAATTGTTTTACTGGCAGCCATCAGTTTGTTACCAAAGGGCAGGCACATTAGGAAAAGTGGAAAAATATGAACAGACCTACCTTGGCCAGGGCAACCATTAGCTTGCGGAAGTCACCAGACGTGTCTGATATAATGTCTTTTTCCAGCTCTGTCTTGTACACTAGAAAACAAAAAATTCTTTTCCAGTAAATGGTGTCCTACAAATATTCCTTTACAAGAAGGACAGCTGCTAATTAGTGTGTTTTATGCACACAAACAAACAGCTACAATCTAAGTCACGTGTGGAAGACAATGAAAACGGATGCATGTTTGCATATGACAAAAACAACATTGCTACCAGCTAGTCATGAGAGTTCCCATGCAATCGAAGTCTGTCATGGAAAGATAACAGGAAAGCCTAGGACTGTTTCAAGGAAGGGAATATTGTTTTAAGTTCAATAGCCTGTCAGATCATTCTTAGCTACCAATGAATGTTTGCTTGTTTGATAAACACCGCACTTAAGCCTTCTCTAGTTGTAGATTTATGACTAGACAACTGCAATTACAAGTTTAATGCAAAAGACAAAAGCTGTTATGATAAATCATAACACACAGAGGAATGTTGCATTTGATTCTGGTTTGATGTCTAAACATTTCCATTGCTTTCCAAGTGGTAATACTCTATAATACTACAAAATCATATTCTCTCTTCTTTTCAACAGCAACCTAATCTACAGCAGCAACATTCTCTTTGCTGATACATAGTATTTTTTTTTCGATGCTGGCCATTAAGACTACATTGGTTTTGCTTGTGCTTTTTGACTCAGCCAGCACCTTACCAGAATCGCTTGACAGCTATGAAGCATGAGCACACAGCAATTTTCTACATTTCAGTCTATTTATGGTGAAGCTTAACTCTAAAGCTCAGGTAAACAAACAGGCACTAGACAGCTGCGCTACTGAACTGTGATAAACCCAACCAGAATGGCCAATATAAAAATATAGGGAATATTAAAGGGTAAGTAATACTTTTTGAGGATGGAACTTAGATCACTCTTATATCTACTTATTATCAACTAAGAATTATAGCTTCAATCAGATAACATGCTTTAGAAAAGTTGAAAAACAGAACATATGCTTTTATGAAGTTTTATTTAATGTCTTTTCTGGCAGGTCTACCAAATAAGCTTAGAAGCATGCTTCAGTAGATTTCAGATTCACCTACTTATCACATAACTGATACTAGAATCCATAATCTAAGATCATTCATTCTGTCACTACGTACAGAATGAATGTTGCTTACAAACAAACCCTATTTAGACACAACTTATATAAATAGTAAATTTTCTCCAATTTGTTTGCTACCAAGCAACAAGATGAAGCTATATAGACACACACAAATATCCAAGACACCAGCAAAAGATAGTATCTTATGTCCAACTGCCAGAGAATCAAAGCAGGCGTGTAAGAGAATAATAATCAAATTCACACTGAGGGCAACTTATCCAGGTAACTTAGTGTGAAAACATAGTACACTGAAACTTTCAAAGTAAACTTACTTTCCCTGTAGACTCTGTTAATTTCACTAAGCTCCTGATTTGTTCGTGAGCAGATGATTTCAATGAGTGTGTCTTCATCAGTTCCCAGACCCTGCAACACATACATGATTCAGTTCGGAATAAGTACTTTGAACTAAGCTGCATTACTACTGTTTAAAAAGTAATACAGGTATTTGCACTATAACAAAATTACAAACCACATCAAAATGTATCAGCTACCAATTAAACCTTATAGTAACTCAGACACTCCAAAATAATATGGCTTGATCAATGTGCTCTAAACCTACTTTATATAGATAAACAGCCCATTAAAAAAAAAAAAAATTGCTAACACCACTGCAATATTCTTGTTCCTGGAGAAAGACAGGAAACTCTGAAGGACAGGCTCAGAACAGAAGACCAACTTGGATGAGCTGAAGATGCTTCTCTGTCCAGTAAACCCTGAGGATGCGTGGATTACTAGCTGGTAAAGCCATCTGGCAGCCAGATGCCTCAGTATTTTGAAAATAAACTTTTTTTTTAAAAAAAAAAAAAAAAAAAAAAAAAGTCTTCACTGGTGATTTTTTTCATTCCGTTTTGTTTCTTACCTACCAAAGAACTGTGTTCATGCTAATCTCATTAGCCTCAGCTTCCAGCATCACCAGCAGACAGGAAAAACACTTTTATGCCTCCTGTTAGGATGCTGTTTGCTAAGCCCATCTGTAACATAATGTCATTTGGTATGTGGCAAAGATGGGCATGGTTTGCACAGGACTCCACGAGAAGTCTGCTGGGTAACATTTTGGGAAAACTTCTCCGTCTTACACATTTGGAAAATTGAGGTCATTATATGGAAAACTGTCCTCTTGGAAAAAGTACTTCTATTAAGGTAAAAAAAGATAAAAATAAAAATGGGAGGACTAAACCCAAGTGATTTTATAAAAATGGCTCACAGCTAAGAGAATTAGGAAAGCTTTCCACAGACTGGTTCTAATAGGTATCTGGGAAAGAAATGAAGGCTAACAAAATTTAAGATTTTCTAAATATTTTTAAATTATTTCATAAAAATGTGTAGCAGAAAAATAATTAACTTCTCAACGATAACTTTGCTTTACCCAACTTTGATTCCCATGTCATAGCTTATTATGTTCTATGTATCAAGTCAAACTTAAGCTCAGGCAAATTCGGATCATTAGACTAGGTGCTTGGGAGTTGGGAATAGCTGACCTATGGAGAGAATAGAATATTCTACATTTGTGGCTACTCTGAGGTAACAGCTTGGCCTTTGGAATGCAAATACAGCATAAATGCTATATAAGGATGTGGTCATCTGAAATATATCAGATATAAGACATTTAAAATCAAACAAACAAAAACAACAAAACAACCTAAAACCAAATTACTGCGATTCACAGTAAATTATTGATAGCCTCTACTTAAACCAGAAGAGGGCAGCATCTGATTACTAAAAAAAGGGATCTGGCCCATCATTAAAGAGTTACGATCTCTGTACTGGGTTTGTTTTGGGGGCTTGGGTTTTTTAGGGAGGAGGGTAGTTTTGTTTGTTTGTGTAACTCCTTTTTAGTAGTCTGGAGAAATAAATTAATCGGTTTTTGGTCTTGTTCTGAATTTCAACTGACATATTTTAATACTTGTTTTTTAATTATTTTTGAAATTTTAATTATTTTTAAAATGTTAAAAAATTAACCTCTCCAAGAATATTCAGAATTTAAGTGATGACTATACATACAAATTCCCAAACCTTAGTTTGCTTAGAAAGTTGAATGCAGTGGCATGAGCACCTCTCAAAATCTTGTGTCAGTGTCCTGCAGAGCAGATATTTCTAAACTACCGATCTATTCCACGCTTGCCTGTGATTGTGGGGGACTGAACACAGCGACTCACTGCTGCGCTGTTTCTCCAAAGACTGCTTTTGATGCCCCATCCTCCTCTTCCTTGTGTTCTACACAGAGGCAGGTGTGGTACAGGTTGTTCTTTCAAGATCACTGATATGACCCAGTAACTGGAAACTACTGTTTAAGTCCATAAATGCTAGCAGACGATTTAATGGCTCCAGCTAACAGCTGCTCTCCTCATGTTTTTTTGTACTATGAACCTCTAAATTGTGTTTAAGAGCAGTCAGCAAATCAGTTATTCCTGACCTGAAATTTTTTCTTTAAAGAGAGGATTTAATTAACATTTTTAAATCACATGATTCCAGAATTTCTCTCATTTTAGATGCCTTGCAGCTGGATACTTAAACTGTAGTACTAAATAATCAGTGGACATGTTTGAAAACTATGGCCTTGGATATGAAGTCCATACTCATTCTTGAGACAGTGACATCAGACTAACGTACATAAATTTCAAAGATCATTTACCTTCATGGCAGCTTTCAATTCAGAGGCGTCATACTGTGCTGGTGTCTTCAGCAAGCCCAAGATCACTGCCTCCAAATGACCTGACAGAGCAGATTTGAGTGCTGCAGAAAGTTCCTGTAAAAAAGGAAGGATGATGGAAGAAAAAAATTATAGCTCACTTCTGATCTCCAGAGAATTTAGCCTGTAGTGCTTTAAGTCTCCAAGCCTGCACCAGTCTTTCTTACACAATTGACAAGGAAACAGAACATGAAGAGCTTTTCTTTTGTGAAAGCCTAAGAAAGAAATTAGGGCAAAGGAATTTTTTTTACGCATCCTTTGAAAATAAGAAGAAATCCACTGGTGGCTGACGAAGTGCTGGGAAGCATGGTGCAGACACATCTGAACAGCTCCGCTCCAGTCTTGAAGCACTGACACTTTGTTGGAGCTAATAAGCACAGATGGATCCGAGTGTGACTCCCTGCAGTCAGTGCTTCTCCATCATACTCCCAGTTTTCCCAGTAGCACTGTATTATTTGTGTTTTTCCTATTATCCCAGCCCTTTACTAGCTGAGACATCAGAAAATTGACAGCACAGTTATTCCACTGTACAGGCCCAGTTCCCAAACATCTAGCTGAAGAGAAAAAATTGTCCCTGAGCATAGAAGAATTATCCCTGTCTTCAAGGAAACTATCAGGAGTGTGTAGCCACAGTCTATATTGTTAATTGTCAGACAAAGAACGTTCACTTCACAGGATGCATGCAAACCCATAGCAAATAAAGTCAGAGACACGTCCTCTTTTATGGGCTTCAGATGCAACTTGAATAATACTAATATCAGCTTCATTGTAGAGTAGTTACAAAGTTGAAATCCCTGGGATAAAGACTGGGGTTTACACAGATCAATGTATTCCCTAAGCTGAAGTGAGGTCTGTAGCATTCAGAAGAGAATTGCTGCATTTCACTTGCTGGTTTCTACACCGACAATTTGTGAGCTTGAGCGGCAGGGGAAAAGGGGGTAGAGAAAGTGTCCTCAGCAAAACAGCAGAGAAGTTTGTGCCAAAGAGGTAAAGAGCCACGGTACTTAGTTCATTTCCAGAGTCACCCATTTAATCCAGGGCACTAATATTTGCTAATACTGTATGCACTTACTGCATGGATTGACCAAAATAGTGAACGGTGGTTTGGGCATCTAGCTGCCTTAGTCTAAGAAACATTTTAGTACAATAACTCAATTTTGGATATAATGTTCCATCATTTATTTGTGCGAAAACCTGTTTTTCAGACATCAGCTGAAACAGCAAAGATACCGCATATCTTTAGAATAAATTTTAGGACAATTCCACGAATTCCAATTAACTGAGTGAAGTTTCTGTAATCTTTGCACTTTGGTGTGAAGGCTGAAGAAAATACAAATCACTACAGTAGGATTTACCAAAATAACCGCAACAAAACATCTCAAACTGAACCAAGCACCTGCCCTCCTATTAGCAGACTTCTGGAGAAATAAAGTCTTCCCCCCCAGCTAGGAAAGCAGGGTCTCCACTCCGCTGTTCTCTCTGCTCTGGCTAGGAGCGCTCTAAGAGAGAAGCGGGAAGCAGACAACTGGCAGATATCATTAATTTATAAATAGCAAAGAGAAAAGGTTTTACTAAGTGTTCCAAATGACCATTTGGATATTAGCAGTCTATTTCAAAGTCAGAGATTATCGGCAGCAGTTCAGACTGACCAGACACACACAAAGACACACATGCAGAACCCCCAGTATTCACTAGTGGCTCTGTTAACGCTGGTGATGGGGAAAGACTGCATAAATCAAACACTGTTCCTCAAGATTACCAGTAGTTTCCATTAGATACAGCTCAACTCAAAGGAGTGAAAAATAGATGTAGATCTGCGACTTTTAAAAATTATAATGATCTATTTTGAGAAATCCTGCAACACACAAAACGAGCAGCCTAGTACAACACGACACATTGCCAAAGAAATCTGCAACAACCCGTTGCCAAAGAAAATCATGAGATACTGTCCCCAGAATATATACCTTCATGTCTTTCCAATACCACTTCCTCCTCTCTTGCCATTCACTTGTTTATTTCACTGAGTGGTTTCTACAGCAAATTTCCATTGTTTCTACAGACTGTTTTGTTCTTTGGCACTCGTTAAATGTGATAAATTCAGTTTGATCTTGGGGCACAGCAAGGAAAAAAGGCAAGAGAAACAATTAGATGAAAAAAGTTGCAGATTGTCTCGACTGTGCATTTTTGTGGTCATGCAAAACATTTAACTTTAAGTGGCACATTTTACTGCTGGGGTCCACTTATATGCACAATTGCAGTGCCTGCAGGGTGTGACTGCCAGGGTGCAGATGTGTGCACACATGCATGCGTCCAACTTGTGTGTGCTTCTGCGCGTACCTATATCAGCCATGCACAAGGGTTGGTGAATTTCCAAAATTTAACTCTAGATTTACATTTGGTTTCAGATGAGCATTCTGGGCTGCTATTGGAGAACTACCATTTGAGGTCTGGCAAACCTGAAAGAGATACATTGATCACAATTCTAACTCTATACAAGTTTCCTCTTTTTCGTGGGCATAGAACTTCAGTTATGGTAAGATTCTCAAAACTTCAAAAGTCAAGAGAAGAGCTCTTGCCTTCCAGATAGCAAGACTCATTATGCAGAATTCTGCACATATGTTACAGATTTCTCTCCATCAACAGATCAGTACCTAAGGTATTTCTGACAGGGTAATATCTAGTGGTAGTTCAACTCATTATATCACTTTGTTCCACATCTGCAGCATTCATAGCACAACCGACTGCAGTCTTTTCTCATTTAAGCTCGCTCTGTGAACAGAAATAGAATACTTTACTTATGCTGACCTGTCTTAAAAAAAAATTAAAAAAAAAATGAAAAGGTCAATCCCCTAAGCCATCTCCCTTTCACCTTTTCGTTCAAACTGAGGCATATCACGTCAATGGATTTTCACTACTATTTAGCACATTTCACCGAGGAATCCTACGGCTAGCTGGCTGGCTGGCTGGAGGTGCTAGGAAACCGCCGTCTCCAACAGCTTTCAGTCCAGTTGCACACACTCAACAAATCTAGAAGTCCCACCAGTCCTAAACTGTGACTGTACGGACAAAGTAGATGCATCTTTAATTTCAATAAAAAGACAAATCAAATAGTACTTATCTCCAGTTTACACCCAGTTAACTGTGAAACACACAAGCCCTGAAAAATCTAACTGTCCACAAGAAAAACATTCAATACTTGGTATTTCTTCATATTTTTCTACCTTTTTGGTTCTCCTCTGATAGGCAAAAGCAATATCCTGCCTCTGTTCATTGCTGCGGTTTGTCAGGATGTTGATGATGGTGACCTCATCCACACCTACAAAGACATAAGACAAAGAGTTAAAGAAACTTTCTTGCTACTGTTCTCTTTGTATTAGTATGTCCTCCAACACCCAAAACAGAATATGTGCCGTCTGGAGCAGAGCTCCACAACTCTCATTAGTTAGCATATGTCTCATCCCAGCCTTGGAGAAAGGGCAACCAATTACAGCCCAAATTTTTGATGTGATGCAGATCTTTGTGTACACAGGCATGCATTCACCTCAACAAAGTCTAGTTTGTGATCAGCTTTGCTACTTCTGTTTCCTGCTTCATTGTGTGTCTGTTTACTTGTATTCATTCACTTGGTATCCTGCAAAAAGTTGCTCAAGAACACAGGCTTTAAAACTGACATGAACCTGTACTTACGGCCTGCCCTGTCATTACGGTAGAGCATTTTCAATTAAAGCTTCTTAATAAAGTAGTTACATTTTCTATTTAACCCATAGTCACTTAACTATCACTCCAAACATAAAAACAGGAAAATAAAACAGTATATTTCATTCTCTCAGCAGCTTGGAGGCTCAGAAGACAGAACAGGTTTTTGACAAATGGAAGAACTGTGTTCGTACTACTTTTTTTTGAAATCATCACTTGAAGATACATGCTGAGTTTTAACTAGCATGCCTAGAGGATAGTATTCACTTTTAAGTAAGTGAATTACGTATCAGTAAAGGTTTAGTTTTAAGTGAAGTCTTCCAAATCCATGCACTTAAAGGCTGAATGCAAGGAGCTCATTAAGATTTATTGTAAGTTAAAAGCCAAAGCACGCATCTAGAATTAGATACTCTTGCTGTCAATAGAAGCTAATGCACACCACATCTTCGCTCCTGTAGGGGTCATCAGTGCAGGTCAATGCATATAGGACTTTTACATTGTAGAGGAAGCAGGATTTCCAGATGTTATTTCCTAGATACAGCTACTTGCTAGTCTATGTTCTTTCCAATGCAGGCAGCATCTTGAGACTTTTCCACTTGCTCCTGCCTACTGCTACTAACTTGTGTTCAGATTCCCTCTTGTTTTCCCCGCTTCGCTTGCTGCTTTCAAACCGGATTCTCCTGAACTTCCATTCATTGGACTGGCACAGTTCTTGCTCTGATCACAATTCTCATCTGCAGCTTGGTCTTCGCAATTCGAAAGATATCCTAGAGCCTTGTTGGACTGGAGGCTCTTGAGCTTCTTGAGGTGAACCTGGAGCACCTGACTTATCTCTGTACCCTGTGATAGGGCTCTAACCCACTGGACGTACAGTTACTATGCCCTGCAAACATTCACATCTCTCAAAGAGCTCTTTGCAAGGACAGCTACGCTTTGTTTATTCACATCAATAGAAGAAAAAGCCAAACAAGTTGTTTATATTCCCGTAACTAAGCATTAAAACTATATTAAATCCTTTCTTTTACTATGAAAGCTTATAGAAACTGCTCTTGCAAGCAGCCAGTCTCCATTACTCAACGGAAAATGTTTAGAAATGCGAGCCCCTCTGCCACAAGGTAAAAGAAAAGAATTGTTAGCAACAGAAACAGAACAGCCGAGGGGGAGGGGAGGCCTGGGAGAAGGGGGGGAAAGAGTTGCAGAAACAGGTAAGAAAAAGGATGTGGCACACTGACACTGAATGTATCTGAACAGAACTGAAAAGGTGTACTTAACCAAATGGTAGGTGGTTGAAATTTCCAAAGGCCTGGGTGAAGACACACTAGCTTGCTCAAGTAAAATCTCATTTTGAATTTAATTTTCTTACGCTGATTAAAATACCAAACACAACTGTGGTTTTGTAGGATAATTATAATCTTTTTCTTTGTAAATGCTTTGTAATGCTTTTTGCAAATGCTTTGTAATGCTTTTTCTTTGAATGCTTTGTAAAAAGATAGAAGTGAAAGAATTTGAGTCCCCTTCCCCAATTCTCCAATGCACACTTGTGTCTGTATCGCTGAATTGAGCCCCAAGGTAAAACGTTCATTTGTATTTCCTGTACATTATCGGTTAACCAAAGCTGTCTGACATGCCATTCAACCGCAGGTGGAGAATAACAGCACAGCTGGAAGTAATGTCCAGGCAACATCCAGATAAGTCCTCCAAACAGAAGAGCTAGCATGGCTCATAAATGGATGGACAGAGGAGCCAGCTAGCACAGCTCTCATTGTTATGCTCAAATATCAAGCTAAGCTACAGCTACGCTGTGCAACGACTTGTTTTGGACTATTTCCAGACTGACTGGTTAACGCTTAGAAGAGGCAAAACTATTTCTAAATATTGTACATCTAATACAGCGCATATTCTTCTGCGGCAGAAAGATAACGTTTAACTAGTTATTTTTTCTGGTGAGTTGCATGCCAGGTTTTGAAGCAAATAGGTGGCTCTAATCTAGAGGTCAGGACAAGCCCAGAGTTTTGACTCTCCATTTACTACAAGTGTTATGAATAGTGTCTTTCACATTTGCATACACATCAGTGTAAATGATGATTTCTGGATAAAAAAAAAAAAACAAACAGAAAGTAAGAACTGGATCAGCAGCTACAAGCAAGACTCAGTTCTCCACCAGAATCCATCTACATTTATTTTCCTTATTGCCCAAAGCAACTTCACAGCAACTGGAAACAAATCACTGCAACAGATATTATAAAATTAATCATATAAAGCGTGAAGGTTGCAAAAGACCTTTCAGTCCCTAGCTACAGAATCTAAAATGATGAGTCAAATCCAAAATTCCTTTCTCCATCTTCACATTTTTCACAATGAAATACTGTACTTGATAGCCTCATGTCCTTAGCTCATGCTGAGACAGACCTACATCAGTGCTCTTATTCACACAAGCTTGGCCTGCAAAAGTCAAAAGGCCCTGGAAAGCATCATATGGCTTAGTTACAAATTTTGGTTTGAAAACATGTTGACTGCGCACTTTAACCACAATCTACTCCTGCACATTAAGTGTTCCCATTTTATAAAAAAAGAAAACAAATTCTCCCAGTCCAGAAACAGCCACACACAGACAGATGCACAGACATCGGGCCTTTCAGCTGTTGCAGGGCCACAGCATAAGCCAATGTCTTAAGCTTTTTAATAAATTCTAAATTTAAACTATCCTTGGCATTCAAAACCAGCAAATGACATTTGCAAGTTTTATCACAATTGTGATAGATTAGAAGCCCACAAATAACTCTATCCAAGTTTCTTATTCATATGCTTTGTGGATGGAAATATGAAGTTAACTCATTGCTCTGGCATTTAGTGGAAAATAAGTGCTTGTACTTCACACTTGGGAATCGTGCTGCACGGACAGGATGCTGACTCACATTTGCTGAGGCAGGGTGGAGCAGGAGAGCAGCTCAAACATTTTTCTTTGCTGTTCACTAAAATCTCTGTAAGTTTCAGGGTCATGAAACAAAAGTTTATTTCCAAATTTATTCTGGCTGGGCAAATTTTATCAATCCATCAATGGGCAACTGAAAATTAGACATTGTAGCTATCCGTTTCTTTTAAAACCAAGAAAATCTCTTGCAGATAGAAATTTATTTGATGGGGGGAGAGGGAAGTAGATCTTCAAACAAACAAACAAAAAACCCAAGCCTCTGATTAATAACAATTTTTCTTCTAAAAGAGGCAATCTGTTGCATTGGTAAGACCACAGTATTATGGCTCAATCAGCTAAAAAAAAAAAAAAAAAAAAAAAAACAAACAAAAGAGAGGAAATTAACATAAGCAAAATGATCAGTTAGAGTTTTTAAATTTTTGGTATTTGAATTTCCATGGGCCAAAACAACAGCAACAGCATTGTTCTGAACAAAATGGACAATACGGACAGTCACTTAACTTTCTAGGATGAGGTGAGAACAGAGCTAACATACTTTCATTTTGCAAGACCTGGCATACATTCATTCAGCTCATTTACCAGAAGCCTGTTCTCTTAAATTTCATTTTCAAAGACAGCATGGACAGAATACCAGATGCTATTTCTGTCCTAACAGCATCTAGGTACTACAGAGATCATCAGTCTACATGAATGAACGAAATGGGATTGCAGGCTTCAAATTGCTCGTGGGAGATGTGCGTGATTAGCCCTTGTGAGACCTCAACACCATCGTGCATATGGTACCAACACAGTCCTAGGACTATGTGACTGAGCTTATGAGATGCAGTGTCTGCAAGTGTGCCTTGCATAAAACTGATCCCACTGGAGTCAAAGGGAAAAATTTAGATAATATAAGACCATAATTTCAGTTCTGCTATTTTGTTTAGCAAGATTTCACGAAACCCAAACCACGTTGCAATGAGATACTTCTTTACTGGTACTATTAACATTCTGAATATGTAACTGATGCAGTTTGGCATCAGACACTATCCTCCCACACCAGGATGTCAGCAGATTTCCTTTAAACTTTTGCTTCCTAACATTAAAAACTGCTAAAAGGTATAGGTATGTTGAATATACTATATAAACAATGAATTCAATCTTCCAGAAGACCCCTGTTATGGTTTACACCTCATAATTTACTAATTTGGGGATATAATGAATTTATTATAGACGTATGTTCTAAGCACTTTCCTACAACAAACCTGTGTTTGAATTCTGCCAGTCATGAAATAAAAAAGTATACCACGAGACCCCAATAAAAGGTTGTGGTTTAGGTTGCAAGTAATTAACTATTCACAACCTAGTCTGACAATAAAATTATTTAACAAAGTATATGAGACACACAAAGTCACAATGCTAAGGAATAACTCTGAAACAGAAAAGAGACACTTCAGCAGTCTCCTTTCCTATAAAGGATTAAAAGCAGACTAATGTATGCTCTGTTAGTACTTCTCTAGTTAGTTTCTTCTATTTAGGCTCATATACTTGAGCTAAACTATACATGGAACACAATGAGCGTTACACAGAAATTAGAAAACCTCAGCAAAAAGCCAACATTTACAAAGGACATGCTAAGGCACTAGATGAACTTGCTACAGAAAAACTAAATAGCCTAAAAATGAAACTGACACAGCAATGACAATTACAAAAGGAACAAGCCAGAACTGCAACAAGTTATTTGCATTACGCGACATCTAGGTTGAACTATTGCTAACTACAAACTGGTTGTATATCGTCTAGAGCCATTTTTGCACATGTCCCTTTCTAGGCTGTTGGATAAATATAACCCCCCCTGCATTTAATTCAACTCCACTCAAAGCCCAAAGGGCTGGGCAATATATGTGTGTGGTATGGTTGTTGCAGATAGATCTAAGCCCCAATAAACACATCACAGTGTTTCCCACAGACCTCAAAATAGATGGCTAACCTCTGAGAAGTTAATCTGAAGAGTGTGAATGAATGCAGGAATATTTAGATATTATTTAGAGCAGAACAGTCAGACACTCTACCCCAGATCTTTGCCCTAAAACAAATATACGGCTGTTGTTTAGCCAGTAAAATAAGTTTTACCCATTTTACACACACGATCACCAAAATGGAGAGTCATGACTCTGGTTCAGGGAGTTTGCATTACTGGGAAACAGTTGGATAATTAATTAGATAGTAACTTTTCAAAACTGCCCGCCCTGGCTACAAATACTGTACTTGCATATTGTTTATATAAAAATACAGAAGGTATACCCAAATGATTTTTCGCAAAGATAAGACTCCATAGGATATAATTTCCGTAGTACGGCTATAAAAAATATAATTTGAAAGACTACGTTGATGATTGTGAAATACAGGCCCATAAGAGCATGTAAAGACCTAGATTTTCAAAACAAAGAAAAGGCATGTGTTTCAGATACCAGGAGTCCATTATCCTGCATAGAGCAAAGCCCCTATAATCCTTGGGTCTTATGTCCATTTTTTTTTTTTGAAACTGACCACCTTGACCACAAAGAGAGCTTGCAAATGTCACATCTCTCTTACTGTATTAAAACAAGATGAACGAGTCATTCATTCTTTACAGTTCTATAACTTACATTGCTTATTTCTACCTTCTGCATACAATGCAAACTAATTGCTAGAGAACCAGTGATATTTCCTAGGAAACAGGTAGCTGCTGTGGGTACGTACTGTTTGGTCATTTTAAGTGTTATATTTTTAGCTCAAAAACTACAAAGATATTTCCCAGAAATATTTTAAAGTATTTTCTTGCAGAAGAATTGCCCTGTGTAGCTGTTTACATCACTGTTTGTAGAAAAATAATTCTTGTCTGGATGATTCAGAATTTTCATTTGGAAAAAACCCCACATATATTTTAGAGACTTTGCATTTTAGCCAATTTTCTGAATTAGCAGATGAAAATATCCTGCAACCAAGAATCTGAAGTGCAAGGAAACAGTAACTGGAAAAAGGGTCCTAACACTCTTGTTCTTTATTTCCTCCAGGAATACTTCCTTTGAGAGAGTCTTTACGATAGAAGATTCAGTATTAAAACCATTACATGAGGCTGACTTTCCTGACTGGAAAAGCTTTTGTATTGCCTAGGATATTGCAGTTTCCTTTTGCATTAATTAACAGCTTGAGTGTTATAATGTGTAAATTTGTACCCACCCTGAAAGTCTGACAGTATATTTGACATGTTTAGATTTGCCCTATAATCAAGAGCTGTAAAAAATTATTAAGTTTAGACAAAACTCTGCCAAACATGATGACATTTACTCCTCTCTTACAAGAGGATTTTTTAAAATAAAAACAAACCATGAAATAATTCAAAATCAGAACTGAACCTACTTTAATGAGAAGACAAGGATTTGTCCAGTTAAATTAAGAAATCTTGTGAAAGAAAGCCTCATGCTTGTTAGGGAGGGGCAATATTTAACATTTTATAGCAAGTCAAACATGTGCTTTGTTGGCACTGATGGAAGACTGCATTTCTTTCTGATGAGAAACTGGCTGGATTCTAAATTTCTCCCTCTCCTGACACATTGGGAAAGACTTGGCAGTTCCAGCTACACCCAGCTGTTGCTTCTGTGGCCTGGAAGAAGTCTGGAAAGCATGGCACACCCTTTCTTTGTTACAGAGTAGGACAAGGACGGAGGATCACTGCCCTGGGAGTACCACCAAGGTATTACTCCAGAGCTGTAGTTCATACTCCCTGTACTCCTGACTGTTTCAGTGTACCGGGCTTTCCCATGCAGCTGCATCTCTCCCCTGCCCCATCAGTCTCCTGTCAGCCAGTGGAAGTGGTGGATCCTGACACTGATATAAGGAGGTGGAAGTCTACCTAAGAGCCTGGGTCAGAGAAGCAGAGGAGACTCATCTTCCCCTGCTCCTGAAATACTGCAACATCATTTCAGAAACTAGATTCTGTAGTTTCTAGGACTTTCTTTGACCCAAAATTAATATAAGATACACGAGCATTTAGTTCAAAACCCGGGAGAAAAATGTTCAAACCATTCCCATTCAGCTGCCTGGAGAGCTGAAAGGAAGAAGAAATGTCCAATCCAATAATCCAGTAGAAATCCACGATTCAGAGCTTGGTCCCAAAACACTGCCACAGAAGTTGACATTTCATTCTCAGTGGCAGAAAAGTAGTAGAATTTGAAGTACTGATGAGTCAAGAGAAAAAAGTGGACATTTTCAGTGATAACCTCAACACCTCTACTACAAACTTCAAAAGCATATTCAAAGCAAGCATTTAGAGTTCAAAATCTATCTCTGTCAAGTTTTCAAGTTTTCATCAGTGAAGTCTGAGAAATTCCACCACCTCCTAAAATATTCTAGAGTATTCTAGAGTAAGGATATTAAAAACATCGGTCTTGAGACATGGTACCTTTTTTTTTTTTTTTTTTTTTTTTTTCCTTTTTGGCACACCAGCATTCTACCTTACATGTAGAATCAAAACCACAGCCCATGTTCCTCACCTTTGGTCTTGATGGCTGTTTCCAGGGCTGCAGCATCCCGGTCAGCATCAAAATTTGAGTAGGCCTTAACTGTGGCATATGCACTTGGTGGGAGAGAATGCTAGAAGAAAAAGAAAAACAACCTCAAAGTTAAATCACGTAATCCTGTCCTCACTGCCATTAACAAAACACACAACTCTTGGTTACCTGGTATATAGCCAAATTTTTAAATACAAGAACTACCATCGGGTACCTGCGAAAATGGAATTCTGCTAAGAGCCACCAAACTCTGTTCTCCTGATGTGTATCGTCCAGAAATCCACTCAAAGCCATGGTTATTGTAACAAAGAATATATACAAAGAGCTACTACATATTATTGCAGCAAAAAACCTAACACATTCCAAGTTTACTCACTGAACCTCAGTCTTCTAAAATCTGGAGTTTTCTGGCTAGATCTGAAGGAAATTGACTACAGAAAGCTAATTCACAGAAAGTTGAAGTATCTGCTGTGAAAGTCTGAAGTGTTTTAGATTTGAAGTGAATACTTTGGATTACAGGCTACTTAATTAAAAAGTAGATGGAAGTGGAAGATTAACAATGAGTAAGTTAGCACACTTTTTGTGCCCTATCTTGCAGGCTGTAAAGGTAAAACAAAAAAATAAATAATTTTTAAGCCTATAGTTCTAGAAAGCAGAAGTTACTCACAATCGCCTTTTAAAACTCTATGCCTGCAGATACTTGGTTTAAGCAGTAGGAGGCTAACAAAACCAAATGACATTTCAAGTAACCTCTGCTAGGAATAAGAGGACTCACAGGTAAGTTCACTTAGTAAACAGCTGCAACATTTTAGAAGTTACCAGATTTTATCAGCTGTTTATTATTGTCCTCTCCTGAGGATTACAGCTTCAAACAGGAGGTCATCAGAATAGAAATTCAACTCTTCTCAGCTGCTTCATTGTAAGCTAACAGTTTATCTTGTATCGCCTCCCATGGGCAGGTTAAACTAAACCACAGATTGTCATATAAATAGCTGAGAAATATTCACAAATCCCACTCTCCTGAGTTCAGTTTAGAGATGTAAACCTCTGGCAGAAAGGTGCAGTGACTAACACCCGAAATTGCCATAGCAGTTTCCTAATAAATGAACAAATAAGTTTTCTTGGTAAAGATCCCCAGAAACTTTTGTTTCAGTCCCTAACTCCAACAGAAAGCCAGGTTCACAAACAGGACTAACCGATCTTTATGTCGCTGGAGGATCTTTTCACATGCAAATTGCTAAAAGAAGGACAAATTTTAACTAAAAAAATTCTGTAGTTTTCGCTACATTTGACTCTATCCTGTAGAGGTCAGTCACACTGTCCTGAACAGATTCCTCTGACAGCAACCACTGTGCCTTCTTGAGACAGGCTGTGTTATGCTGTGGAGATGGGAAGTCAAAAAAGTGCTGATAAACCGTACCATTCTTTCTTTTGTCTCTGACCATCAGCTCTATCTAGCAAAGTGGCCCCAGTTTGGCACACAGCCACACCACGAAACACAGCCTTTCCTGTTCGCAGACCAAATTGCTAACAGAAACAGTAAACGGAGATGTGCAGTGCAGCCTTGGACAAATCTGCGTGCCTGTAAGATTCCTAAACCAAAGCCCATTAGTACACAAAACCATGTGCCACTTCTATCTAATTAACCATCCCCACTGGATAATCCGAAGCAAGTCACCTGGTGAGTTTAGACTGGAGTACCACTCCTTCCACTCAGCTCTAGGTATTTTCTGAGTCATTTGGACAGAGTATTTTACTGTAAGATGATATCATACAGTGAGAAAATACATAGAATATTTGCGATTTGAGAGCCATCTTTTCCTCTGTCCTTCCACCCACCCAATGTATGCAACAAGTTGGATTCAGATCCCCTGACGCTGGTTGAAAGACCCAGGAAGCGCAATGTACGTATGTATACCCAAGAAAGACAGAAATCTTCTGCTGGCTACTCTGCCAGTAAACAGACCACCTTCAAGTTCAGCATCCCCAAAGACTATGCTTTACTCTCTCAGGTGACTGTCTTGAGTACTTCAGTGAAGTAGATACAGGTCTCATCAGGGTGATTATTCTGCCTATGAAAAACACCAATTTAAACTCCAGACTATATGGTCTCAAATTACTCTGGTACAATACTGTACGACAGTGCTGGTACTGTGTGTTTTCAGACACGAGAGTTTTTCCAACTGACTTTCCATTTAGTTCAATACAAAATTTTCCAGGATGTGGCAGTAGAAGTCCAGCTAGTGTGTTACTGTTACAAGCAGTCCAGGCCAGACTAAAGCAGAGAAAGATTATTTTTTTCTCCCCACATATATAGCATGCTTCAGAGGTCCTCCAAGTGGTTTACTTCCTCTGAGCCTGATTAGTTCAATCCTATTGTGAAGATCAGAACATAAGGAAGAAGCATATATTACTAACAGGAAAGCTGAAGAGATTTAATTTCTTCTAAAAAAACCACAAAACCAACCAACCCCAAACAAACCCAAAACACTCTTTCAAGATACCTACATCTCAGTATTCTCTGTCTTCAAAAAAATCATCAGTCACATTTGAAAACTGGGTAACTTGACATCATCAGGAAAGTAAGCTACAAAGTCTTGACTACAATACAGGCTTCCAATTCTCAGTGCAGAGATGGAGCATGTGATGAAGCATACAGCAAGATCTTTGTTACAGAATGTTTCTATACTCTCTTGTGGATAGATGCAGACTGCAAGCATAGATTAACTTCAGCTCAACTCCCTCCTTTCCTTAAAGGAAGGAGCAGACGATACGAGGCTGAAGCAAGCAGGCCAGTTTCTTTGTCTTGAAACAAATCAATCGCTATACTGCTGATGTAGAACACACAAATTCCTTAATGCACAAGACAGGACTTGGGTTCAGCTGCGACCATGCTATACCTTCAAGGTTAATAACTTTTTTTTGACAACAATGGGCGGCTGAAGTACTGTGTTTAAAATCAGTTAACTTGCTGAATCATTGCTTAGGGGAACCGAGCAAATCCTTTATGTAAACTAGCAACTCAATAATTGTGGATTGCAACTTAGGATCTACAGAACAAACCAGCTACCTGATATTTCTTGCACTCCGTGGCAGGATTTCTGATTAAAATGCTGGCATGGAACAGTATTCAAATTTGACTTTTGCAACTACTCACAAGCATCATGGAAGAAACATTTCTGTCCTTGAGAACAGATTGCTCAAATACTATTCCAAAAGTAATTCTCTGTTGAAACAAACGTGGCCAAGAAATCTGAAGAGTTGACTGCTTTTGCAGTACAAAATCAGCTTTGCTACTTACCTACAGTGAACTAGCCAGTTCTTTGCAACACCTCTTTCGCAAAGATCATGTGGTATAATTTATTTTGCAACAAGTAACAAAAATAGGCAAAAGGTTTGCTTGTACTGAGCTCAGATCTGGAGTTACTAGCTATAAAATTTAAAAGTATAGCAAGTTTGTAAGCAACATGATGAAATAAGGCATGATAGGATTCACTTCCTCTTCAGTGACAATCACAGAACCAGAAATTCATGGCATGATATCTTGACACTACACTGGTAACTCTACCATCTAACGTTGCAATGTAAGAAATCAAACAAAGACTATAGCTTTCCAGTATTTCAATAAAAATATCAAGCAAGTGCCGATGTGGTGGAAAATAGACAATCAAAACCAAGATTCTTTACACTTTCCAGAACAGAAAATGAGAAAAGAAGTTTGAGAAAATAATTTTTTTCAAGAGATAGTTTGGTTTTGGTTACAACTATTATGGGAATATTATCCCCAATATTTAATTCCCAGTAAGTAATGTTCTTCATTTTTAATTGAAAAAAAACCAAACAAACAAACAAGAGAAATCTTGGAAGGTATCAGCAAAACCAAACACATTTCCATCTTCTCTTATTGTCCTTAACTCACTTGTTCCTTTGGAAGAAAGAGGGACCACAGATGCGAACCAGCCATTCACATTTTCCTGTGATCTTTTATATGGCCCAGCACATGAACACTGCTCACGCTACTGGCCAGTTAGAATTGTCGTTAAATCTAGTCACCTCATATAATCATCCTACGGTTTACAGCTATTTTGTGGCTGAAAACTGATCACTGCTTTCTAAGTTTTTACTCAAGTTAAAGTAGAAGAGATGTGTGGAATCTTGTAAACTGTGCAGCTCAGTACAATTGTTGGTAGAGTCCTGTAAAAGAAATAAGACGTGGCATTTAAGTAAAACAAACTTTTCTTGTTTAGATAATACTTACATCTCCTTCAAGGCTGAGCTTGCTTAGAATTTCATGGACAGTAGTCATCTTGAAAGAATGCTGGAATAAGAGAAAAAAAACAAAACAAGTAGACTTAAATATATTTACAATTACCTCAGTGTGTTATATACTCCTGAAACACTGCAGCACTGAAAGTGACAGTCCAATGAACCTGCTAATCCCAAGCAAGAAAGCAGATTTAAGAATTTCCAAGCCACACCGCTATTAATACTGCAACAGTGAGAGGTCTTCATTTTATTGCACAATAAAAAATTATCTTTACTCCTTAAAAAAAAAAAAAAAAACAAAAACCACACACCACATTTCTTCTGCATTTCAAATACTTAAACTTAGGAACCAGAGAATCTCTACCTTAGAAACAGAATCAACTAAGCCTACAACTCAGTACTGGGAAAATTGTGCAGAAACATTAGAGCCTGGTCCATCTTAAAGCTAAAAAGCAACAAGTAGTAGCATTTAAATCAGACGCTCAATTCCTCAAGTACCTGTGGAATACATTGAAACTACTTATATTCATGCAGATACTTTATAAAATGATAATGCTCTTCAGTCTTTAAGCCTAGACACAGGCCACAGATGCCTCTAATATCATATGGTTTTGTAGCGGCTCCCCAGTAATAAGAACCACAGAACAAGCTACAAACACCAGTTAGTAACATGATTGTCAGATACTAGTTAACAAGGACTCTCTTAAAATCATAGCTCCAAAAGTAAGAGCCATTGAAGCAAGGTAATCAATATAATTGCTCCGTTGCCAGAACCTGCATAACATTTTGCTAACATATATAAAGAAACATAGGGAACCCCCCAACCCTCAGATAGATTATACACAGAGCAGAAATGAATATTGACGCGATGTGCTTATGTTACAATGCTCTAGCTTTTTTTTCAACTCTGGTTTCTGGTCAGGGAAGTTTGCCAGAGCTGTATTACTGTTATACTGGAAAGGCCTCTCAACTAAGGAGGAAATTTCTTCCAAAGGTTATAAGGCAGAGGCAATATTTAAGAGGCTGGATGCATTCCCAAAACTCTGCTCTCAAATTCCTCTATTGAGAGGACAGACATTGCCACTCATATTACCTTCTAGTCATCCATCCAGGTTGGCACCTGCAGCAAACATTATTTTGCCTGTTGAAATTAAAGCTTGTTTCTCAGGAACTCTACAATCAAGCTGTAGAGATAACATTATCAATCAGGGAAAAGACTTGGCTTGATGAAAGGTAGGAGAGAAAGGACAGCAACACCTCAAGCCCAGTGACATTCCACTAACCGATAGCTGAGCCTGGAACCAAAATTGCACTATCTTCAGCCTCACTGGCTGCCACTCCCTTCACTTCCACGCTGTCACTGGTTCCCCTGCTCCAGCTCCCAGATAGCATGCCTTCTGAGCCAACTCCCCGCTATTGTGCAAACCAGTCCTGAGTATGTCCCTTCTACACGTTTTCAGATTATTTTTTTATCCTCCATCAGTCACTCTTCCGATGGTATCAGGGCTTTCTCAGGGAAGCAGCATTAGCCCCCCAGGCAAATTTCCCAGACAAACCAAACTCATCTCCACTAAACGATCAATCTGAAACCAAGAGCTCAGGGAACCAGCAAGAACTACGAGACAGTTTCTTAATAACGAAGATCTGGTTAAAACCCTAGAACAAGTGTTCGCTTTTTGTTTTAGCTCCTGTAAACCTCCTGTACATGAAGAGAAAAGCAGAGAAATCCTTACTTTTAACATATATAGCAAGAGTTATGAGAATAAGACACAGAAACACAATTACATGGCTTTTGTACTGTAACTGCTGTAATCACGCCTTTCCTCACTTAAAAAATAGAAAGAAAACCTTTCATCTTCTGAAGCAACCTAGGTATAAGTAACAAAAGCAACTTTACTTCAAGGAAAAATTAAGATCCCAGGGGAGAAAAAATAAGACGGCGAATGAAAGTCACAGTCATGCATCAACTTATTTGAGAATAAATCTTTTTCAGAACAAAAATCCAACCCAGCCCTTTAAAGATGCTGCAGAAATTGTAATAAGCTGCTATCTGCTATTGGCACCATTAACCACGCTGGCTAGAGGGGGATGACATATTACTGAGCTATGAAATTCTTAATGTTTACTCTCAATAAAATGAAGTGCCTTAACAATGAGACCTTTGTACTCTGACAGTATTACAACCAATACCAAGTCCTTTAGTCTTGCTTGTCACAAAGAACTAAAAAACACCAGTGAAAGCTGAAGCAAAGCAACTGCAGTATAATCTTTCACAAAATAATCACTGAACAGCTTTTTGCAAGACTCCTGTTTCTAAACAAATTAAAAACCACATTGAATCAGGCTTGTTGGAACAAAAAACTTGAACAGAGTCCAGGAACAGAACTAACACACCCTCACGTAGAGCTGGAACTGGGAGGTTCATATCATCAGCCCACAACAATGCTATACAGCAGACCGCCCATCAGCATCGAGCTGACAAAAGAAAAAAAATGGGAGTTTTTGCAAGAATCTTTGCAGAGAAAGATCTTTACTCAGAGAACAAATGCATCTCTTGTCACACCCTGCTTTGTAAGGCACTCATATTTGAGAACAGACTCTCACTGTTCTCTGATGGACTGATTTTATCTGATGTAGTTTTGACAAGTAATGGGTGGGTTTGAACATGTAAATAGAAAATACTTGCACTAACTTGTTCTTCCTTACACTGGAAAAGAATCAACTTCTACCTTCCAGCTGTAAACTAATACTTCAACACCTTAAGGCAAGTTTCTACAACTGGTTTTCCTCCTAAATCCACATTATGTAATCCTGACTCATAATGTTATTCTACTAAGAGAGATAGTATCTGTTTTGACCTCGAACCCCACAGAAATCATTGGTTTGCAAATCTGTTATTATATTTGGCCTAGGCTATATTCAGTACCTTATCCCCATAACTGTTTGGTGACAGAAGAGCGCGTGTTTAAAAGCAGCCCCATATCTTGATTCCCAGGGGCAGCTCACGTATGCTACAGCAGAAAAAAACCTCCATGTGATCCATGGAAAAAAGTGTCAGGTATGCACAAACAACTACATTGCTCAATAAGCAGAGTTAGCATTTATTATACTCTTGTAGACAGAGATTGAGCAAAGGGTGTTCCCAGAGATCTGAGCCAAGGAAACGGCATCCCCGGAATGAGAGAATGGAAACTCTTTCACTTGGAGCACATTTGTGTCTGGTCTCCAAAAACTAGGGCAAAGCACGGCAACAGAGGAGATGAGGGAGAGCGAGGAAGATCTGCAACATCTGCTGTAAATGAAATAAGCACTCAAAATCATTCATTTATATACAGTACTAACCGCAAGTACAAATGAGCAGAGCTGTATCTCCCCACATCACCCGATAAGGTTTAGCAGATTATTCAAAGCCACTACTTGGAAAAAAAAAATAGCTTTAAAGAAAAGAATTTCAAAACCCATTAAGCCATGCTACCACAAACACACTTTAACTGTTCTCTTCCACGGACACTGCTAATAACCCAGGAGATGTTCCATTTCAGGAAGATACTATACACATACAAAATTAAGGACTTTTATTCCTTCAAATTCAAGTTATTCTCACTTCTGAGACTTTACAGGAAAATCTCTCCTCCCCCCCCTTTTTTCTTTAATCAATGCAAACCATTCCACACATTAGCTAGTGGAAACTAAACTCACTAGGACTGCTTATTACAACTAGCTCCACCAACAGAAGGCACACATAGGGATGAATCGCTCAAGGGCACCAAGGTTCCAAAAGATTCTTTCACTCTTGACTCTACGTTGGGGTCTGCACATCTCTGTGCAAATACAGCATTTGAATAGGAACATAAGAACAATGAACATTAAACAGAATTAGAGCTGCCATGTGCAAGGACACAGCTCATTTCTGCATGACTATCCTGAAATCATTTCACTTCTCTTCCAGTTAAAATACACTTTGCAACATCCCTTTGCCCTACCTCCCCTCCTCACTCGAGGAGGAGGAAGTGGTGTCCAAGCTGACTCATAATCCAAAAGGCAGCAGCAAGATCTCAGCGATTCTGCTCATAGCCGGGGTGGGGCGGGAGATGCCGTGCCCGACCCTGCCTCTGCCAGCAAGGACCCGCGCAGGGCTCCCGGGCACGCCGCGGGAGGGGAGAGCGAAGGCAAACCTCGGGCAAGCGCTGGCCACCCGGGCTCTCCCTGCGCAAGGGCTTCTCCGCTGCCCGTGCCAGCGGCAGCATCCGCGGCGGCGCCGGCGGCCGCAGCCACGCCCTGGGCGGAGGGGAAGGGGGCGCTGGCCCGGGCCGAGCCCGGCGCGGCGCCCAGGGCGGGCTGCAGGCTCCGGGGGCCGGGCCAGCCCGGCTACGGCGGAGCGGGCACCGGGGGGGCTGGCCGGACGGCACAGCCCGCCGCTCCGCGCTGGCGAGTGAATTTACAGCATCATCGTTAGTCCAGCCGATGCTTTGTGTACCTTAACGAGAAGAAAGGAGTACTTGGGGAAGTTCGCCGAAGTTGGCGACCGGTTCCTCTTTCCCGGGCGCTGCCGCCACACCCCGTGTCGGTGCGAGGCGCACGGAGCTCTCCGGGGGCAGCCTCGCCCTCGGAGGCCGCCGCTGCACCGCGACGCCGGGCACAGAAAAGTAACGGGCGGGTAACGCCGAAGGGAGAGAAGAGCGCGGCGCGCAGGAGGGCGGCGGCCGCACCCCGCCACCGCCCCGCTCCCGCCGGGGAAGCGGCTACCGCGCGTCCCGACACCCACTCGCACCCCCCGCCCGGCCCCCCGGGGACGCTGCCTCCCCCCGCTCCGTGCCGCGCTGGCGGGGCCGGGGCGCTCGGCGAGGGGCTCACCTGGCCGGGGCGGGCAGGGCGGCTCTGGCGACGGCTCTGGCGGCGGCTGGGGCCGGCAGCGGCCCGGGCGGGGTTTTGTAGGGCCGAGCGGGACCGCCCCGGCGCCCCCCCGGCCCGGCGCTGACTCACCCGGCCGCGCCCGCCTCCCGCAGCAGGAAGGGGAGAGGGACGGGGTGGGCAGGGGTAGGGCAGGAGCGGCCTCTCCCTCCCCACCCGTGTCCCGCAGGGCGCTGTCCCCGTCCCCGGGGGCCCCTGAGGGTGCGGGGAAGGCGCCGGGAGCAGCGCCCCGGGCTGCGGGGGCCGGGGCTCAGCCCTCGCCCCCCAGCCCCGCTCTCCGCGGAGCCCCGCGGAAGCTGCCGGGCGCCTGCCCGCCTTTCAGACGCGAGGAAAGCGGCCCCCGCGGCGCCGCCCGGTGCCCTGGGGGAAGGCGGCCCCCGTACCCCTAACCCCCAAGCCCCGTCCCTCTCCCCTGTATTGCGGGCACAGCAGGTCGTCGTTGCAGCCCTGTGCTTTGGGGTCCCCAGAGCAGCGCAGCTGCGGTGGCGCTCAGGCTCTGGGGTTGGGCTCAGCACCTCCTTCCCAGGCACACAGGGGACACGAGCAGGACACATCAGCACCCCTACGCCCCACGCCCCGCCAAGCTGGGCACTCGCTGTCACCGAGCCCGAACTGCACCCTCCTGCTCTGGGCTCACACACGGCAAACCAAGTACCCTACAGCCTGCAGCTATAGCCAAGCCTGCTTCGCACCAACAGCATCCAATAATCAGTACTCAGAGTTGAGTGTGTAAGTGCCAGAGTATCTCAGCTGTGAGAAGTCTCAGTGACGTCTGCCACAAGCAATAAATGCTACAAGACCAAGGGACGAGCTCTGCTCTGAGGCCCGCTGAATCATGCTCAGATAACCCGAACGGGCGTACCACACCCAAAAGGCAGGGGGGAATCAAAACTTCTGCCAGTCTGGCTTGTGAAAAGTCAATTACTGAAGCCCAGATGCTACACTGGTAATAAGAGGCAAGATATAGCTGAAAAGTATTTGCAAAAGAAGACCTTCTGTTGGATCACTAGCTTACTGTTTCACCACAACAGCGTGGCGAATTTACCGGTGACCCATCTCAAACACTGCCAAAAAAAACAAGCACTCCCTAACTCCCAGTACATGCAGTTATTCCTGTAATTTACGTGTGCATACCTTTAGGTAGTCCTTTCAAGAGTATGTTGTCACAGAGTGGTTTTGATTCTGCAAAGTGATATTTGCCTCTGCTACAAGGGGGTTTTCTAGGCATAGACAGAGATGTCTTCTGTCTCAGACAAAGGGGGTAAAAAAGTTTTAGGCTTGGCCAGGTGCATAAAAACAGTGGTGGCAAAAGCAGGCAAGCAGAAAAGAGACACAAGAATGTGGGCTGAGAGATAAAGCAGTTGCTGGGATGAAACAAGATCAGAGATACAACAAGAGAGAAATATTAAGAAATACTACACTAGACTTTGAACACAGAGGCAACAGAGCAGATGGGTGAACTGGTCATTGCAGAAGGTGAAAATAATGTTAATAGCTGTTTTCTGAATAACCAAAAGTGACATGAAGGGGCCAGCCATAGGAAAAAGCTTATCATGGAACAGCATTTTGTCAGAGAACATCAGTGCCAGTATTGCATTAGTTTGACATGTCTTTTTGGCAAGGCCACTGGGGCAATTTCTCTGTGCATTAATGAACCTGTCTTTAAAAATTAATTCCTGGGTATCCCACTTCCACCAGTGCCTGTCATTAACAGTGAAATGGATATTTTCCCCCTGCTTTTCAGGTTTCTTAAAAAAAATAATCACTGGTGACTTGGAAAGGTGATTCTCAGATGAAAAATACTTACAGTCCTAGAAGTAACAGCCATTCTGTACTGCAGTATTCATTAGGGACTTTCAATGGGGATAAGCAGCTGAGCAGAAGCCAGGTAGCCAATTTGCCTACTAATGGATGCACAGTCCCTCAGGGATAGTTTCTTAACCCCCATCTCTTGTCAAACTTTCTTAAAGCAAAAGCAGAAAAGCATAACCACAACACCCTCAGCTGAAAAAAGTGTTTTCACATGTAATGTATTGCCAACATGCAACATATATGCTGCATTCTTGTATAAAACCTGCTGAGTCACATATTAATGAATGAATTCAGAGATGAACACATTCATTCTCTTAACTGAGGGTCTACTTACCTTTCAGTCCTCTGGAAATTGTTCTCTTTTTAATAATTCAATACGTCTTAAAATTTGAAGCAGCTCATATACCACCATTGATTTTGGTTAACTCGATCTTCATACAAACAGTTTGCAAAAGCTTTGATATCAAGTGAACTATTATCATTATAGACACATTAACTGCAGCATAAAAAGATCTTCCAGCAATTCCAACAGCTTCAGAAAGGGAACAGAGGTGTCTCTAATATCCAACTTAATCAGCAATTATTCAATCTCAGAATCACACATTCACCTCAGTTTAAAACAGGCAGCAGCCTCTCTGAACTTACACAAGCTTCAGGGACTGTTGAATTGATTTAAAAAGAAAAAAGACTGACAATAGGGAAAAAAAGAGCAACCGTATTCAGAGTCACGAAGATATGAACGTTATATTCAAACATATTATTAATTCCCTCAATTGCTCTATGCTTATGTAGGTCAACTGACATCAAAGGCACTTGTACCAGCTGGGGAATCTAAGTAGTACGAACAGCAGAAAACACATTAACACTTTTGGCAGAACAACCAACCACCCCATAATACCAAGGCCTGTTGACCCTGCCTATGGAAATCTGATATATTCTTCATACCTTTGAGATAAAACTCTACAAAACCAGTGAGTTGAAGAAGGCAGCAGTCAGACTGCGCAAATAGGAAAGACTTCTGTTATCTGCCAAGCAGGGAAGGGAAATTAATTCAAGGGGAGAACAGCAACCAAGTGCCTGAATCACTTTTTAAGTAGAGACATAAGCTTATAAGTCACATGGGTTATTTCTGAAGATTTACCCAAAGCCTAGAGGGTCCGCACAGCACCTATCGCAAGGGGTTCTGGTCCACAACCGCTGCTCCGGAGCACTACATTAAAGTAACTACTGTCAGCATTAGGCTGAACAAAAGGCTGGGACAATGACTGCACTCATCACAAGTCCCGTGTCTCTCTGTGCATGCCTCACAGA
This sequence comes from Vanellus vanellus, assembly GCF_965231255.1. Classification (NCBI taxonomy): domain Eukaryota; kingdom Metazoa; phylum Chordata; class Aves; order Charadriiformes; family Charadriidae; genus Vanellus; species Vanellus vanellus. Next base: position 6,632,133 of record NC_138916.1, on the reverse strand, counting down.
TGTTTTACTGGAAGAAACACGCTGCAACCAGCCCACAAGTAAGGCAGCGCCAAGAAAAGTTTTCAATTTGTTTTCACATTGCTTAGTCCCCACACCCCCTTACAATATCTGCACAGAGGGTCATATTTCAAATAACCGGCAACTACTTCAGCTGCAATTACCTATTTGTGATCTCCAGCTTCCTGCACGCTGACCACAGAAATCAAAGAGAGAGCACTTTTGTTGACTGGAGCTCCCCAGAGTCCTGTGGACGGAAAACCAAATGTAACTGTGCTAACTTCTCCTTCGTCCCCTCTGACAGCTCATTGTGACTGTCGTTCATCCTATACTCTATGGACACACTGTAGGTCCATCCTCTCAGACGCAGCGACATTACCATTGCTAACTCTCCCATTGTTTTCTTACTGCTTAATATTTGATACTAATTTTATCTTTTTTTTCCTCCCTCTTTCAATTCAATATACCATTTTCTTCCACTTCACCACTTTCGATTTTTCTTCATTATCTTCTTCTTACGTTATACTACTGGAGGCTTCATGTCCTTAACTTGACTATTCAGTTTAAGTTCCCCTCTGACCCAAACCTTATCTTTGCAATAACACTACTGCATATGGGGTCACTCCAGCTCTCAGTACATTTTTCTCTCACTTCTGTCCCTGATTGTTTGGCTCCTTCATCTACACAGATACTCACAGTCTTTCAGCGTGCTGTCTCCAAAGAATCAAAAGATGTGTTAACACTGGAGTTATGAAGGCTACAATTCTGTCAATATGTATTCCCTACTTAAACTTTTTTCTTGATTACAAAAAAAAAAAAAAGGATCAGGATAAAGGACCTTCTGGTTTAGGTGTGGCTGAGCCTCTATGTACACTGTTGCTTCCCTGAATGTGCTATGTTGCAAGAGGATAACATAAATTCCATTCTGATTAATATATGGATGAGGCAGACCTCTGGGTGTTATTTTTGCACCTTCATTATTTGGTCTAATTTGGGAACTGCCATGATACAAATACACATAGATTTGTTATTAGCACTTCGAGTAATCACACGTTACAGAGAAAGTTAAGTATAACTTAAAAGTTGTGCTAGTTGGGTTCCCAGGATAACAACTTGGCAAGTTATTATGTCTATGGCTATAGGCATAAAGGAGGAAGGACTCCTGAAAGCACACTTAGACTGCATTAGTAAAAATCTAAACTTGGAAAGTGTTTAACTTGTTTTGGTTTTTTTTTTTTTTTTTTGAGTGGGTGGAAATGCAACGTTTTTCACTAACATCCATAAAGATTTACTCTAAATCTTACAGAACTGTAATTCCAATGTATGTTTTTGAAAAACAGATTGAAACCAGAACACCAATGCCATCTTTTATCTACCACAATACCAGAGAACCAGACATCTTGTTAGGTGCTCCAACTAACAACCTAAGCCCTCAGATCAATTCTATTCTGTGCAATCTCATTCCTACGCTACGTGCACATTCCTGCACAAATGTTATTCTCCATGCAGAGTTTCATTTACTTGAAATAATCCCTTTTAAAGCGCTAGACTTATCTCTGGAATGACCTTGTGTGCTAGCCAGATTGCTAATATTCTGTTACATGTGTATTTTCCAAATGAAGCATTATAATAAGTAAGGTAGGTGGCATTTGCTACTTCAGTCTGGGTACAGAGAGGGAATAGGACATCCTGGTTAGAAACTGGACACATGGACTGTATGCCCTGCAGTGCTATGGTGTGATCTTAGATTGTTGTCTTCTCTCTGATCAGGTCCTGTCTTTCAACTGTTAACTCTTCAGGGCAAAGACTAATGCAGTATTGCATCTGCTAAAGAAAACGCTAAACAACATAAATTACTTCATCAACATACAGGAATAAATTAGATTCATCAAACTGTTTCCAGTTTATCTTCATCTGTTTCACATGAAGTCTACATTACATGAAAATTGATGTAACCTTGTGTAAAGCATGTATTCTAGCAATCATTTTAACTGATGAAGACGTGACAAGTGTTATGTTCTACAGTTACTTCCCATGCAGAATCTTGAAGAGTTTCACACATTACATTAGAACCTGACACAAATACTTTTCATGGCTAGTAAAACATCTACCTGTCTCCCCCTACCAGTTGGCTGCATCTTGCATGTGACTTCTAAAAGTCTCCTCTTATATCCTGGCACTCGTTTATCACTGGATTTGTCTTCAGCTACTTCTCGACTCTATATTGGCAAATTAATTTGCTGTTCAGCATCCCTCCTCTGACACTTTCATGCATGTCTGACGATAACCTTAGTTTGAACTCTGATTTCTTTTCATAGATTTTCCTTATCACCAGTGCAAATAACCCCATCATCCTCATTCTTTTATCTCACAATCTCAATGGATCCTTTCACTCTAAGCCTATGGGCACAAGGAGCTTGCCTCCACAAAGAACCAGATGTCTGGGTGACTTGGGATCTGAATCAAGACAAGGGAGTAACAAAGCAAAGTATTATCTAAGACTATAGTTACAGGACTCGGTCAGAAAGAAAAACTCCTTTAAGTATGCACAAAAGCTAATAATAAAGAAAGCTGTCTCAGGGCACATATACAGCCTAAATAAAGTCACTACCAATTGCCAAAACCTGTCAGTGTATGTCACCATGGTGGAATCCCATTGCACTGGTAGTCCGCTCTTGACAGAAAACAACATGGAATCATCTATGCTCTGTCGAGGTGCTCAGAAGGAAGCAAGATCCTTTGTTACTCTCATCTAGCTGACAGGTAACAACATGGGCCAGCGACTTCAAAGGTGCAGTAGGCTTGTTTCCCTCATGACTCAGTCCAGGCTATTGCCTCTTCTTTCCTTCTGTTTGGCATGCTAACTACAGTAAGTCCAAGATGTATACACATTCAAGTGACACAGAGATTCAGTGAGGAATATGCATCATGAACAAATGCTAACCCAGCAATTCAGACACTTTTCTGCTCTTTGGTACACGTGTGACTCCTCTGGCATACGTTCCTCATTAATATTAAGTATCTGGAGTTCAGTTCAATTTCTAAACTAAAACATGAATCACTAGCTTTTTGGTTTTTCAGCCTGCCTCAGAAGTAGTTACCTAGTGTGTGACTAGGAGATGTTGCCTAGATACATACATAAACAGAAATGAAACATGCTTGCCAAATTCTTTGTACTGGTATTGGTGGCATGAATTAACTCAGCGTGTTTACACTGAACGAAGTAGTCGCAGGATACACAAACAGTCACTATGTGTGTAACCATGTTTCAGTGAATTTCCTCAGTCCACTGGGGATTTCCTGATGCCCTGCTTGATGGCCAGCTGCCTCTGTATCCTAAGATCGTGCAATCTGAGATAAAACAATGGCTGTAGAGCATAGCCAGACATTAAAGAAGGTAAGTTTTCTTTCTGTTTTCAGATTATCAATACCTTCAAGCACGGTTTAATCTACCTAGGGCTAGAGAGCTGCAATTCCATCTGAATCCAGATATCATGCTGTCTTTGGTCCTATATACATTAACAGGTTAAAAATACACATCTCAAACCCACTATGACGAGTTCAGCTTTCCCAGCAATATCAGCACAATGCTGCTAGCATAAACAGACTACCAGTATATATTACAGCATTAAGAGAGACCGAACCCATTAAGATGACACAGTGCTTAAAACGATCACAGCTGCCAGCTCCACAATAATGTTCCCCAGACTGCCACCACACTGGAAAACACTGTAGGAAATATTACCCATGCACGTAGGAGCCTGACATCATCCAGGACAGACCAGCATGAATAATCACTACAGAGTTTGGTCTGTCTTGCCAAAGGACAGAAACAGCTATAAAAGATGGAAGCTGCCAAAAGCCCTCAGGGAATTTTTCCTAGGAATAGTGTTAAAAGGTTTCATGTAAGACCAAGTCTGTTCTGCTTCATTGTTTCCCATCATTATGTGCTTTTTCCACTTTAGTGACTCAGAACACAAACAGTCCCGTGGTTTGGATTAATCTCCTGGCCTCTGCCAAAGCACAGGGGAGCCTGTCACGCCTTAAATACGTCCCTGAGAATCTTGGAGAATAATTCCAAAAGTTGCAAGGAATCTAATTAAGCACCATCTAAACCTACTCTAAAAATCCTTAAACAACAGGTTCCTATGGCAAATCTGCAGGCTGCTAACTGCACACTGCAAAAAGTCTCTCCTTTTTATTTAACATCATGCCACCTCGGAAATGGCCCATAAAAATGGCTTTAAAAATCACTTACAGATTGAAGTTCACTGACAGAAATCAGCATACTATTACTACAGCAATCTGGAACACAGCTGTAAAATTTCAATTAAAAATCAATGATTTTGTGAAACAGCAGGAAAGTTTTTTGAGTTTTTTGTTTCTTTTAAAACATATCAACCCTGTTTTAGTACAAAATAACGTAAACCACCTAGGATTTTGAGTAAGTTCTTACATGATCTGAACTTCATTACTAATTAGGCTCAGCTGAAGTACTAGCTGCAGAACAAATGATGCCTTGCAACACAAAGAAATGTCACAAATTCTTGATTAAATATGACTGTCTACACTGATGTCTTTTTTTGCTCTTTTAAGTGGCATCTTATAGCTTTAGATAAAATCTAACGCAAAGTAACTTGACTTCAAAAAAGCTGTTGATTGAGTTGAAAGGAATGGCTGTTATGAAGAGATTTGTTTCTGCCAGGCAGGCTAAGACTTGCTTTTCCAGGTCAGAAGCACAGGTTTGAATTCTAAAACCGGAGATCTCTTCCTTTAACGAATCAGAAGAATATATTAAAAGCCCATTGTTTTAGCATAACGGAGTACATGTAATACTTAACATTTTCATTAATGTTTGCTTTCAAATAAGCCTTCTGTAAATACTTGAACTTGAGCTGGGCAACTTTCCCTGCTGTGTCCTGTGTGCTAGTAGCTAGTGCTCACGCAGGGAACCGATCTTTAACCTTTAAGGACATGAAACCAAAGGCTTTAGTGATAGCATGATACAGATGATTTTCAAACAGGTCCTCACCACTAAGGTTTAGTTCTCTAATACTACCATCATCCAGGAAGTCATTAATACAATAACAAGCAGCCATCACAGTGTGTATAGAATAACTGAGTTCAGAACAGCAGAGGAAAGGAGTGGAAGCACAGGTGACTGATCAACAAGAACAGACATGGAGAGACAGACGGCTGTTGTGCTTCCTGTGGAGATCAAGGCTGCACCAAAGAAAGCCTTCAGGAGCTTTTTGCCAGTATAGAAGGATAGAACCCGAAGTTTAAGCCACAGCCTGACACGCTGTCCTGGTTTCAGCTGGGATAGAGTTAATTTTCTTCCTAGTAGCTGCTGTGTTTTGGATTTAGTACGGGAATAACGTTGATAACGCATATTGTTTTAGCTGTTGCCAAGTAATGCCTGTATTAAGTCAAGGACTTTTTCAGCTTCCCATAGAAGCTGAGAGGGTGCATAGACAGGACAAGGTGGCCAAAGGAATATTCCATACCATAGACATCATGCTCAGTATATAAATGGGAGTTGGCTGTGGGGCGGGAATCCGCGATCACTGCTCAGGATGGGTTGGGCAATCGATCACTGGGTGGTGAGCAATTGCATTGCATCACTTATCTTGTATATTCTTTTACCATTGTTATATTTTCTCTTTTGTTACTGTTCTATTAAACTGTCTTTATCTCAACCCACGAGTTGTTTTTTTTTTTCCTTTTTCTCCCTCTTCTCCCTACCCTACTGGGGGGTGGAGTGATGGGAGGAATGAGTGAACAGCTGCATGGTCCTAGGTGCCATGTGGGGTTAAACCATGCCACATGTGCACACACACACACAGAGTAGCATGAAGCCACAGACATTTAAAAGCCAAAGAAACGTGTACAATATTATATCTCCTCACTTTGACTACTTTAGCTGGTAGAAAACCTATAAATGGAAGATAACGCATTCTTTTGATAAATATGATGTCATGTGAAATATCTTCTCTGGAAAAGGCAGGAAACAAACTTATTTATTCATGCACCCTCATACAAATCCACTGCTTGTTATTAACAACAACAAAAAAAAAAGGCTGTAGTGACAGGTCTATTGACCCACAAGTTTCTTTTTCTCCAGAGATAATGACAGTGTCAGTACAACATTCTCTCCAGGTTTCTTAACCTAAATGTGCTGCTTTTGCATTAAACAAGCCCATTTAATCAACCTGACTGTGCATCCTGCTTAGGTTACCCACAAACAAGCCGAAGAATTTCAACTGTGACATGAGCACTTGTTCATTTGGAAATGACTACAAAATGCTACGTGCAGCTATGCAGTAATTATACCTCCTTTTCATTTTACTACTCTTGCTATTACCAAAGAATACCCAGAGAGTTGCACGAGACTGCCGTCCTCCTGTCAATCAAGGGAACAGAACTGTACAACAGCATTACTGCATGTGTTAACTACATGGTTCTGAACTAAATGGGTTTTGACTGCTGAGGTAGCTTTTAACATGCCTAAATGACCTGCTCAGTAGAGGGGACAAGAAGCAATGGGGTTCTGACAGCTACTTCCTTCCCTCTTTTTTAAGCTAAAATTTAACCAGACGATTAAAATATTTGTTGAAGTGCTTTGTCTGCCAGGCAGCATAGCCCACACTAGACAGACTGACGAGTGACTAGCTTCAGTAGGATTTTTTTTGCATTCTTCCTGTTTTTTTTTCATTTTGAATTGCTTGCACAAAGATTTGGTAGGTGGAGCTTTTGAATATATAGGAACATCAATTGCAGTGGGCCTGGCACAGGATGGCACTCATGCTCTTCACTCAACTATAAGATAAACAAATTTTAAAGTCTGCATTAAGGCAAGAGCCATGAACAGACTTGAATTATTTTCAAAGTTGCATCATTACTCTAAATCTGATTTTCAGTGATGAAATGAAGTTCTAAACAAATATTCTCATTTTATTCACAGATTCTTTTAAATAGTTTCTGAAAAATACACTAGAAGCATTGATCTCAGAGTGATTTGGCTACACTGATTATTAACATGGATATTTACAAACTTATTTACAAAAAATCCTTATGTTCTTCTTTCTACACTAAAAGTATACCAGAAGGGAGAATTGACGTGAGAAAAGCTAGGGGAACTCAGCGAGACCAGAAATGCTACATCATTCCCTTTAAAACCACGGCATGAATGCACTACAGCAGTGGCTGTGGTAGCAGCAAACCTTAGAGGAGGCAAGATTAACAGTCATGGGCAAGACTTTCCGTTAGATGTATTTGGGAAAACAGTCAGGATCCCAGGTGTACTGATGCATCCTCAAGTCAGAAAATTAACCTAGGAACAGAAAGGTAAACTCTAATTGAGCATAATTGCTCCCAACAACTGATTCTAGGCCCAGATGTACAGCATTTGCCACTTTACTCAGATTCAGGTCTGAAAAAGCACTAGACTGGTCAAAATTTTGTCTATTTTTCTTGTTTCACAGTTGATCATCTAAAGATATCTGCATATGAACCTGTGTATAAACTCTGGAAGTTTACTATGAGATCACAAAAAATCTTTATAAGGAAATGCCCAAGCTCTCTGACTATATTTGTACTGAGGATGGGTGGTTACACCATTGTGACCTCCCCAGAACACCTTTAGCACATATGGAATAGATAGGGAACAATCAGTCTCTATTTGGCATCACTTTTTCATCTTTGATGTTTTGTTGAGGAATTCATTAGGTCTTTTTCTACGTAAACATACAAATTTAACTATTCTCATGGTGCTAACACAGGTCATTGGTAGCAAAGGGCTGACTGCAGTTACACAACATTACCAGAATGACAGTCTCATGTTTCCTGTTCTTCTGAAGGCATTAGTTCCTAAAAGCCTGCAGTGATGTGAGAATTTGGTGAGGAATGAAAGGGGAGTCTATAGCTCTCACTTCAAGGTAAAATTTCAAAAATATAATCCCAGTCACATGTCCTTGAGTATCAAAATGCTTGAAACACCCTTGAAACACTCAAAGGGCTCTCTTCATTAAAACTCACAATAATTTTAAAACTCTAGATTTTTAAGAGTCAGGATCATTACCTTTGTGCAAAGAATTCTGACAATATCTGGCATGGTAGACCCTGCTCTTTTTCTTTCTTCACAAATTGTGGTCAACATGGATTTACCAAGGGTAGATCGTGCTTGACCAATCTGATAGCTTTCTGTGATGTTATAACTGGTTGGCTGGATGAGGGGAGAGTCGTGGATGTCATCTACCTTGACTTTAGCAAGGCTTTTGACACTGTCTCCCATGACATCCTCATTAGGAAGCTGAGGAAGTATGGGCTAGATGAGGTGACAGTGAGGTGGAATGAGAGTTGGCTGTGGGACAGAACTCAGAGGGTTGTGGTCAGCGGCACAGAGTCTAGTTGGAGGCCTGTAACCAGTGGTGTCCCCCAGGGGTCAATACTCGGTCCAATTTTGTTTAATATTTTCATTAATGACCTGGATGAGGGGACAGAGTGTATCCTCAGCAAGTTTGCTGATGATACCAAACTGGGTGGGGTGGCTGACACCCCAGAGGGCCGTGCTGCCATCCAGCATGACCTGGACAGGCTGGAGAGCTGGGCAGAGAAGAACCTAATGAGGTTCAACAAAAGCAAGTGCAAGGTCCTGCACCTGGGGAGGAAGAATGCTAGGTACCAGTATAGGTTAGGGGCGGACCTGCTGGGAAGTAGCTTGGGGGAGAAGGATCTGGGGGTCGTGGTAGACAGTAAATTATCCATGGCCCAGCAATGTGCCCTTGTTGCCAAAAAGGCCAATGGAATCCTGGGCTGCATAGGGAAGAGTGTGGCCAGTAGGTCGAGGGAGGTCATTCTCCCCCTCTACTCTGCACTGGTGAGGCCACAACTGGAATACTGTGTCCAGTTTTGGGCTCCCCAGTTCAAGAGGGACAGGGAACTGCTGGAGCGAGTCCAGCGAAGGGCAACTAAGATGATGAAGGGCTTGGAGCATCTGCCTTATGAGGAAAGGCTGAGAGAGCTGGGACTCTTTAACCTGGAGAAGAGAAGGCTGAGGGGAGACCTTATTACGGCGTACAAGTATCTAAAGGGTGGGTTGAAGGAGGATGGAGCCAGGCTCTTTTCAATGGTTCCCAGTGACAGGACGAGGGGCAATGGGCACAAGTTAGTACACAGGAAGTTCTGTTCAAATACACAGAAAAACTTCTTTACGGTGAGGGTGACAGAGCACTGGCACAGGCTGCCCAGGGAGGTTGTGGAGTCCCCTTCCCTGGAGATTTTCAAGACCCGCCCGGATGCAGTCCTGAGTAATGTGCTCTGGGCAATCCTGCTTTAGCAGGGGAGTTGGACTAGATGATCTCTAGAGGTCCCTTCCAACTCTGAAAATTCGGTGATTCTGTGAAATTATATTCATTTGGCAGCAACTAAGAAATGAGAGGCACCGATGAGATACGTGCTTTTTCTTGAGGCACAGGCAGGTAACGTCACATTCCTAGCCTTTCATACTGCCTCACAACAGAGGAATCTCATGCACATCTTGAAAACTGTTAAGCTAAGTACATCTGAGTAAATTTTAGTGAAATGAAGATGTATTCATGTATCTTTCAGAGACATTGGCTCTAAATATAACTATAACTGTAATGTGAACTATCACCATCCAGCTGAAGGAAGCTGGCTAGGCTGATTGGATTATATAGCTTTGGTCAACAATATTAGTACACTTTTCCTTTTAGCTCTTCTGAACAAGGACATTGCCCATTGGAAAAATAAACAAACGGCTTTCCTCTAATAGGGGAATCAAAAATAGGAAACGTACACTTGTAAAAACATGCTGTGAATAAACAGAATGACGTGGCTATTATATTTCATTCAAAGAATCAGGGAATATGTCACTGGGCTCTGTAATAGTCCCCCTGTTTCCCCCCTCTAGTTACTATAAGTGACAATGTTCTTTTGAAATCCTTTAATCACAAACAGTAAGAAGAAAGATTGTTTCCTCTGTATTACCTCTACTGTTACACTTCACACAAAACTCCTGTGATGTCTTGTGGAAGAATGGGTCTTTCATGTCTTTTTTTTTTTGCCTTTTTTTTTTTTTTTTTTCTCTCACTGGATAAGCACCCTACCCCACAGAAGAGATAAGTATCAATACTGAGGAATGCCCTGAGGTCTGCGCTAGGACTGATACTGTTTAATAATCCTTACATTAAATTATTCTACAAACAATTTAGAAATTGGCAGTGTATTAATGCAGTTCCATAAAAACAACAACAAAGAAGTCCCTCTGCAAGGTATAGGACAATGGTGTCTTCTCAGTCTTACAGCTAGATGAGCACCAGCTTGCCTTCAAGACATAACCATAAGTAAAAGCAGCCTTGAGGTTATCTACAGAAGACTTTCATAAGGCTAAGAATGGCTGGTATCAGCTTTTTGTCAATGATAATCCTCCACCTACAAGCTAGATAGGGTATAATTCAAATGCTCTGAGCTTAGACTGTCACCAGGCCACCAAAGTTGTTTTCTGGCATTGAGAAGGAAATTTAATTTGGGACATATAACACAGCAATGCATCTTTGAACACATTTGAATGTAATAATTTTGGCATAGAGTAATGGAATTTGACCTTGCAACCAAAATTTAAGAATCTCTGCAGAAAAATACAATTGAACTGCAAGTAAAAAAAAAAAGCAAACATACTTTTAGCACAGAGAAATATAACATATCAAACAATGAGAGTGCTTCTGGGAAGGAGCGTACCTGCACTTGTAAGAAAGACTATTTTCTTAAGAAAGTAGAAGTTTAGTTATCTAACTTCTCAGAGAAAGTTATACATCCAGTCAGCCTTACACAGGAGGAGAAATGGGAAATGCTCCAGTTCTTTCTACTAGTAGAACTAAAAGCAGCTTAAATGGAGGTCAGCACTAAACATTCTGAAAGACCATGTCTGAACTGATTTTTATATCCTTTTGGAGACAAGCTGCTATTTAAAACACAGGGCAAGCAAATCAGAAGCAAAAGAAGTACCTCTTCAAATGATTCAATGTCTGCCACAGAACTTCACTGCATGGGGTTGCAGAGTCATTTGCTGTTGGCAGCTCCCACCTGCCAGCACAGGAATGGATGTCTGGTCACTCGGTCCCAGTTCTCTGTGCTTCCAGCTGCTAGGCTACACTAGAAGACAGAGGAAAAAAACACAGTAAATATATTCCTAACGTATTTTACATAGACAGTGTCTATTGTATCCGTAAAAGGTTTTGCAGTTAAACAGGGAAGGTGGAGAGGTTTAGCCAGTCACATACGGGAATGAAAGCAGTTTGTGACTCCTTAGCGCATAGTGCAAATCAAGTTTGAAAACACTTATTACTGCAGAAATAAAGTAAAGCTAGATTTCACAACCAGTAATCCATTGCAGTTGTTCATGCTAATATAAAGAACTGATAAAGTTCCGTGGTTTTGCACGTATGCCAACCAGTAATCTCAAATGCCAAGTAAGAATTCCCCCCTCTAGTCCTCCAAAACTAACTTCAAACTGCCTGAACATGATACAAAGCTATCAACTTAATCTCGTAACAAACACCAGCGAATAGAGAGAACAAGACTTAATATCAGTGATATTATAAAGCATGGAAAACCTTATGTTCTCAGAGGGTTTCTTCCATTTTTAGTGAAGTGGTTAGTGGCCCAACGCTGAAAGAGTAGTTGAGTTGGTCATGAACAGAGCTTCTCAGCGGCTGACAGTGGGTCCAGTACTACTCACTATTTTTACAAGTCCTCTGGATAACATGATGGAATCAATTTTCACCAAGTTTGCAGATGACACTAAATGGGGAGAAGAAGTAGGCAGAGTGGACAGATGAGCCACTATTCAGAGAGACTTGGACAGGCTGCATGATTGGGCCAACAAGAATTTCATGAAACTTAGCAAAGATAAAGTCTTGCACCCAGGATGAAATAAACCTAAGCAGCAGCGCAGGCTGCTGCACTGGACTACAAACACCCACACTGAAAAGCTATGAGAGAACTGAATACAGAGATCCCTGTGAAAATCAGTTTTACCAATTCTCCAACACTTAGAGCTTCCTGTTCTGAAAGACAGGACAGCACATACTCCCCCCTGTACACCAGGTAAACCCACATAAAGAAAAAAAAAATCTAATAAGGGAAAAATATACCCAGAAGATTCTTAGACTGGATAAGCTACATCTAATCATGCATTCCAAATGCATATATAAAAGATAGTTACAATACAGAGTGACAAAAAGTAGTAATTACATTTAAAAACAAGGCATATAAATTGCAACATAAACACAATCCATTCCAAACACAGAGCTGAAGATTGACATTACAGGACAGGACTGAGATCTCTGGATTTTTTCTTCCTAAACTCAGTGGGTTGAGGACATAAAAAAAGACCAGTATTAGTTAGCTGTAGAGCAACAGTTAGCTGGAGGGTAAGATCCAGGCCCAAGGCCCACTCACCCACCTTCAGCTGTAGTTTCCTGCTTCCCGCAGCTTTACAATCTGTGTTACATTTAGGAATTTATACTTTGGTGGCATCACAACAGTCATGCTCCCCTGTACTCCTGCTTTCTCCTCCACAGGTAACTGTTCATTCAGGAGCACTCTATACAGAACCACAGATCCAGCAACTAATATCCAGCACGTTTTCTGGTTTTACTGAAATCTTTTTTACCAATTATTTTCTTTAGACTTTTTCTTTGTTTCAAATTTCTGATGTTACTGCCTGAAATTAACATGTTATCACTTTTCCCTTCTTTTATCAAACTCCTTCAAACACGATTTTATGTTAGATGCAAATATAAATAGAGTATACTTTGGTACTCCCACCCATGATATGTGAACAAAACCAGGGTCTGTTCAAACAACTAACTCATCTTAAAGCAATTTACCTTAGTTCCACTTGATCCAAAAGAGAACAATCAAATAAAACATAACTGTGAATTAAAAAGCCACCTCGTGTTGTATACAAACTCCAGATTCCCTACCTATTCTAAACAGATAAGTAACTACAATTAGTATACTTTCATTAGTAGTATACTAGTGTAGTATAATAATATACTACTAAGAGAAAGACGCAAATCTTTTAGGCATATATATATATATATATATATATATATGGGCTAACAGACCATATATTTCTAACATATGAAACTGCATAGAGAAAATTTCATACGAGTCTGGCAAAACTTTTTTTATATACAAACTGAAAACTGCTTTGAATCCCCACACAGAGTTAGTTATCTGGCAAAAATGACTCACAGCTAAAATATTTCTTTTATGAGAGGTCACTAAGTGCATTTAGTATTTCGAATCAGAACTACTTGTAATTTGCAAACAGCTCTATGCCAGTTCAGCTTGTCATTAGCATATCACTGCAGCTAAAAGCAGCAGAGGCCAAAAAAAGAATAAACTGAATAATACTATAAATATATCTAACAGTGCGTGTGGTGGGGAAATCAGAAAGTGCTTTGTATTTCACTAAGAATGGTTTTTAATATACATTAATTGTTTAAGCCTGCTTTAAAAAAGACTGTATTCAGGATTTTATAACAGGTATACCCCAGTAAACAATTTAAATATTTTATTTTTACTTTCATGACATGAAAATGTGTCATGCCCCAGCGAGCTGAAGAATGCTTGATCAGATGCCTGTACGTGGTAACTTCCTTACTCCAAACAAAAGACTTGGAAGAACATACTTAAGGCCTTTGTTTTTCATGTTTGCAGTTTAAGCATGCATACAACCAGCTCTCCAGAACATCATCCAAACAAAAATTGGCTCAGACGTTTTAAAAGTTGTTCGTGTTGTTCAAAAGGCAAAATTGGGAAGAATTTATTGGACTCTTTCTTGTAGTTTTCAAGAATTCATGTGGTCTTCTAAAAACAATACTCTTAAAGGAAAATAGAGGCAGAAATCCAGAAAACACAAACCAAAACCAATGATCGAGAATATAATTTTCGAATCTCAATTTCAAGAATTTTTTCTTTTGAAATTGTTTGATGAAACAAAGTATGTACCTAAAAGTAGCTGTAATGCAGAGAAACGTGTTCATATACTCACAATGCGTTTATACACTAACATTTAAAACAACTTTAATTTTTCCACACAACTCATATTCACTAGGAAACTGCACGTCATTGCATTGCTTGGCCTTTCGATAGACAGTAAGTAGTCTCTTTTCCTAACCTCACTCTGTCAGTTTGGGTCTAAATTTTGAGCAAACTGCTGATGTACAGCATAGTCTGGTTGGGGTTTTGCAACAATGACTAAGGCCTTGATCCTATCACTTGTTCCTCCAGGGAAACCTTAATACCTCAGGTAAGCACTACTACATATCAGTGTGCAACCTGATAGGAGATTTAGGCTGTAGCCATTCAGTATTACAGTAAATAACTGCAATATTCATTTTTGAAGACATGCCAGAATCCAAACAATTTCTGGAAATTGTTTTAGAGGAGCATAAAAATACCTACTTTTAACCGTTTAGCTGTACTCGTAAGTTTCCTAGTGCAAATTTATGGCACATACTACTCAAATAAACACAGCTTTTGTTACCCAAACCTCATTTGTTACACCATCCTAAAAAGAAAATGTATTTTCATAAGTAATTTAAAAACTGACAGACGCTGTGTGTTAAAAGGATTAAGTAATTAAAACCAAGTTGTTCCCCTTATGCACATTACACAAAGTAAAACATAATTTTAAATTATGTCAGAATAAAAATCTGTAGTGATTCTGGAAGAATTAAGAAAGCTCAAAAAACGTTATTTTTCTTGCTACGTGACATCAGATACTGCTGTCGACCACCGCTTCATTCTTCAAGCCGCAGTTTTTCTGCAAAAATCACGAGACCAACAGAAGATACTTTCGTCCCCTAAACTCAGCTGCAGACACTTGCTCTTTTTTCCTCTGACTGAATTTGAGATTTTCACTTGAAATGTGTCCATTGAGGTAAAAAAGGGTTAAAAGTTTATACAACGCGTCAGCTATGCCAGCCATTTCCCCTGCCAGCTTGTTCTAGCTCCTTTAAAGCTGCAAGAAAGCCTCAGATTTTTTTGTTTTGTCTTGTCCTTCTCCAGGCTATACTTATCACGGCATGGTTCAGCTATTTCTACTTCGGTTGCGTTTTGTTGTACTTCATTTTCCACTTTTTCTTCATTATTCTTTGTTTGCAGTAATTCTTCTTCAGCTTCTTTGTAGCCACACCTTCATTTCTAACATGCTTAGCTGGACTGCCTTTTGTTTCCATAGCTACTGGCTTTCCCTCATAGGGTGTGTCCGATTGTCCTTTCGCCCCAGTCATCTAGGCACATATGGGAGAGAATAAAAAAACCGCCACAAACTAGAATTAATAATCTTAAATCTGTAGTAAGCACAAACATATACAACTACCTTCAGAGAACTGCCTTCTACTTCTTGTCATTCCAGCCAGACTCAGACGCCACATCTGGACCGGGCGACAGGCACAGCTGGTCTTCCTGTCACCAGTGGGATCTGACCAATCCTGCCTCTTTCTTGTCTAAGTGCCTGGATTTCCTTCTGGCAGAAACCAAAGTGCATGAGGTAATTTGGAACTGATGCACAACTCTCTTTTGCCCTCATCTGAAGTCAGGATGTGGCCAAAACACATAACTGGGCCTGAAAAGCACAGTCCACTAAGCTAGGCGTAGTTAGCCAGAAACATGTGGCTTTTACATAAATGAGTAAATCTATGCTGAAGAAAAATACTGCTTGAAAGTTTTCTTACTTTTAAAGTGTTGTACTACCTGAGGGTGGGACCTTTGGAAATTTCCCAAAGCATGATATGCATCACTTAGTCATCAGCATAAATTACAAAGAAGGTTGGATTCCTAAAAAGTTTCCACAACATTTCTATCAAAAGTTTCTTTAGATGCAGACAATTAATTCTTCTTCTCATAATAAATTCTATTCTGTTTCAAAAACAACAGCAACAAAAAACAGATGTTAGTGACTTTTAGACTATATTAATTTTTACTTATCCTAATGATGTCTGGAAGACAGATCACATTCAAACATCTAAAGCATTTTGTTTCTTTAGATTTAACTGCACTCTGAAGAAATGCACAATATAAATGCTGAGTAAGGCTGATCATTTTCAGTAAAAAGGAGAAAGCCATCCACACACAATTTTGTATTTATGTCTGTGACACAGAAATTGCGTTTTCCTAAATTAAGGTACTCCCATCCCTCTAAATTATATGTGCCCCTATACAAAATAACGTATTACTCTTATTTCAGAAACAGTATTGCATATATATTATTACAATTGTTTTGCTGCATAGGAAACAGCATACCAACGAGAATTTTAGTTTCTGTTTGTCAGGGAAGCCACCTGAATTGCAATGAAAGCTTCCTCAAAGGTGAAGGAGTTCAGAGCAAGCAGAGACAGATGGTTGATGGCAACGCGTCCGACAGTGCTAAGATACCTTAGAGGGCCGAAAGGAAACCTTATTTTTGCTGCTAGGAGTCACTGAGCTTCGTTTAAAATGACAACCAACCAAGAACAGATCCAAGACGCTCCACCCTAGCCACTGGAATCAGGAATCAATACATTAAGACATGAAAGATTTCAAAGAGTGGCAAGAGGGCACTGAGGCAAGTACTTAAACTTTCAGTGAAGAGTAATGCAGTTCGGTTTTCTGTCTTGCCATACGATTATCTCACACCTAGTAATGTGAAAGCTCTGACTTTTTTTTTTTTTTTTTTTTTTTTGGTGTGGCTGATTTGCTTACAACCTCTCTTGTTTGCATGAGATTTTGGGTATCAAATACTACAGTTGAGTGCTCATAGCTATCTCCGCAGAGGAAGCACTCACCGGGATCCCTCTCCTCTACCTGGCTACTTATTTTCACAAAGATGTTTAAAATTTAGTATCTTAGGCCTCCAAGTTTCTGCTGAAATAGCCCAACAAGTTCAAGATTTTGAGATCGGGGGAAAGACAGGACAAATGGAGATGAAAGTGGGACTGAAAAAAAAACCAGGAAAATGGGTTAAAAATTCCTTCCTGAAATTGTTTGAAGAAAAAGTACGTCAACAAAAAGCACCAGAGAGGAAAAATTAGAAAATCCTTATAAATGCAAATATTTTATCTGTTTCAGCTGTACTGCAAGCCTATAAATTACAAAGCTTTTAATTACGCCAAATGCTACATTCTTTTTGCTCTCCAAAAGTATTATTAGCTCTCATTAAAGATGCAAAACTTCATTTTAAAAGAATTTTGCCATCAAACGGGGGGGGGAAAAAAAGCATATTTCAAAAAAAAACCCCAACACTTGGGTGCAGCTCAATAGAATAGAACCTGACAGTAGAATTCGCCTTACCTGATCTTACCTGTCTACAGTTGTGCTAATCACCTTTACTCCTGTAGTCACTAGAGAGAATATGACAACTCTACAGCATGAGTCCTATAATCTATTTAAGAGGCCCACCCTGATGTAGAGATGCATCTTACAAAATATCCCATTTCCCTCTGTTAACAGCACAATGAGCTTAAACGTTGTTTTTCCATGCTGTAATATTTAGAACTAGGTGAGATGAATCTCACCTGATTTTTTTTTTTTTTTTTCCTTCAGGAAAAAGGCATTCCTATTCTTGGTAGTAAATCCAAAACTCTAAAGAGTCTTTCTGACCCCCAAAGATGACAGATAAATATACTAGCTATATATCCAAGGGACTGAAGTAGATGACTTAAAAACTGATAAACTGCTTTTACATCAAGTGCGATACTGACCTTCTGTTTCCACATGGCTTCCTGGGGTGCGGGTGGAAAGGTGCATGGAACTCTTCCATGATTCATGTGATAGGGCAAAGGGAGGTTGGGATCCAGTGGCACCCATGGGACTGAAAGAGTGGCAGGTACAGTAGGCAGATCACAATGAGCTTTATGTAAGTTATATGATGCTCTCGTCATCTTGTCAAGAGAACTCTTGTAGATTGCAACTGATGAATCTCCTGCAGCATGAGTTAATAAATAAGAGCCCTCCTGCAAACTAAAAAGATAAAGTTCAAAATGAAAAACATTATTTAAATGTTTTTGTTTTGTTTCATTTGATCAGGATAGCTGCTCAGTTCTTAATGCAAAAGCAAAACATCTTTTGATATTTACTTATCAGTCCCCGTTTTATAAAAAGACTATGGACAAAAAAGCATGAATTAAACTGCATTGATAAATATATACTAATTCATGTGTTTATAATGTATTAATGATGTATTAATTTATCATCAATGTACAATACAACAAACCATTTAAGCATACACTGAAAATCCATCCCTATTTGGCAAACTATAACTCTTTAATCAGTGCCTTACAAAGCATAATTCATACATGGGCATAGACACAAAGAACAGACATGCTTTAAATACATGCAGGATTAAACAGGTTTTCAGGAAGATAAACGTCAACCAGCTGCCCATATCAAAAATCTTATCCACAAATCACGAAGCTACAGAAATTATGAAGTGTGGGAAAACTCTTCTGTAATTCAAATTAAGAGGCTGCACATACAGTGCAAGAAACATGTTTCACAAAAAAATTAAAACACTCGCAGACCAAAAGCCTTGAAGTAGCTAAATAAAGGACGGAGCAAGAGAAAGGTCGAAACCTTGTACAGAGAAAGACGTATGCTGTTGTAAGTCGAGCTAAGCAGAAGGGAACACAAACAGTATTATTTCTACAGATTAAGCAAAAAGAGTAACAAAAACCAGAAGTCCCAATGTGAAATGTCAGCCTACATACATAATATTACAACTCACTCCTGTGAACTGTTCAACCAGCTCAGAAGCGTCCAGTCTCCTCTTTTGAATAAGTAGTTCATAAAAATCAAGTTCTTATTCTTTGGCATCTTTATACAAAACCTGTAATCCTAGGAACATTTTTACACAGTACTGCATTATGCTATGCTAGACGTAAAACGATCTGTAAAATATTTCATGTATCGGAAGAAATAAAAATCAAAGAGTAGACAAGCATTCTAGGGAAGAAACAGGATGAGCTGGCTGATGTTGCAAATAGATACAATGAAAAAGAATGGAGCACTTACTCAGACACTTTCTTCAAAATGTGATGAAGTATATTTAATGAATTTGCAGGCCTGCAAAACAGAAAAAAAAACAAAACCAAAAGTAGTAACTTGCAAGGCCTGTTAGGGTTTCAAATTCATTGCTAAAAAAAACCTATTAAAAATACTCACTTAATCAATCCAAGTTTTTCTCTTAAAATTTCTGGAGAAATCTTTTCTAGCATAATAAGCTTTGATGTAAAAGCATCGATACGTCCTGAAAAATATTAATTCCATTAATACACTAAAAATAAAAAAGATTAAATGCAAAAGCATAATTTGCAGACCTAATACATTTTTAAAGGAATACAAAAATTTGCCCTTTTACCATGTAGAACAGTGAAAATTTACCAATGCTGTGCAATAACGATAAGTAAAATGTACAGCTGCATTAAGCACAGACATCCATATTTGAGTTGTCTTTCTAAATCAGGGAGATGCCCACGATTCCAGCAAATCTTACATCTTGGGTGACATCTGGGATATACAACCTCATTTTATCATGGCCTTAGTATCATCAAGTTAGTTTATATATTCCCAAGTTCTTTTGATCCTTATCACTACGTTTCCTCACTAGACAGACCATGAGAGTTTATATTTTACAACAAATTCACTTTTGAGTTTAATATGCTTGTTTTTCTATTCTGATACGTTATATGAACAATTGTGTTATTTGATTTTCTGGGGATTCTGTACCTTCATCTCTTGATTGTTTTTCCTCGCCTGAAAAATTACACTTTACAATTCAGGCCTTATTCATGGCAAATCATTAAAGACTATTTGTCTTTGACATAGCTAGGAGCAACAATTCAAAGCTCTCTTCATCAAGTTTTTAAAATAAAAGCTGACAAGAGTAGTTTAGCCTACGTTTTCACTTGATAAGCAATAAAGATCATTAGCATAGCTTGTACACTGATGTGGTGACCGCGCCGTTCCTTCAGGATCCCTCTTACGTTGAGTTTTTTTCCAGAAATCTGTTCTATTCCAGGTCTCACAAGGAGAACGAGGAGCAGGCAGCATAATAAAATACAACCTACTCAGTGGAATTCACTGCCTAACTACAAATCTGCTCTTGTAGGAAGTGTAAATGCTTCAGCTGTACAGTTAAAACTGCTAAACGAAAACATTTCACATTCCAAGCTAAACATTACTAGCAACTTGTTATGTGATGTGTAAGAAGACCAAGAACTCTCATTTTAACAAATTTAAAAAAAATGCACTAGGACAACTCATTTCTTTTAAACACTGTACATTTGTTACGTTTCTTGATATAAGCATTTTGCGCAAGACTAAGCAGCTAGGTTTAAGATTCTGCATTGCTGACTAGAGGAAAAGAAATTTGAAGTCATTATTAAAAAAAAAAAAAAACTGCTTGTGCTCTCCATTCCTTATCAGCTGCTCCTCAAAGCAGAAAATTCTCCATTTCTTAACTCATTGACAGCACAGCTGGGAAAAAAATATCTATGAACGACTCATACCTAATTTATATTACTGTATCTTATATTTGAGAAGTGGCTGACTGAAAACACTCGACACTCAGTAAGTTACCGATACAGTAAGTACTTCTTTCCAATTCATTTTTCAAATAATCTTTATTTACGGGCCAATATTATTCTATTCAACTGAAGGTAAACTATTCTTTTTGCAGTAAGGTTAGCTTAGGCACTTAATGGAAATAAGTGAATAACGGTCAGGGTAAAATGTTCCCATTAATCAACAAAGCTTATCACAACTTTATTTACTGCTTAGATCAAGTACGGTATCTTATTTGGGAAACATGTCACAGAGATTACTCCCTTCGCAGATGCGGGATTTCCTATCTGAGTAGCAAGGGGACTTCAATCAACAACTGCGTACAGTGCTCTACTGGCAAGAGGAACAGCGCTCTTAAGTTTGTTTGATGATAATATCTCTGCTTTTGTGCAAACAATCACAACCTTCTTTGAGAACATAAAAAATTAAAAATTCAACTTAATATCACACCTTGCAATTTCTGCAGGAGGCCATAGTTACACTTCTGTTTTCTGTCTCATCTCCTGAGCCGGCAGCACTGCTGAGTCACTGCGCTGAGCTATGACATTCCTCCCGTGGCCACACAGAATGATACAACACTGAAGAACACCACGGGACAATTATGGGGCACAGCCCAAGGTCCAAAGAACCTTCCATCCGTACTTATTCGGCAATACAAAAGATTGTTGAGACAGTGAATTAAGTTTTTTCAAGATCCAAGAACTCCTAAGCAATTAAACACTGAGGTCTGCTACATGCTCAAATCTTCAATTTTAGAGGCTTCACTTGAGACCTATACAGTCTCAGAACTGTCTGAACAAGAACGCAAGTTGTAAGTACTGTGTTAGTGATGGTAAGATCACAGTTTTCAAACAGTTGTTCCATACTTCCACACTTGTACTGTGGGGTAAATTAAAAAAGAGCAATAAGTTTATGGCTCTGCTATGGTTGATTTAAAAAATCCTTTATTATAGGACACGATATTTCACTTAAAATAATTCAAATGATAGCATAATCTAAGAAGTCAAGCCTGTCTTTCTGCTTACACCAAACACATGATAGAAGTAGTCTTACTTTCAGGTATCAGATTAATGAACAAGAATGAGATATTCACTCCATTTTAAGATATCTGTAGTACAGGGATTTCATCACCCTTAGAGAATTGTCCCTGGAGTTTCATGACAAAGCTTTCTATTGCAAAGAGCGGTCTAACTAAACCAGGAGGTTTGCAACATTGTATTTTTTACAGCTGCCAGAAATACAAGCTGAAATGCAGAATTTCACAGCTACCTTGCAATATTTCTCAACGAGAGCAGAAAGACTCCCTAAGTAGAATACAGTAACAGTTTCCTATTAAAAGCTGTGGTAGATGCTCTTTCATAAAATGAATCATTTACTTCCACGTATGGGTTTTTTTTACCTACCTCTATTAGAAACTACATGGCAGTACCAAAAATCTGCAGTCCCTGATTTGCCTACTTGAATAAATCGCATATTCGGTCAGTATCAAAAATTGGTGACACGCCAAGAGTCCCAACTCTGTATTTGTTTTTTTTTTTTTTTTTTAAACAGTGGTGGGAAGGGGCCTGCCCCACACGCTGGGAGCAGTAATTTACTGTGCAGGACAGTGACAACCCACAGTAAACCCACGCTTCCTCGGAGCACACAAAAGGAGAATCCCTGTGGACCCCCAGGGTTTGCTGCTGGAGGAAGTGCATCCAAGAGCTGACAAACCAACATGACTGGCATAACCAGTGTTTCCTCAATCCTGGCGACTTTTTCTCCCAAGCACACGAACAGAGCGAGTGTGTCAAAGGCCAGGCCGCCGAAACCTGCCGGCCTAGGGCTCCGCACCCGCTTCTTGGCCGGCAGGTAGATACAAAGGAGACACTGAGGAACCTCCGTATCAGAAAAAGATGGCTGTTTACGCCAGAACAACTCCTGCAGCGGGCAGCCCGCCTTCTCCTGCAGGCCTGAGAGCCTCTATAAAAAGGGGCGTTGGCTGGATGAGCCATCTGCAAACTTCTGCGCAAGCCGTATGGTAAGTATCCTGTAACCGATGGGAGATTAGATAGATGTTCTTTCAGTTTGTGTACTCTGTAGGCAGATTAGTCCTCTCTACAGTTTCGCTATTTCCTCACACTGCTTGTGACTCTGGAAACATTAATAAAAATGTTGATAAGATTGCCTACAGCAAGCTAAATTTCAGTGCAATTCAGTATACCGTTCTGCTTGTTAAAAAAAAACAAATAGAGCAGAAATGCTTCAGCACTGTACCTTAAGATATAATTAGAAATGGAGAACTGCGTGCATAATTATCTCTTTGTGAGGATTTTCTTTTAGAGAAGGGAAAAACCACAGCAAATACTGCTTTGAAAATTTAAAATTAGAAACATACATTTCCATTAAATACAGAGAGCAAAGATAGATGCAATCAGCAAAACTATCACCTCAAATACGTTAGATTTCACATAAACCTTATAATTCTATGATAGGATGCAAAGTTCGTATGGAAAAATTAGGCAAGACAGAACTCAGCACTTCTAAAATAGTATTCTGATGCGAGCCACCAACAGCAAAAGCGTAATTCAGTGCCCAAGTGGAAAGGTTAGGCAACCACAGGCCACAACTGTTGCCATAACAACCACGGAAAACAGAGATTTTTTTTCTACATCAGGAAATTGAGGCAGTACCCACTGCAGAACGTTCACTCTCTGTACAAACGGGATTGCTCTTACTGTGTAGCGAGTGCCAAATGTATTCTAAAATACATTTTCACTCACCACTTTGTTGCAGATTTTCCCTTTCAAAACCTTGCTAATTACAAGAAAATTGGTATCAGAGAGCTCTCCATGTATCAAAAGGGTTGTTAAAATAAGATGGCAACATTCTTTATATGCATTATTTTCATTTCTCTACAGAACATATGTATCCTAACAGACATAAAAACTTTCCTGACGTTTAAAATGTCATTGTACAAACATGAATATAGCATTTTCTACAGGACATTTGTTAGTGAAATTTTCCTTATAACGCTGCACTTGTAGCGTGCTTGCTTCATGTGAATTTGGACAAATTGCCTTTAGAAGTTAAGATATCTTTCTGCTAATATTTCCATTCTTTTTATCCATGCTTTATTGTCTTTTTATTTTCTGTGCTCTGAATTACAGCTGTCATCTCTTCTACACAGGATTTGTACTTTCCTGCTTCATTTTCACTGAATGTATGTTACTTCCCATTCATAGATTCTATTACATCATCTCCTGTTTCCATCTGCTGCATGACACAGGACAAGGAGTATAAAGACCATCCCTTTGACAGGGATGTCTCAAGTCATAAGACACATTAGGAAATTAAATTTCATGGATAAACTAGATATGGACAATGGAAAACGTGTTTAAGTAAGATCATCCAGTGTTCAGAACTCCTGAGGAATATCATAGCTATGGGAAGAGGTTTTCAATGAAGTTATGCTACGTATTTTTCTTCTTCATTTCTGCAAACCCAGAAAATTATTTCCAGTACCTTAGGAATGAGACACATGTACATTGTTTTCAAAGCATGTAATTTCTCTTATTTCTGAACGATAGAACTTGGTTTAGCCCCATCTTGCTTGTTTTTCCTCTTCGCTTGTATTTTAACTGTCTACATGTTATCAGTGCAGAAATATGAACACTACTGCCTGTTTGCAAAGAAAAATAAGTGACATTTGACCTTTCCCATACTGCAAGCTCAAAGGCCAAGGAATCAGTATCCTCTGAGTCACATATCTGATCCTCTATTTGTCTTCTAATTTGGAATGTAATAACAAATTTATTTAGGATTATTTCAAAAAAGAATAAAAAATATTTATGGCTCACATTTCATCAAGAAATATTTTTACCACTCCTGTGATAATTCATGTGGTATGTGACTCATTAAAAAAAACCACAATCAAACCAAAAAATGGCAAACTTGCTAAGTGTGCTCTCAATCCCAACATCCATGTCATCAACAAAGATGTTTAACAGCACTGGTCCCAGTACTGACTCCTGAGGAATGCCACCCATCACTGGTTTCCGTTTGGACATTGAGCCATTGACACCAACTCTTTCAGTGCGACCATCCAGCCAGTTCCTTATTTACTGAGTGGTCCATCCATCAAATCCATGTCTCTCTCCAATTTAGAGACAAGGATGTCATGCAGGACAGTGTCAAATGCTTTGCACAAGTCCAAGTAGATGACATCTGTTACTCTCCCCTAATCCACCAACGCTGTAACACCATCATAGAAGGTCACCAAATTTGTCAGGCGTGACTTGCCCTTAGTGAAGCCATGTTGGCTGTCACTGATCACCTCCTTATTTTCCATGTGCCTCAGCAGAGTTTCCAGGAGCATGCGCTCCATGTTCTTGCCAGGCACAGAGGCGAGACCCACCAGCCTGTAGTTCCCCGAGTCTTCCTTTTTTCCCTTTTTGAAAATGGGGGTAATGTTTCCCCTTTTCCAGTCAGTGGGAACTTCACCAGACTGCCATGACTCTCCAAATACAACGGAAAATGGCTTAACAACTTCATCCACCAGTTCTCTTGGACCTGAGGATGGATTTCATCAGGTCCCAAGGACTTGTGTACCTTCAGGTTCCTTAGATGGTCTCATACTTGATCTTCACTTACAGTGGGTGGTTCTTCATTCTCACAGCCCCTGCCTTTGCCTTTTGCAATTTGGACAGAGTGGTTAGAGCCCTTCCCAATGAAGATTAAGGCAAAAAACTCATTGAGTGCCTCAACCTTCTCCATATCCTGGGTGACCACGTCTCCTGTTTCCTTCCAGAGAGGGCCCATATCTTCCTTAGTCTACCTTTTATCACTCACGTACTTACAGAAGTTTTTCTTCTTGCCCTTGATGTCCTTGGCCAGATTTAATTCTATCTGGGTTTTAGATTGCCTAACCTCATCCCTGGCAGCTCGGACAGTTTCTGCATATTTCTCCCAGGCTACCTGTCCTCACTTCCATCCTGTGTAGGCCTCCTTTTTGCTTTTTAGTGTGTCCAGGAACATCTTGTTCATCCACGCAGGCCTCCTGGCTTTTTTGCCTGACAACTTCTTTTTTGGGATACATTGGTCCTGACTTGGAGGAAGTGATCCTTGAATACTAACCAGCTTCCTTGGCCCCCTCTTCCATCCAGTGCTTTATCCCATGGAACCCTACTAATCAGATCCCTCAAGAGGACAATGTCTGCTCTCCTGAAGTCTAGGGTAGTGAGCTTGCCGTGCACCTTCTCTGCTGCTCTAAGGATCTTAAACTCTATCATTTCATGATCACTGCAGCCAAGGCTACCCTTGAGCTTGACGTTCCTCACTAACTCCTCTCCTTGTTGGCTCCTCTACCACTTGAAGAAGGAAGTTGTCACCAACACATTCCAAGAACTTCCTGGATTGCTTGTGCCCTGCTGTGCTGTCCCTCCAACAGATATCGGGGTGGTTGAAGTCCCCCATGAGGACTACGGCCTATGAATGCGATGCTGCTCCTATCTGTCTATAGAGGGCCTCATCCGCTCTGTCATCCTGGTCAGGTCACCTGTAGCAGACCCCCACTGTAACGTCACCTGCCTCTGCGTGCCCTTTAATCCTGACCCATAAGCTCTCGGTTGGCTCTTCATCCAGCCCCCGATGGAGCTCCATGTACTCTAGCTGTTCATTGACATAGAGAGCTACACCCCCTCCTCGTCTCCCCTGCCTGTCCTTCCTGAAGGCTCTGTATCCTTTGCAGTCATAGGAGCCATTCCACCACGACTCACACGACATCACATGTCATGACACATATTGAATATACCTTTAATACATATTTTTCTCTTCTGTTATTCTATGAATATTTAGACATACGTGTTTCTTAAGCAAAAATCAACACATGAACTTACCAATATAAAATAAGCATTCAGAATGCAACATACTCTCTGTCCACAACTGACATACTTCACTTTCTGTAAGAGCTTCGACACCGTAGTAGGCTTGGTATTCTAGTTTTGGCAACAGGAATATTGGAATAACCTATAAAAGTGAAGACACAAGAAAAATCAGCACTCACTGTCCAAAAAATGTGCACAATTGAACTACATTTTGTAACTGATAATCATCAGTCTTCCACTACAGCTGAAGCAACAAAGACATCTCACAGATTTTGAGTGATGGTTCACATTATATGAAACCCACAGTGTAACTTTTGGACTACAAAGACTCTATATAGAGGAAGGTGAAATGGACAAAACCCCAACAACCTAGACAAGCATTTACAAATAATAAATTTTGCTGCTAAGTAATTTTTCCATGGGACTAAATTAATTTGAAGTTTACACTTCTGTGCTCTACTGCCCTCTGCAGGAATTTAAGAAGAAAAACTATTATATTTCTGATTTGCTTATAATTAGTGGAATTCTGCCACTCCTTGCCAGAATCTCACTTGAAATCAGAAGCTAGTGCTCGGACTCTCATTTGAAATCAGAGGCTAACCTTTGCATGTTAACACTAACACAGAAAATATAAGCCTCTTCTCAGTGACAAATCACAATTTAAATTTCAGCAGGAATTTTAAAAAATAAACCGCTCAGTTTTTGATTAACAAACTAAGAAGCTATTCACAGGCATTTATATACAGTGGATCAATAGCAAAGAGATGGTATTTCTTCAAAGTAAGATTTTGAGCACAGAATTTTAGCAAGTAATCAGTTACAAAGACGTATTTCCATTTCAACAAAGCATAAGCACCTCACAGAATGCCTACCTACCATAATTATGGTATTCTGGGGAGGGAGATACCACACCAAATTTGTTGAACGAGTCAGAGAACTCTTGACAAAATAATACATTACTCAGGATTCCAGAATAAGCTTTGCTTCTCCTGATGTTACAAGGAGTATTTGGATTACAGATGCATTTAAAGCATTTTATTCCTTAAGACAAACGACTTGCTAAGATGTATACCATAGTATTTTCAAGCAGAATGACTAGGATGTCTTTTTATCTTTAAATGTGTCCTCTGTTCATTCTATCTCCTATTTCTCTACTTAACTAGGCATAATAACGAGGCTGAAGCCTGCTTGAAAGTATTTATGATCATGAACATTCTCAAAGCCAAAAACCTAATTACTGCATTAACTTTTAAGAATAGTTCAGACTGACATTAGTTTACATGAGTATAATTACCCATGCATATTACTGTAATGTAGTTGTAGTAAGAAACGCAGAATCACACTTGCTTATCTTCTAATCAAGTACGTTTAAAGAAATCACGTTATTCTTCCTTCTCTTCCTATAGCAAACATTTACTTAAAGGAGACACACACTATAGAGTTACAATTCGATGTACTAATTGTCTGAGTGAAAACACAAATGCTATGAAGAAGTGGGAATCCCAGAGATGCTAGTTGAGCACAACTGTTTAAAAAAAAAAACAAACAAAAAAGCTAACAGCAAAGCTTGTACCTTTTGGGCTTTTTTCTTCTTATGGTATCGTGGCAATGACTTTACTTTTTGCACACTGCAACGCACAAGTAACAACAGATCATTCAAACTGAATAGCTTATACACAAGGTTTCCATCCTGAGGTGCTTTATACTCTGAAGGGTCTTCTTCAAGCATCTGAAGTTCATTTGGCAGCTTTCCTTTAGAAAATAAATAAAACTGAAAATTAAAAGCTTGCATGTTCTTTAGCATGATGCTAATGAGCTTTTTTCTCTTGGAGTAGGGTTTTTTTGGTGTGGGTTTTTTTTTTGTTTTGTTTTGTTTTTTTAATAGGATCTGTTTTGTTTCCTAAGATTTGGGGGTGAAAACTGTCTCATTAGGCCCAAGAAATCACTTATGTATTAAAAAAAATATTTAGAATATGTCCACTATAACTTTTTAAAAGGATATTTTTAAATATTCCCACATTTCATCCTAATCATTAGATTTCTTACACAAACAGAGCTGTGAGACTCCATTCTTGTTCAAATGGAATTCAAAGGCTGTTTTTTAAGCCACAGTCACTCAGCACAAAGGAGACAAAAATTTTATTTACAATGAATGTCTCCTGAGAGTCACCATCCATTTATCAGTTACTGACATAACTCGAGCCTCAGGTTTGGATGGTAGCATAAGCCTCTGTTCCAAATTGAGTTTGCTTCAACTTAAATTTCAATACCAGCATATTCAAAAGAAACACTTATTAGATCTCCAAGTGCAGCGTGAGGTGGGTTAACAAACATCCCTGAATCCCTTAGAGATATTTTAACAAAATATTTTAAATAAATAAGAATTAACTCCAACTTGTTTGAGATGATTTACTGAAAATTTATCCAGTTACGGGTTTTGTCCTGCAGCTATGTGGAAATACGTGTCAAAACTACAACTACAAATAGATATTGCTGTAGTGCTATGAATAAATACATTTATCATTAAATTTAGAGTTTATGTGCGTCTTTGAATAAATGTATACTGCATGAGATACTATCATCCAAGTGACCAGAAATAATTTCTGTTAGTAAAATATTTAACTAAGTTCTGGTTTCTGCAAAAAAAAAGACATGCGTGGAGGTTTATCAGCTTGCTATAGAACTCTCCATTTGTAGAATTATGCTTTCTATTCTTTCACAGTCACATCTTAGCCATATTGGTTTCAATACTTATATTAAAAAGAGAAAAAAAAAATCTACTATCAAACACCTGAATTCCATACTCTGGCTTTTTAAGAGAAGGAGAAATAGAAAGAGTACTGTGCTGCTCAACCCTTCAAACTGAGGAATGAGACATGGTCTTTTAGTGACTACTAAAATTCAGTTAAATCAATAAAAATGCAGGAAGTGATAACACAATTTCAACTAAACTGGAATTAGTTGTGTTAACTGTTTCCATTACAGATTAATTAATTAATTAAGATTAATTCTTACATGATCAAGTACACAGCTAGTCAGAAGATACTAACAAAACATGTTTTCCCACCAAAAAGCATTGATTAATCGGAATTAAATATTTGAGAAAAAGAGTATCCGTCCCGATGCAACCTGCCCGGTTTCCTGTCAATTTACCTAACGCATTAAAGTGCTTCTAACTTCAGTTGTACAGAGTTCAGAAACAACTCAGGCATGTGAGAAAAACCTCAAAGGTCATGTTCCCTCGGCTTTTCAAGATTTCTAGTTTTTGGCTGAAGTCTGGGTGTAGCATAGGTTCAATTTCTGGCTAAATGCCTGAAAACTTGGAGAGGTGGCTTGCAGCAAGTCCTCATTAATCTTCTAGAAGAGATTACTAGGAGCTAAGAAACAGCAACTGGACTAGGGGACATCCAGATTTCAAGTTTTCTTTCAAGTTTTAATTGCATAATTTGATTACATTTTTCTTCTACAGAAAATGTAAAATGATTCCATTTTTGACAGACAAGAAACTATTTTTGCAGACCAGACTACTCAAATATTTGAATTTCCGAGGAAAAGTAACTCATTTCACTACCAAATGATTTCTTTTCCTTGCATAAAACCCTAGCATTTCTTCAGAGCTAATGAATGTCTTGTTTAGTCTTTTTGTTCTCGGCACTCTCTTGAGTTTGTCTCCATCTAAATTGAAAAACAGGGTGGCCAAACTAGTCCCAGTATACTTCATCCTGTGGTAACTGCTTCTATCTCAGCGATATCCCAATGTACTTTAGAAGTGTGCTTGTTATTCAACATCCATGTTATTAACAAAATACTGAACATAATCAAGGCCAGAACAAATTCGTATGGGACCCTACTTGAAATACCCACAACAATGTATAACAACATTTCGTTTCTCTGAAGTAAAACATTTCACTTTCACATTCACCTCTGTGTACAAATGACTCCCAAAATGCTCCCTTTTGTGTGTAAGACAGTAATTCTCACACAGAGAAAACATTGTTAAAAAAAAAAAAATTATGTTACATTTTTAAGTAAACGTAACAGAGGTACTATTAGGATGTTCTTCAGATGAAGGAGTTAAAATGTTTTTCTGTTAAATTTTACTGAAAATTTGAAATTTTACTGAACGCAATCACTTACTCTTTGGCACTCCCTGAAAAAGCCAAGTCCAGGTATTTCTAGATGAGTTGTTGGGATTCAAGGCAGGGGCTGGCACAGTTTCTGTGCTGGAGGTCACCAATGGTTTTGGAGATTGAGGCACATGAGCTGGCGTAGCATTAGAATTCTCACAGCTCACGACTGGCTGTTCATGAGATTTTTGGGAGGGTGACTTGAGAAGTTCAGTTTGCATTTTCAAAATCTGTCCGACAGGATCAAATTCTTTGGACAACTTTCTTGTAGGCTTTCTGGAGGCATTTTTTCCCTGATCGATGATATCTGAGCCATCAGTCATGCTTGCTAATGGAATCTGGGTGGGGGAAGGTGATTTGGCAGTCTCTGCTGAGGTATGAGAAACAGCGTTCGGTACACTTGTTTTGCAACAATCAGTGTTTTTACATTCCGTATCAATTATCAAACGCTCCTCATCTGTGTCACTACTGCATAAAGAAGTGTAAGTCTCATTTTTTTGTGCAGCATCAGACTCTTTCTTGTCACTAACAACATTAGATAGAGTATTTAACGGTGTTTCATTGTCCAAAACTTCTTTGACTGTGACATGCTGTGCTTTGTTCAGTCCTACCTCCTCTGAATTAAAGCTTTTATGAGATGAATTTTCTTCAGGGCTGAAGCATAGAATGCCGTCTAATGATGGAAGCTGCATGCTGGCACCTGCTGAAACTCCTTGCTCAGAAATGGCGTTTTTCCCTTCTTCGTCTCCACTGTTTATGGTGGGTGTATTTTTTTTCCCCATTTTTAGGCCATGTGATAAAAGTTTAGCAGTGTTACTAACTGTAGGAAAAGTACTTTCCATTTTAGAAGTTCTTGAGAGCTTGACAGTTGCTCCAAAAGTTTCCAGTTCTGTAACATCATCGTCAAAGTCCATTCCTGTGTCATCTGGAAGCGGAATCTTCCTGTACTGGTAGGTATCAGAAGATGTCTTCACATAGGGAGGAAAAAATAATAATATTAAAAAAAAAATATAAAAAAACCAAGGAATAGAATGTGTTAATCACGAATGAGACATTGTCAACTGAAAGCCTGAAAAATGTTCTACTATCCATATTTTGACTGTTGGGAGAGAGGGGCAGTAACTGAGGAAAAAAAAAATATCCTGTGTTTAATGTGGAATATCTTGTCTTAGGAGTTGAATGGCCTTTCAAAAGAGAAATAAAGCTCACGGAACTTTTTCCACTTAAATAAACCGATCAAAATCATTTTAATGAAGTAAACATTAAAGCTGAGATGCTGATGTAATAGAAGCATTTAAAGGAACTAGAGAGACATTTTAAAACATAGGCTTCATAACTTAGCAGTAGAAAAACTACCAAGAGCAAACCTAAGTTTTCCTTTAATATCACAGAACAAGTAACTTTATAACTATAACATAGGCTTTTGGCTTTGTTTGTTTTTAAAAAGAGGTGAAGCTACATACATCCCACTGAAAAAGATTGTCCTCAGCCGGTTTGTCCATCGACACATCAGAAATTGAAACATAAGATGTTTTAGTTGCTAGGAAGTCCATTGGAATTTCATGGAAGATTTGGTTCCTCTCTCTTACTGTCATTTCTTTTCTCATCAGAGGTGAATCAACATAAACCACTTTAGCTGGTTTGCTACCTTTTCAAGAACAGAAAGAGATTGAGTACATATTAAATGAAAGGAAGAAAGACCGTTATATAATGTCCCACTTCTAAACCATGTCCCTGGTTTAGAAGTGGGTGCAGTAGAGTTAGATAACAGTTGGACTTGATGGTCTTATAGGTGTTTTCAAGCCATAACGATTCTATGATTCTATAATTTAAATAATAAAACTTTCCACTTCCAATTATGGTCAACTCCATTCCACACACACACTAGAAGAAATGAAAGACTATCGTCTCATTCATTAACAACAGAAAATAGAAGTACACCCAGATACAGTGTGAATTATTAGGATCCTGCAGCAGCAATTCACACCACATTAACAGTCCATCATATCAGAAATGCAGTTCTAAATAGAGAATTTGTAAAATAAGAATTTAGGATTCATTATACTGCACTGTATCAATACATGTATTCTGTTTTCCAGAAGGATCTTCTTAATTCCTTTGATGAACCTGAAAAAAAAATGTTTCTTTTTTGAAGTCTCATTGCCCAAATGCAATGGCTGCAGTTTATATTTCTTTCAATCAATAACTATGTCCGGCCTCTGCTGCTCCACTCTTTTGATTACACCTTAACACACTTACATATGAATCATCCACAGATTCATCCAAAAATAACAGTGGTACCCCGCCCAATATTATACAGAATGCAAAGGCCCATGGTGGACACAGTGTCACTGTTTTAGAAAAAAAAAAATAAAAAATATCTGCAGATGAAAAAAATATAATTAATGCAAGTTAATGGTGGGTTACAGGGAAGGTGG
This sequence comes from Vanellus vanellus, assembly GCF_965231255.1. NCBI lineage: Eukaryota > Metazoa > Chordata > Aves > Charadriiformes > Charadriidae > Vanellus > Vanellus vanellus. Next base: position 6,599,073 of record NC_138916.1, on the reverse strand, counting down.
AAAAGGAAGAAGAGAAGCCCTTCAAGAAACACTGTATACCGCTAACATATTCTGAATGTCCTTCAGGTGCTAACTTTGAATCTAAAAATTAAATTTAAAAACTGTAAAGCCGATATAAAAGGACGCCTACCTTTACAGATAACGTAATTTAATTTCATGTAGGAAAGGGCAAAATTTGTAAGAATTGCAGATATTTGACAGCTTATTTACTCCTATGCAGAAGTCTGCTACATAATTTGTGTGAAATGCACACAACATGGACATTCCAAGGCAACAACCATTATAAATACTCATCATGAAAAAAACCCTAGTGTATTAAAAAAAAAAAAAAGGCAACAAGGGAGGAAATCTATATTCATGCTACTGATGGAATGCTTGCCAACTCAAGTATAGCATTCAGTTGAGTTAATCAGTTTATTCAAAACATTTTTTGTTGCAATTGGGAAAAGTGATCTCCATGGACATTCATTTTTTTATTCATTATTCTATGATGTAAATAGGTCCTTTTAATTCCAGAAAATGTTTGCTTTTTGTTTTTTCATAAAACATCAGAGTTTCTCTTTTTTTAGCTTACTGAAGTCAGTTCTTTCCAAGGAGCAGAGCTTACGGTCCTGAAAAGCAAAAGGACGGTTAACTGATTTTTTTTTTTTCCAAGTGGAAAATAACTGTATGTCCAAATTCAATGTTAATGGTGATACCTCTAGAGGTTGTTACTATTCTCAGTAACAAGGTGGAACAAGGCGTAGAAAACTACGAAATGACCTTGCTATCAGCCTTCCTCCTTGAAAACCGAGGACAAACTATAGCAATAGATTTCTTTAAAATTCATTTTTTACGATAACTTTAATGAAACCAAACATTTTTCTTTACAACACAAAGGTCTCTGACTCCTTACCAGATGACAGCTGAAAACTATTAACTTCAGATTTTTACACTTTAAGATGTGTGAGCTAAATAAGTCAAATTTTATTACTTTTATTGATTCCTTAAATTAAAAACATATAAGTACTTAAGAGATACAATTTTTTATAGCTGCATTCTAGCATGCTGCTTCTCCAGAAAAGGTAAAAATCTGAGCTCATAATTACCATTCTCATTAACCTTAGCTTCTTTCTTTTTTAAATAAAACCAAAATTAAACTATTCTATTATTCTGTGAACTAAACCAGCCTACCTTCCACCTCCCCACAGCTGGTTTTACTGGATTTTCTAATTTCCTGTTCTTCAGTCTGCTTGGAAAGAATTACAAGAATATATAAAGATCTTCATGGACAAAACCGTAATTTTTGTAATAAAAATATACTATACCTGCAACAGGGATCATTTTAATGCAAACTGGAATTTCCCATTGTTCCTTGTAATTTAGTCCATGATTATTCAGTAAAGTAAATAATGATTGATTACTTAAAACAACTTGAGGACAGTATTTCAAAGCAAGTTTTTCTGCATTTGAGTCTGAACTAATATCCTAAACAGAAAAAGAAAGATTTTTTTTTTAAAAAACACACATACAAATTTAAATTCATAAGAAAAACCCCAAACCCAAACAAACATGGATTAACCGCCCCCACTCCAAAGCCCAAATACCACCACAGTGTCAGGCTTCAGTATCAAATGAAAAAAAAAAAACCAAAAAATTCCCCTGAAGCTTTTTGGCTGAATCTTATGCATCCACCCTGCAGCATGAGAAAATATATCTTCTTAACTTGTATCTTTCAGTTCATTCCCATTAATTTGAATTAGTTGGTTGAGTAAGAATTTGGATGATTGTGAAATACAGGAGTGCATTGCAGAATTAAAAAAAAAATCAGATTCACTTACGCATATATTACAGACCATCTTATGAGATAAGTAATAGCACAATAAAGACATCTAACATTAAAGTATGGTTAAAACTGCACAGTTGTTTGAATACAGATCATATACAAAGAATCTTAAAACAAACATAAAAACATGAAGAATAAAAATTCAGACTTGAAATGATAAAATTATTAAACATTATGAGTACAGGTTTCCATGAAGAGAGGAGGCTGGGAATGCTCATGAGGTGGGAGGAGAACATCAAGGACTAAGAAGATAACAGAAGCCCAGGAGCACTGAGGACCGTGAGAGAGAAATAAGAAAAATCTAGCTATGTTCCATTTTCTGCCACCTGAGACATCATCAGAAATCTTCTCTGTTTATAGCTATAGCATCTCTGGAGGCATATATCATTCTCCTGTGCCACCTCTGCTACTTCCTTAAGCAAAAGCATCTCTGCAATCACAGTGCCTCCGTTGATAGTTTGTTTTTTTATATGGGAACAAACTCCCTCAATTAGTGGATAGCAAATTATCTGGACTAAATAGTGACAAAACCCAAGTTCTACAGAAGGAAAAACTCATTGATTTTCTCCGTGGAAGAACACAAACAGCAACATCAGGTATTTAACGGTAAGGTGGACTGGAATCTAAAAATTGTTCAACTCGGTTCTGGAATTTATGCTGTTTAGCATAAGACATTCCCAGGGTAAGCTAACCTAATTGACTTTTCAGAACACTAGATAGTCTGAAGTATTTCTTCTTACCCTCAGGACTTCTTTCTTAAATCATAAGCGTTTACACCTATATGCATTCATGCGTGTCTATACACACACACACAGATGCCAGCTTAGAAACTGCAAAGCAAAGTTTTAAAGGAACAACACTGTAATAAACAATTCTATCTGGATTTCACAGACAGTATGTTCCAATTTAAGGGCCTCTCTCACATTTCATGAGAACAGAGGAAGTCCCTTCAAGAAGGACTAGGTCCAAAAAGGTAATAACTCAACTTTTGAAGAGGGCAGTGTGATTGCTATAAATGAAATACTAAACAAATAATGATACAGTATATGTTCCTATGCTGTAAGATGTGTAAGATCAGGGGGAAAAAAAAAAGGAAAGAAAAAACTTAATGCTACCACATAAAAAGGATCAAATTGCTCTTCTCTATAAAATATGCCTTAAAAATGAGAGTAAAAAAGTTACTTACATTGTGCATAATAGAAGCCTTTTTTTCTGGAGTTACAATCGATGTAACAGTTTTATAATCTGTAGGCAGCTGAACAGGCATGGCAGGGAAATCTGTTTTACCACGTCTTGCCGTACCCTTGAAGAAATCAAGCAGTTTCAAAAATAGCTTTAACTGAAATCATGCTGACTTAACATTGCACTTCTTAAATGAAAAATATTAAGAATTTATGCAGGTGCGTTACAAAGTAATTACAAAGTCTTTTTACTACAAACATACAGTGAAGGGTGTTAACAGCCTTACTACCAAAATAATTTTGTTAACCCTTTCATTAACAATTTTAATTGTAAATTATAACCCCTAACCCAAGCACTGAATAATACTTGTAAAAAAACCTGAATTGTTGCATAATACAATCCAGACGTAATTCCACTTATTTGAAAATAACATAAAACCAATATGTATATGTAAGATATTACCATTGCAAGAAGATTTTTTTCCAGCCTAAAGGTCAATTGTGTATGAAACTTTCCTCCCATGATACTCATGATCTCCTGGAGCGTGTAAAACTCGGGATACTTCTGCACATGTCCAACACAAGCACGTAATAATTCCTAACATTAAAAAAAAAAATAGTTTATGCATTTGTATTTTTCATAAGAATTTCATCTTTAAACGTTTTTTCTGCAATTGCAAGTTGCATTTGCATATACTTTCTGTAGAGAATACAAAATACAGATATATTTAGCAGATTACTGCTAACAGATTTGTTAAACTTTTCCTGTTAGAGACAGTATTAAAAAAAGTTAGAGATACCAGTAGAACTCAGTAATAATCTTACAATCACTGATATCAGAACCGAAACACACTCTGAACTCTCTTCGACCCTTAATATGCCAGGCTAACAATGTATGCACACAGCTTCAGACCAATTATAAAAAATAAGTTTATTACAGTTGGAACTGTGAGAATGTTTATTTTCTTTTCAGTTTATTTATCTTGGCTTTTCGAGGGACTAGTATTTTTTGCGTTACCACCTAATTTACACTAGGCCTAGGTAAAAGTCACAAAGGTAAAGATATAGGAAGAGTCTGTATGTGTTGAAACTTGCTTTCATGTCAACTCTAGACCCCAAGATAAATACATAATTCCGCTATCAGAAGAAATTGAGACATTTAGGTTTTATTTAGTATCTAGAATGAGTTGCTTCTGCAAGTTTAAAACTAAATATGTGCCTCTGTTTCATTTTTAACTCAGGATATCAACTTAACTATAAAGAGGACTTTAAGTTTGGAGACACATTTCGTGACCAGACGAAAAGATTGCTTAGAAAAACAGATGCACGTTTAAGATACAAAATTACAAAGCCAATCCCAATTTTTAGAAATAAAGCAAGATTTTTGTCCTCACGTGTGCCCAAACCATGCGTTAACGGAGAAAAAAACCAAACAACTATCTTGTGGATGAAAAAGCATGTAATAAAAAGTGTTATGGTGAACTAGAAGCAATCCTTCTGAATTTAACTAAACGCTCTACTCTCGAGTAAACATATTTGTTTTTCTGTTTTATTCTGTAAAAGAAAGTGATGTGGCACTTACTAGAAAAGACTAAAATTTAGCAAAAAGTGCATTAAGTAGGCCATTTCAATTAAGGCAAGACACTATGAGGAAAACAAGCAAGAGCAAGTGAACCCACCGATGGGAAAGTTTAAGGAACCTGTCTGTATTCTGGAATTCTTTTCCTGAAATGTGAATTCTTAAACCAAGAACGATGTATAAAGTTGCATTCATCTTTGATTTTAGAATCATCAAGGTGAGTATTTAACACAGTGTGAACTTGCAGCTTATTATGATTAAAGCCTGAGTAACCTCTGATTAAAGTGACTTTGCGACATACGACTGTGGAGGAAAGCTTAAGATTCTGTCCAGTAGTGTATATTTAGGAGCAGCTTGTTAATGTAAATGGCACACTTAAAATGCAATTTCTCCCTTCCCAAATATAAAGATGTCATTTATTTAACTGATGACTAAATCTTTGTACAGTATTGTATCCCGTGACCTCACTTATATTGTACCTTATAGGCTACAACAAACTGTGGGCCAAGGCGTGCCGCACAGCGTAAGGGAAAGGGCGATTTCTCATGTCTCATCCCAACATGGAATCAGCAGAAGTTCAGGGAACATCAGTTCCCATGAGGAGTTCCTACGTATCTTAATCACAATTCCAATATGATTATTTAAGAAGAGAAGGAATTAAACACAGTATCGGTAATTACCTCAGTATAACGTACTGCATCTTCAGAGATGGCATCATAATCCTTGGCGCAGCTCTTTGCAGCGTTTTGGGCAAATTTCATAAATTCTGCAATTTCGTTGTTTACTACTTCTTTCATTTGCTGGGGGGGGGGGAGGGGGGAAGGAAAAATCTGTTTTTTAAGACAGAATGGAATCCTGTAGGCTAAGTATGTAACCAGCGAAACTTCCAGAGAGGTAGTACAGTATGAGGGAGGGCACAGATTCCACTTGCTGCTCAATTTGGCAAGTCTTTGCATATGTTTAGAGTTTCACTTAAGTAAAGAAAAAAAAAAAACAACTTTGCAAGGCCCATCTCCTTACAAAAAATCCCAAACCAACAAAACACTACCACCCAACAAACAACAAGCTTCTTTTGATCACACGCTGGTAGTTCTTAAAAAGTACGGTTACGAGACATTGTTGGAGCAAGTTTACATGACAGAACCACAAAGATATCTGAGCTCTGACTTCATAAGCAATTATATTATAAGTAACAACAACACACAAAATACTGATTTGCCCGGGAATGACATTCCCTCTATTACAGCATAAAACAAAGGAATTAGCACTAATACGGACATATGGAAAACCAAATACAAGGGCTCCAAAACATTTGCTGGTTAATTACATTATACAGGATTCAACTAAAATGATACTTCCAACCAACATGAGACATAGCCTTTCACTATTTAAACAACATTGCTGAGACTAAGCAGCAAGTGTGAACCTCTGCCTTTCTACTCCCATAAGCACTGACGTGACAAGCACAGAAGGTCAACGCACAGGTCCCCTCACATGCTACTGAAGAAAGTTCCCATTACAGCATGCTGTCAAAGAACACATCAAAACGTATGCATCTCCTAACATTATACAAGACTGCTACATGCCACTATCAAATGCTAAAATCACAGAAGGCCAACTCTTTAACTTCCTTCTCATAAAAAAATGTGGGTTTTCTTGGGGTGGGTGGGTGTCTGATCAGCTATCAAAGATCTACACTTATCATCAGTTGTTTAGACTACTACTAAAAACCAAAACAGAACAAAAAAATCCACAGAAAAACCACCCACTTTCAATGAAATAACTAAATACACTTTCAATTTATATTAAATGCATTATCCTGAATACTTTAAACCTTTATTACCATGCATAATACTAAGTTAAAAGAAAATTACGACATATTGAATTTAAAATAATTTTTGCTACGTTTTCCTCACTGTTTGTAACAGAAAAATTGTATGACTCCCTCTGTGAGGTTCATATATACCTATATACACACTTACCAGATAGGTGAACAATTCTCTTTGACTTGCTGCATTAACTTGAAAATGGTTTACTTTTTTTGAGTACTTAGTCATCAGATATAAGTATGTTTTCTGCTCCTTCTCAGTCAAACAAGAAGTAAATGGATAGGGGAGTCTAGGTTCTGGGAAAGGATGATCATCAGTTGTGCTTTTAGCCTCCGCCTCAACTAGATCTGCAGCCTGCACACTAGAAGTCTGTCTGTTTTCTGAAGGGTTTGACAATGCCTCTGCGTTTTTCTTTGCCTCTCTGAAAGAAAAGTAATAAATGAACGAACTTACACTTTTCACATAAATATTAATATTTTTCAGAATTAATAACAGCAGTGATGCAAGCCTAAACTTCAAATCGAGCAAAATGCAGTGTGAGATACTGTACTATCCCAATTTCTAGTCTATGTCATAGGAATTTACTTACTCTGAAACTTCACCTGGACAATCAGCCTAACCCTTAGGCAGGTCTGCCACTGGTTTAAAGATGAAAAAAAAAATCTATATTTTTTTTAAACAAAATGGTGTATATATTAGTCTGTATACTTGATATTGAGGTGACAAGCTAAATATGAAACTCTCATTCTTTGTTCTGGAAACACCCATTATTAACAAAAAGATGAAGAGTCTCAACATTTCATCATTCACTGGTGGCTGGTGTTCAGAAACAGTTTGCACTCAGAAAGGTCTAACTTATAATCAAAGATATGATAGTAAAGGAGAGCGACGTAATTAGAAAAGGCTTTTATTTCACCATAAAAGAAGTAAATTGAAACTACTTAATTGTAACAACAGAAATTCTGGATTTCAATGAAGAAATTCCTAAAAACAGAGCACACAATTCAAGAGTTTCATTTTCTACTCTAAACAATTCTGAAATCAGTTGCCAAAAATAATATTGAGCTAAGGCAAGGGGCGTAGCTGCCCTAACAACAACAAAGAAGTAACATTATAAAGCTGGTTCTTAAAACAACGCCAGTATATGAAGGGCATCTTAGCCCCGCTCTATTTAAAATAACTGTTCTTAGGAGAGAAAATTTTTAAGGTTAACAAAATGAACATTAACTGCTGATCTTGGAAAAAGCATATTTTTAAGATACGATTTCAGCAGTAGAAAACATCTCAAGTGTTATTCAAACCCAGCAGTATCACGTCCACAGTTCTTAATAATACTTCACAGCTGTCTCTCTGAATATGAGAATGTGTCCATCCTCGTGGCACAAACTGGCAAATTTAATTAAGCTGCAGCAGCGACAAGATGCTGACTCAGATATGTCGATGTAGGAACATCAAGAAATTCTAGCAGCTTAAATTGGCTATATTCAGCACTGAATGAAATGGCAGCACATCAAGATCATTTCAGTATGCAGTGCTGTCACAGTCTTCATCAGGGTGCAAACCAAAATAATCTGACAGAGCTTTTCTGTCCATATTTACAGCATTATACTTCATTTGAGCTGACGGCTTAAATTTTTCCCCTTCATTTTATCAGCAACCTGCCTTCACAGCTTCTATGGCGAGAGAACGTACACTTTAGTAAATATGTATCAGAAACCCCAATATAAAAACTGACAAATTTCCTCTAGCTTTTATTTTCACATTTGCCCCAACAGGTTCCATTTCTCTTCCTTTTGACTATGGCCACACAAGCCTGTCCCATCAACTTCTGAATTTTTCTGGTTGCAACCTCTCTTTTTGCTATAAACCTACTTCTACTACACACAACTGAACATAATCTCAGCAAGACATTGATTTCTAAAAAGAGTTAGGTCTGGTTCACGGGTTACAGAATCCTTATGGTGACCAGTTAAGAGTGTGGGTCAAACTTCAACCCTCTTTGGTACATAAGCGAAAGCAAAAAACAACAGGCACCACTCCCAAAAAAATAACCTAAACCCCATCCTCAAACCCCCAAAATACCACCCCAGCCCCCCCCAGAAGACACGAGAGACCAGAGGTACCAACCTAGACTGTTCCTGCTTTCTGAGGTTTCATAATAGGTAAAGCACAGACCAACTGCTGGACCAAGGAGTCAGTAACAAATCCTCGCACACCGGACAACATGCAGCTTTCTCCCCCAAACAGTAAGGGTATGTATCAACAAGATGATGACAAATAGCACAAAATTGTAACATAACAGAATATACCTGTTTGATAACTGCCATAGTTCAGAGAGGCTCGGAGCCAATGAATATTTTTCATAAATTTCATGTGAGAAAAATACTTCACTGCCATTTCTTGGTGAAATATCCCTGATAATAATAATAATAAAAAAAAACGAAAAACAAACAAAACATCAGAATACACAAAAAATAAAGGCCACACCTGCCCCTGAGAACAAAAAAACCCCCAGAATTACTTATTAAAAAAAAAAAAGAGGCTATCTACACAGTATTTCCACATTCCTGCTTTATGAAAATTATGTATATACTATCTAATTCTCTACTGGTTTTCAATAGTAAAATACACATTTTTTGCAATCCCCAAAGAACAATTTCATTAAAACAGGGTATAAATTCTAGATATGGCAAGAGAAATTCTGATAGAGCTACACGCATTCAGATGTTGATTATTCAAAACCAACCATGGGGCTGAACCTGCTGGAATTTTGAGAAAAATAAAACCACCTTGCTTTAATTTTTTTAAAAAAGAGATATTTTTTCTTCTAGACAGACCTTACTGTCTAAACTCCCTCTATTTTTTTTTAATATAGCCCTTGCAGTGTACAGGTTTTATACGATATCAATCTTCCCAAACTATTTTGAAAGGCATGAGAAAAGATTCACTTCTCTCTTCCTCACAAATAAACTAATTCAAAACCCACTCCCCCCTCCAGGCGTAAAGAGCCTAATGACTACTTTGTAAGGCTTTTCGTATTTAAAACAAGAACAACGCCACTACCCCAAATCCATATAATAAGTGCGTATTATTTAAATGTTCCTCATTTGTGAGCATACATAAACCTTCACGCTCCCGCTTGCTCAGGTAAACAACTCACTCGCTCCTCCCGCCTTCTACTGACAGAACCACGAAAATGGCGCCGCTCCGCCCTCCCTCAGCGAGGGGCGGAGCCAGGCGGGCGCGGCAGCCCAGGCCCGCCCCGCTCCGCCCCGCTGCCCCCGGGCGCATGCGGGTCCCCGCCGCGCGGCGGGATGGGCGGTGCGTTCTCTTCCCGGCGGGGCAGCGCGGAGCGAGGGGACATTTTCCCATCCTCCCCGCTCTTCAGGCTCGCGCGGCCAGGCGAGGGGGACAGGGGGAAACGTACTCACCAGGTCAGCAGCAGCCCTTTGGCCGCCATCTTGATGGACACCTCGGGGAAGCGTATTCGCCTGTTCCTCGTCCCTCTGCCGCGTGAGCCTGCCTCACGGCATTGGCCAATCAGCGTAGCAGAGCGTCCGGCGCGTGTGATCAGGTGTTCTGAGCCAGCCAATGGCGACGTCGGCTCGAGCAGCGGCTGGAGGGGCTGCGGCGGCCATCTTGTGGCAGGCGGCACCGCTGCGGGGGGGGGGGTGAGGGGAGGCGGTGAGGGCGCGGCGGGTGCGCCACCGCCGATGCCTGTGCCAGTGCCGGCCCCGTCCCGCCTCGCCGGGAGATGAAATGTGCTTAAGGCCTGTCCGCGCTGTGGTCTTCGCTCCGACTCCACGTTCTTCACCAAGGTGTGGCCCTGATCAGGTGTTGGGTGCCTCGAGAGGCAGTTCCCGCCCTCGGTGTGTAGAGGTGGCCGGGCCGGGCTCTGCCGGGCGGCCTGTCCCTGAGGGGGGTTGGGACCGCGTGTGAGGGCTTAGGTGCCCCGTGGAGGTTGCTGCATTTATCAGCTTCCCTCCTCGCCTGGGCTTCCAGTTTCCCTGGCTCACTTTCCACTTACTAACATGTGAGCATAGCCACAAGACCTTTTTTTTTTTTTTTTTTTTTTTTAATGATCAAGCTTTCTAGTGTGGTGAAATGTGGAATTCAGATTTTGTTTTCAGAACCTGTAAGTCTAGGTGATGGAAACTCGTTTGCATGTGGTGTTACAAGAAAAGGTGATCCCCCTTCACAGCTGTACAGTTGGAGAAATGAGGAGTGAGGATTATGGCATGAAGCGATCAAAGCATAAACAGCACCTAGTCCTGTAACTAAAACTGGGCACTATACACAAATACATAAAAATACTGAGATGATTCAGAATGATGTCAGAGCCCACCAACGAAGGAGTCTCTTTAGCTTGCTTGCAGATGAGTTTTAAGGACACGGATTGATTTTAATTCTGCCCTTTTTTGGTTTGTGTATCTGAGAGGAATGGAAAGGTTTGTGTTTCCCTACTGGATCCACCTGCAGCCCAGTCCTGGAGGTAACTTTGTAAGGAGTAATCTTACTTCAAAACCCAGGTATGGTAACAGTTAGCCAAATAATTAGAAGACTTACCACAGATTACAAATGTGGTAGGTTGCATCTCTCTATAACCTGCAGTGTCGTCTTTTTTTTTTTTTTTTAATGGTGCTACTTTCTAAATGTGGTATCTTTCTACTTCCATGACACAAACACGAACATCAGGAAACACTTTTTCACTGTGAGGGTGACCAAGCACTGGCACAGTTTGCCAGGGAGGTTGGGGAGTCACCATCCTTGGACGTACTCAAAAGCCGCCTGGACGTGGTCCTAGGCAACTGGCCCTAGGTGGCCCCGCTTGTGACCTCTGGAGGTCCCTGCCAACCTCAAGCATTCTGTGAGATAGTCGGGGAACAAAACCACCACCTCCTAATCCACAGTTTAACTTTTCTTACGGGTGAGCATGGGAGTCCTTGGTTTGGGTCTCACTTCAGAAAAATTCCTGCGTTTTATATTGAACATATATAGTTGTTGCTTAACCTGTATCTTGGTGGTTAGGAACTCTCCTGTGAGTGGAAAGAGTGGAAATCATGTCCTGAGGATAAGAAAATTAAATCTGAATATTCGGTGTCTCAAAGACTGCTTTAGTCATGGAGCTGCTGTAGAACAAATGGCACTACTTAGTGCTGGAGTTCTAAGAAAATGGTGGCTTCCACTACTTCTTTTTGTAGACTTGATCTGTAGGTGAAGACTGCTTCCAGAGATAGTGCTTCAAAGATGAATGCTAATACCTATTTCTGCATCGTGATCAGGCATATAAATAACGAGCTGTTAAAGCTCTGTCAAGACCGAGGCATTTCTGTGTAGGTGCAGCAGTAGAATTCTACATGCCTGAAGTCTTAAGACCAAGCGTGCTGATGACACTCAGGCAGTCCCAAAGTTAGCCCAGCAGAGGGAAGTTGCAACTTTGAATTTTGATGCCTAAATTGTATTTAAACCTCGATTTTGATACCCAAATTCTCATTTACATCTAGCTCAAAGCAGTATTTCCAAAGTCACTGGGCCAGACTTCTTGTGTCTTGCACTCGATGCAGTGAACTGTGATTTCAAACAAGATGACACCTTCAAGGAGAGGGAAACTAGATTAATCCACATTCGTTCTGAGGAGGTTTAAAGCTCTTGTTGGCCCAAAGGGGAGCTTAAGAGGTGCTCAGGAGTGGTCTTGTTTCCTCGCTGCTAAACATTGCTTGATGCATGTGCTAAACAGCTCTGATACACGTGCTTGGAAGCACAGCCTGATTTTGTAACGCTGCATTCCTTAAGGAATAAACCTAATAAACCACGATTGAGTTAAACAAACAAGGTATTACAAAAAATTAAGACAGATTTTTCCATTAGAAGCTGAAGTTTTATTACAGGATAACAGTACATAAAGCACATCTAAAATCGATGTGTTCAATGCACTTAATAAAGGTAATGTAATATTAAAGGTACAGTTTCTAAGTACAATATAACAACATTCATATTAGAATGAAAATTGGAGTATTTAAAAGACAACATTAAATCTCTTATTTTTACAGTCATATTTACAAAATGAATCAAAATACTTTTTTCGGGACTGAATAAAATAACAAACTTGAATATAAGCAGGCTATCGTAAGAGTGAGTTGGAAAGGTCCATGAAAGTGAAAAGTTAAGTGATTGGGTAAAGATCATTAGCAAAGGTTTAGTACAATACCACTTTAGTATTCCTCTTGATGGCTTACCATTTTATTGTGGCTAGAAAAGGAATTTATACATACTGTACACATAACAGACAGCATGTATTTACATGTACAGTATAATTGCATTTAAACTTGTGTGTATTTACAGAAGTTTGAGCATATCACTCAACGAGGTTTTTGAAGTCTGTGTGCTTAATCTTCAAACTGATGTATATTTGTAATCAGCGTTTATTCTGGTCTTGTTACATTGAACATTTAGCAAACAGGGAGAATATATGTTAACCAAATGGTTTTGCATAAATACATCAACCTATTAAAATTAAAACAACAGGGAGAACGTGTTCCTAGCATTATGTATAGGTTAGTACATACAAATTTAAGGGCGACTCCTTTTCTCTTTGAAAATATCAAAAGGTGACTTAAATCAATAAGGGAAAATAAAATTGTCATGGCTTGTATTTAAATAAGATTGTAGCTTCAAGAGGTTTTTACAATTGTCCTGATAGTGTTTGCAATTAAACATTCCACTTATGAAAATATACCCACGGTGCAGTAAAGTTTGTATTTATTTTTAGGACAACAGTATGTTTGCTGTTTAAAAAAAATTATTTATATATATATATTCCTTGGATTGAGGGTATAAAAGCAGTGCATGGAAGCCAAGAATCATGGCTTTAAAATTCACTACCTTCTATTATCAAAAAGTGCAGTAAACAGAAACATTGTATTTAATAAATTGCTCAAAAATCTTTGCTAAAGATCTTATAAATTCAGTAATATTACAGAAAAAATCTAATAAATATTTAAAAGGTTAATTACCTCCTTAGTTAGATATTTGATATCCATCAGTTTTTAAGAATTAACATGAAAACAATACCTAGAATGAAAGGAACAGGGGACAGGAATACTTTTAAGGGTACATGGCTATGTAAATTAAGGTATACATGAAAAATAAAAACAAAACCCCCAGACCTGACAAAACGTTGCAAATTCCACTTCTTATTAACTTGAGTTGCTAATGGCTGTCCTTGGATACGCATGCATGATTTATAAGCATATCCAAGGACTGAATTTAGCCATCCCTCTATCATGGAAGATTTACAGAAAATTCCTATTTACAGTAACCGGAGTTAAGTGTGTAGGCATGGCCTAGTAACATCCGCAGTTTGAGTGTGTACAGATCCTATTTAAAGTGAAGAGGGAGGAAGGCACCCAGCAGAATAACATCTATAAATACCAGATGCAGCGACAGGATAGAACTCTCCCAACAAGCCAAATAACTACCTCCCTTTCAGACAGACAGCATGTTCTAATTACTTTATACTGGCAGATTAGATGGTCTTCTTTTTTCTGATACAATACAGGCAGACTGTTTTAGTAACCGAAAGGATAACAAGCTGGACAGGACATTTTTAATAACGTTAATAATTAATAATGTTAACAATGTAGAAAATAATTCTACATTTGATATCAAGTATCTGTACCGGTGAAGTAATTTTCTCCTTATTAAATATACTATAGAATAATTTATATAATGACACTATGCATTTAAAGAGAAAACCATGTCCCAAATCTTGTACTCTGATACAGGTACTTGTTGGGCATATGTTGGTGTATATATATATACACAAATATATATATATTTATATATAGTTATACTCAGTGAAATTAACAAGACCCAAAGGTGGTATTGTCTAGGAATAAAAGGGGTTTGTTTGCTTTTGTTCACAAAAGTAACTTATCTAGCACCACACATCAGAAAAACACAAAAATAGCACACTCTAGTTCTAAACAGCTATGTCTAAAATAGATTATATAGTAAAACAGATATTATACAGCATAATGTGGTATTTGATAAACAGATAAATATTTGCACTGTGTAGGCTGTTTATAGTATAACTTTATCTATACAGAATGAAAGCAAAAAGTTAACTGTATAGAGGTGAGCAGAACAACATTAAATATTATGACTCCAAAGCAGAGACAAAGTTAGAGTTGAAAGAATAGAGCAAGATAAAATGTTTACAGGCCATTACAAGTCCTTAAATTAGTAGTAAAATAAGGAATCAGTTGCTCAAGTTTAAGAAAGCAGTAAACAAGAGATTGCATTTACATGCAGATGTCTAAAACTTGTATTTTTTTTTTAAATCTATGCACAAAAAGTCATTTGTTTTTATTGCTTGACATTCAGTTATGGCTAGAGTATTTTTAACCTTTTTTGTACTTTGGAAACAAGATTATTGTTAAAGGTGCCATAAAAATGGACAACATTGAAAACAGTTTGCAAATAAACCACCTAACACTGCAGTTCTTTATACATTTTAAAAAGCCTTGTCTGGGGTTTGTCATATGTTAAATATATTTAATCTGGGAAAATACATTGTAGCTTGAAGCCTCCCATTGGCCCAAACATCCAATACAAAAACACATCTCCAGAAAAGGAGCAGGCAGACAATACAGTTACATATAAAGAAGCAGCCAGTTAATGTCCTAATAGTTCAAATATTCACCACTGTTCTGTAACTTGTTTCTAAATCAATGTAGAAATGAGGAACATTTTGGATTTAGAAAGGTGTACAGTACGTATGCCTTTTTGTGAAATAAAATTCACTGTATTGCTTATGAATTCTCTGCATTAGATATAGATAGAATTACAGATTGCAAGTTCCTGTAAAGTTTGTGCATCTACATTAAGACCTTGTGGGGTAATTTAGTGTAGTGTTTCTCAAACCGAAAGTCACAACCATTTGAAAGTTGCCCGGGTGTTTAGATTATCATCAAAACACTAAGTCAGGCAAACGTAGCTCGGTTCTCCGTGAAGTGTAGCAGCCGGGTTCTGCAGCGCAGCGCGTGCGGTTGTGCTGGCTGCAGGCTGGCACGCCGGGCGGGCAGCTCGTCCCACTCACTGGATGCAGCTCAGCGCCCTCAGCGTGGAGGGGCTGGCTGCTGGCTGCGAGCTTTTGCAGTAGCCGTGGAGTTACTAAGCACGAGCGGCAGCTCAGTTCCTTCAGTTGGGAAATGCCACCAGTAATTACAGCTGCTTCGCACTCTCCGCCCCAGAAAAAGTGAGTTAATTGCAATGCGGAGAGCCCTATGAAGAAATATAGCCCAGAGGGATTGTGCTTTCAGAAAGCTTGAGAAACACTGACTTACAGGAAAACAAGTATACAAAGGACACATGAACACCAAAAACATGCAGATGTTAACAAAAAGGTGTGATGTCACACATCAAGTTGAACAACTTGATTGTGAAGTTCAGGTTGAAGAAGTAATGAGTATGAGGGAAGACATACAAGTGAATATTGTGGCAGAAGAAATGAACCTATGAGTATTGATCTGAAGCCTTTATCATGTTTTGTTTCTTATTTGGATAGCCTACTTATTGCTATAAAGTTATTGCTATATTCTACCAATGATAAAGGCAAAAAAAAAAAAAAGATAAACGGCAACATTACGTATGAAAAAGGTAGAATACAGCTTTTATTTTGATGTTAAAATTCTATTTAGTACCTGAATAAAGTTCCAAAGATAGACTGTATATTATCCTAAACGTTTCGTATTTTTCCCCTCAAGTCCAGTGACTTAGCATTATTTAGCGAGCTATTATCACAGTACTAGGATTAAAGCACATACTGCAATGATTTTTTAAATAAATACTCATTTAAATTTTAAAACTTCTCTTTTTGTTGTTGTATTTGGTATCTGTATGCATTTGCCCTCATTTCCACCAAATGATTTACTGACAGGAATATTTAAGCATAAAGAAAATAGGAGGCTAATATTCAAATATATTCATTGATGACACTTTTAAAGTAATAAACATTAGTATTAATAATTAAAAAATAATTCTAATAGTTATATTTCTCCAGCTAAGGTAAACCAAGATGTTTCTTCTGTGCTATCTGAAATCAGCTAGCACAGGTAGAATTTCATATACTCAATACGCAGAGAAAATTGCTTATTATTTTTGGATATTGGATAGTAAATGCTGTTTCTGACATTTAAATTAATAAGTTTATCTACATTGGGGAGTTTAGGAATGTGTAGAGAAAAAAAATTACACATTGTTTGTACAGCTTATACTGTGCAACCTGTTTTGTTCATCAGGTACAGACTGGGGAATGTCTATGCCAATCCAAAAAAAGATATTGTAATGTTTAGATCACCCCACTACATAGTTAAAACATCTTATAGATTGCACATATTAACGTTATGTTTAATTGATCTGCAAGTATGGAAAGAATAGGTTCTGCTGTGAATCAGCAACAGGAATTTTCCTCTGCTGAAGATGCTAAAACACAAACCGATCAAGAGGTCGCACTTGCTAAGCGGCTGTCTGCCTTGGAAGGCCATTCCAAGCTAAACTCGGCCAAACGCTTGCAACACCATAGGAAAGGTCTCCCTATTTATTAAGCAACCTAAAATAAACAACTGGAAGCCATACACCCAGTGAAAAAGCCCTCAACAACCTAAGATACTGGAGAACTGATGCTTTTTGCAAGAAGACAGACATGTTTGATGGAGAAATTCAGTCTCTTTCCAGTCTCTTCAAGACTTCCCAAAGTCTTGAAGTCGTGCTCATTTTGGTTGTAGTTGCTTATTTACTTTTCTACTTGCATTTGCAAAAGAATGTGAAGCCATAAAACAAGGCTAATTGGGAGAGGCTTCCAGAATCCTACAATTTGGCACTCGGAGACCTCCTAGACATTGCTGGGTTTTGGTACCATTGTAATCACTTAGAGTGGCTGTATTTGATGTACTAGACCTGAAAATGTCTTCAGCCTCAGCATTTCTTTTCAGTCAGGCTTTTTGCTTTACTATGAAGCATATGCAACAATGACAGAGGACGTCTGAATTGTTGTTCTTGTATTCCTGCCAATCTGTGTTCCTTTCTATGCGACTTCATTGCTGAAACCTAATCATTACCTTTTCATTCTTGCTGTACTATAAACTGTTTTCTTTACTATAAATTGTTTTCTTTGACAATAATTTAATTACAGAAAACCCATTTTTATTGCAAAACACTGAAATTCAGCTGGAAAAATAGTCCTATAAAAATGTCCAGAGGGTACTGAAATTAATTTCAGTCATTTGTTTAATGGGTCCCCGTTAATTTATTTTCTAAAATATAATTGCAAAACCTTTGCGCTGTTTGGAGTATTTTAGTTTTTAACAAAATAAAGACCAAAGAGCAGCTGTACTGCAAAACTGAGTAAGAGAATGAGGCACGCATAGAGCATTTAGTTAAAAAAAATATCCAGTTCTCTTGTGCCTGGGGGGCAGGGGGAAAGGAAGAAATACTAGCATATTTTTTTTAAAGTAATTTGTTCCACCAGTAGTACTGGCCACCCTGTTGAAGAGTTTTAGAAGATCCCTGAGCACATTAGTTTCTGACTGTTAACCCCAGCTCCAAAACGATAGGGCTTCTGTTGTTGTAACGAGATGGATTGTCATTCACAGTTAAGTCAATCATAAGGTGCTTATCTATTTACCCTTTTTTTCACCAATCAGCACAAAGAACTGTCAGAAAATAACTTTTATTTTTCTTTTTTAAATTATAAAAGGGCACAAAATTTAAACAATCAATATTTTGTGACAGTGGTATAGGATTATTATCTGGCTGCCCCTCAACGACAGACAAGTGATTCAATCGACATTCCTTAGCAAAAAAAAAAAAAAAAAAAAAAAAAAAAGGCAAAAAAAAGTCCTGTACAAATATGTATTTTTCCCTGAGGGATCAAGGTTACACCCGCAAGTGCTCTATGTACATATTGCACTGTAGAGGAATGAAGAACATGTGCAAAAAAAGCAACGATGATTGAAGCTTACTAATCAAACCTTTTAATCATGACTGCTATGTCATCTTGCATTTTGGAATGTCGGAACACAGCTATTCCTTTAATCTAAAATGTAAAAAACAAAAAAAAAAAAAAAGAAAGAAAAAGAAAAACACACCTCTACTATGGCACATTCAATGAAATAAAAAGTTTTCCAAAGACAAATAGACAAATTCCATCAAGAAAATAATACAAAGTTCGTTCGTTTGTTTTTTTTTTGTTTTTTAGAAAAATTACATTACTTTCTTTCATTGTTTCACATTACAAAATCTTTTTTTTTTTAATGTTTACACAAATCACATTTTATTGCAGGAATATTTCAAGTGCCATCAAACATTTATAGAAGGGTTAAAAAAATAGAAGTCTCTCTAAAGTGGTCCAGACAAGGCTTTGTATAGAATAAATCTTTTATCCACCTTCTATTTTTGACTTAAGTATTTTGAATACATTTTCTTTATTCCATTGACACTTAACAGCCTAGAAGCAGCCACTCACACATACCCACGCATATATTCATGTGCGCACACAAATGTACTCTCACACACACGCAGGTGCACATACACACACAGATATCTTGGTATCCATACTAAGATAGACAAGCTTTAATAAAGAACAACCAAACTTAAAAACAGCCTCTCTTTTCACCTTATCCCGTAGTTTTTAAAACATCAAACAATGTTGGAGATGTTGAAGTATATTAGGGTGGTTCAAATGACAGTATAGTATAGTATAGTATCTCTTTCTTAGAAAGCCAGAAAACGTCTCTGTGGATAGATATAACGCTCAATGAAAATCTCTTTGCAGGCTTTAAGGAACGGATCATTGAAAAATGATATATTATTCCTTTATCTTCAGCTATGCTCATGTTTTTGTCTGTAGTGAACTGGGCAGATTACGAAAATACTCGTGTGACGATTCCATTGACCCCAAATAGATTTTTTAACTGAATATTGGCTTGATCATCTGATACCAGACCATGGTCCCAGAGGTTCTGCAGAGTGCATTTCCTCTGCTGCGCTGGGTTCCTGCGTGGCCGTCACTCTGACGTGATTCTACGTCCCCTTTCATAAAAGCCTCCTTGGCAGCAGCAGTCTTATCACTACATCTGCCATGCTATATCCCCTTTTTTCCCCTGTCTATGAAGAGCAAAACAAAAATAATATTCTGTTTCCGAGTGGCTGGTTACTGTGATCAGGAAAGCAGAGTTACTTGGGGTACGTACGCAGAGCCTGATTTAACAAGGTGCCAGTACACAGGAGCTCCCATGGACAAAAATGGCAGCGCTTTCTGGCCTGGAAGATCATGTCACAAGCTGTTTTCAGATGCAAAGGGCTTTCAGCTAAGGCCCTGTCTGGATCCTTTTTATGGTTATGTATTTTATTAGTAAATGCTCCAGAAATCTATGTTGTCAATGACTTATGGGTGTAAATCTGCTGAACTAGATACCAAACAAAACCATTTGCACCTAGAGGCCTGGTAAAGTACTGATATTCATCAGGAAAAGGTAAGAAAAGGACGTGACTGAAAACTAATCCCAAAATATTTTGCCTGGTAGTCTACTTACTGTCAGAAGTAGGCGTTGTATCTCGTTCTCTAAAAAAGTACAGGTCTTACTTCATTAATCATTAGTTGACACTGAAATTAAGTTTAGTTGATCTTTACAGGACTAGCACCTAAGGCTGGTCACATTCAGAAAACTTTTGTTAGTTAAAAGGGTTGCTTTAAAAATAGGAACACACATTAGTGTGAAAGTACCATATCATGCCAGTTACTCCAATAAAGTAAACAATGACTCTAGGAAAAGTGTTTCAGTGAGACTGGAGAGCACATGTGTTGGGCTGTGAGCCGCCTCTTCGGGAGCAGGCAGGACGGAGCAGTAAAAGGACGGCTCTGTGGACTTTTTCCAAAAGCCCTCTCCTGCTTCCATCCCAGCACTCACAGAGGTGCAGGCGTTCCCCTCCCATACTGTGGCGGCATACTGCTCTGTAGGGGAAACATCTGACGCTCATCTGCCCCTCCTTTCAAATCACAGAGGGGAGTGCTAGCTGTAAGCTTCCCTGACGTGGCAGACTATAAAATTGCTTATATATGTCACAGCTAAATGTCTCAATTTGACCCCAAAGGAAACATGTTCAAATCATAGAATAAACCTCAAGTTTGCTTATAATAACCCACTGACCTAATTCTCCTTTTAAAAACAGTTAGGCTTCTGCGTGCGGCTTCAGCGTGCTTCTATTTACTTCTGTTTCTTCTCAACGACTATAATATATGTCAGAGATCGTTTAGCCTTGGCAGTTAAAGCAGCAGGGCACATCCTGTCTCATTCCTTTTTCTTTTTAAAGTTCCTGGCTTTTTCTTAAGTACTTCATCAGAAACTTCATTTGTGTAGACCTACAAGGCATCCAGTTATACATCCTCATCTCATCCAAACCAGTTACGCACCTCTGGCTCCAACAGCCACAGTTTATTTTGTGATGTCATTTATTGTGAATCTGTTTCCTTCAAAACTAGGTTTACTTGCCAAATTTGCTCAGAGACAGCATTCTCCCTAAAGGGAATGGTAATTAATAATAAAGACAGCAAGATTCCACTCACTCGTTGGTTATGCAATACGGGAATCACAATTTCAGACTGCAGATTTATGATATTACTGATTCCCAGGCATTATACAGAGTACAAACCAATGCTTTCTAGCAACAGCACGCCTTTATGTTGTTAGTCTGTCCTCATCTGGTAAAGTTTAAAGTGCATCTTTTTAAATAAGGAGAGAAATGGACTTTTCTGTTCAGCTACCTGAAATTGAACCGCTGGATGCTGGACATGGGTCAGTGTCTCATCTCACTGAAGTCAAAGACAAACCTCCTATGGATTTTGCTAGGCTAGAGTCTGGAGTTTGAAGGCATTGTTTACCATATGGAGTACAAAAGTATGTAATATTATGTATAAAAATTACTTTGCCACATACATGTCATACAGACATACTTTTACTGTAGATACAGACTTGAGTAAATACCTTCAAACCTGGATTTACGGTGGGCAGAAATACACTTTATTAGCCTGATTTTCAAGGATGCTGTGTTACTCATTTGTAAGTGATCTGTAATTGCTTAGTTTAACTTTGACCAAGGAGACTCAGCACCATTGAAAATGAGGCTTTTGACTGAGTTTAGGCATGTAATGTTAAACATCCAGGTTTGAAAGATTTGAAAATAAAAGTACCTTTGAAATTAACAGCTGAAAAGCTGATTTTAATTTAGAAAACTGTCATTATTTTTCAACTCTCTAAAAAAATCTGTGTAACCATTTCAGGATATGACCAGCCTCTCTTTAAAAGTAACGTGGAAAACAGCAGCATAAATACCTCCCAATGTACCAGTACCTGCCAAACCTTTTTCAGTTAAACTTGAATTTCTGGTGCACATGCAACACAACAATGAACACGCTAGCATTTAATTTAAAGAAAAAGGTGCAAAATGAAAGTGCCTTATCAATTCAACAAGAAAAGCTATACCAGTAACTACATTTTATATTAATTAAAACAATATATAAACAATATCTCTTTTGCTATATATAGTCTTCATGCCCATTTACCCTGTAATATATTATAATGCTATTGTTGCTATTGCTATGGACCCTTTTCATGCCATTCTGTCTACTGGCAAACTGGTAGGTGAAAAAAATCGTCCTTCATGAAACAATGAGCAAGTTGTGCAAACTGATGCTGAAATCTCTGCAATGCACACCAGTCGCTGATTACTAAGTGGACTCTCTGTTCTGATCAACAAATTGATTGTTCTGTCAAAAGTCTGGGCAGTGAACTACAAGAGAAAACAACCTTCTGACATTAGTACCCTCAGTCTGTGTAAACAGAGGTCAAGGATTGAGAAGTTGAGACAGAAAAAGGGTCCATATTTGTAGGCATAATGGAAATCATATGCATGAGAAAAACAAGTTCAACTTTGTTTCATTGTTTCCCATCCTTCGCCTGACCCCGACCGCCAAGAGATGTGCAGTGTGTTGGCTCCCTAGGTCTGTGCAGGGCCATATAAAGTGTCTTGGTTTTCTTTCTTTTTTTTCTTTTTTTTTTTTTCTTTTCCTTTCTTTTGTTTTAATGTTTGTACTTCAGACATTCTAGAAGTGCTTAGGTGATACGTTTACCCATCAATTTGCATCGCTGGCTCAAATTCTGAAGTGAACAACTCCTTGTAAAGTGGAGGAAAATGAAGTCGTACAATGTCTGGGTATATTGCTTTAAATGCCATAAGCTTTTCTGTATGTCGTCCACACAGTGCTCTTAAAGTAGACACTTTGCATATTAACTGTAAAAAAATGAACAGAAGTCATACGGTCATATATATGGAACCAGGCCTCCCAATCTTGCTCTTAGGATTAATGCGCTCTCAAACAGTTTGAGTTCGCTTCAGTTGTTTACCTTAGCAATGATATTTCAGATGTTCAGAAGTGTATGTTAGATACAAAAAAAAAAAAAAAGAGGAAGCCAGTAAAAGGCTGTTTAAGTAATGGATTAACATTATTTGTGAAATAATCTTAAAGCGTATCATTAGGTTTCCTCACTACCTCACTACTGACTACCAAGCACTGGATTGATATAGAAGTATTTCATGGCTGGATCTTCATTCATGGAACTTAGTCGTTCTCTTGGAAGAAGGCAGTCCTGACTACTTTTAAACCCACTGTGAATATTATGGGGAGAACTGGCAATGCAATAGATTAGGCTCTTCTAATTTATGCCAAATAAGGTGAAAAGGAACAGACCATAAAAATCTGTACTTCAAAAACATTACTTCCTGAGTAAAATATTTTTACTGAGTAGAATATTTTTATCAAAGCGCATGGAAGAAACTTTCTTCCAGCAAAGGTATCCAAAGTATATGCTGGGAAAAGAATTATGTGAGCTAGGATTTGAAATGAGGCCAATCTCCAAAGCCTGGGGTGGACCATCCTGCTTCTGTTGTAATTAGTTCTGTGGTGTGAAACTAACCATAAGCTTTCTGGCTGCGTAGAGTTCTAAAAGGAACTAGCTCTGTAAGGAAGTACCTATCCTTCCCCAGTTCTTCAGATTTACTTTTTTTAACGTCACACCACTTTTTAAAGTGAAAATACTTTAGATTAGCATAATAGTACGTAGTATCTCTTTTCTCTTCCCTAGGCATCAATATTGGGAAGAACTGCTGAGAAAACGGCTGTGTGGGAACTTCTCATGGAAGACTAAAAAGCAAGGTTCGTTTGGGTATTGCGTGTTAAAACAACTTAATTGTCATGCAGGCAGAGATTTCACAAGGATTAAGGCGTGCATGTTGTAGAACCCAAATAGGATTCTGTGGCAGAAACATGTAGGAGAAATACGATAAAAACCTTCATCACTTTTCATGAAGTTCAACATTAAAATAATTCTTTTCAGACCGTTACCAGCCTTGCTCCCTAGTACATCATTATTTCACCTCTTCTGTTTTTTAGTAAATAGTTTCAGCTAAGCACCTTGATTTTGAACAAAGAATTCTGGGTTTATAAATAACAAATGAACTGCTTAAAAGCTTTTACACCACCATTAGGATACTGTTCATAAGAAAGCATACTTTCACAGCTATGTGACACGGCATAGTACAAGTCTTACCTTTGTTAGAATTCCATCTTCTCGGTGGTTCTTCTGTAGGACATGCTGAAGCGCTAGCTGGATCTTCTGTTGGAGTTTTTCAATTTTTACTTTCTCCTGAAGCCATGAGCGATCTAAATATAAACGGAGTTAACACCTCTAGTACTGCACGCATCAATCACAGCACGCTAGGAAGTACGAAGTCTGTTACAGATTCATCTTTCTTGTTTGCAACCTTCCCTCCACTTCTTATATACTCTTATAAAGAAAGTGAGTTTGAAAATTAATAGGTTTTGGAGTATATTTATTTCATGCATGTAAAATTACTTTTATGAAGCCCTTAATTAGAAGAATGCAGCATATCTGAGTAAGATTTATTAATTATTTGCTAACAAGGTCTGTAAAATGCAGGGTATTTACCAAATGAAGCTAGCAACTTTTAAGTGGGAAATGAATACATCACATAGTGAACAAGTAGTTGGAGTGAATGTTCTTGCTAAGATCTACAGCGACATACAGAAAAATTAGAAGTAGATATTCAGCTATTAGGAAAAAATAGCTGCTAAAATTCCTAGCAGAAAAGTAGTATTAGCTGCCACATCCTCTACGTGGCAGAACTGTGGGATTCTATGACTTACGTACTACGACGGCACAGGGCTAACATACTTCCAATCTGGCAAACAGCACGAGAATGTATTTAAGATAGTCTCAATAAACCCACTGTTGCTAACAGACTCTTCCACAGCCACTCCTGAGTCCACTATGCTGCAGTCTAAAAACAGAGCGTTTATTTCCTTGGGTGTTATGCCAGACATGAACTGACTTTCTGCACCAGTATCTTGTTTCACCTGACCTAATAAGCCTTCCCAGAACCTGGAGTACTGTGTGTATCTACTTGAGATTATTAAGTTATTTTAGTCACGGGTATGGTAGACCCAGGCTGACACTCAGGGTGACTTGTATGTCTGGCACCATCATTCTTGGCGTACCCAGTTTCCCAATGGGGACAGAGATACCTAAGCTACCTTGGTACCTTTGTACCATGCTAAAATGGCAACCCCACTTAACAGTCCTGAGGTGACACTGAAAGCATTCTGTCTTATGCTTGAGATAATTCTGCTACAGCTGCAAGATCACATACATTGAAAGCTGACTATATAAATTCCGGTGGCTACCTTCTGCCTGTCTCACCTAGACTGACCAAATGGTCTCACTCACATGCATTTGAGCTTTTGCAAAGCAGCCGAGTACTCAACGAGGTGACAATTTGGAAAACAAGGGCTTGGATTAGGATGTCCAACTTAACAAATTTATTCCTAAATTCATAGTTTTAATGTGTTTATGAAAATAAAAATTTTGGTCAAGAAGGAGACACTGAAAAAGGTGATGACATTTCACACTGTCCAGTAGTCTTAACATTATCATTAAAGAGACTTCAAAATAAAAATGACCTCTACCAAATAAACCTAGAGCAAACCTTTAACTCTTACCTGCTGACATTAACACAAACGCAGAAAACAAAGCTATCTCATCTTCTGTCAGGTGCATAGAACATAAACTTTTTCCAAATTCAAACACAAAACTAATGAAGTCTTCACAACCTGCCAAAAAGAAGGTACAGCTCATGCCACGTTGTTCAAAACTACTTCAGAGCTACAGAGTTGTTCTTTTAGTGTGATGGAGGTGAAAAATGGATGTAAAATACTTCATAGGTGAATGGTCTTCTCCTTAACAACTATGGAGCGATGGTAACGAGATCTCACTCACACTTGAGCATTTTCTGAGCATTTTCCCCATTCCCACGAGTCCCCAGCTCCCACACCCTGGCAGGCAGGATTCTGCACACTGTATCTTTTCCACATTTGGTTCTTTTGGGGTGATTATGGATAAAACCCAAGTCCATTTTCAAGCTTAAAATTGGTTTAGCTTTGTTTCTGTTCTAAATGGAACTTTTTCATGTCACTGTGGACTGGAGGTTTGAAACGTGTACTTGGGAAGTGCTGATTGTAAGACTGTTGAGCACACAGAAGAGGGAGGGGAGAGAGGCATAAAAGGTACATGCAGGAGCAGAGGGAGAAGCCAAGGTCTGAAAGCTTTTCATGCAGAAAAGGAACTCTATCTCCTTTCATCCATTCTCTTGCTCACACAGGTGTAAGTCAGGTTACTGCTGCTGTTACACATGCTGTTACAGAGTTCGCAAAAGTGGAGCCCTGCTTTGAAGGGGATCGCAACCTGATGGAAGAGGGCTCTCCTCTGCAGATCTCAGCCCCAACCCAGTCTAAATTTCTGGATGTAGTTGGTAACTGATGGAAGTTATGTTTCATTGGAACGCACATCTGATACTGCATTCTCTGAATTGTTTGCACTCAAACCGTGTACCTTGCGGTGTTTTAGAAAGGCAGAGAATACTTCAGTAATTGTACAGCATTCTCCGCTACCGTATTTTCACTGCCCTCCAAAATGGCTTACATCCCAAATCTATACGCAGTGAAATGCATCCTTTTAAAATCAGCAAAAATATACAGGAAAAAATCAAAATGATAAACTGGGGTTTATTAAAAAAATTGATTTACAGTATTTTGCCTGCAAATAACTGGACTTTGCATATTACAAAACACTACTAACATCTTTAAAGCAGTAATGACAGTATATCCAAAATTAGCTTAAAATCTGCTGCTTTTTCCAACAGGATGTAGAAAATTTTACACTAGATATGAAATCTGGGCTTCTCTTCTTAGCAAGTGTGTCCAGACTGCTCGAGCCTGATCTAAGTGTTGAATCTCAACAACAGTCCTTTACTGCATGGAGTTAAACTGTTTTAACTCCTGAAATAGGCTTGGCCTCAAACAGAGCCAGCATGACTGCTTTCAAAATGAGCAGTTTTAGCTTTGGAACTCTTTTATTTGAATACTATAGCCTGAATTTCTCAAAGCAGCTGTCCCCTTGCTTTTCCACCTTATTCTTTTTATTCTGTGAGGGGTTTTTTGGTTTTTTTTTTGTTTTTTTTTTTTTAAGATACAACACTTGACATTTCCTTACCTAAGGACTTGAAAACCTCTGGGCTAGCATACTTGCCATCAAAGTAGACTGTGTTGTTCTGGGAGTCAAAGGCACGGCACATTCTGATGAACACAACCTCTAAAGACCCTAAAACAGAAACAATGTATGTTTGACTGTTTAAGTAGAGACTTCAGTTGCAACGAGCAAATGAGGATTAATAAAATTCCCATGCTCTGCATTCAGTATCAATCAAGTAGGGTAGCAGGTTTCTGTGGTGTAACAGAGCATAGCTTGATTTGCTAGTAGAATTAATAGAGTTCCCATAAACCCCTTTAGAAGTTCTTGCTAAAGCAACTTAGTTAATGCTAATAAACTCTAATAATTTTTTATTAGAGTAATGAAGTCTCTGAAGTCAAAGCAGCTCATTTAGATTTATGTTCACAAAGCTTTGACAAGTTCGTCCAGTATTTGTAAACTGCATTACTTCTACAACATCTTGCATAGAACAATCTGGATTTTTACCTTGAAATATGTCATTCACTATTAGTAAGCCATAATAAAAAAATCTGAATCCCA
Organism: Vanellus vanellus; assembly: GCF_965231255.1. Classification (NCBI taxonomy): domain Eukaryota; kingdom Metazoa; phylum Chordata; class Aves; order Charadriiformes; family Charadriidae; genus Vanellus; species Vanellus vanellus. The sequence goes on along the minus strand of NC_138916.1, from coordinate 6,571,438 downwards.
CTTTTTCATCTTTACACACTCATTGCTCCCTTTGTTCATAATGCAAATTTCATATGTAGACTTGAACTCATTCTATCCAGAGTAATGTAGAAGGTATAATACTTTAAAAAAAGACACAGACAATTCAAAAGGTTTTTCCCCTGTATTATTTTAAATGATAATTGTATAACATATGTATATGTGTGTATATAATCACTGTATACAGGTAAGACCTTCCTCAGTCAAAACCAATAGAAGCAGACCTTAAAACTGACCCACATACCTGCTTTTAAAAGCACAATTTGATCGTTTTGACACAGTTCCATAAAGCCATCAATGCGTTTGGCAAATTCCACTACATACTGTATAGCTTCTGTTATTTTGACTGCGCATAACTGCCACATTACCTCCCTTTGCTGTTTGAGAGAGAAGAAAAATCGAAAAATTACTAATCAAGGTTTGGAAAGCTCATTTTCATAAAGCAAAACTGAGCTGAAAAACGAAGCGGAGTCAATTCTCTCGAGCGCTCCTGGCTACAGTCTGCTTGTAAAACAAGGGGAATGAACCTCAAAGCCAAAGCCTCACGTGGATGAGTGACAATGTAAACATGTATGACTTCTCCGTGATGTCAGAAGAGATCCAGATGGCAGTGTTTTTACTTCATAAGCCAAAAGTGTCAAAGTATAATGACTCTGGTGATTTCAGTGGGAATTTTATTCACTGCATCAAAAGAAAATGCCAATTTACACTAGTAGTGCATATCAAATTTTTCCTGTCCAGTTCTGTATTTTGTACTGACTGTAAATTAACTACCTCATCTTCATAAAGATATACACATATGAAGATCATCTCATTAACAACATAAAGAAGACATGCAAATAGTGATTTTTTCATATGTTGCTAATAATTCAGAATGAAATTACCTAATCCGTGGGAAAAATTATATTCTTAACGGTTAAAATATTTTTTGTGGAAATTAAAAAATATGTTCAAACAGCAGTGTACTTTAATAGTGCTTCCCAAGACAGTTTTCCAAAAGTAGCCGTTTGGTAGTCATTTGTGGATGGCAGGCGTATTGGAAATACAAACACGGACTAAATCTCCCAATACCCCCGGGTGGTACGGCAGCAGTGCTGCTGGTCTGTAGGTACAACTGAAACACTGGGTGACGACTGTGGGATGAATCAGGGTCACCACCAGGCACTGAAGGCTGGAAATCTGACAGAGTCCTGTGTTTATAAACTCGAAAAAACCCACACCATGTAAAATTACAAAACTTGGTGGGTTCAGCTTTTTTCTGGTGGTGGTGTTGATCCACCAGAAATCAAGAAATGAAAATAACGTGCCATTTAGGATTGACATTTTTTCTTCTGGTTTCTTAACCTTGTTTATCAATCACAGACGGATTTAAGGAATATGGCTTTGCCTTTTCCTGTACCTGTAAAAATCACAAACGCAAAGGATATCCGAACCATCTCGCTGCTTTTGATTCTAGTGTATTATCTTTTTGAAAACACACAAAAATACACATTCCTGGTAGTAAACAGAAAGCAGTGACAAAGTGAATTTTGCAGTGTGTTATAGAAATACCATGCTTTAAAAAACCCATGCCATAGTTTGGCATGCTTTTATACCTTGTTCTGATAGTTCTCAATTTCTTCCTGCAGAAAAGTCTGCCATGTTATCTGCTGTAGCTCCTCTCTCAAGTACTGACAAGTTTCCATGTGTGACTTGGAAATATTCTGTGCAAGATGTTCTAAAAGAAAGACCAGAAAGTGACACACGTTAAAAATGCCCAGTTCCACACGAGACAGCGAACAGATTCCACTTGCAACGCGGGAGGGGGGGACGGGACGGGACGGGACGGGACGGGACGGGACGGACGGGCGGGGAGCGAGTTCCCTGTTAGAAAAAAGTGCTTTAATTTCAGACCTCCTTAGATGTCTCTTCCCCAAAACAAAGGCGGGGAGGGCAGCCCGCGCAGAGGCTGCAGGCAGCGCGGGCCGCTAGGGGGCGCTCTGCGCGTAGCCCGGCGCGCGCCCCGCGGGAGGTACAGCGCCCCCTGGCGGGGACGGGCTTCCCCCGCTCCCCGCCGCCGCCGCCCCAAGGTCGCGCCGAAACGGGGGGCAGCGGACGGCAAACGGCGAAAGCCGGGAGCGTTCGGCACGGCACGCTCGGCCGCGCCGCCTTCTGTGAGACAAGGCAGCCCTCAAGCCGCGGCTGAGAACTGCGCTATAAGCGGAGCCGCAGAAAAGAACGCGAATGAGTACGGTGCCGGAGCCTTCACCTGAGGGTACGAGACCCCCGGCGGGACTGCCTTGCTGAGGGCAGGACGCTGCCTGTCGCGCAGGGGTGCAACCGCGCCGGGCAGCACACCTTCAGAAGCTAAAGTCGTTTGTGTTTTATACAACGGCATCTTTCTAATAAAGAAGTACAGATAGTTACCAGCTGTCCAGTGTTCTGTCCAGCAGGACACTATCACATGAGGCTGCCTGGGAGGGAAAAGTTTCTTTTCTTTTCTACTCTCATATCATTAAAAAAATATTAGGAAAATACACTTATTAGAGAACCCAGATAATTAATATAACACAGTAAAGACTCGAGGGTTTCTTCCTCAGCGTCAGAGTAGTCGCTCAGTTAACTGCGTGTGATTTCAAATTCCCTACCAACATCTGAATTCAAAGTAAGCTACCTTCTGCTGCTATACTTGGTTAAAAGACCCATATAAGGCAGATTTATATGTATTAGTAAAACTTGATTCCATAAACCTTCAGGAACGACCTTCAAAAGCGTGAATAGCATTTAGACATCTGAATTCCACTTCTGTCTTTCTCTTTTTCTACCCTGATCCTTCACGCGTGCCTGTTCTCTTGTTTTAGACGTGACAAGCAGAGGCCTGGCAACCCGTCTCACACAAGTCGGTGGCTGATGCTTTTGCTTAAACGAGTAAGGCTTAAAATGAGTAAGAACGGTGGTCATTAACAACGTGGGGGTATTCCGAGGGACTCCAGCGTGAGGTCTTCTGTGAAACTCGCTTGGTTTAAGAACAACCAAACCCAACTCTTTACAAATTAAACTGCTGGACCCATCAGTCTGATTAGTATCATACTGCATTACTAGTCTGATGTAAGACGCTACCTGAAAAGTCCCTAGCATCCAGCTGGGGTAAAATCAGACTATATGTGCTACCTGAGCAATCAATGAGGTAGAATATAAGGTAGTTTACTTTTGGTTGTCATCATAGCTTTCATGTATTTCAGAGCAATGTTTGTTTATTTTTTTTATCAGCCCGTGCTTAAAACATTTGCTGTCACTACCAGCAACTGACAGCATTATACCCGTGCCCTTGCAGGACACAGAAGGTGAAACGTGATTGTGTTACTCACGAGCCTCGGCCTCAGTTCTGGACTGTATTTCAGCACACACCTAAATACTTTCATTGAACAGCCACACCTTTCTAAATTGAAACCTTCGTCTGGAAGACAAACATTCTTCAAATGTTGTTTGGCAATGCCAGCGCTGGGCACCCAAATCACGCTCTGTAGGGTTTAAATGCAAGCACTATGGAGATACAGGTAAGCAACACGACAAGCTTATTTTAGGCCAGCGTTCCAAACTCAACACCTCGCCTAGGAAGGAAAAGCCCTTTCTTTTTTTCTGTGGGTTTAATGTAGATCTTTTAGTAACTCCCACGAGAATATCAACAACCATTTGATAGAGACAGAGCTGGTAGCATAGCTTTTATCCTAATTTTTTCTTCTCGCTTTTACTTATCTGTAACTGAAGTTATTTGAACTCAAGCCAGACACAGTATTTTGGCTATCACAACAAATTACATTGCAGAGAACAGCATTCTGCAACATAAGGACATTGAAAAGTAAGCCTTCTTGTGCCTGCCTCTCTGCAAAATTTCTCAAAAGAACATAAACTAAAATAAAACAAGCAAAATTTCGTATCATGTACTTGGCTCTAATTAAAAAAGTTAGCAAAAAGAGAAAAATTTAACTTGTAATACCCGATTTTTCAAACTATTTTTAGGTTTTCATAATGGAATAATTAGCAAAAGTGTTGCTTAAGCAAGCAAAATCACTGTTTTAAACACCTGACTGCTTATATAAGTAATAGAATCTTAAAGCCGCTTCTCTAATGTCTTGTTTCAGTCTGCTTACCAACCAGTTCACACAGCACGCTCTAACTCGAGTCTCAGGTGTTGACAAGTCATAGTTGTGGAATTCAGCCCTACTGTAATCATTCAGGGAAGAGTTTAAACTAAAACGTGCTCGTTAATATAAGGTCATTATAAGGCTCTTAAAGAAATTATCAAAACTTGCTACATTCAAAAATTGCCTGAAGTATCTGGAGCCAGATTCTCTTTAACCAGTGGCAAGGACAACTGCCCTCAGATTAGACTGGTGCTTTGGTTTCCTATTTCCCAGGTACAGGTAAAGAGTAGAAGAAAATCAGCCTCATCACTTTTTGTTAGAAAATAAGAGTATTGAGGTAATGAAAAAGAAGGTAAAATGTTCGAAAATAATCTGTACATAAAGAAATACTCTGTTCGCTCAGCAATAAATATTAGTTTGTTAATCAGTATTCAAAGGGTTCTATTACAAGGACTGCAACAAAACCAACACTACTAGAGCTGATAAACCACAAGCTCCTGGGATTTTTAGTCCTGTTCCGTAAGGTGTTCACCACATACCCCCATTAGGGTGTTGTACACTTCGCAGAAGAATGCCCATACATGCTCACACCTGTACTGAAGCAGCATTCTCGCTATCACCTGGCTAAACGTGTCACTTTAATCCAAAGGGTACTACATTAAGACAATTACAATGGAAGCTTTTCTCTCTCATTACCTAATTCTGCCATGGACACAGTTGGAGAGGTCTCCCCATTTGTAAAAGAACAATAAGGGAAGAAGCCCGATGCTGGTGTGTAGTCACATATTGGTTCTGGTTTGATTCCATTAATATCAAGACCCGACTGATCTGGAGAAGGCTGTATGTCTAAGTAGAAGCTGCTAACTGCAGAGTCTGCTTTGCTACCTTCAGGGGTATGCCCATCAATGTAATTACTGAGGTCATCATGTAGCTCTGTTAACCCATTGGTGGTGATATTGTATGTTGGTGTTAGTGGTTCTGCCTCTCCTGGTTGCTGCTGATGATCTCGCTGCTGCTGCTGCATTCGATGTTTCTGCACCTCCGCATACAGGCTGTCCCTCTGCTTTTTTGACATTCGACCAAACTTTACAGCTGAAATACAGACACACACAATATATTACATTTCTACAAATCCAATACTGCATTTTAATTGTCTTGGGTCTTTAAATGCTACACGTGAGGGAACAGTACAAAAGGCACATCCACAGGATGGGCAGACCTAAGAATCACTTCTGTCAGTTACAGGTAACATAGCTGCTACGCTTTAAAAGACCGTTTTAACATGCTACTTAAATGGACCACGAGAAGTTACTGTTTTAGCTTAATTCATTAACTTTCCACTTCTATACTGAAAAGATTTTCTCATATATATCCACCAAAGTTGACAGATGCATCTCTTCAGCATTCAAATCCTACCTGGAAAAGTAGAAGCTAAAACAGAAGAAGCTGGTCTGAGAGGAACCGTCCGGTTCCTACTAGCTGTATAGTCGTACTGCAGAGTGAACCTAGAAATAGGTATGAACACGTGGGGTACTCAAAGAGCGTGAAAAGCAAGCTTGGTTGATAGTAGGACCCAAGGACATGGGAAGAACCACAGAACCTGTTTTCAGTGCAGCTTACTGTGACAGGCAAAAATGTTTACCCAGTGAATTATTGTTAAAACTGTACGTGTCCGTGTGTGTGCACGTGCGTGTGTAGAACTCACCACAAGACTATTACTATGAGAAGTATTACTATTAAGCATAAGCCAGAAGCAACTGGCTTGGCACATCCAGGGAATTCCCAAGAACATGGTATGTGATTTCTGGGACCTGTATCAGTGGTAAAAGCTCATCGTTGAGGAAGGTGACTACCACCTTGTACTTTTCTACAGGAAAGCAAACACGTCGGAGGCACTAGTCATTACACGATCAACTGTTTCAGGTTTTTAGTTTCATGCCCAATAAAAAAAATTAAGAAGTAAATGTAATCTGAAAACAACCTCCTTGATCGGGCCTCATGTACAGAGTGTAATGCATATGTATTAGTAGAACCTGTAGCGTTGCTGTCACTATTACAGGGGAAAAGACTGAGTCAGATCTTCAAATTGGGTAAGCGGTGGCAGCTTCACTACATCTACGGGGGAGGTGTGCAAATATCAGCTGCAAATCCAGTTCTCGTCGAGTTACATAAGCTTCCATTTCACAGAGGTGGGTTTTTGTCATTACACCAGGTGTCATTTTGAGCTTAATATTAACAGCACTGGAACGCATTCGCTTCAGAATTCTGTCTTTGACAAAACACTGCTATTTTCTCTGCGTTTTTTCCGTTATTCATTATACACACGTTTAAACTTCTCTGTATTGTGAACCAGTTCTGATCTGTACCAATATGGCAATTGGAGCGATACTTGCAACTACACTATGTCACTTTAATTGGAACGAACACAGAGATAGTATTAACACTAGACTAAATACTGCATCTTCAAGAAGTGACCAGAGGCAAAGCTCTTAACTGGGAACTGTAATAGATGAGAAGGGGAAAAAAAAATAATCCAAGAACTTCATACGTGCCCTGATTTACATATATTTATGTGAACATATAGCAACATATAAAAACCACTCGATCTCAACTATCAGTCCAACACACAATTAACTTTTAGTTCTTGTGTTGTTTTAGTTGGACACAGTACACTAAACATTATTTTACTTTTTTCCATTAAGCCACGTGTTAGCAAAGCTTACCATCTCGAGACATCCCCACAGCAAGGCATTTCTGTAATCGACAGTGTTGGCAGCGGTTTCTGCTAGTCCGGTCAATCAAACAGTTCTTCTGACGAGGACAGGAGTACGTAGCATTGCTTTGCTGACTCCTCCTGAAAAAGCCCTGGGATAGAATTGCAAAATACAAGTCAAGAAGCTGTGAACTGATGGAGCAAACGAAGGCCTGAAAGGTAGCGTACCTCACAGAAAATGAAGTTCAAGTACGCTATAGTCAACTAAAGGAAATTAACAGGGTTTTTTTTCCTCTCTCCTAGAAACAAACGAAAAACGGTAAGTAGTAGGAAATGGATCATAAAAAAGCGTTATGAGACATAAAGGAATTACACATTTTTCACTGATTTTACAGGTCACATTCTTACATAAGGCACAGCAATTCTTTCCAAATGAGATAAAACTAATTACAGACGTAGATTTCCTATTTTTCCTGGGTCACCACAGATCTCCAAAATAGGGAGGATTCAAGAGCTGCTATCCTGTTCAGCTCTTTGGAGATGACAACAGCAGGCTCTGACGTTCAGCCTCACCAGTGTATTTATGTGTTTAAAAATACAGAGCATGACACTGAGCAGTTCCTTCTGCAAAGAACAATGTTTTAAAATGTTTTTTTCTTAATTTGTTTGATGCTGACAATCAAGGTTTTGTTCAACTTGGCGCAGGACTTAGATTCTTAAGAAGGGAGGAAGCTGAAACAGACCTTATCTATTATCTCTTTTCTGAGTCAACTGCAACGGGTAGACCCATCTCCAAAAGAAAGTTAGTGCTGGAAGGTTCCGCAGCAGTTACAACTTAGTTCTCTCCATCAGAACGGTGCATGTTATTAACCACTACACCAGCCATTTGGCTTTGAAGTTCATTTCATCTTTTTGCCACAGACTGTCCAAACATAAGCTGGTGCATGTGTAATACCTACTTCACAAGGATTCTGCGAAGATGCAGTCATTCTAAAGAGGTGTTTGAGATCAGTGAGCACAGTATTTTAGTTTTATGTTGCCACATAATGGATTAATTAACAGCGCTGCAAAGAAAATACTTGTCAGAAAGGCTGGGCACCTTTTAATTAAAGTTGGACTTTTACCAATTTTTTTATTTATTTGAAGGCCACATTTCGGAGTCCCTTGGCACATGCACACTCTGTCCAGACCCTTGGTCATATAAATAACAGGAGGGACTTCTGCATGACAAGTAAAAGACTTCCCAGCAAACTTCTGCAGACTGAAACATGACAAAACACTGAGATACCCCCCCCGCCTTCCCCCGCGTCCCCCATCTTATGAGGAGGGCACCAGTCTTCGTCAATCGTGCCCCTTTTATTAAAGCTATAACAGGGAAATAACGGAGTATAAAAAAAATGAGGAAACTGAAGATGTCTGTCTTTAATCCCATTTTCCTGTACGCTATTTCTCACCCATTTATTCTGGTCTCTGTTTCTATGTGATTGAACTTTCAACTGTTTTTTAATGTTTGTCAATAGCGAGATGATCGTCACCGAGACTAAAAGCATTGCACATATTGAGCTCTGATTGAGTGCATTTCACCCTAAAAAAAACCTGAAATACAAGGGAAATTTCTACCGCCATGACTGCTCCCTCTGGAGGCGCTGCCTCTTAGGTAAGTAGCTGGCTTAATTTCCCGTTCTGTCAGCACCCTTAGTGGGGCCTGTCACTCCAGCGCAGGTACTCATGCAAGTGCAGTGCGGTCCGCTAGAACACCAGGATTAGGTATTGACCTGACCCGTGACTTACCGATCAAGGGTCTGCATCTCTGCAGTATCAGGCCCTTAAGATTTCAGTTCTGCAAACTTTTAACAGTTGCGCTGAATGACATGCTCACACATGAACCGTATGAAATCTTCTGCATCCACTGAGATCCTGAGAGTCAACTTAAGCAGTATGTAAAATGAACCTGGCCCAATAACCTCAGAGATCTATACGTTTTCCTTAAGCTGGGACGTATACTGAGTCTGTATTGCCAGTTTCGCATATTTCTCTTTATTAAGAATATTCTTGTCAAGCTGAGGCTTATTTTTAGTATTATAATGGAGAAAATACTGGGCTGTTTGCTTTTCCAGATTTTCCCTAGAGACCCAGCTGCTCAATACATTTTAGCGTACAATACATCAGCTAAGTTACAGCTTGAAGCTAAATTTTCAATAGAGCAGAACTGCCTGAAACCGGGGCCTTTAAAAGCACTTGCACTTTACAAACCAGAGATGTAGTAGAGTGCTTTTAAAAACAAACCCTACAATGTGATGTGGGCATGTTGAAAACATCAGCAGCGGCGAAAGCAAAAAAACCCCTTGCCCCAAACTTCAGAAATGAATCTAAACTTGCCCAGAGCTCAGAAATAGACGTAGCTGAGATTTGGGAATGAATCGACAATGAAGTTTTAAACTGAAGGTTTTTTTACTCTCAAAGTTCTTCTACGTTATTGTCATTTATTTTTGAGGTTTCTAACCTTCTGGTGCTCCTTGGGCCCTCATATCATACATAGATGTGGGGAAGCCCCTATCCCAGGAGCCTTCTGTAAGTAAATACAATTTCTTCCTAAGTTGGTTTTTCCTCCCCTTTATTAGATGAAGAGAAGCAGCGACGCTATGTTGTGTTGTTCTATTTCCTCACCTTGCCAGAGGCACGGAGCTAGCTATAATTTTTCCACCAGGAAGGAGGAGGTGGATGCATGCATGGTACACGTGTATACATTCAAGCATTATGCAAACCAGCCCAGGCCACATGCTCTTAATTGCATGCATGTTCACAACCCTTATTTCACATTCAGATGATTGCCTAATGGGGCCACAGGCAGAGCGGACCCCTCTTGATCAAACACACCAACAAAACTACTGCTGCACTAAAAACCGTCACCGTGTTACACCGCTCTGCCGGATGGCACGGCCTGAGCCAAGGTCTCTGGGGAGAGCGCTCCTGTGAGCGCAGGGAGCCCTGCCTCCTCCTGATGTCAGCATGAAGATCCAGCTGATTTTGACGAGGCATCGTTGAGCTTTGCATGTCTCCCTTTTTATGTAGATGCATTAACACAGTGCCAGAAGAAACGCAGAGCAGATTACGAGCCGTAGCTTCATCTCTGCATTTCAGACTCCTATTTATACACAACACAATATATGGTTTTTCATATGCTGCCAAGAAATCAAGTTTGGGAAAAAAGGGCGCAAGCACTTTTCATCTGCAAGTCACTTCGAATAACAACTTGTTAAAAAAGAACTTTGAAATGTAAATGGCAGTTTTTGCAAAGTCTATTAATAGTTTCAATACCTTCACTGCTCAGTGCCTCGGTACTACAGCCGTTTGTGTCCCAGCTCGCTCCTTAGCGGGGGAAAAGCCAGTCGTGCTTCCCTCACGTCCCCAGTGGCACAGCACAGACTCCCGCTCCACTGCGGCACAGGCTGAAATGCTGATCTCATGTTTGGTCTTTTGACAAATTTTCATTTAATGAATTGATTCCTACAGTTCATTAACATACCCACTTCCACTTCTGTATACACATATGTCTTAATTAGCTGCTCATTGGCTGTTTAATTACAAGAAAACAGCTGACAGCTGCCTTGCTGCATCCTAATGGCAGACGTTTTGGAATGACTGTATGCAAGCCTGTGACAACAAAGGTTTTATTCATAATCCTATGATTTATGGCTAATACTTAAAGACTTCCACGTATCATTAAGTTTTGCAGTATTCTGAGCAATTAACAATTAGGTGGGGGGGTTCGTTCTTTTACTGTTTTCTAAAGCAAACTACCGCAAATTTTCTTCAAAGATACATCAGATAAATACACTGTCATATGAAAGGCAGGTGAATGTTCAAATTGGATTTTTAACCCTATTATGAAAATGAGCACATATTTTAGTTGTAAAGGGAGGAGACTGCGGCAACAATATTGTTTAATAAACTTTGTTAATAAAGTATTTGATAACAAAGTTATAGTGCCACTGAAAACAGAGAAAAAATGTTCCGTTATACATATGCAATAAAGACAGGGGTGAGATTGTGTTCATCAGGTTATACAAGGCTCCTGACGAGCCCTTCCTGTAACTCGGCTCATCTCTTTTCTAACATGTTCTGCTTGAAATTGGCTAGGCAAAAGACAATGAAAAAACCCCAATGCTTCAAAAGCATGAATTTGAGGTAAATGTTTGCAATGCCAATATGACACTGCATGTTCAACAGAGTAATGAAAAATTGGCTAATAAAGAAAAAGAATGAATGAAACGAACGAACAAACCACTCTCCATCATATTTGAGAAGTCGTGGCAGTCAGTGAGGTTCCTGCTGACTGAAAAAGGGGAAACGTTACCCCATTTTTAAAAAGGGAAAAAAGGAAGACCTGGGGAACTACAGGCTGGTCAGTCTCACCTCTGTGCCTGGCAAGATCATGGAGCAGATCCTCCTGGAAACTCTGCTAAGGCACATGGAAAATAAGGAGGCAATCGGTGACAGCCAACATGGCTTCACTAAGGGCAAGTCATGCCTGACGAATTCGGTGGCCTCCTATGATTGCATTACAGCATTGGTGGATTAAGGGGAGAGCAACTGATCATCTACCTGGACTTGTGCAAGGCATTTGACACTGTTCTGCATGACATCCTTGTCTCTAAATTGGAGGGACATGGATTTCACGGACATACCACTTGGCGGGTAAGTAACTGGCTGGATGGTTGCACTCAAAGAGTTCCAGTCAACAGCTCGATGTCTGAGCAGAGACCAGTGACGGGTGGCACTCCTCAGGGGTTAGTACTGGGACTGGTGCTGTTTAACATCTTTGTTGGTGACATGGACAGTGGGATTGAGTGCACCCTCAGCAATTTGCCAATGACACCAAGCTGTGTGGCATGGTCAACATGCTGGAGGGCAGGGGTGCCATCCAGAGGGACCTGGACAGGCTTGAGAAGTGGGCCCGTGCAAACTTCATGAAGTTCAACGAGGCCAAGTGCAAGGTCCTGCACCTGGGTCGCAGCAATCCCAAGCATAAATACAGACAGGGCAGAGAATGGATTGAGAACAGCCCTCAGGAGAAGGACTTGGGGGTGACAGTTGATGAGAAGCTCAACATGAGGCAGCAACGTGCGCTTGCAGCCCAGAAAGCCAAATACATCCTGGGCTGCATCAAAAGCAGCGTGGCCAGCAGGGCGAGGGAGGGGATTCTGCCCTTCTGCTCTGCTCTGGTGAGACCCCACCTGGAGTGCTGCATCCAGCTCTGGGGCCCCCAACATAAGAAGGATATGGACCTGGAAGAGCAGGGCCAGAGGAGGCTACAAAGATGATCAGAGGTCTGGAGCACCTCTCCTATGAAGACTGGCTGAGAGAGTTAGGGTTCTTCAGGCTCAAGAAGAGAAGGCTCTGAGGAGACCTTATACCAGCCTTCCAGTACTTAAAGGGGCCTACAGGAAAGGTAGGTATGGACTCTTTATCGGTGAGTGGAGCAACAGGACGGGAGCTAATGGTTTTAAACTGGAAGAGGGGAGATTTAGGTTAGATATTATGAAGAAGTTCTTTACTCTGAGGGTGGTGAGTCACTGGCACAGGTTGCCCAGGGAAGTTGTGGAGGCCCCACCCCTGGAGGTGTTCAAGGCCAGGCTGGATGGGGCTTGGAGCAACCTGGTCTAGTGGAAAGTGTCCCTGCCCATGGCAGGGGGTTGGAATGAGATGATGTTTAAGGTCCCTTCCAACACTAACCAGGCTATGATACTATGACAATGCAAGATGGAAAGTGACAATACATCAGGTATTGTTTTCTGAAGTAACAAACAGGGACATCCCTTATAGTTCCAATGAACAAGACCATCTTAGGTTGTAAAAGACCCAAGAGACAAAAGCCAGTACCTGTAAACCTTGGAAAAACATGAGAAATGCCCAGAAATGCCCCACATGGATGGTTTTATGAGACCAAGTGCGTACAGTCAAGTAAAGAGAGGGATCACACTAATGCATTTGTGGGTCAGTTGGGCATAAACTGACACTTTAGAGCAAAAGCAAGTTAAGTGCATCTGCAAATTAAAAGACATAGTTCATTAACAAAAAACTTCATTTCAAACTAAATGTTTTGCTATGCCCTTTTGAAGCATTCAGGTATTTTCTGACAACGCTGAACTGGATTCAGCTTTCAGCTATGAGAAAAAAATATGGACATGTACAAACCACTCTCCTTCCTCAGCATGGTCCCTAATAGAGAGCAAAAGGTTGTTAATGGCTTCCCACAACTAACGATTGACGAAGTCCTCCATACAGCTACTAGTTTTCTCAGTAGTGCCTAGTGCCACTACAGTAGTAGTATTTCCAGTCTTACACAGGAGAATAAACTTTTCTGAGTCATCGTACAATCTTTGTGTCATTCTTCATGCATGCTTCTGAGTACATGTCTTATATGATTAATCTCATCTTCCCTTTACTCCCATTATACGTTTGTATACTAGGTATCAGCAATGGTCGGACAGAAAAAAAATCCTCTCTCAAAATTTATTTTATTTATAATAAACCACAGGAGTCCTCCTAGATAAAGCATAAAACTTGGCTAAAACCTTGTTTTTTTCACTGGGGGGGGGGGGGGGGAAGGGAGGGGCATTAAAATTTATTTTATAAAGGTAGAGTGAAATTCAGCTAAATAGGTTGATGGGCTGGGAGTACTCAATGACGTTTGGGCAAAACACAGCCACTAACTTAATAAAAACAGCCAGTAACATCATAGTAAGTAGGAAATGAAAACTTCCCAAGAAACACTAATTGGCTTCATTACAAATCTTCAATTCTAGTTATGTGAAACACACTATTAACAACAACAGCCGGTCAGAAAACTTTCAATTATGCGAAATGCAAGGGTCACAAACCTGTAGAAGAGCAGCAGGATCAACACAAGTCAATTTGACGAGAGCTTGTCTGTGATTTCATACGTGCTACAGATTAAGATTGCAAAGTAGGTCTGCAACTAAAACTTCACTTTAGGTTTTAAATAAATTATATTTCTGGTAGTTATTAGTATATACACAGTAACACTTAAGTTAACATTACTAGTAAGCAACATTAAAGTTCCCATCAAACTGGGGCGAAAAACAGTAAGAGCTGAAAACAACCCACACTGCTGCTGCTGCTCTTGCTGCCTGTAGATCATTCTTGACAGGCCTGGCTTGAGAGGGCAGCACCACATCTGTTCACTTCTCATGACGAAGGCCCCGACCCTGCAATCTGATGCACATGGATGGGTTTGTAGCGCCTGTGCAGAACCTCACTGACTTCTCTGGGACTGTCTGTTGGTGCGGGACATGGGCTCCAGGAATCAGAGCGCAGGACTGGGAACTAGGTCTTCATAGCAAAGAACTTTTTACAAAAGAAGGTTTAGCGTAACATGAAGAGCAATGTAAGCATGCTCAAACCTGCCGAGATCACAGCCCCAGAAAAGCTGGGAAAAAACCCATACCAATACACACCTGGCTCATTTGGCAGAAGCCAAGCTATGCCAACTTTTTCACCAGCCAAAATAGTTCTGTTGGGTGAGACTTTGTTGACATTACTGTGGAAGAGCACAGCACAAACAAAATCCATCTGCTACAGTAGGGCATTTTAAACGCTGTCTAGGCTGTGATCATTTAAACTCTTCTCGCGACTTGTGCCCACTAGCGCTATTCTATCTGTCACTACCTGCAGGTCATCTGGGCTCCGGCGTTAAGAGAAGAATGAGCTTCAGAGTTATTTCCCTCCTGAAAGGCAGTAACTTAGTTAACTACTTGATATTCGTTGGCTTTAAAATTCTGCCTGAAATTGTATGGCTAGAAAACTTTATTCCAAGAGAAAGAGAAAATGCCTAACTTCATTCACTGGGCCACTGTCTTACTTATTCACATAGTCTGCTTTCAAGGTTCAAATGGGTTTTAGCATGCTGACTATACGTTCCTGCTTGCCTCCCCTTCTGCCCTCTCCCACCATCTCACCATTCTGGTGGGATTCTCAGAAGCAGATTAAGAATTGCACAGAGCTCCCAGAAAAGTCAATTTATACAGAATTTGAAGGAAACCCATTTGTTCTAAAACGTAAGGAACTGCACGTGCATTTCTCACTATCAGGCTAGCATCTATTCTTCTGACTGCTGGAGGTACACAAAGGACTTTTCTCCTAATAACTCACGTTTGCATTTATTCCTGGGAAAGTGCAGTCACTCTGACAGAGGAATGCCCAATGGATATGCCTGTCTCTCGCCCGCAGCGCTAAGTGCCTACCAGCTACGTACTAACGAATGTGACTGCGAGTATGGTGGGCTCTATGGCTTCCTTCTGCAGGCAGCCGTCCTGCTGCTTTTGGTGGGGGCTTTTCTCACATACAGGACTTAGGAGAAGGCAAGGCCGAAGACCTGCATGAAGACGAAGCAAAAGATAACACAGTTGGCAACCTTCCTTTCCTTTGGCAGCCTGTTCCTGTTCTGCAACAAGCCGCGTTGAGAAAGGCCTGTTTTCTGCAGAGACGAGCGTTAGCATTATGCTAACGTCTGTCTGTTGACAATGACGTTCATCATGGATCTGGAGGCAGTCTCTCAGGTATACTGGTCCCAGACCATTTAAGGACTAAGGAGGTCTTGGACCTTTGAACATAATTTGGTACTCTTTGACGAGACAGTCATACAGCAGAATTCTGACTGCAAATGTCTGCCTCTTCACACCGCTGAAATTTGATAAATGCTGCTCAACCACATAAAGCTGAAAAAAGTAACCGCTTTATTATCAATGCATTTTTAGTGCATTTTTTGCATTTTCCATAGCAACAGCAGTTACAAAGGGCAGAAGACGCTGTCCTGTATCATTCTAACATTCTTAGATTTTTTTTTTTCTTCCTTCTTACCAATACTTCCATGAGACTCAGAGAACGTGTTAATGAAAACACAAAAATCTTCCTTGGAAAACCACAAAAGAAATCTCAGTAATGTGAAAGCAAGGAAGTTACTTTTTGAAGACGGGTGGTAGTACCAAGCATGTCAGGATAGCAGACTAGAAACTGTCATGAATATACATTCTTCACCCCCAAAGTGTAGGTTAACAGCGGCAAACCTATCAGCATGGGATTGCAACACGTATGTACATGAAGAAAGCAACAAGCCAGAGCACAGCTGTGCACACTGTGTCATTCCCAAGCTAGCGCTGTAATTCTGGACTAGTGATAAACAGGAGTGATTAGCTTCACAGCGCCTAGCGTTAGCATTGTCTGATTTAATTCTTGGTTGTGAGAGACAAACTAAACAAAATATAAATGCTTCTAGTGTAATCCTTGTTCACTAGAGTTACTGAAGGTGCAAATCCGGGAAAAAATCCAAAGCCTAAACCTTACACAGCAATGGTTGCAGTGCAAGGAACAGGCACTGCTTCCAGGAAGACCCAAGCGTGCTTAACACCAGTAGCATGTGCTACTTGTGCAACACCATCTTCCACACCGAACAGAATAGATTTGTAACTGTAGCAGATTACAAAAGAAAATTGAGAAGTTGGAGAGCTCTCATGTATTTCAACACAGCTTCTTAGCAATTTACAAAGCAAAAACGGGGAGGCAGACTCAAGAAAGCCAGGAACACTCTCTCAAGTGAATCCACAGAACAGAATCTTTGCGGTATGCTAGAAGCGGATCATCTTTCTATACCTCTTCTGCTTATTCACAGAGAGACAGTTTACGGCAAGCAGAACTGCATGACTTTTGAAGCTTGTCCTGAAATCTGTGTGTGTGTGTGTGTGTGTGTGTGTGTGTGTGACGAAATGCCCTGTTTAAAGCCCCAGTAAAACCAGTACTTCAGAATACCCAACTGATTTCATATTCTTTGAAATGGAGTCCACCGATCCAACTTTGGCACGATACTTGCTCTTTAAAAAACGAAGGGCAATAATCACTATCAAAAGGCTAAATGCTGTTTTAAGACTTAATATTTTAGAAGCTTACCTTGCAGCCTTCACACGTAATGACACCATAATGGATTCCTGATGATTTGTCTCCACAGATCTTGCATGGAATAATTTCAATTTGAGCTGCAACAGAAGCACGCAACCAGTTAATTACATTTTCTTTTAAACACCTTATAAAAGCATTCCCTGATCAGCATTTGTACAGTGAAAACTAATAACCTGCTAAACATTATACTGCATTAACTATTCATTGCTGAACTGCAAGGGTCCCCTAGAGCTTTGGACTAAATTATGGCTGCTCGTTATATAATAGCTTTTGGGTTATTAAAATGGGTCATTTGAGAAGGTGTTTAAGAACCCGCAAGAAGGCAAGAATCAGCATTTCAAAGCCAAAAACAATAGGAGAGTTCACATTTTGGCCAAAGAGCTAAGACGACACTAGAAAGGTTTCTTCCAGTCTTATTCCTGTGAGATCATAAAAGGTAATTTTGAAGTTTGCCCTGCCCGAAAACGAACGCAACACCTTTACCAGCGGGGTCACCACCATGCCATCCAGTTCACGTGACTGGCCAATCCAAAAGAGAAGTAACAAGGTAAAAGAGCAACTGCATTTTACACAAGAAATCCAAAATTCGCGTATCTGAATTGAAAGTGAATTATCAGTACCTGTATGTGTATTAGCTACCACAGAACAAACGAGGGAGAAAATACAGCAGCATTCCAGCCAACTTACGAAACACAAAGGAGTTGGCACAGTCTGGAAAACGCCACAGAGATATGTGATATGAAAGCCCTGATTTTTTTAAATTGAACTTCATACATACAAACCATACCTACTGAATTCAGTTTAGTGTGTGACAAAACAAAACTCTCTGCATGTATCACTTCCCATCTGAATTCATGGATTTAAGAAGATTCTCCTGCGTGCTCAGGAATACCTCTTCAACTGCTTTTGGAGTGTATGGCTGCAGTCATTTTGCTAGCAAATCTTTTTGGATAGGATCGTGCTGAGGCAGTGCTTTACAGTATCAAAGACCAGCAGTCCACATTTTACATACGCTTGCACGTGCTCTCAGAAACACGGACTGTACGGTAGATAACCAAAAAATCCCAAGAAAGCCCTTTCTCTGCCACAATGGTGTTAGCATCAGGCTACATTAGTTTTCCTGAACCGGCTTAGTCCGAACAGGGATACAAACGCAACTCTTGCCGCGTCTCTAGCAGTGATGTACGAATAATCAGAAGTGCTGTGAACCTCCTGTGAGGAACTGAAATCCATTCACAAGATGCCCAGTTGCTTGAGAGACCTTTAATTCCACCCAGTTTCTGGCTATCCGGCCTGTGACGACACAGAAAACTTTAGTTGTACTCTTAACACTGTTTTCAAAAAGTCACATCCAGTCTTACAAACATTGCATTTTGCATGCCATTAACCCCCTAACCGACTGCTCATTATTAAACAAGAATCTTCTTCTAATGCTACTGTGTGCTCTGTTTCATTGCAGCCCCGCATCATAGCTCAGGATCAGGCCAAAACTGTAAGATAATTATAGACTAGGAGACCAGAAGACTTTTAGCACAGCACTGACTGAGCTAAAATACTCCTTCCAAATATTCTCCAGACGACATCAAATGCAATGATTAGAGCAGCTGAGGAGTACCCACATAGTACCCATTTGCTCCCAGGAACCTAAGAGCAGCTAAAACGCTCTGCTGAGGACAGCAGTGCCCAGCAGCTATGGGACTACGTTGCTGTTTTCCTGACAGTTCCGTATCAGCAGCTTTCAAAATATTTTCATACAGCAGGACACCACTTGCATCTGCTTCCATCATAAGGATCTTTGCATTCTTGATCTTTAATCCCCCACCTTCCCTGCAGCAACAAAACGATAGACCGAAATTAAAAGGTCTGTTCAGGACACGTAAGAAAGGAAATACTTCTTCCCTGCAGCCCTACAAAAACTGTTGTAATTTCACTTTGCTCTCAGCTAACACATTAAACACAATGGAGCAGGAAGTGAACTAATAATAAGAAAAAATAAAGCGTATGCTATTTTATTAATGTGTTACATTAATTATTACTAAAGCATCGTCTGTTTACGAACGAAGCTTCGAGCAGAAAGGGTAGCGTGACGCCACTTTACATCAACAAACTGAACAACAGACTGACATTCACAGAAACTCAAAATCTGTCTAACGCGCAGTTCAAATTCAGCGAGCAATCCCGTGGGCGAATTCCGGAATAGATCTACCGATTCCCAGTCGTGCCTTTTCACTATCTGATTATTTTTCTACTCTGCTACAGTGAATCAGCAGCCTTCTCCAACTCCTTCGACAGGGCAGTGACAAGGCTTATCTCAACAGCTACATGGCAAGGCAATTTTTACATTTCGCTTTTATATACATAATTACTGCCTTATTTTGAATAGGTATGATATAATTGGATCTTGTTTATCTACAAACTCCAGCACATTAGTTAAATCGCCCGTGAAGCCTGTCTATGCAATCCCTATTTCTTAAGCAACAGGACATTTGCAGAGTGTTTCTGAAGGAATGGAACGTGCCTTCAAAGTGATGGCCTAAAGCTAGGTTACTAATAGTCTAAAAGGTGCCATAATTAGTCCCAACTGCATTTTCCAGGGTGCTTTACTGTCAGAAGAGAATCTCCACAGATTCACAGGCTCCCGCTGTGCCAGCATTTGCCGACCGTTGTGCGTATGAGCAGCGGCACCCAATCGGGTATAATTTCAGCATTCCAGACTTCCTCGAATTTACATCATCTTCAAGGTACTTTCAGTTAAGCACGCAGCATTTACAACTTCAACTTATCATTTCACTCTGAGGTACAGGACAGTGGGACGAAACGCGGAAGCATAAATTGCTTGCAACTGCCACAACCAATTGTATTACAAATTAATGCGTGGAAAGACATCAGATCAATTACTGCTCCACGTGGTTGCCTTTGCAAATCAACTCCTTGAAACGGAATCCCTGTCGCAACTTCATACGCTTTCTATATAGCATGAAAGGACTTAGACGCTTTAAACTTACTAAATGCAAATTGCCTGTGCCAAGATTATGCATTTTTCTTACGAGGGTGAAAATATTTTCCCCACTTTTAACTTTGACATGCAAATATGTACTTGCTAAAACCTTGTTCTTATGCAAACAAGGCAGGTGGGAAATACTTTTACATGTCAAGAATATGTTCCAACTTGGTTTCTCACATTCCCAGAGTTACTTAAAGCTTCCTACTGTGCTCACATTAATTGTACCTGTTCTGCGCTTACATATATTTATATGGTATATTTTCCAAGATTATATAAAATACTCTAATTCATGCTTTAGACTAGAATTAGCCTAAATTACAGTTTACAATTTCTGTCTCCTGGGGTGGTGCTCAGGCTGATTCTGGTTCATGCACGAGCAAATAATTTCTTAAATATGAATTGCAGAAAAAAAATAAACTCTTGTGGTTGCTTAGAAACCGCTACAGATACCCAGGTGACAGATGTAGTTCGTATTCCCAGACTAAAGGCCTAAGAATCTTTCACACCCTGAAATAACAGTGTTCCAGAATACTACCAAGGATGTCTTGTGCCAAAGGCAGCAATGAATAGGAATAAAAGCCCAAACGAACCACAAATGCGAGCTCAAGCCCAGAGACCCACCACAAGCATCAAACAAGTTGCTACAGAAACGGCTCCTGAGAGAGAGCAGTGACCACTGAGGGCTGGAGGTAGCAATCGTTAGGAACTGATGTCACACACGAGGAGGCAAACTCGCCTCCATAGGAATGGGCATCTGACATCCACCAAGATCTCTCGGTATGTGTGACTTCAACACACTTTAGCTCTTCCTACCACTGCAATGTCTGGTAATCTTCCTTCTGCTGTAACATCATACGATCTTCATTCTACAGCAGGAAAATCGAATGGAGACTCTTCAATTTACTCAAAATCAGACAAAACAGGAACTCGAGCCCAAGTATTACAGCAGAAAAAAGCCTGTGTTTCCCCCTGAACCTTTCTTCTTCCTCCATCCACCGTGTCTTCACTTGGCAATTGTCTGAAGCAGCTCTGGTACGCTTAAATTACACAATTGCCTCCACCTAATTTCTAGTGAATGTGCCTATCAGACAACCAGAGAGAGCACTAAACGACAGCTTTTGCTGGCATCTGGAATAGAAGAATATGCTTTATTCCCTTCCTCTCCAGGCTTCACTTCTTTCCGCAAATCTGGAACGGTTTCACTGGGCTCGCCTGCCTTTTTCAAGCTCCCTCCCCAGCCAACCCCTCTAGACAGACTCCCCCTCTTTATTAACTCCCGCATCATTAAATGCTACTTTGTTCCTTGTCCGGTTTGAGCAGTAGAGGAGGAAAGAAATCTAATTCCGTATTTGTAAGGAAATGCTCAGTACAAGCTCATCATAACCTTTAGTTTTTTCCTTTCTAACTCCTTGGGCAGGCTCCAATCAGCACAAGTAAAGCACAGGGCATCTTCCTCCCCAGTTCAGCCATTTAAGTAGAAACACAAGAAAGAGCGTTACCAGTCCACTCGAGGAAAACATTTTTCGAGAGAAAAAATTATTTTCCAAAGACAGAAGTTTTTCCTCCCCATTAGTGTGTCCGAATGAAATGGTTGTTCCTAGTGAATTAATTGTACTATGGTAGACAGAAGATTTTTCCCATTCCTCCTCCTGCTTTCACACTGTTATTTTAAGATTGTACATTCACACAGAACACGCTATTTTTTCCAATTCGCAACAGGTATGAAATCTCAGATTTGGTATCCTGGGAAGTGCTCTTCAATGGAAGCAAAAATCGGTCCCTATTCCTGCCTTTTAGGTGAGATTCACCTAGCTGACCTGAGCTATCTTGAAAGTTGGGTAATTAGTTGAAGTTAATTGTCTTGTCTGCTTCTAAAGTGATGAGGAAGGGAGGAAGAAAGAGAGAGAAAAAGAAAGGGAAGGAGAAAGAGAAAGCAAGAAGGAAAAAGGAAAAAGGGAGAGGGGGCATGTTGATTCATCTCATTCAAGTCAAGCGAGATGAAGCCCCGAGTGGACATGCCTCCTCTCCACTCACCAGAGAAGGATTTTAACGATGCCTTAATCACAAGCCTAAGTTTTAGAAGGTGAAAGTCAGGTGAACCCTACTGCATCTTACTATTTCTGAATTAAAAATTTAGCATTTTTTGGAACGGAAAACCTGTGTAGGAAGTGCTCCCTTGCCCTCCCGTGGTACCTGGGGTCCCAATCGCCTGTGTATGCTGACACCATTGAGATAAGGGCATTTCTACGGCGTTCCCCATCACAGCTCCCACCCTTCGGCTCTCAAAGCAGCAAGATCAAGAAATTCCAGGTATACACATTCCTTTTTCACACAATAAAGATGGACTTAAGCACACGCTGGTTAGTCTGCCAGACCGGTCTATTTCGTAACACCTCTATGGGCACTAAGCATCCTTCTCCGATCCACCAGCCTTCTTGGGGAATGCACCCTAACCAAAACTGTTAGCTGAACTGAGGGACTTTCCTTGAGGCTAGATGTGGGGTACAACAGCCAGGACTGCAGCTGGGATCTCCTGGGTCTCAGGGTACCGCTTAAGAAGTTATCCCTCCTACGGCTGCAAGAACGGTTTAAATTCTTTTCCCTGAATGTAGCTTGGCCTGTTCCCCATTTCACAGGGTACAGACAATTTTGCATGTAATTCAGAAGGGCTTTGAAATAAATATGATACGTATACAAATTGGGCTAACCTGCTTCTAAAGGGATGCAGTTTGTGCCAGACATCGCTGCTAAGTGCTGTTTGTAAGTATATTGATTAAATTAGGAGGCATACATATTCACTGACATATTCATACATATTCATTGACTCAAACAAGGGTACTGCATGTAATGTGGTATTTAAAGCAACATAATATCTGATCACAAACTGAATTAACAAGGAATGATTTTACTATATAATATTCTAATCTTCCTGCATTTTCAGCTTCATTACCTAAATAATTTGCTCTGTCATGTACCCTAAGTAATTTGAGCTGGCTGCAAATTACTTGTCTCCGAACACCTGCAGCTTACAAACGCTGCAATTCTACTAAACTGAAAGCCAGTGGCAGCACAGCTCGGCCCATTCCATTAATATACTACGTTAAGTGACCATCTGTCCACTCATATATATTCAACTATTTAAACCCCGTGTACTTCTAAGGATGACGGCTGCTTGACTGATGTCTTGGGCATTTTTAGAACACACAGTAGGTGTTTTGATCCAGAGCTGATGGAATTTATCTGCCCACTCCTTGTGTGAAAGGTTTGTTTATTCTAGATACAACCCCCACCACAATGGCATTCTGGCCACGAGCAGGCCCGCTGGAGATTGCGGTGATATAGCTAGTAACAAGTAGCTCCCGAGAACTACCAAAGCCTGGTATCCTAGAGATTTGTGTCTCCCAGTTGGATTTTCTGGGGTCCAGTCAAGTTCAAGTTCCGGCAGAAGCCTTCCCGGCATGCGCAACATTCCTTGTGTCTTCCTCTCCTTTACAGATTCTTGTATCTGTAGCTGAGCTCGGGCTGTGCCGTGTCCCTCAGCGGAGTATTAGCTGGGTGCCGTTCTGGGTATGTTTTTCAATTTTCATGAAACATGTAGGAACACATCTTTGGGACTGGCTGATGCTCTCAAGCTTGGCTGAAATGGTTTTTGGTAAGGAGGAGGATTGGGGTGATGGGCAGAAAACCAGACAAACACAAACAACCTCTCCAAGCCTTGTTTCCTTAGGAAATCACACTAGTAATAAAATAAAATAAATACCGAGGTTATGCTGGTACAAATCCTTTGAAGTCTGTGGGTGTGATGGGTGGAGTAGAAACGAACACGGCCACCAAAGTATTAATTAAAAGTAAAGTATGAGCAACACCTCAAACACACAAGGCAGAAATGCTGCAATGCCAAGACCGGATCTTTGGGCCTGAACACAGCTGGATCCTTCTTAGTAGGTCACTTGATACCACACAGCACTCCACAATGTTAACAACATTCAGCTTCAAAGAGTATTAAAGGAGCTGCACGATAAATAGTACGGAACAACCTGAGCGCTTTTGGGGCTTGCGAGACTGACTTTTAGAAAGAAATCTAAGTTCTTTCAACCTCTGTTATCGATTTGGACATGTTGAAGGGAACAGTGCAATAACAGCTCGTACTCTCATGCCAGGATCACTGACATTTATGTTTATTGTTTTACTTTAAGCCAATGAATTTTACTTTTAAAATTTTATTTATTTAAAGAACTAAATGTTTGCTATTACATGAAGCGCTGGCTTCATCAAAGATGCTTGAACGCCTAATGAAAGAAGGCTATATGGAAAATGGTTTGGATTCTCCAATAGGCAAAACTATTCCTGTAAAATTGTTGTGGTGAGGTCTCTATGTATATTTTTGATGTTATATTCAAATACAAAATTGCTGAAAAACCTTAATAGACCATCATAACATTCTTAATTCTTATAAAGAAAAATTAAGATGAAAAGAAATTCTAACACAAACGATCTACGACTTCTGCAAGTGATTATGAGCACAAACAAGCCAAAAACTGAGGTAGGGTTTTCAAAGGAACTCGGAGAGCTGACGTTTGCTCTCTCTCAGTCACTGTGTGCCACACTAAGTGATTCTTATTTTCCTGCTGTATAACAGTCTTATATCTCTCCACTGTCTTGGCTTGATTTCCTTTGTCAAAGGAATGACAGGTAGAGACAACTCTAGCTTGGGACTCTGGTCACATTATGAAACCATACCACAGACCGAACTATAATATCAAACCACTGAACTACAAGCCTAGGCTCAAAATAATCAGGAGTGCTGCATCCAGATGTGTTCAGTTGTCCAAGAGCACAGAAAAGTAGTTATTTGAAGAATCAATCTTCCCAGTTTGTGAAGTCTAGGCAGTTCTGAAAGCTCCAGCTTTGTTACTACTTTCATGAACTTAAACACAAATCATGAAGATGGCTGAAAGATACACCAAAATATGTACATGGCAGCAAGATACAGAATAATGATAGTAACTCTTTTGAGGAGAAGATAAAAAATGAAGCAAAAATGAAGCACCAACTCTTTTTATAGTGGAGGAGAAGATTCGTTCACGAGACACAACACGCAGGCACAGTAACAAGACATAGTAACCAAACTTCGCGGCAAAGAACAAGAACAGGGAAAGAATGAAGGGGAAACTGTTGCTATGCAATGTCCTATGCATTTCAAAACCAAAGCATTTGAAGACTAGTTCTATTTTTTCCAATATGGCCAGGAGAAGCTTCTAAATTTCATAAAACACCAGTTTTGTCCCATAATATTTTGGCTTCTCACTTTCTTGGTGGCTCAGGTGCTTATGAATAAACATAGAATCACAGAATCTGACCTGGACAGGCTGGAGAGCTGGGCAGAGAAGAACCTAATGAGGTTCAACAAAAGCAAGTGCAAGGTCCTGCACCTGGGGAGGAAGAATGCTAGGCACCAGTATAGGTTAGGGGCAGACCTGCTGGGAAGTAGCTCGGAGGAGAAGGATCTGGGGGTCGCAGTAGACAGTAAATTATCCATGGCCCAGCAATGTGCCCTTGTTGCCAAAAAGGCCAACGGAATCCCGGGCTGCATAGGGAAGAGTGTGGCCAGTAGGTCGAGGGAGGTCATTCTCCCCCTTTACTCTGCACTGGTGAGGCCACAACTGGAATACTGTGTCCAGTTTTGGGCTCCCCAGTCCAAGAGGGACAGGGAACTGCTGGAGCGAGTCCAGCGAAGGGCAACTAAGATGATTAAGGGCTTGGAGCATCTCCCTTGTGAGGAAAGGCTGAGAGAGCTGGGACTCTTTAGCCTGGAGAAGAGAAGGCTGAGGGGAGACCTTATTATGGCGTACAAGTATCTCAAGGGTGGGTTGAAGGAGGATGGAGCCAGGCTCTTTTCAATGGTTCCAAGTGACAGGACGAGGGGTAACGGGCACAAGTTAGTACACAGGAAGTTCTGTTCAAATACACAGAAAAACTTCTTTACGGTGAGGGTGACAGAGCACTGGCACAGGCTGCCCAGGGAGGGTGTGGAGTCCCCTTCCCTGGAGATTTTCAAGACCCGCCTGGATGCAGTCCTGAGTAATGTGCTCTGGGCAATCCTGCTTTAGCAGGGGAGTTGGACTAGATGATCTCTAGAGGTCCCTTCCAACTCTGAAAATGCTGTGATTCTGTGAATCGTTTTGGTTGAAACAGACCTTTAAGATCATTGAGTCCAACCATCAACCTAGCATTGCCAAGTTACCACTAAACCATGTCCCGCAGCACCACCTCTACATGTCTTTTAAATACCTCCAGGGATGGCGATTCTACTACGTCCCCAGGCAGCCTGTTCCAGTGCTTGACAACCCTTTTGGTGAAGAAATTTTTCCTAATATCCAATCTAAACCTCCCCTGGTGCAACTTGAGGCCATTTCCTCTTGTCCTGTCACTTGTAACTTGGGAGAAGAGACCGACCCCCACCTCGCTACAACCTCCTTTCAGGCAGCTGTAGAAACGTTTAACCATTTTATTCCCCTCTTCTTCTCTTGCTGAAAATTAATAATTATACTAACTATGATGAACACAGTTCGGAGTATGATTAATTTGAAGACTAAGCTAAATGCAATTCTTGTTAAATAAAGCAATACAGAAAAACAGTTTTTCACAAGAAAAGAAAACACACTCACACTGCAATTGTGATTCTCTTTAATGAAATATAATGTAGTTTTAATCAGAGCTCTGAACTGCACGTCAAGAAATAGATGCTATGATCCTAATTCCAGTGCTGATTTGCCGTGTGAACGGGGATGCTAAGTTGGTGTCCCATTTGCTCTATCTACATAATCAGGATAATCATTCTTTATCTCTACCTCTATCTACAGCTATCTTAGGTGACTGCTACTTACTGCCAAATCTTGGGTCTTGGTCTTATGATCCAAGAAACTAGCGAGCAGACCTCCAGACAAACAAATCTCCAGTGTTTTGAGAAAAGTTGCCACAAAACTATGTAATAGTACTGCTAGTTGACCAAATTTTGTTAGTTTCCTCCTTTAACTTTTAAAAACAAAGCTTACAGGTTTAATTACACAGCTACAAAACACTGCTGTTGACAAAACTACAGAAAATCAAGTTTTAGAAGCAACATAGGTGTGAGCTATTACCACAGTAACTGCCAACACTGACCACTTCTGCTCCGATCTGGTAGGGCATTTATTCCATAAGCAGCAAGCTAGTGCTCATGTCAGTCCATGCTGTATGTTTTCACATGATCCTAGAGTCCACTCAGGTTTTGACATCCCTAATTTCTTCCTACAGATAACCACTAACCTTGGGCATTTGTGAAAAGACACACCTGCAGCAGGGGCATGAGCACAGTTCTACTATGATACCATCAATACCATGCCGCTGTGCTGCTAGAACAAACCAATGCATATTGTCTGTCAAATAAAAAAGAGAAATGAAAAAAAAAGTGAGCTGGCAGGCCAAGATGCACGTGCATTTTGAGGCTGGGAAAGTGCCCTTGTACACTCAATCACACTGAGGTTTCTCATAGTCCTTGCACTTTATTTTTATCTTACATTGGGAAAAGCAAATCTACACCGATTTCTCCTTCCTGGTGTCTGTATGTTGGTCTTTCATTTTGTAGTATTAGCGGAAAGGAAAACAGAAAACGAGATTTGCAGGAGAACATAATTCAGAACGTATTTATTTGCTGGAGCTAGCTGGACAATACTAAATGCATTCTCCCCCTCCCCCAAAAAGAAACCTGTACTGAAAAGCTTAAACGTATTGGTACTTCTGTTCAATTCCCCAATTCTCTGGAAGAAACAAATAAAGACTTGGTTTTAATAAAGAAAGTCTTTTAATATAGCATTTCAGAGTGAAAATCTAAATTACCTCTGACAGTTGCTCCGCAGCCTAATGCACAGAACCCCCCTTTTATATGAATTTTCCTACTCTCAAGTCTTGGACCTGGCCTCGTGAAGACTGGAATTCGTTAACTCCAACACCGCTCTCCCACCTTCTTTCCCCTAATTAAATGTACTGGCTTAGGGGAACATCTCCACATTGCTGCTTATTTGCTTGCAGTAGGAAAACAAAGAACTTACCAACCACTTGTCAATTTTAAGCCCCACTTCAGCAAGTCAGATAGAAGTATCACAGCACAACCTTTACTTGAATTATTTTTCATAGGCTGCAAAGTCTTAAAATGACCAACGCTCTGAAGGCAATCATTTTAGTCCCCGTTACAAAGCATATAGCTACTGTATGCAGGATTATGCGAGTAACTTAGTTGCTAGCTAAATGCCACTAGCATTCATTAAGGAAGGATATTTAGAAGAGTGGTAACAGGCTACTTAGAGTCTTAAGACTTCCTTTTATACAATATGAAACCTCAGTCGTTTGATTTTGTTAAGAAGCTACATACATTCATGCTATCCATTTGCAAAATTACATCTCAGTTCAATGCTCTCATTAGGCTCTCCACTAGCACAAATCCAATGACACCTACAGTTACGAGATTCAAAAAACCCCAAACACCTAGGAAAGGTAATCACTTGCAACACTGTCGAAATTATTAACAATTTCAACTAAACTCATTAACAAGGTGACAGGCTCCTGAATTGTTAAAGGCACATTAGGTCAACGAGACTATAGCACCAGCTAACTGTGGATAACGCTGCAATTTCATTCCTTCTACCCACATGCACATAGCTTTCAGATCAGGCATTCATAATTCCTGACACTACTACTTAGAAGGTTGTCTTTGACTAGCAACCCATCACCGCCACATGTTCTCTATCACAATGCACACACTTTCCTTTATACTTAGTATTCGGCCAAGTTCCACTTAGCTAGTTAGTTCCCTAGATAGCAACAGTCAGTTTCGAAAAAGGAATATGGAACGAATGCAGAAGAGATTGGGTTTCCCCCTGATTTCCTACAAGGCAAGCGTCCCTTTAAATAAAGCATTTTGCCATGCCATTTTGCCAGGCTGCACAGATTTTATGAAGGGTTTGGCCTCTGCAGAAATTGCAGGATGTATCGCTGTGTGTATTGAGAAATGGGACTTTGTACGATGAAGTTAAAGCCAGGCAAACATGGTTGGTGCAAACCCCACTTCCTTACAAGACAGCTGCACTTTGATGAAACACCATTCAAAACCTGAATTTACTTCTAGAAGAAAAAGTTGCAGGAAAAAAAGAAGTATTTCACCCAGACTAGAAACTCTATCATTCTGAAGTGACTACATCTGCATTTTTAAGATATTTTCTTTTTCTTTTTGGCTGTACATGAATTTGATGTCATTAAAAAGGCTTCCTTTGATGCTGTATGCCAAGTAGAATCATTAGTTTCTCACAAAGGTACGCTCTAAACGTCTAGTTTAGATTTTCATTTTCAGATGATTCATCTAAGAGATGAACAATAACAACCAAAACCAACTACAGAACTCTGAACAGTAAAAAGCCTTTTAGCTGCACTCACTCATTTATTAACTCCCTCCAACACCTCCTTTCTGGATTTGCATGGCAGCAAAGACCGAGCATGAATTCTGCAACTCCTTCTGTGATATACAGCTATTAGAAGCAAGCCGCAACCAGATTCCCTCAAAACTCACAACAGAGGTTCTTCCGAACTCTGTATCCTGTATCTTTCTAGCAGGCGCGGGGTCACTTTTTTTTTATCCAAGGATGCTTTCCCTTGCCACTCTTTTGAGTTTGTAAGTGCTGCTTCGTCACAGCTCCTCTTCACGAGTCCTCTTCAGAGGTCATTAGAGGATTAATGAAACTGAGGGACACTCCAGAGGAAGCCGCATCCTCAGCCAATGCAGCTTCAGCTACATCACTAGGTTTTGAAGGGAGGAGCGCAGAACAGATTAATTATACCTTCGTTTCCTCCATTTAAAAAAAAAAAAAGTCACTAAAGTCCAACAACAAGCAATGATTTACAGCTGATACGTGTTTCCCGATGCATATTAAGACACTAGAAAGTACAGACATTATCAAGAGCTTACAGCCTTTTTTTTAATACAGGGTCAAATCTCTGCTGAACAAATAACCATGCCGCCCCCTCCAAGAAAGATGTGGCTTTCAGCCCCTGCCCCATCTCAGAGGGAGCGATATTAGCATATATGTGGGATCAAGAGGAAGGCTAGATCACTTCTACAGAAAGTGCCTAGAAGACAGCCTGGACAGTGGAAAACTGATGCAGAGTATAATTTTGCTGTCGCTCTTCCCTAACACCTGTAGAACTTCTCTGAACACCTAATTTGACTACTACTTTGAGGAGGAGACCTACACACTCCCCACATATTGACCGTTGGCTCAAGACAACCTGGTTAAGTTGCATGCCCACTTGCCAGACCCTGCGACCACACAGGTCTATAGAAACAGACACCTGCACACACCGCACTAAGTATGGCCACACATGCTTCTTGCTGATGACAGCTTTTACCTACCTGCAGCTTTTGTACCAGAGTCTCCCATCACCTAGAACGGGCTTCACAAGGCAATCCTGTCATACTGCAGACTGACACCCTTCCCCTTCTCTCAACCCCTGACCGCATCACTCCAGTTTCATGGTGACAGAGGTTTTTTCTTTGTAATCTTAGCAGTACTTTATTGACTTGCATGAAGTTACACAATGGTCCTTCATCTCTGTGAAGCAGGCTGGGGCCGCCCAGTTGGCCAGCTCTGCCTGTCTGCTGTCGGGCACACGTTTCTCTTCCCTCGGATGTTCTCTTGTAGAAGGGCACAGGAGGAAACCTGTCCCCCAAAACGGCACCAGGAGGGAGAACACACAGAATGACATCAGAGGAGATGGGAATTTTATAGGCTCTGGCTTACAACAAAGTAAACCCACCATCAGTCTATCAAACAGTCTCAAAAACACTCCTGCCAGATGGAAAGCTTTCTTCCCCCAACATGTTCTTCAAACCACGTATTACAGTGTTGTCCCCCACCAACCACGCTCATGTCATCTCCCTGGACCCAGCTCTGTTTCTGTGCTTCTTTGTATCATCTTGATGTCTTTATATGCTATCCTCAGTGTTTGAAAACCATCTTCATTTCGTGACAAGGACCATGAAAGAAAAAGATGTAGCTGCCCGCAAAAAACATTTTAGAAAATTATAAGCTTGTGAAAAGAAAAGGGTCTAGCAAAAGCTCTTCCTTTGCCACAATTAGATTAGGCGCTACGACCGTCAGTAAAACCCTTTCTTTTGCCTACTCATTTCATAGCATTTAATTTCCTGCCTCTCAGTGATTAAACCCAGAGAAAAGTAGTAGATAAAGCAAGTTTGCTTGCTGTTTCAAACAGATATATTAATGCTTTACGCTTAAAAAGCTTTCAAAGTTTCTTCAGATGCTGATTAACAAACGTCGTACATAAAACCGTGTCTGAGGTCAGGCTGTGGCAGCAGGTATGTGACTGAAACTCACTACAACAGCTCTACTGCAACGCTGTACGTGCAGGGTACCTCCATTGCATACATGAAGGAAGCTTAAAGTTAAGCTTCACATATTTAAACACTAACAAAGTCTACTTAATGGCAGTCTTCAAAATGACAGTGGCCTCCTAATCTGCTGGAGATAAAGAAGTGCCAAGATTAATGATTACATAAGTGCGTTGCAGAGCCCAGAAACAATAATCAGCTCTTCTGTTGTTATTTGTGTACAAAGGCTATTAGAGTCATCTGACATTCCAAAATCCAATTTAAAGTTGTTAAACCCCTTTCATGTACTTATTTGAGGTTGGAAAACCGAGAGGTTCGAAAAGGGAAAGGAAGGGTTTGATTTCCTAATTCTTTTCCCCTTACTGATTTTGGTCTAAGCCAAATCTCCCTTTAAGAAATGCAAAAAAATAAGCTTTTAAACAATGCCTGGAGTAACCAATATTGCTGTTGAAGTAATAATACCCATAAAACCCTAACATGCTTAGATAGCAAATTTTAAAATAATGACTACAAGCAAACCAAGAAACTATTCTACAGGAGAAGATCCCACTGAGCTGAGGATGTCACTGACATCAGCTGCTCAACTCCGGCAATAGCACCGCACTCAGCAAATCAGCAGGGTGAGAAATCAAAGGTGCTCCGGCACCAAACACCCATCTCAGTCTAGTAACGGACTCAGTGAGAATTCACTCTCTAGATTCATACAGGCACAGTACCGTTTGCCGGAGACCATACAGCAAATGACAGGTCTGTCTGCAGCCTCTGTAAATATCATACAATCAATTCTTTTTTTTCCCCACAAAAATCCTTTAAAATTCCAAAGCACCCTCTTTGTTTCTGAAAGAAGACTGAAAAGCAAGTTTAGAAACAAAATGAACAAACTCGTTTTCTCCTGGTTCCTATGTTACTCCTTCGCCTCCACAGCTGACACAGAATGGGACAGGAATGAAGGTGGCTGCGGCCCTGCCCTCTCCATCTGGTCAAGGAGTCGTGCCTGCCCCCCCCGGCCACTGCAGAGCGGGACAGCCCTGCGGCTGGGAGCTCTGTCGGCAGCCATGTGTGCAGCGGGTAGACGGTCACGCTGCACATGGCGCTTGTCTCCCAGGGGAGCCGTCAATTACAATCCCATTTGTAGCCCAAATCGCTGCAGCCCTGACTGCAGAATCCTCCACTGGCTTCCAGACTGACAGGGAGGGCAGCTGAGCAGGCCCCAGCTCTCAGACAGGAGGGGGGTGTAGGGCAGACAGACCTACGGACCAACTGCTGCGACCTCATCTTGTGGGTAATGAACTGGGCCTTGTGCTGAGATGGCAGCTACAGCAGCCGCTGCCCTGCTGGGGAAGAGACTGGTCTGGGAGGAACCAGCCTCTGGAGACCACAGGCCCCACTCCCTCAGCTTGGTGGTGTATCAAGAGAGAGGTGAGGTGACAGCTGTGATTCAAGCTGATGATGGTAATCACGAGAATACACGTGAAGGCAAGACAAGATGCTGACCACCACCACTGAGCTTGTGTAGCGGCAGGTCTGCGGCAGGCTTTCTTCTTCCCCATTGTGACATCAGTAGTAAAATGGCCTCAGTTTCTTGTACAGAACAGAACCGTTACGGACTATGTGCAGAAGTTTTTCCTTTACGGCTGCGAGTGATTTTCTAGTGTTCCCTAAGGTAAAGTCAATTAAGTGATAACTGCATCTGTGCAGACAGTATTCAAAATGCTAATACCCCCACCCAGATAAGTCTTCAACTTTGCCTGCTTATTTATCTCCAGCTCTTAGAAATTATTGCCATGAATGCTCCAGTGCCTTCACCCATTATCTTTGCGATCCTGCCTCTTCCTAACAAAAAGGCAACAGGCACAACGCGTAAGAGCTGTACCACTCTGACCACGTTGGGGAGTAAAATGATACAAGCAAAGTACCACCTGATCTACTGCAGGGGAGCTACTGGCATATTTTGCTGCTCTTAAAGTTCGTTCAGCTTTTCATCTAACGTACAGAGATAAGAAAATCTGCTATGCCATCAGAGGCTCACATACTTTAGAAATAACAGCAGTCTGCATCATGAATTATCTAACACGATTTACCACTCAGGGAAAAGAAAAGCTATCGCGTCTGGTGTTGTGCCACTTGGCCAGCAGACTCTAAAACTGTACCGTTTATTATCTTCGCGATGGAGATGACACAGTGCTGGTCTCAGGCACCTGGCTCTAAGACGGCCTCCTCACCTCAACATGGCATGACTCGTGTTAGGTAAGTCTCTGGCCGCATTTGTTCAATGTGTCTCCATGTTTTTAAGTGAAAAAAAAAAACCACATAGAAGCTGAAAAAGCCAATACTGAAAACAAAGGAACTTGATGATGTGCTGACTTACCATCAACGTCTATTCGAATACCTTCATACTTTATTATTTCCGTTTACAAAAATCACCAAATTGCAAAATTGCCCCCCAAAAAACCCAAGCAGCGAATACTAACATCTTTTTCAAACAAGTCTGACAGTACAATAACAAGAAGACAATCCTACGTCCCACAGAACTGGGCAGAATATGCACATTGTGTAGAATATGAGTACAAACAGAATGAAATGACTGATTCAACTATTGCTAAATGCATTTGACAGATTAAAAGGAAAAAGTCGACTTGCTTCACGTGGTTAGCACTAGGTTCTAAAGGCCAAATCACCCCAAAAGGTAGAAGCTGGCAAGTAGTGAATGTATTGGATTTGTGTTTCCTCACACAAAGGAGGCTTGATAAAAGTTAGAGGAAAATAATAGAAACAGCACCTGCATTATTGCAACCATTTTATCCAAAGACAATCGAAACCATTTAACGAGCTTCATCACTTTGTCAGGACAAGAAAATAACCTTGTAACCAGAGCTGCATGAAGCCATACAATAACTTACCGAGAATGATGAACATAATCTCTCAACCCTTTCCAGACGGTCTTTACCCATCGTTCTTGCTGATGTTTCCTTCTATGCCTGTGTTCTGCACGCATCAGAAAATAGGCAAGAACAAATGCCAGGCAACTCCAAATTTGTACAGTTTTAGCACTGCACTATTTTAAAAGGCTCACAACACAGTCAGTTACTATACAGTCCTTGATAAAGACCCAAAACGTTTAACCAGAACTCCTCCATTTCCACTCTCAGAAGAATACTTGCAGCACAACTTTGATTATCCAAAGCTCCCAGGGGACAAATGGAAGCAGAGATAAGCAAGGGAGCAGCCAGAG
Source organism: Vanellus vanellus (assembly GCF_965231255.1). NCBI lineage: Eukaryota > Metazoa > Chordata > Aves > Charadriiformes > Charadriidae > Vanellus > Vanellus vanellus. The sequence continues at coordinate 6,536,935 of NC_138916.1, read as the reverse complement.
GTCTTCTGAGAATAATGGAAATGAAAGGAGAGGAAACAAACTCCACAAAGAAGAACCCTTGGCTCAGCTCAGCCCTGAGGTTTCCCTATTCCTGAATGGAGCATTCATTAAGTAAAATAAGCTTCTCTAAGCAAGCATTCCAAATGATTGTAAAAACCATTTGACAAAGTGAAGAATTATTGTTCGTTTTGGTATTTGACTCTGCAGAGAGAGCGAGCGCTGTTGTTCTTACTGTAGCAATTTATTAATCGGTGGGGTACAGCTCCTGGTAGCATCTCAACGGTTAACAAGCAGCCAGATTTTTTACAAATCTGTGTTTCCCAAAGTATTATTCAGGAAACATCACTAGGAAAAGTTCCGAACTGAATAAAAAGTACAGACAGACATATCAGAAGCTTAACATCGGGGCAGAACATCTATGGAGAAGAAATCTGTTTGGGGACTTGTGGGTGCTTTACTCAGAAAGTACAAGTTTTTATTTATACTATTGCAGCACAAGTTAATGCCAATTAAGCAGGAGAGTCACTTTGGATTTAGCACAGAACCTGGCCCAGGGCACTGGCACACAGAATAGAAATAAATACTAATCGTGCTTGCTCACACTGAGAGGATTAGATAACTACAGACGTAGGAAATTAAAACCACAACAAGATGACCCCACGCTCACGATTTCCCTGTTGTACCAGATCAGTCAATATGGATAATCGACAACGTAAATTGAAATCCTCAGATAAAAATAATGGGTTTACGGCTTTATTTCTCTTCACTTGCACATAAATTGAGTTGACTATCTCCGACAGTGCCATAGTTTAATATTCTAAACACACTATCTCCTTTAACAATGCCTGGAATAGAAACAAGCTGCTGAGCCAGATCCTCAAGGGGTGAAAATCAACATTGCTACACTGCCTTCAGTGGAAGCACATTGATCTCCACCAGCTAGAGCTTTGGGCCCTAGTGGGCAATTAGGTTTCTATTATATGCTAATTTAAATAATGTACCACAGAACATTTGCTGTACAATAAAGCAAGCCTACATTCTTCTGTGGAGAAGGACAAGCATTTGCTGTGGCACGATGAGAGTTATGGATGCTGGTTTCAAAGAGCAGGATGAAGTTTCGGTATAAACTACTCTTCATAATAACATTTTTAAACCTGCAATTACTCATACTATACTACTTTAGGAAGCCTGTAATTATTTAGTAAGTTCTTACCAATGTCTAGTCTAGATCGTAATTGCTAACACTGCCTCCTTCAAAGGAACTAGTGACTATATTAAAATCTGGTTTTCGTTAGGTCCCTACTACACAAAGTGGCTGTGCTGTGATGTTACGATCTGTGTTCAGTGGCGGAGGAAAACCAAACTGATTTATGTCTCAATCTTGAGCCTTCGAGCAAGGCCCGAACGAAAAACCAAATACAACAATCCCACACACGTTTCTTTTGAGACTTCTGAGATGGCCGGGTTGGAACAGGGACTGTAGCAGCAGCTGACACAGGCCAGAGTATTTTTGCAACAGAAGTTTGTGGCACCGGGGACCATCTACAATACCCTCTCAACTCTCCCAGCGAGGCCTTGCGCTCCAGCCAGAAGAAGAAAAAGCAGAGCAGTGGGGGGATAGGATTCAGCCACAGAGACAGCAAAAAAGATTTTCAGGGGGTCACAGGGCAGTTCAGGTGAAAAGGTATCGTCCTCCTGTAAAAAACGTTAATAGCAGTTGTTAAAAAGAGAGTTTGTTCTCTTTTGTAGCAATCTCTTAAGTACAAGAACTCTCAGTCTCCTTTTAAATGGCATTGGCACCCTTCTTCCTGCCTTACTCATCAACAACCAAGTTATTAGCGTGCCAAGGGCCCTACTTAAAGTTTTCTGGACTTCTGATGTAGTCAGGATGAAGGCATCGTTCCACACTGACAGGTTCTCCTACGTTGCAGTCCTTCACGCGAAGCAGCAGGACTCAATACATACTGTTTTGAAAGCTGAAGGCGCACCTTGGCACAGCAATTTGGAAGCTCTCTGAACGCCACTTTTGAGAACAGAGGGTTCCTCCCCGTATAACTCTTGCACGAAAGTCACAGCAGAAAGCTCCTAGAGATAACGCTCCAGCAAGAGACTAAAACACATGCACAGAATTCCAGTTTGTCTTGTTTCCTATGGACCCACTCAAGGCAGAAAGGCAAAGCAATGTGGGCCCACAGAGGTCAAAGTGGTGCAAGGTGAGACGCGGCATTAAGCCGCAACGCTTAAATCATGCGATTCCCTTTATAAACGTACTTATCCTGGCAGTAGCGCTCTTCGGTTGCATTTGTAACTCTTCAGAGAGAGTTTAATTTCAAACAGAAAAGGCTTAGATAGAGTCAAGCATTTTTAACGATAGCAGCCACACAAGAAAAACTTGCCATGCGGGGAAGGTCTAAAACGTCCCCACAGTAAGAACTCCCCTGCGCTCTGCACTTCTCAGCTGCCCCGCCACTGTGCTTTGGGTGGGCTCTACAGCCACGGGGAAAATTCAGAGTATGCAGAAACTAGAGCTGACCTTGGTGAAGGTTTTGATTTTGTTTACGTGCCCAAGAGGGAAAGGAAGGGTACGGAACTCGACCCCGCTAACTCCACAAGCATTTTAACCAGCAGAAAGCTCCAGCCATCGAACAGAGCCGGCCTCCCCTCCCTCCCTCTCCCCCCCTGCCCCTGCTGCCTGTACAGCTGCACTGCGGGAGCCAAACGAGGGAACCACTCGGGTTGAAACTGTTCTTTGGGGGATTAACTTTAACCTGAATCAGTTTCCTGACTTAATTCCCCACGTGACTGGGGAGATGCTGCTTGTGCTCGCACAGGGGAGGGGTGCGTTTGTTTGGCAACGCCAGCTTATGGGAGGTTAAAATACTCACTGAACTAAACTGTTAGTCTGCTAAATCCGCACGCGGAGATCCGGGGTAGCAGGCAGAAAGACAAGGAATACAGGGTTGGTTTTCCAAGAAACAGAATAGTCTATGAATAAGTCATGGGTTTCTACGTCCAGTATTGCTGTGAAACTTTAAGCAAGTTATTTGATGTGTCAATTCCTCAGCTGTGAAATGAGGACAACGCTTTCTTACATCACCACAGTGTTGTAAGTTGAAAATTAATGACTGAGGTACTCGGACACTCTGGTGCTGAGGGCCAAGTCCGTACGTAGCTACACGAGCAGAGTGATTAGGGACAGGGAGGGGCTAAGGAATCAACATATTATTTTTGGCGGACTATTTCCTTAGAGGATAAATGAGAGTAACTGCTACTTACTTGATTGCAAGGAATTGAAAGAGCTCTCTGTAGCTCCCTCGTGGGTGGACACCTGAACAATTAAAGAGCTATGACCTAATTTTAGTCAGAATCCTTATGTCACAAGGAATTTACAGGGAGGCGTCTTCTCTATGTGCAAAAATAATTACACTTTGGAAGGACAGTTGACCAAGGTGTTAATTTAGCTGCACAACATTTAGGGATAGACCGTATCCCATTCTCCTTCCTCATATTCCCAATTCCAAAATTTATGACCATAAGAGATATGACTGCATGATACAAAATGTCATAGGATTCGGACTGAAAGAAACTGTGTGAACACACTGCTTCCAGCATCAGAAAGACGGGGTCAGTTTAAGGAAAAGTTTACAGAAACAGAAACGTAAGGGTGGCAGGTAATGTTATAATCAAATCTCGCCTTCTGTGTGACAGAAACGATAGAATATCGCCCACTGGGTTTTGTATGACGCCCATACACACCAGTGATACTCGAAGGCACTTCTTTTTAAAGCGCCATTATTACGCACATAGAGCCATCAAGTGGTAGAAAACACACCCCAATTTCTAAAAGAAATTGTTCCAACAGCTTGTTTTCCTCACAGTTAAAACGTGTCCTTTCCTTCTAGCCTGAATTTTCCCGCTTTCTTTCAGAGGAATACGGGAAACATTTCTTCCTCTCGGGCTAATGCAGGATTGCTGCTAGAGGACTGAGAAGATCTGACTTCAAGCCCCTGTGCCGTCACAAGGAGTGTGTGCGAGAGCCCGGGCAAGTCACGTAACTATCTCAGAGTTACGCGTGTATCTAACTTCTGTAAGCCGCGTAGGTGTCACTGAAAACACCAGGAGTTAAACAATTAAAGAGCTTCATGGAGCTGGGCACATGCCTTTCTGCAATTCAGTTTATACCTGTAGAACATTAGGATCGGAAGCCTCCTATCTGCGAGGATGCATTAACTACTGCATTGTGCTCGGACACACGAATAGGAATAGAAGCCACGTAAATACTTAAATAGGTAACTAGTGTTTCAAGTCTTATTGAGCTTATTACGTCTCAAGAGCTTATTATGTTCTTGCAAGATTAGACAGCACATACTCAAAAAACAAACACAAACGTAAGGAAAATAAGAATCTGCCAAAGGCAGCTTTAAAGTTGAAACACCAACCTCAGGATTTTAGCTCCCGCCTTACGATTTTGAGACATCCCAGGAAAGGGCTAACACTGAAATGCCCCTTCCTCGGTCCCCTGGGCCAGGGGATTGGCCCTAAAGAATCATTATTACGAAGCTGTATCAGTGGGTCAAAAAAAAATTGTCAGTAGAAAATGAAAATCCTCCACTATCTGGATTTGCACTGAAGACCACCGGAACACAAGGCAGGCAGAAATCTCTGCAGTCAGTCTGGCAGTTTGCAACTAAATTGCTCGGAATACATAAGCATTGTTGGCCTTCCAAAGCAGATCCTTCCAGTTTTATGGGCAGAGAGTTAAGCACTCTGTAAACTGTACCCAAGACTCAAATCCTCAGTGTTGCATCTGCTTTTGTTCAACTTCTTATTTTCTGAAGTCTTGTGGTTAGGCAATGAAATGTGAATCTGTTGATTCCTGGCTATGACACAGGCTTCTTGTGTGGCCCAAGCCAAGTCTCTTAAGCTATACTTCAGTCCCCTGCTTATGAAACAGGTAAAACACATCCCTCAGTGATGTTTTCTGCATAAATTAACTTGTGGAAGCCGGTTTTTCAAAGAGCTCACTAATTAACATTGTAGACAACCCTATAGATAAAGAGATTGTCAGCGGGCTCTGTCTGGCAACCCCGGCCCAGGGAAAATGCGCATTCCAGAAGTGATGATAGAATCTGCACACAGTTCCAGAAAACCAAATTTACCGAATTCCACAAAGGTATTTTTTTTAAGAACGTGTACTTCGGAATGAAATGCCACCATCCGTTTTCAGCACAATTCTTATATGTTATCTTGACAAAATTTTACTGGAGAAGGCCTGAAACATTTATTGAGTTTGGAACAAAGAATTTAACGTTGGACACCCTGTTTTCCACAAATATACATTTACAAGTTGCTCGAGAATGCAAAGACAGTTCTACAAAAGCCATGTTGATTATCATCTGTTTTCAGATGTAAGCTCAAGAGGGTAGATAATACATTCTTCCCATGTTTATATAGTGCCCAGTATCTGGCCCGTCCTTGGAACATGGAATAAAGTCTACAAATAACTTCATTTTCTAGTTTTCATACACCAGTACAATATCTAAACACAAAACTCAAGTACAAAACAAATTAAATAAAACACAGTCTTCATACTGGGAGGACCAGAAATAGACTAGAAAGAGGACAGAACATTACTGATCCTTGTTCTGCCTATGCTGACAAAAGAGGCTAAAATGAGAAGAGACTAAACCAGGAATCTTCGCTTTTTTTTTTTTTCCAACCTTTCTTTTTAATGGCATAGAATATAACTTGACAGATCTACGGTCTTCACTATCACATAATTTATTTAACCTAAAAGTATCAAACCTTTTAAGCTCATCTCATTTTCAAACACACATCAATTCAAATAGTCAATACTGAAAGACACAAAAAAGATAAAGTTTTTACTAAATCTGCAATTGCAGTTTTCAGGTGCCACTGAAAAATGACTGTACAAGTAGGAGCTGAAATGTGCTTTCAAACAACAGCTGAACTTCCGTCATAAGTTACCGCCTACCCCACATACCAAATATTTCTAGTTTTCTTTGAAACACAGCAGCTTACTGATTACAGGAACTAAATAGTAATTTCTGCCTTTGATTTTAAGACCATAATCCAGTACTGGAAAATGGATTTGTCACTGTTGCTGCGCACCAGTGAATTCACTTGCTTCATTGCAAATGTGACAACATTACGGTCTCCCTATAAGGCAAATCTTAGCAGTAAGAGCAGCTGATGACAATCCTCAGAACACAGGCAACAAACTGCCATTTTTGAGTTTCTCAGCTAAAGCTCAGGTGAACTTCATCTCTGTTTGTCTTGTGTTTGCTCACTAGGTGATGTAATTAATCCATCAAAAGCTCTGTTGCAACATTAATGACATTCAAAATCAGCGTGCACAAAAATTGTTATTAAATTTATTTAAAAAAATAAATTGCCTATGATTTCATGACCAACTAATCAACACCATTAATTTTCTAAAACATATATTCAACTCCACGCTGTGCACAGTGTTACATAAGGGAGGAGGGCCTGTCTGCTCCTTTACTCTTCCGTCCCAGAAGAGACAATACGGAGCTAAAGCACTTCCAGGGCTTCCCTCCTGCCTTCGTACAGTCCTACAGCTGGGACTTTGCCATCACTGCGCTTCAGTGGAGTTCCAGCCTGCACACAACTTAGTCCCACTGAGCGTAGTTCATCATCTTCACACAGAAAAGAATGTAAGTTATTCCAGAGGAAACACAACGATTACAATACCACAACTTTTAAGTATTTGGAAGCACTTTTTTATGTCGGGGTGGGGAGACGTGCTCCTCGCCCTAAGAAGCTAGACATGCCACTGCTAAATTAGACTATCCATTTTTGGAACATACAGTATTAGGGCACCACTGTAGTATTTTGCTAGTGACGGTGTAGCTCTGAATCCTCCCAGTAAGGCAACAATACTAACCTTTCAAACCATTCAGCTATTCGGCGCTTGTCTCGGTGAGCTTCAAGATGGGGAATTTTTTGACAAATATACTTTTACATCGCAGGCAGAGGCAGCAGCAGAGACAAATACCTTTTCCAGGCAGAAACTACAGTCCTAATCCAGAGTAACAGGGCAGACAGGTTGCTTATGTGTGCGAGTGCCCCAGCAAGAGGAGTTGGAAAACAGGCACTACCAAACTGGGCTGTAATTTTCATCTTTGCCCTTAAAATTTAAAGTCTTCCCAAAGCTGAAGAGAGCAGTTTAATGGAGCCTATGCAAACAAAGGATTAGCAGCCCCTTATCTGATGCCAGTGATCCTCCGAAATTAGGTGTTACCCAGGAAGAGCAGTGGGAAGGTACAGGGCTTGCCACGCCTAGGTGGTACCCATCTTAAATACATTCCCACGGGTTTTCACATTGCCAGAGAGGAAAAATAAACCAAGCAAGGCCAGCAATGGTTCTCTGAGAAAGCTGGGAAAAAGCAGTCGTGGATCCTACCATCTGGTGCAGTGGGAAATGACCCCCCTCCTTCCCCAACCTCCCCACCTAGCCCTAACACACAAGCAAGCCGCGGTGCCCTGCAATAGGAGGGTGCCAGGCGGGGAGGGGGAAGGCTGACAGCCGCTCTCCCAAAGAGGTAGGAACGACCAAGACATAAGCAATGACTCACACTACATGATTTATTGCTGGGCACTGTTCCCAAATGTGTTAATAAAGTTGCAGCCAAACAAATCCGCATCCCTTAGGTCTTGTCTTTGTTCCAGCATGGCCAAGACAATTGAGTATTATTTTCAAGTAAAACAAGGACGAGATTCTAGACAATATTCCTACCACAATTAATATTTATGTTTCACCGTTCTACTTCACAGCATTGCCAACCCTTGAGTATTTAATAAAAAAAAGTACAAAACAAGAGAGAAGCAAGCACACATATGGACACAGAAAGTCTTAAGATTTTTAACAACTAAGTTTGAGCTGCTCTATTTGGGTTTCAGTTTATCTTCAGTGATTTCAGGTGTGAAAGACAACAGACAGAAGCCCTCCATAATCCCCACATTCAACTGAAGCAAGATGCCAATACAAAACCAGTTAACTCTGTGTCAGGAAGCAAACAGCTTCAGTAGTTCACAGCAAAGCTCTTCTCGGAGGTCTTCTGGAAACTGAGAAACGGAGGGGAGGGGAGAGAGGCCAAAAAATTGTCTGAATGGAAACATTTACTTGATTAGCAGTGAAGCTCTGGGGAAGTAGTGATCAAGCTTAAAAAACTGTGACAGGTTTCTGTAAGCAGCTCGCTCAGGTTTCACATCCCAGCTAGTGACAAAGAACCATATTTCCATACAGTGTGATCACTGTGCAAGCAGATGCTCCTTTTAGCTTTAATTAGCATTGCAAGAGAAGCTGTATTCATGCTTTGACTTCCAATATAGCTTTGCATCATAAGAGACACGATAGCTAAATACGACCTGCCTGGTGGCATACGCATTTCACAGGGCAGCCCTGTGAGGGACAGAAACGATGAAGCCGTTAGAAGGGGAAGGAAGTACAAAGGAATGATGCAGTTGGAGGATACGCTTTCCCTGGTATTACCCACAGGTAGTTTCTGAATTGAGTCTGGAGATTCCTTCGTTTCAGAAATTAGATAAGCCATAGGTTAGATGCACAGAAACACAATATATTTCCAAGCTATATCCATGACTAAAACCACCGGGAATATTTTAAATGACAGCTGAGAATCATCTATATCCATCTGTTTCCAAAAGCCAGAGCTGGGCAAAAGGAGAAGGGAGGGCAGGAAGACGGAAACACATTATGAAGTGAATAACTTAAAAAAGAAAGCATTTTCCAATACGAATTATGCTTCTCATGGATGAGTGGAAAATACACATTAACATGAGTCAGTAGTTTGTCAAGAAACTGCAATGAATTCATGAAAACTGGAAATAATGTCTTCCAAAACTGTTCAAGACATTCACGGTCGATCGATTTATCTAGTAGATTTTATCAGATGTGGTGATTTTATAGCCCACTAGCCACAGGAACTCCCCCACCCCAACAGCCATTCACTCTTACAGGAAGAGTTAGGTAGTGAATATAAAGGTACAACTTACTACACACACTCCAGTTCACACATGCTTCTAGCACATGGACCTCACAAATCATTATCTCTATCGCATTCTTTTTTAATTTCTAATTTTGTGCATGTTTTATAATGTACAAATGTACATAACATTACTATAGTAGTACATGTATATTATTTATAAATAAATATACATATGTTGGGGGTGCACGCTCAAATTTATTTATTTTAACGACAGGGGTGCGTGATCAAAAAAGTTTGGAGACCACTGTTCTAAGCAACCTGATATGCAAGAAATAACGTCTACTGGCTACCTGTGTTCACAGCTATACCACCACGAGGTTCTCCTCTTGAAGATAAAGTTAGCAGTTTTGAAACTCACTTAAATAAAAGGGAAGGACAGATAGATAGCTTGTTCACCACTGTCACTATAGTAGAGCTGAGGAACCATAGTTTTGGATTAGGACCTCATACGCACAAAAATTAATATGTATAAATGCAGATAAAAAGATGGTCCCCGTTCCAAGGATCTTTAATGGAAATACAAAATTGTACATTCTTTTGCATTTTCCTTGCTCCCTACTACTTATTTCACTTCACTGTAATTCTGGTTTTGTATAGCTCATGTGTGATTTAGACAATGACGGCTGTGTTTTGTAAAACAACTTGTTTAAGAGTAATTGCATATAGCTTTCTTGCTTCATGCTAGTTCACACTAATACACCCAAATTTACTAGGCAATCTACAAGCAAGGCAGAGGTTTCATCGACACCTTCCTAAAATCTAGCCTGTGGTTGATTCATTATTAATCATCATGGTAACCACAACAGTCTGTATATGTTTAGGGAGCTCGAGATACAAAATTAAACGTTTTAGCTACTGCAGCAGCTTGGCATGGTAATTCCAGATCCCTCTCCTCCAACATTGGGAGTCTGATCGCAGCAGTTTCTCTCCAAGTAAAACACCAAGCAAGAACAAATTAAGTTTCCTGAGCACGCCAATGGGCATCTGCTGGTGTCCCCGGCACAGACTGCCAAAAGGTGGTAATAAAGTCAGAAATGTTTCGGGGGTGGGGAGCCTGGCTTTAGAGACAGGACATGAATTTTGGTAGATGCAAAGACAATTAAAGCCCATCTGGAGAGACGGCTTCTTCCAGTTGTCATGACCCTCTGGTGTGCTTGGAACTATTCCAGAAGGCTACTAAAAGAACAAAGATCTCTTGAAGAACTGAGCATGCAGTGTTAGAAAGGTAAAGCACGGAGGTGTCCTAGAGGGCTCTATCTTTCATTCTTTCATGATGATCTGAGACAGCTGGCTATAAAGGGCCTAAAACGTAGAGTTGTGTTGTTACCCCTCACTACACTGATAAAGAGATTAAATAAGGCACTGGCAGTTTGCTTTCAGAAGAGAGTGAAAGAAGAACACAAGAAAGTGAATTAGAGATGAAGAACGTTAACATGAAGGAGAAGAAATGAAAGTAATGAAATGAAAGAAATGAGAAACTAGACAGCAAAGGAAGGAGGATCAGGCAATTACACAGCACTTCAGCGAGATGACAGTTCTGCGTGCAGCCTATGTGATCCCAGGGCTATGTGAATTCCAAGCAGGAGAATTCTTACATCCACCTAAATGGAACAGCCAAAATGGAAGGATAAAGATGGAAATGGCAGAAGTACCATGCTCCAGTCTAAAAATACATACAGTACTTATTTCCTAATCTGTCTTTGGGAAACTGCAATCGAGCAATACCTAGGTTTATTATTTTCTCTCTCAAACTCCTGAAAAGACAAAAAGGAACCATATTAATGTGAAGTGTAATGAGCAGGCCCGCAAAAACTGCATTAAAATCCACTGTTTTGGTTGCATCTAGATTTTACTTTCGATAGTCGGTTAGCACTTTATCGTAAGCCTCACGCAATGTACATTATAAGAAGTCAAAGCTGTACCATCTCTTTCTTGCACTGTTGTTTGAATGTAGCAAACCAATTATTCAATTGAAGATACTTCAGAAGAAATTTACCTTGAAAATTTAACAATCTGACGAGTTAATGGATTTACTATCAAAAAACAAGGTGGTTTTTTTTTTTGTGCACAAACCAGTAGGCTCACTGCATAGTCAGATCTTATTGCAAAGGCAAAGACCTTAATGTGATAAAAGCAAGAGCATTAAGTGTATTAATGCCTGTTCAAAATCTTTGCAGTATAGCAATGCATTATCTAGCTTCTGTTCACACTTCTTCGATTAAAAAAACAACCACCAACCCAACAAACCACTCGCTCTTCATAGCTTAAGAGGCCCAAAAGCCATTTCACAAAACAATTCCGTTGTCACTTTTATATAGGGTTAGTTGATGCTTTTCCCCCTCTTTTTTTTCAACGAGCTAAGTATAATTAATGACTTCAGAATGGAATTAGTTCAACAGCATTTGGCTGAAAGCATTTATTTATATGAATCCAGTTATAAATCATAACTCAAAGGCATATTGTAAAGAAATTTACTTTTCTGAAAATTCAAATAGCAGCCTTCTATATAAAAGTGGTATTAAAGCTTAGACATTAGTACAGTCAACATAAATTCTGATTTTAACAGGCTTGGATAAACATAAAAACTTTGGCTCGGCGAGTCTGCTTCGGCTGTCAATACTCTGAAATAGATACAAGCTTTAACAAACCTTTAATTCAAAAGCCCATTATTGTACCAACTGAAATAGAAAGACTCGAGTATCAAAGAGTTGTTCTTCCCCACTTTCATGGTATTACTTCTGTAAGACACCAATTGATCTACAGCCCTTGAAAGAAAACAACTCGCTTCCCTCTCCTGGATAAAAGTCAGTGCAGTTTTTTCATCCATCACAGTGCAACAGCATCAAAATATACCCTCTGCATCAACTTAAAACAAAGAAAAAAAAACCCTGCGAACCACAAAGCCTTTACATGACATGTCAATTTACTTTGTCTGACAGATTCACTACAGAAAAAAATGTTTTCATTAAAAAAAAACTAAATGAAGGTTTGTTTAAAGCAGTCAGTAAGAAAGAAATGAGGAAAAAGAGAAGCGAGGATTTATACAGATTTACCCACTGCTAATGTTATTCTGCGGTGCTCTTCAGCCTCATAAAGAAAACACGGATAGCTTCTTGAATCCAGTGGGAGAGACATTACCTTCATCTAACCACCAATGTGCAAATCCCCCCTTCCCCGGCAAATAAAGAAGAGCTGTGCCAAAAGCCCGGTGGGCAGGAGGTGCTGCTCTCCAGCAGCGTGGATGGGACGGCGGCGCGCTGGCCGGGCCTCACGCCGGGCACAGGCAGAGGCTGCCCAGCAGCAGGGGAAGGCCCAGCTGAGGCGGCCGGCCGCGAGCAGACCGTTACTACAGGTCTGACTTTTGACAGACTTAAGCCCTTCACCAGCTTCACATCAGATCATTTGGAAAGGACGTGAAAGACACAACTGTGACTGTTACGGGCTGTTCAGGAGTCTGAAGAGCCCTGGGTGATACACCCTGTGCCCACTGCTTTGGGGCGGATTCCAGCCCGCTTTGCTCCTTTAGCTCCTGCCACGAAGCCGTTTCTGCGGGCTTTTGTAGAGGGCAGGGTGAAGGCTCACCACTGCATTCATAGCGCACGGCTGCCTGGCACAGCCCCATTTCACATGGGGGCAGGACTGGATACTCACCTTCTAAACTGGAAATTGTTTTCCTCATCTAGGACTATTCATGCAATGACTTGAGTTTTAATAAAATGCCAGACTAACTGTTGGTTACTTAATAACTAATAACATCCACAACATTTAGCGGCGTCTGATAATCTGTGTAACCAAATTCATTTACCTTTTCTGACATTAAACCCAGTTATTGTTAATAAACAATGCCTCAAAATGTTTAGGTGGGTTCTTTGATTCAACTCAACAATGTGCTTGGAACTGCTGTGATGGAATTAGCAGATAGGTAAACAAACACACAGTTATTTTCATTCCTTCAGTGCTACAGGTATTTTCTCCTTAAGAATACAGTCCTTTGATTTCTTCTTGCATCCTATTACTGTACACCGTTTTCCCTGAAAAACACCATAGTATTTACACTCAACTTTTTTGGGGGCGGGGATGCTTTTTATTCTTCCAGGGCCATGCTAAAGCTTATTTGATTAGGTTGTTCAAATACCTGATCTCATCAGGGAAAGAGTATCATTTTGAGTAGTAGTAATAAGCACGGCTTCACTGGGAGACCTAACTTCCTTACTGGCCCATATTAAAGGAGAGGAGAGTTCTTCTTTAATGTTACCAGGGAGGCATGGCAGCGAAGCAGCTCAGCCTGCCTGCATTTGGTGACAGTAACCACTTGCACGGCTGATGCACACAAGCAACTCCACTGATGTGGAGAGAAATACAAACAGGATCTGCTACGCCAACCTTATGGGCACTTGCTATGAAACAAGCTAAAGAACAACTCCTTTCTTTAAGTAGTCTGCGGGCAAACAAACAAGTTTTGAGAAGAAATGTACAAGTCTTACAGAGCGTAGGTTTGGAATAACTTCTCCCATTCTACAAATGTGATTTATGAGCATTCAAACTGCTTGGGACACAACATTGTTTTCAAAAGGAAAATGGGTAGGTACTTAAAACTAAATGAATCTCAAGACTACTTTCCACTCACATTGTTTACAATGGGCTTAATTATTTACGGGGAGAAACCCTCCCACTGTATATCTGCCTCAATTTTTGAAAAACAAGTAAAGGGAATAAAAATTAAAATCTTGTTTGTAAAGCACCAGATTAGCAGCGAGCAATCTGGGTTTTGTCTCCCTGGATAAATCTCTTAGATAGCTGGATCAAAGTAGTCCTTTGTGAAAGAGACACTTCACTGAGATGTTTGGAGACTCGGAACATTTTTCCAACGCGATAACAATTTTGGTATCCAGCTTAATACAACTTTCAAAGCATTTTCTGAAAACTGGAATTAATTATAATTAAATTTAATTCTTCTCCCACATTATATTTGGTGATTACATTTGAAGTCGTGCTATGTAATTTCCATTAAGGTGCTTTTACACTAGAAGTAGATAAGAGTCCTCAAAAACTGAAACTTCCACCAATGAAAATATGCTTGGCTAACAAAAACTTACTTGCATTTAGAAATAATTCCTTGGACAGTCCACAGCAGTGCTTCCCATGCGAGATACATAGCTTTATGCCAGCTTTGGACGTGATCCTAGAACTTCAACTTTAGGCTCCAAGGAGACAAGTTGGACATCTGTGCACGTTGCCCATTCAGAATACTCATTCACATGTCAAGAGATCCCACCCGCTGCCAGCACAAAATTTGAACTTAGCATAGTTACCAAATTGCTAATAATGCCACAATAGTCCAAGAAAAGAAGTAAGCTACACAACCCCACATTATTTTTGTCGGTGCCTCCCTAAGAAAGTTTATAATTCAATGAGAGGGGGAAAGTATTGAAGGATTTCATGTTGGGATTTTGATTTTAAGAGTTGCTGGCAACTCTCCCTGGGCACATGCATACAGACACGCTCTGAAATAACAAACTATTAACTTGACAGTTCAGGTAGTTTAAAGGTGGGAAAAACAGTCTCTAAAGAGTTAGTTGCTCTTTTTTTTTTTTAATTCAAAAGTAAACTCTTTCAAACATTCCTCCAATTTAGCATATAAAATGAATTCATTTGATTAGTCTCTCTAAAATGTAAAGCTCTTGTCTCTTCCAAACACACTCTGCGCCAGCTAGCAGGCCAGGACTTGACTTGACATACTCGAGTGAAGAAACCTCCATCTTCTTTTAACAGCACAGTACAAACACGTCTGCTGTTAATGCCTCATAGCAAGGTACGCACGCAGCCACCACATTTACTTGAGAGCAATGGTCGCTATTTACAGCCAATTATTATAATTTCCCGAGCAAAGGCTTCATTTAAGCACACTGACCATCCTCAACTCTCCCCGATGCCCCCGTGTGCAGAAGGGAGCGGTGCTATTAGAAGGACTCAGGCATGTTGCAAGATCCAGGTAAAGCCACTTAGTTGATAAAGCTCATTTCTCCCCATCAACAGGGTGAGGCAACAGATATAGAAATAGGCCTCCTTAAAAACAGCTATGTTATATTTTTCTCCAAATGCAAGTATATCAACCTATCTTCCCTGTAACATCTTCCGCAACTCATCAAGAATTAACATTTCTGAAATGCTGGAAGCTGGTGGTAATAGCTCCTTCTTCCACCTTGGCCACAGTACACGTGCTGTCCCAGGATGGATAGATTTCTCAGGTTAACGCTATTGCAACAGGGTAGCAGCAAAGGATTTGATACACGTTTTATATGTATTTCTGGAAGAATAATTCATTCGCTTATCATCACGTGCACCCTGATCTCTACATACACAACTACCGCACCTCTTTACAGTAACATTCTAGAAGACCCTGACTTTT
Organism: Vanellus vanellus; assembly: GCF_965231255.1. Classification (NCBI taxonomy): domain Eukaryota; kingdom Metazoa; phylum Chordata; class Aves; order Charadriiformes; family Charadriidae; genus Vanellus; species Vanellus vanellus. The sequence goes on along the minus strand of NC_138916.1, from coordinate 6,521,476 downwards.
CCAAAGAGATAATTACAGACTACTTGCCGACAAGTATGTCTCAAAGCAAACACAACAAACAATGGCACAAGTCAGTGATCCATTTCATATCTCAAGCAACAACTTAATTATTAGAATGAATGTATTTAAAGCACAACATTAACAAAAGGAACATTTTAACAACAGTTAACCTGACACTGTTTTAAAAATATAAGCATATACTCTATGGAACTAGCAGAACATCAACTTGAAAGTAGTACGGAATATCGCAACTGGTAATATCGGAGGTGTTTACAGCTGTTTCATTGGCAAACGAAAGTGCTAAGCACAAGCCCGAGACTTCACAGGTCCCCCACCCTGGCCTTCCGGAGAGCTTTCTGTCCTTTCACCCAATGCAAATGCTGGTCTCTCCTGAGGTGCCCAAATTGCCGTTTTCAAGCCTTGATGTCTTTACACAATTCCCAGCAGTTCTTCTTAGCCTCTTACATTCTGACTTCTGTTTACTGATGCACTACTTCTCTATGTGTAGTAGCACATCAATTAATTATACAGTAGTATGCCTAATCAGGTTTCCCCAGGGTTTTTAACAGAAACCCTTTGTATTTCTTAATGATTCCATGAGATTGTAACTATTTTTAGTTCTGCAATAAAAGAAACAACAGTCTGCTGACAATACTACCTCCGTGAAAGGTGGAACTGGTATTAAAACAGTTGATCCAAGCACACTTGAAAATTAGAGATTTCAGATTTAGTCTGGATTTTATGATTAACAGTTTTATATACCACATAAGCAGTCAGCATTTATAGACAAGAAACACAAATGAAGAAGACTGGAACTGACGAACTGATGTGACCTACTTTATATTTTAATATTAAACCAGATACATTTAAGTTAATAGCAAATTCTCCATTGCCTTCAACACAGTGCTACCACCAATTGGTCAACAGAAGTCCAACAATTTTCTGTGATCAATGTCTCATGCCCTGCCTTGTTCTGAAGGAGGATGTGCTCTAGATACCCAAGATTACTCTTCTTTAGTTCTAAGGCAGACATCCACAAACTTTCTCAGTAATTTAAGGGAGAATTCAGGATTAAAAAAAAAAAAAACAACCACCAAAACCAAACCACAACAAACTACAAAAAGCCCAAATCAGCAAAAATACATCCAGCTTCCATGCTACAAAAGCTCAGAAAAAGCACTAAAAAACTCAGTTTCAGTTTGGTGAACTTTCGCTGTGCTGGAGCTGGTCACGTTTTTGGCCAACTTGTGTCTTGTATTAGGAGGGGTCACAACTGAAAATATAAGTAGACAGCTGCCTAACTATAAAATTGTTATTCTCATGGAATCATGGAAGAGTTGATGTTGGAAGGTACCTCTGGAGATTGCTTGGTGCAGCCCCTGCTCGAAGCAAGGTCAACGACGGAGCTCAGGATTGTGTCCAGTCGAGGTTTGAATATCTCCAACCATGGAGACTCCACATCTTTGGGCAAGAGGATACAGTACTTGACCACAAGCATAATAATATATATTAAAAAATTAATCCCAAAGTAGACATTTAGCTTTCATTTATGCATTTTATGTACCTTTTGCCCATCCTCCCCCACCCAGTGAAATGGCAGCGTTGCGTATGTACTTCCTATCTGTCTCCCATGTTTATACACTTGAGTCGCAATGCACACAGAAACAGCACTGATGACGTCATGTAAGCTCAGACGCTCTTACGTAGTATACTGGCAAGACTGGATTCCGAGACACTGCTTTTAATTCTTCATCTTACCTATTCCCCAAATCAGAAATGAAGATGTGCCAGAAATAATTTCCACATCATGCAAGCAGCCCGCTCTAGCATTCCACGGGGACCTGTCTGCAAGGCTGAACTGTATCTCTATACAGTTCTTTTTGTCCTGTATTTGTTCTTTGATGTACAAGTACGCCACAGACTAAGCGGTGATCTCTTTGATGTTGAACTTTTATACTTTATTGCAACTAGCGTGCTTACAAGAGGAGCTGCCAGTCATTTTCCCTTCGAAACATTCAAATTTCATGAGGCACTTGCTTTATGAGTCAGATTTCTTAGCAACTTGTTTTCAGAATTTCCACAAGAACTGTGCTACCTTTCTGGAATGATAACTCAATTAAAAACCAAGATCCGATCAGGTTTTTCAAGTATTACAAATTAATACAAGCATTAGCTAATATATCTGAATGTATTTAACATAAGGTATAATTACCTAGTCAAGCATGCATTTCCTCGGTTTCTTTTAGCTAATTCGGGCTGGTGCCCGGACTGTAGCAGTGACCAGGAGCAGCTGCATTGGGAACAGCGTAAAGCCAAGACAAGCATGTAGTGGTACCTCTCTGGCTCCTCTGCCAGCCTCCAGCAGTTTACAGTTCAGGGACCGCCAGAGCCAGAGGGAGCCTCTGGAGTACAGTTTTTCACAATGCAGAGCGTATACATAAAATTTTAGAGTGACAATACCGAGGCAGATTAAAGTACAAAGTTAGTTACTTCTGTGACAAAACACTAATCAACGTTGACAGGAATAACGTGTTACAAAGTGCAAACTTACCGCCAGTACGTGCTAGAGCTGCCAGTGTGAGACATACAAAAGAATTTCCATTCCGAAGCACTTTTGTGAGGGCTTTTAAATCAATCCTAAGAGCAGAAACTCTTTGGAGTGAAATTTTGCCATTCAAAGGTCTCTGCTTTAGAACGACCTTTATGTTTGGCAATTTTTCCCTTCTGTAAGTATAAACACTGTGGTTGAGAGGGAAAACATCAGAAGAAAATTATAATATTTTGGAACAGGGACGGCAAGGAGGGAAAATTTCCCCATACCGAGCTCTGGGTTTCCATAACAAAATCAGTACCGCTACTGATGCCCCTCTCCAAGCTAGCTAGTTTAAAGATACATTGTCAATGTGCTGGGCCAGAGAAATGCACTCTTTTGAATATTTTAATTTCAAGTTAAAATTTGAAAGTGAGCAAACCATATTATAGCTTAGTCATTTTTAGTAAGAGAGAAAAAAAGAATCTAAAATGAAACAAGTTCGTTACAGATACCGATTCCTCTCTTTCAAAAATGCCTAGCAGCTCACTACGGAAAAGCGCGTGTGAAGAGCTAGATGTATTGCAAGGAGGGAGCACTCCAGCGCTAGCCGTGCCAGGCAGCCAGGTGCTGCACTCCACCTTTCTGGCTGGGAACTGAGAAGTTATTCCCAGAGATACCAGCAGATTTTTAAGAAATCTGGTTAAATAGAGCCAGCCCTACCAATACTAGAAACATCACATTTTCAGTGCCTTTTCAGGTCCAGGCCAAAGTTAGTTCTCAGCGCTCACCCAGATTCTATCATGTACAGTAAAATAACCTGCCAAGAAAAATGCAAGGGTGACATCCTGCCCGCGTTACTGAGAGGTTTTACACAGTTTCCATCAAAGCATCCCATGCAGGAGGCAGAAGAGAGAATTTTGATCCTCCTCGAAGAGAACCATAGGAAAATCAATCTCTTTATGTAGCACCCTTCGCTGGCCCCACTCCAGCCCCCCACCTTCCTGCACTAGTGGCTGCCACAGGTGCCGCCAGCCACTGCTGCTGCTCCTGCTATCACCGGGGAGCATCTGGGAAGGGAGGAATGCTCTGGGCCTGTTTTCCTCAGCCATTTAGAAGGCGCCTACATGTATGAGGTTTCTCAAATGAAACATCTCTGGCTCTTTAATTAACCTGTCTGGTTTTTTTATTATCTGTTGATACAAGAATCTATTCAGCAGTTATAAACATCTCTATGTACTCATATTTTAAGCAAATACTTCTTTTAATTCAATAGCGCACCCACGGTACAAGAAAAACTCTATCCAAAGCTTAACATAATACATCTCCGTCAACCTAACAATTGCAGGGAGTGTCCCTTGGAAGGAAAACAACGCTGAGCATAAGCTCAGCTACTTCCGACAATCACTAGCAACCTGCCCCTCTCTGCGCGCAAACACACCTCCAAAAGCCTACGGTGCTGCAGCCTGATGGATGAGGCCTGGTCCCAAATGGTAGTTTCACTTATGCTTACATTCTCCAAAATTGGTTAGTAATCTAACAGCCAGAGTGCAAATATTTCTACAGTAAACTAGGAGGAGTCAGTCCAAGAAGGGGAAAAACCAGTGGCGACCTACAACAAGCGGTTTTCTGCGGCGCAGAACATGGGTTTATTAACTCTCTAATCGAGCTTCAAGCAATCACTAGAAATTTGCAAGGAAAAGTGTGTTTTCCCACAATAACTACTCTGCCAAATCAAACACAAAGATGAGCTAATTAATTTAGCTGAATAGAAAAATGTACCCATTACGAGTAACATTACAGTTGATGCAGGAAGAGAGCAGCTACTGCTGCTGCTCCCGTCAAGTAGCAGAGCAATTTATACCACTCAAAATGCAAGTCAGAATTAAAGCATGCAAAAGCCTATGCGCAGAGAGGAAGCTCCAAATGTTCTGATGACCAGGGATGACTTTTTGCCGGCTTTCTATACTCTACCTAGACTAAGGGCTTCGGGCAAAGAGCACCTGGGGCTTAAAAAGAATTTCACCTTCTTTTGGGGTGAGAAGAAGATAGATGACACTTCCAATCATGTCCCATTAGGCACAGGGCCAAGTAGAGGAGGGCTGGACAAGAGAGCGCTTCTCTCCTCGGAATTAGGAGTCAGTTTAACATCAGCTCACGTCAGTTCTAGGCACGCTTAACCTATGGCACAGTACCAGCTCCTAAGACCCCCAGCAGCCTCACAAGAGGTGTGAATTAAGTGCCACATACAATGAAAACTTGATTTCCTGTAAATTGTGCTAAGTCTTAAGCAGCAAATGATACTCGGATGAGGAAGAAAATTGCTGAGGCAATCCTGACTTTCCTGGTATTTTGGGAAAAGAGGGAGAAATTCAGTACCACAAACACATGCCGGAGCACAGCCTTGTCCCCTTTCAAACTGCGCTGGAGACTGAAAACCTGAGGCCCTGCGTACAATCCTGTTACCACTGTTCCGATTCATCTATTCTGAAATCGCTATTTAAAACTAAGACAATTCTGTCCAAAATAGAAGTCAGCTGAAGCAAACGTAGCTTTCAACTGCATTTCACGTGTACGCCACCCAGCCTTATAGGATTGTTTAACTAAAGCAGGTCAAAGTACCACCCTACCTCACTTGTCTAACTCTAAACCAGCAGAACCAAATACATCAGCTCTTGGTACCTGTGAGAGCTGGAAGCAGAAGCCATGGCCATAGTGCATCCTTCCCCAGGTTTCCATTTCATGCATTTAACAAAATAACAGCAAGAATTATCAAGTCTTTAGCAACTGAATACTAAACAAACCAAAATAAACAAACTTGAATACTAAACAAAGTGCACATTGCAGAAGACAAGGTGTGCAAATGGTGACAGGCCTTTTTGCCTTATTTTTAGCTGACAGTGCAGACAGTATTCCCAACATCCCAGGTGGGAGCAGAGGTGGCAGGAGGCCCAAACGCGGCCTGCCGGGCCGGGTGCCCGCAGCGCCTCCGAGGAGCACCACCTAGAGCCAGTGAAAAGCAATCCTGGCACGCAGAAACATGGCCCATGGTGCTGTGTCAACCAGACAGGACTCCAGCTTGTGTTTGAAAGAACACTCTGACAAATGCTTTGTCACACACTGCATCCCATCTATGTAAAGATTTAATGTCACTTTTCCTCCCCCTCATTTGAGAATGATCAACTTCTTCTGAAGTCCATAAATAAAGAGTCATAGAGTCGGTTTTATGAAGCACCTTGTCCCAGGATTCAATGGCAATAAATAGCATAGTATTTCAAAGAACACAAACATTACACAATAATTACATGGCTGATACCCTATAAGTATGCTGACTATTCTATTTGCATTGTTCAGAAGTGAAGAGGTTAGACTTATTTACATCCAAGTAGCTTTAATTAAGCTTTGAGATAAATGCTCTTAAAATGAAAGCTGGGATGATTATACCTCTCTCGACATTGATTTTAGCCTAGATGGCTATGTATGTAGCATGACAAAAGGCCCGAAGGCCGGAATCGCACAAACAGAAGAGCCACAAGCTATGGGTCCTGCACCACTCTCCACCACACAGGAAAGAAAACTGTAATTGTTTTAAAAATTAAAGAAAAAAAAAAAAAAGGCAGTGAAATCGTGAAATCGTGACCTTACTGAAATCAACTGCTTAAGTGGAGTGGAGCCAGGCTGTAGGCTAAAGGCGGGCAGCAGTGGGTGCTGCTGACCAGTGCAAGTTCCCACTAAGGTGAACCCAGGTGCAGTCACCAACAGCCGTGAACACACAGGCTAGGTTTGATGGGGAGGGCAGCACGCCACCTCCCCCCCAGCCGTCTTGTGGAACCCCCAGGCATCTTTGGGTGGACTCTTACACTTGTGTGAGATTTAAACGTCAGAGATCCACATTAGGCTGCACCTGATGAATGCAAGGAGCATTAGCCGTTTCAGAGACGGCTCAGAACAGCCCCAGCTCCGTACTTCTGAGCAGACAGTACACACGCACAAGGCAAGTGGCAGCAGATGTAAGAGAGATGCCTTACTGTTCACAACATGGGACTCGGATTTTTCTGGATATCCATTTGCTCCCGTCAGCATGAAGGTTTCACCTTCCCCTGACACCAGAAGGAAAAGGGAAGCAAACGCTAATTTAATTACATTTTTCCCACAAAAACGGGAATCTGTATGCAAACGTGTGCAGGCAGACAATGTCAGTGCAGAGTGCTGGTATGGCAAGGGGCTCTCTCCAGCGCACTGACTTTTCCAAATCTGTCAGCAAGCTCCGTACTGCAGCTAACCCCACTCTGAAGAGGGGAACAGCACGACACCCTGTGAGTCACTGCCACCCTGAGTCACTCCCTGGTGTTCTCAACATAAGGTGCAGGCAACTGGGAAGCAGCCTGAAACTGCACCGAGCTTGCCAACCCATATTTTGCAGAACTTCTTTGCCTAAATGCCTCTAGCAAGAAAAGTGAAAAAAAACCTGGGCAAACTAAGGACTTTGCTAACCACAGGCAAGGCTCCCTTTAAAACAGTATGGAGCAGACGTAGTTCATCTGCCAGATCTCCTAACAAGGCTTTCTGCTTCAACTTTTCAGTCTGTGGGTTGTTTTTTTTTCATCCAACAAGCAGAGAGGTCTGCACTCTATAGAGTCACCTTCTCATAACATAGCTATTCTTAGAGGACAGAATCCTCCCCTCCCCTGTTAATGTTTACTGCAAAAAAGAGAAAAAAATGATCTTCAAAAAGGAACCAGAAGTTTAGAAGACTGTTTCTACATCATTAGTTATGTGCATATCCCTTAGATATCAGTCCTCAAGAAAAAGACAAATCACAAGAGGAGAGAACTACTGCTTGCTTGATCGCAGGAGTTATCAGCTGTAATTGCAAATTACAGCTCACAGATAAATACAAGAAAGGTGAATATTTATCTTTTTCTCTCATTGCAAATTAAAAAAAAAACCCAAACAAAATAACATTCTAAAATGTATCAAGTCTGACCGTAATAACTAATTCTTGTCACACGCAGTTATTTTGCACACTACAAAAACTTATCTCATGGCGATGCAAAGCAAAAAAAAAAAAAGAACATGCTGCATCTCAGCTTCCTGTAATACTAGATAGAGAACTGCAAAGTCAGACAATGTTGCGTGTATCTACTCAGGAGAGACAAGAAAATTTGACAGTTTTGATTTAGTACGTATAGTTTAGAAACAAATATCCCAATTTAGAATTCTGTTGTGCAGTGAAGATGAAATACTAACAACCCTGCCAGTAATTAGTACATGATAAGTATCATTTCTATACTGTACTGTAGGCAAGAGAAGCAAGAAAGATTTAAAACCCCTTAAGGTTAAAATTGAGTGCTACATCATCCTAAAAAAAACCACCTCACCACCCCCCCAACAAACATGCAGGGCTCTCTATAATGGGGAATACGTAAAGAAATCAGTTTTTTTCATACACATTGGGGAAGTACTTGATATAAAGAGGACTCAGTTCTCGACCATGGTCTCCAGACACTACTCCCTGAACTAATAAATGCCAATACAAACATTCACCTCCCCACTGCAGAGCCAAGCTGTGAAGCTGCAGGCCGTTACCCGGCATCACATGCTGAACCAGCTGCCACCTCCCCCCGACCCCCATATCAGCTCACTGGATAAAACATGATGACATTTCACTTTTGTGCAGAGCCCACACCCCAAACACCACCAGCGCTTAACTACCCACCTCTACAGCTTCATCCCTTCAGGAAAGGGACTTTTTTTTTTTTTTTTTTTTTAATAAAAAGGGTACAGAAGTCCTTGCGTGGGGTCCATAGATCACTTCAGTTTTGCCCCAATTATTCAGACTTATCCTAGAAGATTACTTTTAAGATTGTATTGCCAGCCAGTTGCAACAGGGTCAGCACTTTAGCTAGGAAAGAGCTGTACGTAAGTTTAAAGAGTTTGATCTAGTGAGATGTTCAGCACCCACAGTTTTTGCTGACTTAAACAGGACGTAACAGATTCTCCATACTTGAAAGGAGTGTCCCCAAGTGAGACTTGTACAGAGCATGCAACTGCCTTTGATTATCACAGAGTGAGACATAACGACAGATTTCCTCTGCTTTTACTTGCAAATCTTGAGAGTCTTTCAAAGAGTCTGAAAAGTACACTTCAGCAATAAACCTCAAACCAATCTTATCCTGTGAATGTCATGCAACAAATGTCTTCGGTACAAGTCAGTCATTCAGATCAGTTGTATGAAACTAAAACAGCAAAAAACCAGCCTCTCAGCTAGCAATTCCAAAGGCCAGATTCTGTTAATATTTAGTCAACAGAAGTTCTGTACCAGGGTATTTGCTAAACAGGATTTAACTTTCAATAGTACCACAGTGAAGGCAAATTTAAACATACTTCACTTTGTAAAGCAACTTTTTTTTTTAAACCTATGGCAAGATATTTTGTCCACAGGCAGTTGTTTACTGGTGAAAAACACAGAGTAATTACCACCGTGCTGGCTGGCAGGTTGGTGCCAAGATACACGACAAAAAAACACGTCAAAAGGTCAGGCTTGACAGACTCAGAAAAGCTCACGCGCGGTAAGCAGCACTGCATAAATCCCCGGCCTGCCGGCCAGCCGGCCTCTGAGCAAGCTGGCTCTGCCGAGGGCAGAGCGTGGAGGTCGCCGCAAGTAAAGCACGCTCCCTTCAGCGCTACAGCCAGGCACCAAGGGAAATCCTGCTTATCTGCCCATCCGCAGCGAGGGTCGTCAGAAAAAGTACAGTAAGACCCCAAAATCATGTGCACTAATCAGGAAACCAACAGTCCATTGCCTTAAACAAGCATTTCTAACCGCCTGAGTTTTCATTCAGAGACCCTATCAGCTAGAAAACTAGTTACGCTTCCAACAATCCAAACATATACCCCCAGAGTGAAACAATTTTCCTTACAATCAAGTGATTCTACTTCCCTTACAACAACTGATTCTACTCACCCGGTCTATTGTCCACAAAAGAGCAACAGATTCAACTTTGTTGATGGCCACACAGCAAAAGTCAGGATTAGTAGCTCAGATTCCACCTTAACAGTAAATGCACCGGTAGAAAGAGTTTAAAAAATTTACATCTACCTTCCTACCAATCTCTACTTTGGAATGTCCATAGGAAGGATAGTAAAACTATTGCTAGGTTCATTTCCATTATAAACTCATGAGTAGACTGAACCCTTTTATCCAGGTCTGATGATAGCACAAGCCAAGTACTTCAGCTCTCACCAACACCAGGCCTGATACACCCGTCTCTCTACAAAGTAGATACCAAAAAATGGTAAAATACCACACTTTTGAATCCAGCTACCCCGTCTTGAGCTCTCCTCCAGTTACGTACTGGCATGACAACTGAATCCATGTTTCCACTCCAGCACAGAGTATTTGCTCACCAATTCATAGCACTTAGCACTATTCTCCTTGAAGTCACCCTTGAAGCTTCTGCCAGTGAAGACTCTCGCGGGAATAAGATCTGTACCAATGAATATGCTGGTGAAATTATCTGATTTCTCTGCAAACTTTTACTGGTAAGCACATACAGCTGCACTCTCCCTTCAAGCTATCAGCCGGTTAACTGGCCTGCATGTTACAACCTAAGAATGCAAGCCTTCATGAATCCTCTATACAGACTCGCAACACTTGATAAATAATTTTTAAAAGCCCATCAGTCTACAAAATATTTACTCAGTCATTATGAACTCTGATGCTTCACCACTGCCTATTTTCTTAGAAATAAAAAAAAAAAAAAAACCAAAAAAACCCAAACCTCTTTCCTCTCTGCTTGAAACCAGAAAGTTACATATCTTATCGCGCAACCTGTCTTAAGGACATGTCCAGCCTCTTCGCTGGTCTAGTCTGTTTTCCAGCTCTTTAAGCATAAAAGCGCAGCTACCGATGTGCTGACAGCTAGCCAAAATCTTTACTCATTCAAACCTGTACATAGTCTGGAAGACTGAGGACTTTTCAAAACGAAAGAAAGCACATTTGCCAGAACATTATGTTGCATGAAAAATACGACTTGCAAATTAATTTCATATGGTATCAATTTGGGCTGCCTGAACAGCAACAGGAAAAGAATTGACACTCTTCTTTTTCATAAGAAAAAAAAATAAAAATAATCCAATAGGGAAATCTGTAACGTCCCATATTCTCCCGCAGACCATAATTTTCTGCACTTTAACTTCAGAAATGTAAAAGATCAGAAGCACCAAAAGATGCTATTACAGCACTGCGAATAAATAAAATACTCAATTCACCTGCACGTTTTACATTTTTCCCTTGTACCTTCAAGCTTATATAAAATTGCATTCCCTGTGGTACTGGTCTACTTCTCTCAAATCACAATACTGGACTGTGGATCTATTATTTCATGGCAGTCAGAGATCACTTTAAGACAAACACCACCACATTTGCTCCAGCTGAACCCCATCCAGCAAATTAGAGAAAAGACAAAAAACCAAGAAAGTTTTTCGAGGCACTAGAAAACTAAAAGGTATGAAACGTGAGTGAAACATACCATAGAAGTATTCTGTAAAAAGTACAAAGACCTAAGTATTTTCATCATAAAGCCATTAGGAATTACACTTTAAAACCCAAAAGCCATGCTCCGCTAAGTTTTTACATCAGTGTGAAAATTTTTTTAAATGAAACTCCAAAGAGAGTAAAAAAAAATATTTCAAAGTTGAGTTGCTGAAAAATCATCTGCCTGTTCTTTTACAACACACCTTCAGTCTCTGTGCAGAAGCATACAAGGCAAATACCCCCTCCGATTTTTTTTTAAATTTGTGTACTTTCCTTTTTTTATACATGTGTTTATTTGATTACACGGTTCTAAACAGGCTTGTGAGGGAAATGCTGAAAAACTCTTATCAGAATATGTAGAATTCTAAGGGACTGTTAAAATATCCATGTAGTTCGCACTTAAAAAAATGCATTTCCTTTTGTTACAGATGCAACTATTCGAATCAACCCAATTACATTTTCTTGCCAAATGCATTCAGCCTGGCTAATGATTAATGAATATAGTGCTTTTCTTTTTATTCGCATAGGCTTCTCTCCAAGAAGAAAAGGAAGCCTAGTAATTGAAAATTACTGTGCCTCAAACACTATGCTGCTATTGGTGCCCATTACCTCCTGCTCCTGAAAACTGGAAAAAAAAAAAAAAAAGGAAATGGTCTCTAGCTGAAGCAGGATTCAATCTTCTTTTTCCAAGTAACAATTTTGTTTTTTTAAAAAGGAAACTTTACCTAGAAAATCCATGAAAATATTTGAAAGGGTACAGATTTAGTATTTTACTGGGAGCACTAAATTCAAATGTCAACAGTGACACTCTTCACTATGAAAGAATATTGCATTTAAGTAAGATGGTTACTGGTTTCAGATTAAAAAAAAAAACAACAAACAACTATGACTTTAAAAATGCTGTAATGCACAGTTCTGCTGTGCACCTCATTTTATTAGGAAACAGGGCAGACTGCAAACATACTTCTAAACTTCTGATTTCTCATCAAAAACTTCGTTTGACTCTCCTCAGTCTGACGCTGCCCCTCAATAAGGACTCGGATCGGCCAGCAGGGAAAACTTGAGTTTGTGTTTGGTTTTTTTGTTTGTTTGTTTTTTTAAAATCACTACGTAGCTCTGATTTTTCTTTTTATTCCAAAGTCTTTAAAAAACGAGCAGCTATCTCTTAAAATGCCATTTTAGCCCCACCGGCTACCTACAGGATGCTGCCACGTTCTTTTCGCCTTTGCCAGAGACAGATTTTACCGTATTTTCTACAAGGGTTTGCCGAAAGATCAGACAGCTCGTCTCCGCTTTATGCAACCCCAACCGCGTTAGCGATAACCTCTCCCTCCGAAGAGCCGTGCTGGCAGATAAGCTATCTCTTAGCCTCTAACTTGTACGCGACAGTGTAAAGTGCAGAGGCTCCGCCGGGTTACCGTTCCGCTCCCCGCCCGCACCACACCACACCACGGCGGCGGCAGACCCGGGCGCTGCCCGCCGCTCGCGGCAAAGGCTGAGCCGCCCCATCCCTCCGAGAGCTCCTAAAAACCTCCCTCGGCTCCAGGGGCCGCCCGGCCGGGTCCCCGCGCCGGCGGACGGGGCAGGCACCGGCGGGGCAGGCACGGGCAGCGCCGCCCCCGGCCCGGGGCTCCCCGCAGGCCGCCCCGCATCAGCGGGACGCCGAGCGGTGGCACCGGCGGAGGGAGAGGGGAGGCCACGGAGCACCGTCGCGCCAGCCGGCCCCGCCGCTCCCGGGCCGGGCTCCCCCGCCCCCCTCCCCGCGGCTCCGGCGGGCTGCGCCTACCTTTCATCGCGGCGAGCACAAAACACATCATTTGTCAGGGGCGAAGCGGCGGGGAGCGGAGCGCGGCGGGCAGGGAGGCGGGGAGGGGAGGCGGGACGGGCCGGGCCCTCGGCGTGAACGGCCGCCGCCGCCGCCTCAGCAGCAGCAGCAGCCGCCGCCGCCTGCCAGCGGAGAGCCGCGCCGCGCCGCCATCCCCCGGCCCATATGAGGCTCCATGTGACCCGCTGACATCAAGCCAGCCCCGGCCCCCCGCCTTGTTTACACCGCTCGCTCCCTCCCCTCCCCTGCCGCCGCCGAGGGGCGGCGCGGGCGGCCGGTCACGGGGCGCGCCCGGCCCGGCAGCACCGCCCCCGCCGCCGGCTGCCACCGCCCCGCGGCCTTGCGCTCCGCCGGAGCCCGCTGTCAGCGGCGGGCCCGCCGCGGCCCCGGGAAGGCGGCGGGCAGGGCAGGGCCGGGCCGGGCCGGGCAGGTGCGGCGCGGCCCCGGCGGGGACAGGGCCCCGCAGCCCTGCCGGAGCGGGTGGTGCGGGCCCCGGGTCGGGGTGAACGAATGCGAGAGGAGGGGAAGGGAAGGGGAGGGAGCGGAGGGGCTGTGCTGTGGGGTCAGGGCTGGCTGAGCGGGCGGTAACGATCATCGCTTCTGAAATAGCCGACAGCGCGGGCAGCTCGCTTCCCTGCTTTCCCCGTCCTCCGGGGAAGTTCACCTTTTTTTTCTTCCCCTCGCCCTAAAAGATTTGTAAGTGTTGTTTTAAGTAAAAAAATAACCGTATTGAAGCTACATCTTGGCATAACACGACTATACACTTAATAGTCGTTGACTTGATGATCAAGCTGAACAGCATTTACATTTTAAATCTGTCTGGTGATGGGTTCGTATTCTCTTAGGATTTACTTGGAACGTATGAAGCATTATACCGCTGCCGGAGTTATTCTCATATACTCCATAGCATCAGCTGTCACTGTACTGTCAGGTTGCGAGATGAAGTTTTGCATCATTGATACACACTCATCCACGCTACAAGAGGGATCGCGCAAGACAAAAAAATCCAACCAACCTATGAAAAAAAACACACCACACTTTGATGAAAACTGCATTAACAAACCCAGTATTTTTTCCACTTCCTATCTCAGCCACTGGCAGAGAGTGTCACAAAATATAAAACTGCAGAAAAGCATCGCTGCATTACAAGCTATTCAATAGGGGACATAATATAACATCTCATAATAACTTAATCAGAAATATAAGTATTTAATGAAAATAAGGAAAAATAGATAAACAGAAGCCAGAGGAAGCATCTTGATATTTGAAACAGAGCCCTATATTTAGAAAGAGCCTTTGTGAGATGAGGACACGGAAACAATCTGTTATTAAATGGCCCCTAACGGCTAATTCTTACCTATTTCTTTAATGTGTTCTTAATACAGTATGATATTATTTAAACATGATTAGAAGCCGTCCAGGTGTACTTACCATTTATCAGTCTAGTCATTCAAGCCCCATTAATGTAAAATATTGTTTTAAATCTTCCTTATTTAAAAAAAAAGAATCTACGAGCTAATCTGGTGCAGTAGTGTAAATTTAGCAGGTATCTTTGGCACAAAGTTTTTGACCTGGGATAGCCATCCTTACTTACATTAAGCCATTCCTGCTGACAGCACCACGTGCATTGTGAGATACTGCTCAGCAAAGTTACAGTGGCAGACCTGGTCCCAGCAGTTGTCAGGACAGATGGGCTTGTGTTCACGGACTTTTATCCACAGCACGTGTTTTAAAGTTGCAATGTACAGAAACCTTACAGGACATCCTGGACTGAATCAAATACCACTAACAGTGCTGTTCAGGGCTCTTTGGAACCTGGAAAATGCTGCTTTTACACCTGGGGCAGCTGCTACTGCTGCTGTGGAATTTAGACGCAGTCCGAAAACTTGCGGCACGCACAGGCGAAAAGAATGATGTCTTAATATTCTGTAATCTGGAGTTAGATGGTTGTAAGCATTTCACCCTGACACAGCAAGTAATGTCAGACCTATGGCTTGAAAAATGTCACAGTCCATTAGCGCTAGTTGTCTTGTCAGCCATTTAACCTTAAGGTACAGAGCATTACATTATTACTGATCTGTATTTGTTTCCAGTCCAACTGAAATGCAACTGGTAATCTGCAATGACATGTGATTTGCTAAACGGCTTCAATAATAAGCAGGCGGCACAGATTTTGCGTTCTTACAAATAAATGCCTTACAACGGTTGCTACATAAAATTATAGAAGATTGGTCATCAGACATTTTAAGTGAGAAGAGCATACTTCAGATAGTCTATTATTTGTTACCAATATCCCGTCTAAAGCCATCTGCTAACTGACTTCTGGATGTATAAACACATCTATTCGCACTTTAGTTTTCTGTCTTGGTTTGACCTCATTATGAAAACTCAGTTCAAAATCCGTTTCCTCCCAACTTAGCAAACTATCACAATACTGGAAGTCTCACTCAAGTTCAGACACCATATCAATGACAACACAAAGACAATGTGCCTGTCTAATAATACTTAGCTCAGTATTACAGTTTACTTGAGGCGCAATTGCTCTCGCCGGTTTGTACAGCAGGGTTTAATTTGATTTATATGGACGCTTCCTATTTTCCAGAAGCCCTACGATACTAAGCATTTGATAATGCCTGTAAAACACCACAAGACTGCATACTCTTCATAGGAGTGAGAAACTACACCTCAGGTTACACGCAATTCTTTCCTTGATTTCTGCATCCAAAGACCTCCAGAAGGTGTTAAATCTACGTATTCATGGTTCAGACTCATTAGCGGCCTGCAAAGCAGACCCCGACCACAGGGTGCGTTCATCCTTCGCGCCACCTTTTCTTGGGAACAGAGAGGAGCGGGTCCCGGGGGACGGCTGGGCCTGCTACTCAACATCCAAGCCACCAGCACGTGCCCCAAAGGCAGGTAGTTCCAAAACCGCACTGCAGCGCGTCAGCGGCTCCAGAATGTGGCCATTTTGACAGAATGGAAATTTGCATTTCAGCCTGGGTGCTGGGGGGGAGCGGGTGGCCCAGCCCCGCATGGGGCTGACTTGCCGCCAGTGGGGTGCAGGGGGCCCGACCCCGACCCCACCGCTGCCGGAGCAGGGCAGTGGTGCGCTCCTCCTTTTGGGAGAGCACTGCTGGAACAGCTGGCCCTGCCAGGGGACCAGCAGGACGCGAGATGCGCCCCGGCCCTTTTGCAACAGATAAAAACGAGCCAGGGCAGCTGCGCTCTCGCCCGCCTTTGATGTGCCAGTCCCGAGGCCCCCCACGACTGAGGGAAGCCGTGAGCACGAAGGGTCTGCTATGGCGTAAACTTGAATGCTAACCACACTCAGACATCCAGGAACTATAAATGGTAGACTGGTAGTTTTAAAGACGTTAACATATTGGTGTAACCTTATCAGGTACCGCCGTTCTGTGTTGCATCGATATAAAAGGTGTTCAACTTGTTAGCTTAACCACAAGCCTCCGCAACAATCAGTGGGAAACAACTGCTTCTAGCAACCTTTTCAACCTCCGTTAGGCAAAAAAACCCAACCCAACAGCAACAACAACAACAAAACCCAAAACCCAACCAACCTAAAAAAGTGTTAAATTGCTAAGAGAGAAAGGGAAAACACCCATGATGGCTATTAGCACTAGTAATCAGGGAACCGGTATTTAATCAAGTATTCTAAGCACAGGACAGAAAATACTGAAAAGCTCTCCTCCACCACCTCTCTTTAAAGCTACAGAGCAAAGTAATAAATTCAGCTTCCAAGATGAACCAATAACTACTCGTTCAAAGACACCCCCAACCAGAAGGAGTTTAAATGCAACTAATTAAAAAAGTCTGTTTATATTGTCCTGACCTGGGACATGAGTGGGGGGCATTTCTGCAGACTGTTGGGTCAAGTTTTGCATTCTTGCCTAAGTGAAGCTGCATGGCTAGGCTTAATTCAGGAAGAATTCTGAGACCTACTTATCACTAAAATTTAAGATTTGAATAATAAATATAGGATGTAACCACCACCATCCTTCCCTACATAGCAGAGAGGAAAAAATGCTCTTAAAAGAAGAAAGTGTGTCATGTAATTACCCCCTGTCTGAAGGAGGTATAACCACAGAGGGTTGTTATGAAGCTGAAGTTGTCAAACCACTACAAGGTGCGGCCTTTACCCACTGCTCTGTCGCCGTCACATACACAACTGCATGCAAATCCTCTTGCAGGGAAACGGCTGCATTCTCCCATGGAGATGAAAATTTTACTTACTGGAAAAGAAACGCGATATAAAACCACTCCGACAAATTGTCCAGGGCCTCCACATTTTCAGTTTTAGCAGAGACAGCTTCTTCACTTTGTTAAAACAACCCAAAGCTAAGTTTTCCACAGATGTTTTTGCTTAAAAAAAGGGCTTAGACTGTCAGTATAAATTTACATAATCATGCATATTTTTAATTGTTTTTTCTGAAGTTTTCATATGCTTTTAATGAAAGAAGTTCTTTAAAATGTTTAGGAAACCTTGTATTGATTCAAATAGATAGCAGTAACATTTAGAAAGGTTCAAGCGTTTTTCAGTACTTCAAACACCTATAGAAAATTAATTTCTTACCAACATTGAAGGAGCTCCTCTGAGGAGTTAAACCCTGCCCAGAGATGACAGAAGGTGACAGAAGCTACCTGGTAAATGGGAAAAAGCAGGTGATACTGAAAGCCAAGCCTTTCCCCAATGGCAACCCAATCACATTTCCTAACGGCAGGTGAGGTGTTCAGCTCCCAGCTCGTATTAGGGCTGCAGCTCTAGATGCAACAAGAGTTTAAAACACACAACAAGTTCCAAGCGTCGGAAAGCTGCGCTGTTGCCTTTTTGGCTTCTTGCACAATAATCATACATGAAACCACACGGGTGCAGCAGTCACAACTGCCTCGTTTACCAAATACATCCAAAACAAAGTGCAGGAAGACTGCAGCTCTAAATAATCTTTAAAATACACAGTTCTGTCCGCCCTGTTGACGATCACTTTTTCAGGGGTTATCTAGTTGGTATATGCAACACCCACAAAAAGAAAATTATTGGTCCTTAACACATTTCCCCCCTCTAGATTTAGTGGTATTTTAATCTTCATTTATTTCTAGCCCTCCAAGTAGCACACTGTCGAAGATGAATCTAACGGAGGCTGTCCTCATTAAGTTGCCTCTTTTTCATCTATTTAAAACTGCTACTATGCTGACCCTGCAATCATACCGTTTTGCTTCAGACAAAATACCTTCCTAAATTCTTGCTGAGGAGGTGTGCTTTTGTGCAGCGCAGGTCTGCAGCTATACGTCTTAATCAAGCCACTTTATAAACTACCCCACAACTTCCAATTAAGTACATTGCTATCCACAACTGTTGAACTGGTTTCTGTGCTTTGCCAAACAGCTGCTACAGTTCTGCACCTGGTGAAATGAAGTACGAGTTGACAAAATGCTTTGGAGTTCATCTGGATAAAAGGTAAGCCCAAAGTCATCATCATCAGCCAGGTATGCTGTTGGCAGTAAAAGATTTTAAAGCTCTAGTCAACTGGATTGTCACCCAGTTTTCTCTGACCTTGAAATCCCTCGAAAGGCTATAATATTTGCTGCTTTTCAAAGTGTAAGGTAACAGCAGTACACTTTAAAATTGAAGTGATTGGAAAGATGAGATTATGGGTAATTAATCATCTGCCACCAACTGTAAGTGAAAAGATTACAAGGTTATCAAGAAATAGATCAAACTGGACTTAGGAGCATCCCTCTTTTCTCTACACCTAAAATGGGGTTATGAAGTGGCTGATATTGGATTACTGATCCCACTGCCACTGCTGAGTCCCTGTTTGATCTCAGAGAGATTCTAATCTATACAGTTTTGAAGTTGCTTTAGATCACATTATCAAATCTTTCTACAATGTCCTACCATTAATGCTGCCAAAAAAGCGGAAATTGTTTGAAAGCTGTTAGAGCTCTCTTTTTCATACCTAACCTTACCTGGCTATTTTTGGCCAGTGTTGCTTACCAAAAACTGCAGCTGTGCATTGTTCAGTATATCCCTTCTGGCAGGGAAAAGTCAATGGATGGTGTAAAACTTACTGTTGAGGTGACTTGTCAGTAGCACAAAACCCAGCAAGATACCGGTTATCCTCAAAGAAGCAATTGTTACGACCCTTGTTTAAGCATCATCATATAATCTTTTTTTTTTTTTTTTGGGCATAAATGGGCTCCCCAAAGAACTGCCTTTTCCTGTAAACTTACTCAAGGAGAATTGTATTGGTTGTAGTGGAACATCTTGAGCCTATTTTGGAATCTTCAAAAGTCCTTTTGCTCCTTATCAGCTTGATGTTCGGGCTTCAGTAGCACAGAAACAGCCCGTGTGAAGATGCTCAGTTAACAACTGAACATCCTGCTCATCCTGCAACCAAACTCCTGGATGCGGAGACACTGCCTGCTGGCTGGACAGGTGCTGGTGCCTGTTGGAGGCCTGCTGAGAGTAGGCAGAACTCTGTAAGCGCTTTGGTCCCTTTCTGAAAACCCCCTAAGTAGTACTGGAAAAGTTCTTACTTGTCTAAAAAGCTGTTGGCCTGTACCCTTTTTAGCCAGTTGCATGGGGCAACAACTGAGTTTCACAAAGTATTGGGTCCAGTTCCCAAAATTTAGTGCATATAGTCATTTGCAGAAGAATTGCAGTGCTCACAGGGAGGCCCTGTTTTCGTGCATCGCCACAGAAAAGGAAAATGAGAACCAGGAAGAGTGCTCCTAGCCTCCTTGCTTCCCCCAGCAAATTTATGACTGACCTGACCAATGGCTTCAGGTCTTTAGCTGCTTACGTACCACGGATAAGTAACAGTTTTTTTTTTTCCTGAGGCACATTGATCAAATGGTGGCGTTCTGTTTCTTTAGTCCTTGGGTTTCTCTTTCCGCCCTCTTTTGAATCATCGGGGTGGCCAAGGTGGGAGAAAGGGCCCTAGTGAGCAGTGCGTGAGATGAAGCGAGACAGATTTCTTTCTCAGAATCTTCCTCAGAAACGTGTTTGGCCAGATGCAGCATCAGGAAGGAACCGAGTGGTTGTCTGGCCTTTTCCTGAGGAATGGTTCAACAGTCAAGCTGATATGGGCATATCTGAGCGGATCCTCTGCCTCTCCGTGTGCCTAGGGCATTAATAGCACTTTAGCTTCTTTTATTTTCTCTCTGCTTACGGCACATGCTCTAATCTGTTGAGAAACAGAACGCTTCAACTATGCTTAAGAATAACCAGAGAAATGTAATAGTCTGCAGTCTACAGACAGCCAAACAAAATTGTCCCTTCTGCCTATAAACTCTGGAAACTGTGCCTAAGTCACAGATGCCAGAGAACAATTGAAGCAGTCTCCCGGAAGGAGCTAAGGGGTAAGGATGAGGATGCTTCATGCATTGAATTTGCCCCGCACCCGTTTCCAGATTGAGCAAACTCCAAGTATCGTTTGAGGTCATGCTCGGTGTCAAAACCCCCTCTTACGCTGTACAAGACCAGCAAGCAAATTTTCCCTATTTTCAAGAACAGATTCTTCAATTAAGAACGTGAGCTTCAGTGAGACAAATAAGCTGTGCTGGGCATTCAGAGAACTAATATGGAGATTATTTTTCCTTCATGGAAAATAGAAGCATCTGTCCAGTCAAGCAAACCAAGCAATGATTCTGCGTTATGAAATACTCTTTTTATAACTATTGACATTTCAGTCAGTAGTGCCACATGTCAATAGTGGTTTTATCGCTCACATTTAAAGTACAGCTTTCAGGACAGGATTCATCTAAGTTGACGTCGCCTGATCAGCTGCATATTTCCTGCTCCTGTGAGCATATACATTATTTATACAGCTTTGCACTGCTGAGTATTTGTGCTATTACGAGAAAAATTTTAAGATCTGGCATGTTTTCTACGTCTCAATGAGAAATACAAGCTTAGAACCACACGTGTTTTCCAAGACAATTAAAGTTCCGTGTTAGGCCTCTCTCCGGAATTAGCCTTCAAGCCACAGCTTACATGGGCCTCTAAACCTGTCTGGCTCCCTCTTTTCCAGCACGGTATTTAACAGGCAGCTCCTAAATGCTGTGCGTGTCGCGTTTTCTCCAGTTCCTTCTCAGATCAATACTGAGCTCCAGAACAGCAACACCGGCGAGGCTAACATACCCTCTGATCGCGTACTAGTAGATTGATGTTAATTTGTCCCATTTCTTACTCCTTGGTATTCTGACGGTAGCTGGCAAACTGTTATTTACAGATCAAATGCTATTGTTCTAATGAAACTAAAGAGTCGCTCCGGCAGCCTTCACTCCAGATGTCCTCCCCCATGGCACCATTACATTCTTAAAATTAGCAAAGAAAATTCATTACTTTTGATGCTGTTAGTGAAAAATGAATGGTAGCTGATTATGGCTTTTAAGGCTTGAACTTGAAGGATAACATAAACTTTAATGATCTATTTTCAAAAGTCAATACAGCCTCAACTATAGTACTTCAAACAAACAAAACACCGCATACCTACTTAAGAGGGATAAATAAACGATGATACAGTTCCTGGGCATGAAATCCACACAGATAATTCCTTTGCATAATTCTGATTATCAGGCATGATAAAGTGACACTGTTGAAGGATATCAGACTTTAGTAGAAGCAAAATAAGAAGATGATTCACTCACAAAGGGAGATAATTATTTGAGAGCATTGTTTTACTAATAATCACCAAGTTCAGAGAACACCTGCACAGTACCATCTTTTACTTTAAAAGGGGGGAGAGCAGCATTCTAAGCTGATGAATGTGATTACAAAGCAGAGCACATAGGGCAGACCACCTATAGGGAATGATCTATTGCTTCATATAAAACCTGGTTTTATAACCTGTGTTTGTATTAATGTAGCTCGAGGCAGCATTTTTTTATCCTATTTAGAAGGCTAAACAGGTAAAGGGTTTAGAAACCTTCTCACTTTCTATCTTAGTAAATTAATCTGAGCTACTACCACTTGCTTGATAAGAATAATTTTAAATTCATAATTTAAAATTCATTAGCATACACCCATCTTACAGAAAAGAATCCGCCAAGCATTTTTCACATAGGCACATCATTTCTGATTATTTCAATTCAATTTTAAAGGATCTGTGACAGGGCTACTGAAAGGCTTGTCAAAGAACAGGGAAACATTATGACATTCTTTCCCCATATTCCTTTCCAGAGCATGAAATATGAGGGACATTTCTAATAGAATCAAGGCTAATTTAAGACATCGTTAATCTTTACTTTAAGGCTGCTATAGCTGGGGAGGTTACCTCTAGCGCATAGCAGCTGTTCTTCAGTGCACATCTGTAGTAAGGTTCCAATGCATACCCCAGTTATTAAAACACAAACTTCTTGACTCCACAGCAAATATATTGCAAGCATGTACTTTACAAGCTACAACGGACAGAGACACTTGAATTTCAATACAGGTTATTGTTTTGTGGTTTTGTTGGGGTTTTTTGTTTGTTTTGTTGTTTTGTTTTTTGTTTTTTTTTTTTTAAATGTCCAATAATTTAAAAAGGTGTCTGCTGCTTTTAATCATTCCATTCATTTTTAGCTGAAGGACAAAGAGTATTTTTTGTTAACTGACTGGAAACTGCTTCCCCAAAATAGTATTTTTTCTGTTTTAATAGAGTAATTTATCTGCTCTCTAGCATGAACAACTGAAATTGATTTGTATTTTCCGTTAAAGTGCATCATCGGAGCTGTTAGACTTTACATCTGTTCAACAAGCCTATTACAATTACATGATCCACAAAAAGTTGCATGATAGCAGCAGGTAAGATACACCGCATGTAGCGGGCCAAACCGTGCCTCCTGTACACAGCTGAGGAGTCCTGCGCAAGCCAATGGGCTCGCTCACACTTTTGGGGCAAAAAGCCCCGATCCAGTATGCTGGAGCACTGCTCTTTTGTGGACTGCGTATAAAAGAACCAGGTGTCCTGCAATACCTGGGACAGAGCAGTAATTGTCACGTGAAACTGAGAGGTGCGCGAGCTGGGGTACAAAACAATGAAAAATCCCCATGCCAAAGAATAAAAAACTCGAGAAAATAATTACTAAAAGAAATAGGAGGTATAGCAATAAAAAGTGAAAGACGAAAAAGGCTGTACAAGATCAAGCTATGCGAAGTTTCTCTATGTCATCACTGGAATTATGGCAGAGAGAAGAACCTCTACAATTCGCTGATCAAAGACAAAGCGACAGACTGCCCACTGCTGAGATAAAGCCAGATGAGGGATGGAAAGGAGCTCTTGTGCAGGTGACTAAATGGCTGCAACGTGCTGAATGAACAGACGACAGCATTTTTTTAACAAATCTGAGACGAATGGAAGCTGGATCACTTCTAATAGAAGAACTGAAGAAAACTTCAAAAGGAGGTGAAGAAGAACTGAAGTTCACAGATATTGATGAGATCTGCACCAAAATGCTGAGGGAGGAAGCTTCTGAAGCACTGCTAAAGATAGTTAATACGATACAAAATGAACAGAAGTTACTATCAAATAGGAGGGGAACTACCAATGTGAAATTGCTAAGGTAGGGCAACCTACCTCAATGTGAAAAATGGAGAGAACTCACACTATTTTTACCCAGAAAATCATCATCATTTTTTCTTCACAACCTTCTGATTAATAATTTTGAAAAATCATACCAAAGAGATGTATGGTAAAAATCAAAGGGTATTCTGATAGAAGCAATTAAAGATGCTACGTTTTCCTGTAGCATGTTTCCAAACAATATAAACCACTAGACAACTCTTTCTGAGCCTCAGCTTTGAGAGAAGGAGAAAATACAGCATTCTCTGCGACAGCTTCTCGATTCTTCTCAGTATCTACGACACATCTGCTGTATTTCCACCCGGTATTGAAGTGAGAAGGAGACAAGTAGCGAATGGGAGCTGGTGCTAACAGAACCTTGAAAGCTTTGTACTTAAACTCAAGCATACTACAGGAACGGTCACCAATGCACAGGACAGAAGAGCCATTTCTGAAAACTAGCAAGTATATGCAGTTCCCTCAAAGTCAGGAACGCCTGTGGCAAAGACAGCCCGCTAACATTCTGCAGCACGCTACAGATCCAACAGCAAAGGTCCCCAAAGCTTGCTGGTCGGGCCAGCCTACGAAGTGACAGTAACTGCATTTGATTTTGGAACCGGGCATTTTTCCACAATACAAGGAGAGACAACTGGAGGTAATTCTGCGTCCTCAGTATGTCTGCATGCTTACGTAGTCGGTGTTTTGAAGTCCCCTGGGAAAAGGAGAGAAATTACATTCTAGAAACTCCTAAAGATCTCTGAGGAGAATGGTTAAGAGAAGGGAGGGGTAACCACTCCTGGGGATTGAGTGCCTCGTGTTGCTCAGGGCTGCGAGCCACCTTGTTTAGAAGGCATGACCTCCTTGAAACAGCTTCTGAGGGGAGCCCCCCGGACCCTCCCAACCCACAGCAAGCTTTCAGATGGGCACTGACCTGTTACAGGAAAGATACACCATTCCAAAGCCCTAGATGTTTTACTACTTTCTACCTATCTTCCCTTCTCTTTTGTTTCATCTATATAAATGTTAGCCTTGCCATGGAGCATTCAAAGCTAGACAAAAGCATTTATTCTATGTTAGACTTCTTTTCCATTTAAGGCCGGTACTCTGCAAAGAGCAATATGCATCATTTCATAAGGGGAAATAAGCGCATTATTTTTGCCTTCACAAACTCTAGCCCTTCCCTCTTTAGTTGTCTAGTGATCCCAAACTGAAAACATGCCAAGACATTGCAATATAAATGCTTCATTGGTTTTGTCAACCAAATAAGAAAACAAATGTTTTCAAGCAATCATTATGTTTAAATTAAGCCTGCAACATTTAACAGTATTAAGAAGGAAGGAATACACTAAATTTTTGTATGATGAAATTGAAAGGAAAAAATTACAAAGCCTATAAAAAAAGACCCAGAATCTCTGACACAAGAACTACATCTCAAATCTGGCCCCAAAACCCCACGCAGGACCAGTGGTCTTCCTGTATGAAAGAGGCAGCAGCTGGGGTTCGCACTGGGGTTTCAACTGGCACAGTAACGGTAGGCAGGTCTGTCATTTTCCTAAGTCAAAAAGATGCTATCTTTGTCAAGAGAAAAATCAGAATATGTTTCACACTGCTGTAACAAATCTTCAGCTCTGATATAACTTTAGAGGTGTATCACAAATAATTTGAGACTGCTGATGACCGTACAGCAAGGGTAAAAGTCACTGTTTGTAGAGATCTTGTGCCAGGCGAAAACTTTCAGGCCATTCCTTTCTCCTTTAAAGGCTCAAATACGTTCTCACCGCTTGCAGTGCTGATTCAAGTTATTTCACACCTAGCTCCTTTTCACTTTCACTTTCTTGTGAAAATAGAAGGGCAACCTAAGGAAGCACCAGCTTGGCATTAACTGGTCCTACAGATACCACGGTAACATCTCAGTTTGTAATTATTTCATGTACCACGATACTGAGCAGGATACAATCATCCAAAATTGTGAGATAATGTTCTGCCACGTTTCGTGTGCTTGTTGCTGGAAACGTGACAGATTACTGATGTGATCCAAAATCCAGCAAAGACAGTGGTAGCTTGAGCAGCCGAATGCCTATACACTTCTCACTCTGCTAAGTAAGGTGAAAAATCTCGCTAAAGAAAGACCTAATTGTTTTCCATACCGAGGAAGATAAATAAATAAATGGGAAAGGGCTGGCAAAGGCAACACGATATTACCAATGGTGTCCAGAGGGTTTACATGATTTAGGATTATGTGCTGCGGGATATGATACTGTGCTGTCTGCACAGCACTCCTACCTGTGCATGTCAGCTACGTTTCCCCGAGAGCTGTATTTATAGCTGTGGGGTTTGCAAGGGAAGTGATGTTCAAGATCACTACGCAAAAGGCACATGCACGAAAGAGGGACAGGATTGTCACTGACAATGCCTTATTTCTTCAGGTCTCCCACTAACTGAGTTACCGTTTCTAAACTGGGATTACTGGGTTAGGGGAATTTTCCTCCGTATTTGTGAAACCAAGCCCAGTGCTGTCTGTCTGATGGTTCCCGTTTACGTTAGACAGGAATGAAGGTCTCCCTGAATCAGCATGGTGCGCGCATCTTCCTCTCTCTAATTCTGATAACAAATGCGGTGGTGTCTCAACAAAACAGGAAGCTTTTCAAAATTAAAAGAGGCAACACAGAAAACAAAAGCTTCACATCACATTATTCCAGAAAGTTTGGAAAACACTAGTTTTTTGAACAGTAAGTATTTCCTGACCCTTTCTCCTGGTTTCTAGACTGCGTGGCTAAATATGGCCCCTCATTTGCTGTCTCAGTTAGCATATTGTGTTCAAATGTAAGTATGATAAAATAGTTTCAGGACTAAGACCTGAGATCAGAAACTCAGCAATGGAGCTTATAATGTGTTTCATGAGGTGTCAGACGGCCTGTAACGGAACATTTGGAGTAGAATTCAAATAGACCCACGGTTGCAAGAGTTATTCAACAGTGAGTTAATGAGAGCACTCCTTTATAAAATGAAGGACTACAGAGTGCTTTTATTGAACCATAGCTTTTTTTGAAAAGCATTTACTATGGAAACCAAGTTCTGTAAAAAGATCCGGAATACAAGGGAAACCACAGGTATGGCGTCTGAACCAGCTTTCTTACCAGGGAAACAAGAATTTTGAAGCCTGGTGGTAGGGGGTGATTGGATAGGAAGATAAAAATCTGTGTTCAACAAAAGCAACGTCTGGTATCCTATCTTGAAGACTGCAGATTTTAGAGATAAAGAGCAAGCTGTTACACTCCTCCTCTATATGCATTTCCCTGGCTTGAGAATATGTCATTAAAGTGGATTTTTAAAAAGACGGGGCCATTTAAGAGTGCTTTTTCACTCATCATAGGCAGTTGGAAACTCTACTGATCATTTGCCTAGCTGACCTTCCTATAGATAAGTGCTGGAAAAAACGTTATAGGGACTAAAAAAAATCAGGTCCGCCTAGGAATGTCTGGATCAGCCATTGGGCACGGAAAGTAGAAACTGCTGTGAAGTGGTACAGACCGGGTGTAAGCTCAGGAAACGATCACAAAGCAAGAAGCCTTTCAACTCTGAGAAACCAAAACTTACAGATTAAACTCCCATATTCTATCCAATCTTTCAAATCCTGGTGCGTCGGAACATGGATACACAGGCTCTCACTAACTAAGCACTCCACTCCTCAGCTGACAACACTGTTTATGTATCTGAAATGTGCTTCTGTGCCCACACCTGGAAGGTGTTAATTTCCTATATTCTCTGTACCTGCAAAAACAGCTTCCTGCAAAAGGTTCAATAGTTACAAGGTTAAAAAGGTGCACTACCCAGAAGTACAGTGTTAAAACAAGCCTTTTATGAAGAATAAGAAGGAGGAGGGGGGGAAAAAAACCCACCTAAGAAAAACAATCTATTGGGTTTGCTCATCAGAACTAGATGGAAAGCAAAAGAAAATCTATGCTGCTTTGCAACTTCTTGTCAACCAGGTGAATTGAAAATGTGCTGAGCTACACATTTCAGTATTATATGCCCACACCCAAGGATGCACAGGGAGTGGAGATGAACAGAACTACATGTTCCTTCTTCAAATTGCACCTATTATCTAATATACCAGTAGAAACATTTCCCACAATAATAATATGCATACGCCTCAAAAGCTGTTTATTTGGCAACATTGATGTATACTTCATTAACGTATTAACTGGCATATCACCCTACTAGCTTACTGCAATGATTTAGGGGGGAAAAAAAAGCCAAACCCAACCAGGGCCATCTTCTGCCCACATTGTAAGCATAGCAAAAAAGAAGCACGGACTGGCATTTTCTTCATGAATTTACGCAGCTTTGGAACCACAGACTGTTTACATGGATGACACAGACTAAAATGTTTGTCCTGTATTATAATACTGTTAAGTGAAGACAGCTGGATTCTATTCCACCAAGAACATCCATCAAACGAGCTGCCAACTCAATTCAAATGAAGAAACCAGTTATCGTTGAAAACAGCAAAAGTCAAAGGGAAGGCAGAACTGGATGTAACTAGATCACAGATTGTGTTTTAAAAGTTAAAAAAAGAATCAGAATAACTTTCAAATTGAATCAATTAAATGTGGAAATTAGGAAAACAAAAATGTTGCACTGCGTAATCAAAGAGAGTAATGGCTCCTTCAGTAACATTAGAAATTCTTTCCCACCTCCACTAGGACAGGAGAAGGTAAATGGTACCTTTTGGATGGCTGGTTTGTACCTGGTCTTACTGCAAACCAAGCCTGCATGCTGTCCATGTAGTTCAGAAACCACTTCCTCTTGTGTATGATTTGCAGAAGACTTCATTGTGCGCTCAGAAGCAGTTACTTCAGATTACATCTAAACCAAGCTGCACCACAGGCCTAAAACTTCGGGTGCTCAGTTCTTCACCTGGATATTCTGGAGGAGGGCGCTCTCAAATGCGTTTGGCAAGCAGTACTGATAATTGCGTGCTAGTTTTACTACCCTAACGAAGAACTGCCCAAAACACTTAGGGGCAAACTGTTTTGAAAAGAGCCACGCTGTGGGAGCATGTAAAGGACGATGTTAAAAATACTCCATTTAGCTTGCAGCTTAAGCAGGGTGTGAACCAAAGCACAAAATATTTCTACACACAAAAAAGCTAGTAGGGACCTCCATATATTTCTCTCTTGTGGCTTCTCTTTGGGTCAGAACTGACCACAGTGCCAAAAGCACAGCACATCAATGATTACCCAGTCCTATTTATAATTCCCATATGCCAAACAACTGTGACAGACGCCTCACCATAAACTCCGTCATTTTCCATTTATAAATAATACACAGTTTGCTGAAAGGATTCCACAAATAGTAGTGCTGCACATCTGCAGCAACATAGGAAAACAGGTGAATCTGCATTATTGGCAGGTTTTTAAAATACCTATAGGCAAGTTTGTAGTTTGTCTATGGCTACATTTAGTGCAGCTGGTGCGATCCAATCTGTGCATATTTACTGGGTATAATGTTACTATATTTACATTGCTAGTGTATCCAAATATATTTTTGGGAGGGTAAAAAACTGAGGGAGTGGTGACTGAGTCAGGATCCCACATATTAGATTTCCATTTGGAATAGGTTTCCCAAGGTATCTAATTTCACTTGCAGCACTGTATGTCTGGGATTTCTCAGCATCTAATTGATGGAAAATATTATGTCTGTGTTTTAATCCAATTCCTAAAAGGCATTCCCTTTATATGGTTATAAGTACTTTAGTTGGGTATGCCAGCAGACTTTTTGGTATTGCCATACCAAAGAAATCATGTTAGATTTTCCATAACGGGCATAAATTCCTGTGGCTGCCGGGTCTTGGCTTTTTTAACTATCAACAATACATCCAACAATACACTCTTAGGAGTTGCAAAATATTTGGAACATCAAATATTTGAAATTAATTTCCTAAAGGTCTATACGGATCAAAAAAAATCCTTGAGTTAAGACTGAGTCCTGCAGGAATGAGGGAAAAGAAAAACAAAATACCAGGAAATCTGTTGCTAACTTTGACGTGATAAGAAGGAATGAGAAATACCTAAAAAGAAGCCTCATTAGTTAACACTGAGTCCATGTGTTGGGTAGGTATATCAGGAAGAAGCATTTTTCCAGGAGAAGAAATAGCAGAAGGTATTTTTAATTT
This sequence comes from Vanellus vanellus, assembly GCF_965231255.1. Lineage (NCBI taxonomy): Eukaryota > Metazoa > Chordata > Aves > Charadriiformes > Charadriidae > Vanellus > Vanellus vanellus. Next base: position 6,491,845 of record NC_138916.1, on the reverse strand, counting down.
AAGTTTATAAGGATCTCGTTCATTTCTGATTTATCTCTATTATATTTGCACTTTACAGTAGGAGCTACTTTGCCTCTGAACCATCAGATCGGATTGTGCAGGCATATGATCAGAAGCCCAGCGGCAGGCACCTGCTTCGTTATCATCTTCTTTGCAACTAGGACCAGCAGAATGGACACAAGGGAGATAAATTACTACGCAGATCTAGAATACAGCCGTCATTCTCTGCTCTGTGGATCACTTTGTCTGGATCTGGAGCACAAAAAGGATGACTGAGAAAAATTGTTGATGAATTTAAAGGAAATGGAAAAGCAATAACCGATAAAAGATGTGACCAGAAAAATAAATGGATAGATTCACATCACCAATTTCATTTGCAATTACAAAATCATCTCTTTGGGGCATACTGAGCTCCAGCCTATTGGCAGGGCCAGCCCACAGTTCAGAAGAAGCTGTGAAGTTTAGATCCTCAGCAAGCTATTCAGCAGCTCAGTGAGCCGTCCAGACCTGCTGTTCTGATCAAGGCCCATCCATGCTAGAACAGATGAAAGAACACTTCAGTCACGGTGTTCCACTTGCTGCTCAATTCCCGAGCGGCAACAAACAGCCTACTCAAAAATTACAGGTCCAAACCCCAAACTTATCGCATAAGTGGAAAAAAAAGATTAGAACAACAACAACAAAAGGCTACCAAAAAAATATGATTTCTGAAAACAGTTATCAATTCTGGTTTTACATTCACATTGCTCCAGGAACATATAATTTTAAAGCTGAGACTGTTACAAGCTTGTTTGTATGTTAAAACAAATATGGTTCATATACATTGTTTCTAAGTTACCAATTCAGATATGCTTATTTGTAAGCTAAGTCCAGTACTAATCACATGAAGACAAGGGTATGAGATCCTAACATCACTATGAATAGCTCCTATAGACTGTCTGCATAATGGCAGAACAGATTCTCCCTATTTTCAGTACTTATCACATTGAAAACTCTGACGAATTACTGGTCAGGGAAATTCAGGATTCATTAACAAACTGAGAGTCCAAAAATCTGTACTCCAGGAAGGAAGAACTATATGCAACTGCCATCTCCCATTTACAGTGCAGTATAGAAAAAATTCAATTAAACCCATGTAAACAAAGTTGCAGACACAAGAACAAAAACAATGATGCTTTGCCATGGAAAGAACAGCTCCTTTGGGAAAAGATTACATCAATATACTTCACCTTTACATTCCAGAGGACTGCCAAATCACCTCACTTTGGCAAGGACACTCGTGTAAACAATCATCAATTAAATTAAAAACCTGGGAGAGAAATCTAGTTGAATCCCTTCTGGGAATGACTCTTGCAGATATAAATCAAACACCAATGTAGGGGAACATCATAATAACCATTCCTATAAATTCAAGGTTTACAATTCTTCAAACGCCTCCAACCAATTAAGTCCATGCAGACCTTAAACGCCGGTATCAGGTACGAATATTCAGGCGAGCTCTAAAAATACTTATACATACAATACAAATAGCACCTCTAGACCACCTGCGAGCGAGGTTTCAGCTGGAACACCAAGAAAACAGTCAAAGATGCTGTGACACACCAAGTTTGAGAAGCCTACGATTGCTGCACTAGGAAGGTGACTTGTCTCTTTCAATGACAGCCAAAACAGGCCAGGTACATACAGGCGCACTTGCACACCAGTAACCGCGTCCAGCTAAGGGTCAGCAAACCGTAGGTGAAAATGATAACTTTTCAAACCCTTTGACTGCCCCAAAGCACACACAATTGCATCGGAATACAATTATACTTGTTCTGCTACCCAAAACTGGCCGTGCAGCTATTTTTGCACAGCACCGAATGGTGCCATTTAGATATTCCTGTAGTTTTAATTCAAAAGGCAGATAATTGAAACTTACTGCGTAGCTTGAGCTGACTGGGAGACTGGCACATCAGAAGAGAGCATTTTGCGCTGGCACATCTACGGTTCTACATTCCACTCATCAAAACTTTACGTAGTCTTATAGCAGCTGATGGAAGTCTTTCCAGAGATTTAAGTACGCTGCAAATGAAAAAATATCCCTAACCTGAAGAGTTTCCCCTTTAAGCTGTTAATGACTTAGCCATTCACCAAGAAGACTAACGAGCAATATGGCAGGGAGAATACAGGATGACAAGGTTGCTTCTACATGAAGTTGGGTAATTCTGCATTTTAATTTTTACATTTAGATCTTTTTAAATGTAATTCTTCTAAAGAACCGGTCATTGTGGTCTGAAGGGTTTATGAAAAAGTCTCCTTTCTTATCTCTCCTGTCAGCCATGGGACATACAGCAGTAAAGCTGGCAGAAAGCATCTTTTGGGCATACTGTATCAAGAATGAAAGCAAACGTTTCCAGCTGCTACAGTATTACTGTAATTGGTCTGATGGACAATATTATTTTTGGCTGCCTGTCAGCTTTCCAAAACATTGGCCTTGTAAGGGTGCATCACCAAAACTTCTGCTTTGTCCCTTGTGCAGCTCCTAAACTGCAGAAGATAATGGTTTCTTCATAGCAGAAGGGTAATAGCCATTCTCCCTTCTTCACTCGGGCAGCGGCCTTGGGAGCATGTCCAGGCAACATGGAGAAGCTCTGGCAATTTAAGAGACCTACGTTTCAGCTGGGAAAGAACTCCAGGCACCCATTAATTTCCAAGCGCCTCTTGTCTCCCAGGTAGCACGGACCTGGATAACGCACTCCGCAGGCTCGGCAGGAGACCAGGCGTACTGTAAGGAGGCCTTTAATAGCTGATCATCACTGCATACTGCATTTTGATTTTTACAGAGTAGTTATACGTCCCGCAATGTTTAACCTGGCAATGCTGACTCCTGGTGGAGATTTGCCAGAGTTGAAACACAGGTTCTAAAGGTCATCTTAAAATATATCGGCAGAGGGCCTGGGAAGGAAGGGGGTTAGAGCTCAAAAGCAGGAGAGCAAGTTTTCCCCATTCAGGGAGTTCTTGAATAACACCTCCCGTTTTGGCTTCCTATCTTCACGGGTCAAGGTCCAATAGATCACAAGCCAGGAGAGCATCAGGAAAGAGGCATGCTTTTCCAAGATCCTTAGTGAGATAAATTAACTCCCATTCTAATTTCATCACTTGCCTATGTCAAAAGGATGCTATGCAAGAAAAAAGGCTTCTAGTTTTGGATGAACAAAGGCCACTAGAACAGTGAAGGTGCGCCCTTTGACAGGTTCACTGTGTTTTGAGGGTTTGGGTGACTATTGTAGAAAAGACAGCACTTTGCATTAAGTTTTTCCCCTCCAAATATGCTCTGAATGGAACATACAGAGCTGCGTTTCCTCATTGGCCTATCACATACGTGGCGAGCACTTGGCATGCACAACCAGCCCATTTACTCAAGAAAAACATACACCCGCCTATGCAAATACAGCCCATGACGGGTTTGTTCAATTATCATGTCTCAGTGTCTCACTGAAAACCCTTAAGAAGTCACACTTTATTCTGGCAATGTTGCTTTGATACCTCCATTTTACAGCTAGTGGACACGAGAGAACTGGAATTTAGATATGCCCTTGCCCAAGTCAGAGGAAAGTTTATGGCCAAATATGTTCTCATTAGCTTTCTGGCAGAGATACTGGAACTATTGCTGGCCTGTACGTGCCTGTATTAGCAAATGTTGTGCATAATGTTCCTACCACATCTCTAGCTGGAAGCTGTTCTGGCTACGACTTCTGCCATTTTGAGTATTAAACATGCCTTTGGAAGATTAAGGTGGAAATTTTCAGAAGAGTCTAAGGAAGACAGGTGCTCAGATCATAATGGAAGTCCGTGGAGTTTAGCTTTTGAAATTCTACCTTAATTAATTTCTGTTCCAGTTCAAACAGGACATTATAAGAAGTCAAGTCATGTTCAGAGTATCAGAAACCACATTACTAACAAACTTTGCAATTTCTAAGCGATTAATACTTTGGTTAACAAGCCAGAAACCTTCAGACCCTGTTTCCTTTTTGTGAGTCAGCCAGGTTACCAAAACACAGAATAGAAAGAATGTATTGCCTGGCTCTCCGTTCATCTTCAATAGTTCCTGTCACTGAGTCATTTGCCTCTACTGCTATGACTTTACACAACATCAATCGCTGAATGACCTAGCGCTGGCTTAAAAAATACAGATGCACTACATCTCTGAAACTGCAGTTATGGAGAGGCTGTCAGGCAAAGGAAATACTTATTTGTATTATGCGTTGATATTCTTCAGTTGGATAGCAGTGTTACTTACTTTTTTTGTGTGTGTGTTGGCCACTAAATGTCATTGTGACAGATTCACATTACTGAGGTACGCAGTAAAACTTGGCTAGAAAATGCAGCTGTTCAAGACAGACGGCAAGACCAGCAGTGGCAGGGCTAGGGCAGTCGCTTTCTCTCTCAGCGCTAACATCATATAAACAGATATATCAAGAATCAATCCTGTCCTCACCTCCAAAGGTTAGATTTGGCACAGTTTTTTTAAGGAAGGAGGGGACATGGGAAGGGGTAAGTCTCGCAGAGAGATAATAAAACCAAGCACAGCAAAGCAGTGATTATTCTGCCTGCAGAATCAGCCTCCTCTGGGAAGGTGCACAAGAGCACATCAGAAAGTAAATATGTTCAGGATGGGTCTGGGAAAGAGGGAATCTCTTGAATCTCCCTCTGCTGAGGAAACCTCTCTTCCCTTTGTAACCTTCTTTCTCTTGCCACTTAACAAGTAAAAAAACTGATTGAGGGAGAACGGTAACAATGCGGGAGGAGGCGAGGGTGGTATTTAGACAAACCACAAGTTCTCATGCTCATTATATCCTCACCAAATGAAGTCTTCTTACCCACCTGTGCATTGTTCTCAACCAGCTGCCCTACTTCTGTTTATTATGTAGCATTCATTAACTGGTTCTAGGGATAGCAATTGAGAGTGAGTAATTATCTCCCTAGCAGAAAGAATAAGGGTCAGATTCTTAAAGGTGACTGCTAAAGGTTTTAAAAAAATAGAAACGAAAAAAACAATCAGGCCTATTTTGCTACTTGGTGCTGCACAAAGAAAGACCGGATTTAAAGAAAAAGATATAATTCATTTGTAGTCTAAAAATTTTGCATTGCCAAAGCAGATTTTGATGGAACGCTCACAGATTTCAGAGGCTCTATACTGTCGTCTCTTCCGTCCTGATGGACAAATACAGTATGGCCACTCTGTGTGTTTTGTATTCGGGTCAATTCAGTTATCAACGGTAAATCACAGTCTTCAGATCTGTTTCACTAAAACTGTGTTATCACACATCCAGGTAACATGACTTAAAATAGCAGTGAAGATACGGTAGCACAGTATTTACCAGTGATCGAAGTGTATAGGTAAGGCCAGTGGAGGGTTATTAATCTGGTTGCTGGAACATACTAAGCTTGTGCTGTTGTGAGGTCGCTGCTATTCCTACCCATGCTAGTTGTTTTTTGTTACTATACAAACTTTCTAAGCCCATGATACTACCTTGGCCCAGAATACTGCGATTGTTACACTGTATTTTAGTATTCCTTGGAGTAGTTTCCTCGTTAGTAATTACAGCATGCCACTAGCTGCAGTGGTGAATCATATTGGCCCACCGCAGCCTACTGCTAAGGAAAGTGGTAGGACAAGGGTAAGCAAAGACGGAGCAACTGAAGAAAAAGGACACCTTTCGCTAGTACATAAAAGTTCTGGGGGCAACTTTTGCGAAGTGATAAGCAATCCCAATTCAGAAAGTCTTCAACAACTTGACAAAGGTCTCCTTGGCAGCAGGGAATGTTTCAGATACTTGACTTTTTTTGTTGTTGCAAAGCATGGTCTGACATCCCCCCGAGACTCCTTCCTAAATACCAAAGAGCGCTTCTTTTGGCACTGGCAGGGCCTGGCCTTCTGCATGGAAAATATTTTTCTTAATAGTAATTATAAATACTACTATGTTCTTCTATATAAAGAATAACGTAAAACGCTTTCAAATGAGGAAGAAAAGGAAAAGAGGCTTTTCCAAACTAATTTTTGTGTCTCCTGAAGCAGCTATTGCTAAGGACAAGCCGGGATTTCATGGGAGGAGGACAGACTGAGGGGAAGGGATCGCATTTAATAAGTATCTGATTAAGTTCTATAGCAAGGGAGAGAAACGAACTTGCAAAGTGTGAGCAATGCGGTAGAAAAACGTTTATCTGATTGGAAATTATTAACACAAAAAAAAATGTTAAGCAGCAGCAATCAACATTACTCGTTCCCACTTAAAGCAGTGTGAATTAAAGCTCTATCTAAAAGCAGTATATTTATTAGAGCCTGGATAGCTACACAATAAAATCTTGCCAATAGAAAGCGAAGCAGTTACATTGAAGTGTCAGCAGGGGCTACTTCATCCCACAGAAATTTCAATTAGCTGACAGTGCCAAAAGTTTCCCTATTTACAGATGTTGCCAGCAGCAAAAACAAAAAATAAGGAGCATACTCGGGAAACAAGAAGTACCCAGTTGGTCTGCGTAACAATTAGAAAGTCATCTCTCAGAGGAGGGATACACAGCACAGAGGACTATCACGTAACCAGGAGGTAGGGGAAGTTCTGTTCTGAACACACGGTGCTGGCCGAAATGGGGGTAGTAGCTGGACCACTAAACAGCACCAGAGCGGTAGTTTCAAGAAAGAGGAAAACTGCTTCCAACTGTAGCCGACAGAGTTCTCTTGGCCTTGTCAGCTTAAGGGTGTAGGAGGAAAAGCTCACACGGCACTCGGACTGTGGGACAGCCAAGTGCTACAGCAGTAGATGCAGATTAGCTCTGAGGCCATGGATCGACGTTTACCCTCAGATCAGTGGCACGCAGCAGTAACACAAGCCTCAATTTCTGTTTGTAGGACAGCTTCTGAGGCAGTTTAAGTATCCTCTCCCTAATCTACAATGGAAAAAAAAAATTAAGCCATCAGAAATGCTGGCCGGGGCCCATTGGGCTGATTTTGCCAGAAGGGGGCTAGGGCGTATTCACACAACAGCACAGCTGGGAGCTAGAGAAGGATTTTTATCACTTCAGTTTCTGTATGTCTTGGGTCTTCTATAGGTGAGGGTGCTTCTCTGCCCTGTTCAGATTTTGAGATATTAAAAGCTGTGAAGTACTTGGCTCTGATGGTAATGAGGGAAACCCTAGATGTGATTACACAGATGGACAGATTCTGCTCAAAATTTGGTATTTGTCATTTTTCAGACAAACTTGTGTTTTTATGGGATTTGTTTCTGTGCACTGCAAAATGTGCATGAAAGGTTATGTTTGGAAAACCCCATCATCAGTTACCCTAGCTTAGGTACAGATAACAACAGCTAAGGAGATGCCAAGACTGATCAAGTTACTACAACATATCTTTTCATTTATACTTAATTTGACTATTTTTTTTTTCCCCGACAGGCACTATAGAGTCCTTTACACTAATCCTTTCAATTGTTAATGTGAAATATGAGTTGGAAAGTCAATTTAAACACTAAGTGGGACCTACACGAACCTCTTCACAATGAGTACTCATCTAAGCTACGGCTCCTCTATTGGAAGCCCACCAAATCAGTCTTGAAACGGGCTTAAACACTATGTGCTGATCAGAAATGAAATAAAATGTTAATCAAAATTTCAGAACACTGAAAAGTCTTGGCAACAACTTTAATTATTAGTACCCCAGAGATTCGCTGTATGTCTGGATTATTTTTCCCTCTGCCTATAGTAGCAATTTTTATTTTTTAAAGATTTAATTCGAAAACGACAATCTTGGAATCAGCAATCGTCCAGTAAAGAGCTGAAAAGCACACAAGTCAGACCCAGGCTCTTGCCCCTGTGTAATGCCTCCACTTTTTCACCCCGATACTAGGGGTAGAGCACTGTTCTAGCAATCCTTTTGCTGATGGATGAAAAACAATTGCACACGTGTGCCAGTACAGCTAAGTAATTACTAGAAGCAGACGCGGTAATGTTCCTCCTCAGAGTGAAAACAGGTTTTATGTAGCTTGAGTTTCATGACAGTGGTTTTTAGGAAAAAAGAATTCTGTCTAGGCTCATCATGGAAATCATACTTGCTTCCAGTTAGCAGAACAACAGATTTGCATTGTCATTCAGAAAGACTTTTAGAGATCTGAGCTGACAGATCCGAGTTCAGGGTAGTGGTTTGTAATACTTATTAGTAAGCAAACCATACTGCATTTAGTAAGCAAAGCTGGGATTCTTTCCCCCTGAAATAAAGACATTTGCAGCAGGTAATTGTTAATGTCATTCAAGTTCTTTTGGAATCACTAATACTCTACAACCAAAAAACCTCATTGCCCAAGTGTTACTCAGCCTGCTGGCTAGGGACCATGGTAAGCCATAGGACAGTGGCCTATGAAAATATTACAAAAAAGAGTACTAATAGCAAAAGTAAAATAAATGTGCACTTCACAGAAACTTGGGTACGTGTCAGTACCAAAGCACAGTTGGGAACTGATTTGTAATCACTGCCAGTAGCCTACAACAGAATTATTTGTGGCCAGCATTTTTAATTAAAATCTTTGTAATTATAACAATAAGATTTTGCAATGCAGCTGTTCACCTAAATGCTTTAAACTTTATTTACCACCTCCCCTTTCAACTGCCAAATTATACTGAAATACAAAGGAACTCTGGATTATCTGAGGATTACATCGTAGCTGGCTAAAAGAGATTCAGAAGCGCTGCACCAAGGAATTAAAAACCTTAATAACATAATGGTTAAAATTCTATTAGATGAAAAATCTTACTATTTCTGGTGCACTTGAGTCAAGGAAGGATGGGCCGTCTGCGCAGCGGACAATAGGAGTATTCTCTGGCTTGTAGCCAGCTCATAATTCATGGAGTAGCATTATCAGCCAAAGTTAATTTTTTTTTTTTTTTTTGATTAATCATCTGCCAGAGCTTGAGAGTTTGTGGCTAATTGTTCCATTCTTGACTGCAGAATGAATTAGAGAACAATGTGCAGTCCTAAGCCATGGAAGGAAAACATAAAGCAAACCCATGAGCCCATAATGAATAGTTCAGGTTAGTTATGTACTTTGCTCTTCTGTTCATAAAGATGTGGTGAAAATCCACTGCTCCAAGGAACAGCAGGCATAAGCGGTAGATGTTAAAATCCTACACCGTGTGCTGACAGGTGGCTGGACTCACGTTGGACAGCTTGGTTTATGGAATAATAGGTTTGAGCAAGGAAGAAAGGAGAGCAGGATCACATTAGAAGGTTAACTCAGATTTAAGAAGTAACTGACTGAGGCAGCAGGTGTTCAAGGAATGATGAATGGGCAGCAATATAAAACAGACACCCTTCATTACAGGTGGACAAAAAAATACTGCTTAAAAGGATATTACAGAGCAGTTCTTGTGGCTATACCTCTATGCTAGCAATGTAAATTAAAGGTCTGTCGGTAGTCGCTTGTGTAAGCGAAGGACTGAAAAACAAAATTCTCAGTTGCACGAACCATCATTGTTAGTGCCCTTCCAGCCAAATCATTGCATTTCCAGTGTGAGGTTGGTTTGGTTTTTTTTTGGTTTTTTTTGTTTTTTTTATTATTATTTAAAATTTAAACAAAAAAGAAATAAAACATTAAAAATGCAAATGTAAAGAAAGAAAACCACAGACTATCCCATTTACACATGAGCCACAATGGGGTTATTGTCCATGACTCCCTCTCATTCGCATTAATAACAACATGTCTGCAAAAGAACATGGAAAAACAAGACGAAAGCTAAATAAATATAACATATTGGAATTCTGAGAAAAAACCCCGATGCATTCTCTGCTTGGGCTTCCTATTTCCATTCAGAATGAAAACTTGGGGGAAAAGGAAACGCTCACCAGTGCCAACAAATAGAACTATTAAAGTAATGACAGAAATGGACGACAATGTTCAGAGTAAACCTTCAAAAGAAACACCAGAGTTATGATGACCTAAACATAAATAACCAGTGCCTAATACTATTAGATACTTTTGGGGTGAAGAAACAAAGTTGACTGACAGTAGGGAATGAATCGGCACTGATGCAGAACAAAAACAGTGACTCAGAGGAAAAGGTATCCTCCTAGAATCTGAGGAGATTCTGGAGCCCCATTTCTATATAACGCTATAAAAAAAAAAAGGGGCGGGGGTAGGAACATGATTTTTTAGCTCACCGGGAACATACAAATGGATGTAGGCACTAGAGATTGCTGAGCTGTTCAAAGTAGCAAAGAGACAACTGTAAGGAACTACTGATACACTTCTGCAGAGCCTGGCAGCAAACGACAATCCATATATTCACATAGAAAAGAAAACGTTATCTTGTAGGAGCTAATTAGCACAGTCTTTTTACAAGTTACTCAGCCAAGCAACACATTGTCAGCACTGTAACAAATCACACCAAGTCAGTATTTACTAGGGCTAATTTCAAGTAAGTGAAGGCAGTGAAAGCTTTACTGCAGTACATTAAACTGCCCAAAAAAATTCTGAATCAGAGACTAAATGCACATACACAATGACAAGAAAAGCGTCACACCTGTACGCCTGCAAAAGAACTGGGTTCTGTGTGGAAAACTTTTCTTTACAGAACACCTCCTTGTTTTCCTCTTTTGTTCATGGATCTCCATTGCTATGAGCAATGGAAGCAACACATGCCATAACGAGCAATGTAGCTTTTGAGCCTGAAATCCATACAAAAATACAGAAGAGCATGAAAAGCTGCATTTCAGCGATCGCTTTTATGATGTGCAGGGGACGCAACGTCCTCTCTCCCCTCTACCCCAATAAATGTTTTTTCTGTATATGATAATATTACCAATATTCAATTCCAGCACTTCCTTACATACTGGAGTGAACTTCAGGTTCTTATACTGGATATGCTATACAACAGAAATAGAAAGAAGAAACAGAAGATCAATCTGACTTCCCTTTACAAACTGAAGAACAATATAAAGAGCATTCTCCAACCATCAGTTAGTTCTGAACAGGGGCAATACCAAAAGATGAATATGATTAACCTTCAGCAGTTATTACATAGTGTAACGAAGGAACATTTCCTATTTATAGAAAACCATGTCCTTTCACAAACCTATTCACTTTACAATGCATCTGTGCATACGGGTGGCTTCTGGAGAAGCAGAGGCGTCAGCTGTCCCCGTGATGTGACTGAAACGGGCAGCAGTCATGGGGACCACTTCAGAGAGAACTAACGGCTAAAGGAAAGCAAGGAGACTTGCCGCAGGCAGTTTAGCAGAGTTGGTAACTGCAAACGCTACTTTGCTAGGAAATTTCTAGTCCCATTCAGAAATTGCGCTTGCAGCTTTTTAGTGCGTGTCTCCAACAGCATTTTAGTTCAGCTCGGGAGAGTGCTTTTGAAGCAGCTCTCCCCATCGCTTCCCTGTGTTTTGGTTTGCATCATAGAGTGGCCTCAGAGCACGTGAACAGGATTCCTTTCCGATGAAACTAGACCGAAAGATGCACTTCCAGACAATATGTAATTCACTCCAGCTGCAATAGGCTTCATGAGACCAGACCAGACCTACTCTGAAGTCAACAAACAGACCAACCCTGAAACAGGTATAGCGTGGCTGTCAGATCCTCTGTGTCAAGTGCTCTGCCGTATAGATCTGCTCCCTTTCATCTGCATGACTTGGTAAAGTAGACGTGCCTTTAGTGTTCCAGACTACAGTCTTTACGCTCGGTCTACCCCAAGTTCAGCTATGAATAAATTACAAGCATGTACTGAGAAGTTTGCACAGAGTGTATCAACATTAACAAAACCAGATATTGATCCATCTCCAATAAATCTCGCTTGTGGGTGAAGTTAAGAATTTATAGTTTCCTTCTGTTACACTGTTAATGTAAGAGAGAACAGAGAGAGAAAACCTATTCTAGGGGAAAAAAAAAAAAAATCAGAAAATTATTCTGCTACTGCGTGGCAAAAAATAACAGTATAAATACAGAGTATGAGCAGTACAAAGTTTATGACATCATGGCTCAGCACCACTTATATAGTTTTCATCCTTCCTTTAAAATTAAATGACAGCTTCCTACTGACACACCTGTATTCTGATATGTGGTACAATACCTATGACAGTTACATGCATAGGTCAACACTCAAAAAAAATATTGGCAATTGCAGCAAAATTATAGGCAGTCTCACGTATCCACTGTGTCTAGCGGTAAAATGAAAAGACAAATGGCTGTTATGCAAATGTCTATAAACATTCACTACCTCTTTCAGGTAATCAAACACCCATTGCAGTCACCTAAATCTGGAAGCGATACATTTACTATCTGCTTTGTGTTTGCGTGTAACAATAAATAACCAGCATGTGCCCCAAGGGTTAGGATTTCACAAATCATTAAACTTGTCACCAGGTGAATGTCTGTCACTAACTACAGTTTGAGCTACTAGGAGATACGCGTAAGGACAGAACTGAGAAAGTTATGTGTAAGTGATGCTCATGAAAGAATCAAGTTCTGCAATTTGATCCGTGAAGGGAAGAACCGTGGTCTTACACAGATATCCCAGCAGCCACGGAGGGTTGACTAGGAAACTGGGTTTTCTCACAGCCCCCCGGCAGACTCCACATAGGCACAAGTGTGGACAAATAACCCTCAGATAGAGTCTGAAAGACGAGCAGGTGCTAGGCAAACTCGGCGTAAGGAACTTAAGAGCACCTGTACTACTTTGAGTGCTACAACTTTTTCCAACAATGAGAAATTGTCTTCAGTTTGGCTATACAGAAGAGACAACCACAGAACAGAGTCAAAAAGATATTGAAAGACATTTCCTGTGTGATGTTAAAACTGGATTTAAATCCCATCCATTAGACTTCAAAACTAACCAAACCATTTAGTTAATTCCACTGTGAAACTTAAAATTCATTGTAGAGAAATGTATTAAAGGCTTTCTACAATCACAAGAAGAGGAAATATTGTTGACATGTGCATGTAAAATATGTGTACATTTTCCCTTTAGAGATAATAAATAAACTATATAGCTATTTTCTTCCTTATTATTTGCATAATGCAATAGGGAAATATATGCAACTGCACTCGTACCTGCAAATTACTCCTAAAAACTTTTGCACGTGAGGAATGAGCCATTTCTAAGTGGAGTCATATTCAGTTAAACCATACGATCAACATCCATTTACATACTATAAAATATAGCACAGCACGATAGAAGCAAAATTGATTTTCCTGCCATTTAACCCATATATACTGGAAATGTCAAGATCAGTAGGGCAACAGTGTCGTGGTTTTTTTTTTTTTTTAAGTGTAAGAACGATGGGGGCGGGAGGGCTAAAAGGGCTTTTCTTGTACAAGTATTTCTTATCTTAGTAAAGATAAAATTCTCTTTACTATGACCTTTGCATTGTCTTTGTCCCATATGCATCACATACTTTCTTATCTTTTCTTTAACAGCCCGATGCCCACCTCACCTCTCAGTAGAGCAGCGACAGACTTAGATGTGAGTGCGGTTTCCATATAACAAGGATCACTTAGTGACAAACGGCAGCTCGTTCAGCATGCCCTACCTTACCAACACAGGACTTTTTTGCTGTGAGCTTACCCAGTGGGCTCTGCTTGCTCTTCCAGGAGCCAGTCTGCTTTGAAAGTCATTTTTCGGCCTGTTACAATGTGACCCATGAACCTGCAGTTACAATTCCCAAATGGTTAGCCAATGCCCACAGCCTTGCTATATAGTCCTTAAGATCCGTCAGCACCAGTGGCATAGGGGATGCACAGTTGTGCGGAGCCATTTCTTCCAGCCTCCTTGCTTTTTGAAGCAATTTCTGCAATGCATGAGCTGAGTGATAAAGTTAAATGCGCAAAGACAACTTCAAGCTCCACCAGCAACCCTGATATTTATAGTCAGCCCTCAGTAAGCACAAATGACTCTGACTTCGACGCTGACGCCACCTCTTTATCAGCTTAAATATTTGAGGATACTCAGACTAAGGAGTTTCCATTATCTTAATCCAAGCCTCGAACACACACGCCTAAATTACCACCACCTGCTAATTGACAAGAGCCTAATTTCTCCTCCTCCATGTGCGAGACTTCAGACCTTTTCATGTCTGAACATTGACAATCTGACAGTTTTAAGCTTACATCATAAAACACTGACACAGTGAATGTGCCAATTTCAAGACGACTGCCGTGAAAACATAAACTGTTTGACATTTAATACGCTTGTGTTTTCATAGAAATACAATGTGTTATAGATGGTTTGTTTCCATGAAAACACATGGTCAGAAATGAAATGGAAATACTTTTCTCAACACTAAGCACAAAAACAATCACCTGGGAAACACAAACGAAAACCCAAGCAGCTTAGGATTCACATTTCTATTGAATAACCAATGAAGGGTCAAATACAACAGCTAATAGACTTATTTTTACCTCTTTTACATTTTGGAATAAAGATGTTTTTTGGAAACTCATTTAAAAGCACCAAAGGACACAAGTTGGCATAGTCTGATAAGATCCTAGTTTCTTTCCTTACTGAAGTTAATATCTGTGTAAGAGAGGGAAAACCAACTAAATACCGTATGCTGTACCACTGTGGGTTTAAAGGAGAAGCTACACCACTTTGCAATGAACGGGATCTTCTGGCTCTTAAACCAAGGGCAGTTTTTCTACTGATTTCAAGAGGTACACAATTTTCCTCTTTTCTTTATGTCACTGCACCCGTCTTTGATCATCTCTTGTCTCTGATGGGAAAAGTCTCATGAGGAAAATCAAGAGTGCAATAGTTAAAGAAGCAAAGGCTTCACGGAGTGAAGAAAAAGGATATTTTTATGACTACGATTGTGTTCGGAGATTTAATTAGTAGTTGCCGTTACATGCAGATTCCTACAGGAAGTATCCTAGCAGTACTTTTTTGAAAGAGGCTAAGCCCTTTTGGTCTAATCTTGTGATCGGGGCATGCTTAGCTTTATGCAAGTAGGCAGTGGTGTGATGATGTACAATCTCACCGGAAGGAGCTTTAATGGATCAAATACAAAATTCGCCATCGTTTAGTTCCTGTTGCCATTCCTTTATACAGAATCTGACCACCAACTTTAGCTGTAGCTTCTGTTTGCCTTCATACCTAATAGGTGCTAATATACTGAATCAGCATACAACCTTTAGGTAAATAGTAACTACATCCTTTCCTCTTTCTTTTTGCTTCTCCTTCCCTTTTCCTTCTGTCTCCCTACAGCCCTAAGAATAACAACAATCGTAATAGAAATATAACCTCAAAACTCTTTGGAAGCAAGTGTGTAGAAAGCACATAAAACCCATCAAAGGGGCTGTCCATTTAACTGTGTTCAGTGGTTGCAAACTGGAAAACAATAGAAACTAAAGGCAGAAAAGACTAACTTGAGCTAAAACTACTTAAATAGTCAATTAAAACCTTTTTCTGGATTTATTATCCAGCAATGAACCAATCCAATAGAGGGAATGGTTATTTTGGGGTATGTCACTCAGAACTAGCTTACTGAATTAGGTTTTTTTTTTGTTTTGGCTTTGGGCAAATTATATGTGCACTTTGGTAATTTATCGATTTAGAAATAGAGCCATTTTTTAATGACAAGTGCCTCCAAGAAAGATTTTGCGTGGGGATTAGCAAAGGAACAGGGAAGGGAAGAGGGAGAATGAAATGACACAGGTGCTATGAACTTTTGTAGTGGATACTAAAGTCTCTCAACAATTGCCCAAATCCCACCAGCGGGAGGGGTCAGTGTCAAACTAACACTTACGCGTTCAATTTATAACTGCTGAATAGACCTTTTGGTTGTCAAAAAGAGCACTATCAAGTGTGATTTGGAGAGAAGCATCATGGAGGCTTGCTGTGCTAGTGCCATTAAGCCATTTTGTATACGCAAGCCAAATGCGACACAACAGAACACATAAGATTTACTGGACAACATATACCCACCCACAACACGTTAGAAATAGATAAGTAGATAGGCTTTTGTTGCTTACCCAGAACATAAAGTAAGATGTCAATCGCATTCATATGCTCAGCGTTGTGATTTCAAGACCAGGAACTCAATACCTTGAGTCAATAAAGTAAGTAGCTCCATACAAGCCTTCTCAACTCTGCACTTACAGAATACAATCCCATCTACTAGGCTGGAGCTGTAGTCTAACTGTAGATTTAACCCCGGAGTGAGGAAAGCAGTCTGTTTGGAAAACAATGACAGGTTCCTACCTGGAGTGACTGCCATACAACCTCCCATCAAATGTCAGTGAAAAGCGGCAAATTAACATGCAGTAAGGGGAATTTTCTTGGCAAACCAAGATCGCCAGGTATTAGTTTCACAAAGAATATTAATAAGTTCGCAAACTAGTCAAGGGTCTCTGTGTCTCTTTTCAAAGGCTCCCTGTTAGAAACGGCTGAGGATTTTTTTGGTGACAACATTGTTTGCTTGTCAAAGATATACATTCCAGAGAAATATACATTACTGCTTCATCAAGGACGGGATTTCATACTAAAATCTACTCTCAAAACAGCTGGTGGTAAAGTCATGTTAACAGGACACGGGAATTTAAGGTTGAAGTACCTGAACTACCTTGGTTCTAGGCCAGGTCTTAAAGTCACATCACCATCATCCCATGTGAAGGACTACTCGCCCTGTTCTGAGTTAACAAGGGGTTTTCTTTCCTTCCTCCTGCAAACTGTAGAAAAAACCTGAGTCTATTTCAGTGAAATATTTTTTGAAATACCAAAAGCTCTGTTTAACAGGAAAATTATTTTCAGCCAGCCTTTAGTACCCTTATGTCCTTAAACAGCATATAAAATCATCTTTTTGGATGACGCCTTTACTTCCACTTTTACTTCAAGGACCATAACTCTGGAGTAAGCCAGCAATATAGGGAGGGAAAAGGAAAAACAGGTCAGAAAGAAATGTTAAGAGTTTAAACAGGAAACTTGCCTTATCTGTAAAAGTTGTCTTTGCAGCCAGCAAGTATCACACCTACATATCAGTTAGGTAACAGTAACAAAGATAAGGAAACAGTTCTTCAGACAAACATTGGTGGGAAGGATGGTTATCAACTGATGACTATATCTAAAAGGAAATCACTAAGTGGCTTTGGTCATATACTGGCTTTCTGAAACCAGAGGTTTCCCTACCTGTGTTGCACAGAGATTAAATAAAGCCTAATTTGAATTTCCAGAAAACTGCAAGAATACCACCACTGTGGTGAACTGGCTTTTGAAGTTGGTGGTAAACACCTCAAAAAAAAAAAAAAAAGAGAGGAAATTGCTTTGAGGGTGTGCCTAGTCTTTTGTTCAGCAAGTCACACTGCTACAACTCGCAACTGATAGTTTATGTTAACCTTAAACAGAACCTATCCAACACACAGGGGAAGCTAAGGCGGATAGCAGAAAGGTCTCACAACAGCCTTATTTTTTTTCAGCAAAGTCACGAAACTCTTTGTCAAGGCTTCCAGTTTCATTTACTGCTTATAATTTTTAGAATAATTCATCGAAGGTACAGTTCTATTTCTATTCAAGTCAAGGATTTTACCATTAATGGCAGTCGGGTTAAGACAGGAAGCTTCCTGAAGTCCCAGTTGCAATCCCTTAAAACAGTAAATTCTGTTTAGGCGAGATCTATTCCTTTCAATCCCGTTTAGGCGAGATCTATTCCTTTCAATCCAAAACCAGGCAATACAGTAATTTAAGGCAAAGTAACTGCATTGGGGTTAAAGACCACATTGAGGTTCTACAACTATAGCAAGCAATAAATTAGCGAAGGATATTCACACTGGAATTCAAAGGTATTCAGACTGGAGGATGCAATTTTGGCACTTACTAATACTGACTCTTTCCCTCTCTGTCTGTCTCTCTCTGTATAAAACATAATTAGGAAAAAAACATTTCAAAATTGTGATGCTGATTTTAACGTGTGCTAATAAGCACACCTGTATATGCCCAATCATGCATATTTTAACTATGCTTTTTTAGTGCATGTACAGTTGATTGAAAGGAAATCATTATGGCATTACAGAAAAATTGAGTTCTTTTGTCATATCATGAAAGCGCTATAATTCTTCTCCTGTTTTAAACTGAGACACAAGTATTCAATATACAACAGGAAATTCAACTACTTCCCCTATACTAAAATAACACCAAGCACCATGTTTTCCGAGTCTTTCAGTTTAATGAAGAATTTTGCATAAGCAATTTGTATGTGAGCATAGTTTAAGCAAGCAGATGACCATCTTCCCACTCCTCATGCAAATTACAAACACAAATGCAGGTGGCATTGATGTACTCAGAAACTTGAACCGAAGTATGTCCCTACTTTTTGATCCATACAAAACCCAAGAATCATCTGTACTCCTACTTAACTGTAACTCCTACCTGGCGAGATTTCTGAAAAGCTCTCTGCACTGTTCTTCCTCCACCCAATTAACCAATATACACAAAGACGTAGTATTTTGCCAATATACCTCAAAACTATTCGACTGTTACAAAAAAAGAAAAAGAAAGCTGAATTTTCAAAAGTCTGTATCCCACATTCCATCGAGATTCTATTTCATTTTGCGCTAATCTGTTTCTGTTCCTACTTTTCAACTGCAGATTTCAGTTCTTCAGCCTTACCCACACAGCCCTTTGAGGCTTTTTGTCCTTTTTAGGTGAGCATTATTAATTACTATACTTCATCATTTGGTCATAAGATTAAGAACAAGCTATTCCATATGAGTTAGAGTGACTACCTGATCTGCCATAAGGAGCTGCCTTATATGTTGTCTGCAAGAAACTGTTCCTGGCTGGGGTCAACATTTAAATAATTTCAGGTTGATGTTCTCAGAGAAAGGCTGCAAAAGCTTCCAATATTTTTACAGTCCTAATAAGGTTAGCCATCAACATACGTTAAAAAACCCTTTTCAGGTTCAATAGCTGTTTCAGAATGGCAACTGCACAAGTCTAGCAATGCACTGTCAAATAAATGAGTCTATTAGGAATGATGGAATCAGTTGCTGGCTTCAAAATTCAGATAATAAAATGTGCTTTTTTTGGTTCAGATACCAACCTTGGAGAAGTCCATATGACTGAGCATGCTTTAGAATCGTTAGAATTCAGCCCCACTACAACAAAAATGCAGTATTGTGTTATAAGAAACAATGTCATGAAGGGAAATTAATGTGAGCGAAAAGCTCTAAGGACAGATTCTTCTCAATGTGTGAAAAAAGGTAACAGTGCTACGTCCATGGGAATAAAACCACCTACTTCGGGAAAACTTTTTGACCTTTGCTCTTTGAACAAATGGGCAACCAGGCCTAAAGATCATGTTTTAATCCAAATTTAATCCCAACATTTTGCTGGATTTGGTAGAAATCCATTCACAGAGTCAAAGACGTACCTTTCTATAAAGGGTGAGGTGACTTCAAGAAACTGTTCCAATCAAACTGACGCAGACTTGCACAAGTCTTGGTTAGTAAGTACAATTATCTCTTCGGAAACTATTGCAAAGGATGTAGCCAAAAGGCTTCCAGTGTATTGGTATTCTTCTGTATGTAGAAATTAGAGCTGCCTGGACTTATTATTATTCAAAGCCAAAATATGTGACCCGTATATTAAAGGAGAAAGTCATGAGCAGTAACACTTTCTATTTGTTTGCACATTGTTTGCACTGAAAAACATCCGCAATGCAAAACAGATTTGGAGAAGTCTCGCCTGTCAGTTTTCCGGTGCCCAAGCCACTCAAAAATTGTAAAAAAAATTTAACTTCAGGACTTTGCCAAGAGTAGCTTCTACTGCTCTCAGAGTTGGACTAACGTCTTTGAGTGGGGAAAGTATCATGTGTTTTGAAGCTCACATTCAGCCCATAACACAGTTCTCTTCTGTAACCAAAGACTGTACCAAAATTGTGGATGGCTGTTCTTATCAAGCTGGAAACATTAACTTCCTGTAACAGCTGTGAGAGTCCTAATGACAGGAGACTTTAAAAACAACAACAACGAAAGACAGTATGTTTTAAGGGCTGATCAAAGCATGTCCCAGCCAATAGGAATCCTTAAAGCAGCTGCAATAGGAGTCAGATCAGTCCTACGCTTTCTCTGTTAGAGTCCTTTGCACAAGGAGCGTTCATGACTTAATTCCGTATGTCTAGCATTAGACAAATGGCCTCAGGAATTAATAAATAGAAAAGAGAAGGGTACAAAAGGTGTTAGAATAACTTTCTAGGGAATTATAAGGCAAGACTTGGGTGTAAGAGAAGACTGCAGACGTTCCCAATGTACGTACCGCCTACGTCCACAAACAGTTTAAATTTATTTTTGAGTCCTATCCACAATCCCCTAATATCCACCAACCGCACTGACAGAATTTAGGTGTCTCATGTCAGAATCCCCCACATGGTCTCCCAGCACTTCATCATTCCTTAAAACGCGGGCCTCCAAAACATTTCTTAAACATGAAAGAGAATGTCTCTGCCCATCTTGTATGTTTCCACAGGACAGACCAGAAAAAGAAATGAAGCGTGAGCAGAAAAGGAATTTATTGCTTTTTAACCTCTATTACTATGAATTAGAGGCACGGAAAGGGTCAGGACTTAACCCCCAGATAAAGACTTGCAAAATTTAAGACAGCTTCCTTTCTTCTGCCTTGTCTAATTAAGTTTGCTAGGTAACTGTAATATTAGGAGTATCTGAACCATAATCCAACACACATACACATTTTAATACTGGATGATTAACATTTTGCAGATGCTTGAGTCTTCATTTGCCAAAATTAGTTCTCACCTGTTTGCAGTTTTTTAACCTTGCTGCAGTTTGCATGCTACTTTCCTATAAAGGCACAGAAAAACCGATCTTAAGGTATTTACCAGAAAGCTCACAGTAAAACAAGTCCATACTTAATGGTTACAGCCAAAAGTCCAATGTAGATAGAAGCTGCTCCATATACTCAGAACAGAACCAGAGAAGAGACCTGACATTAGCTTCAAGTGCAGCTAATAGACAGAGTTCCCCATGGGACTTCCAGGGCAGTGCATTTAATTGCCCGTTCTATCAGCCTTAGAGAAAACGAAATGTTCCTTCCAACTGTGCCAAAGGGTGGGGGCCCAGGCAGAAGCCAAGCTTTTGGGTAGCTAATAGAAGATTAGAGGCACCAGATTTGTCTCAGTTCTGACCAGTTATTCTGCGAGGGCACAAAACATGCATTAACAAAAAGGTCTTCTGATGCTTTACCCACAGCTGCTTCCACATGGGCAAAGGGCCAGTCTCTCCCTCAAAAATATCAGAACTTTCACAGACGAAATATTTCGCTGTTATAGACCTACCATGAAGAGCCAGAGCATCCAGAGATTTCCACCTAAATCCATGTCATGAAAGTCACACATTCACACACAGCACTGTCACCCTGCGTACTCTTGCTCCTAAGCCAGCCAGAAACATTTTCTGATTTTAAAAATATTCCCTCCTCTCCTCATTATTTGACAATGCCTTAATCTTTGCCTCTGTACTCAATAACTTGGCCACCACAACAATAAGGCAACACGCATTCTCTCTCAGGCAACAAACAAGTCACTGACCCAGTGTTTTGTGTGGCAGGGAATGAAACTGATCGATTGACCACGCTGGCAACCAAAACAAACTTTTTACAGGTATGGCTTCAAAGTAGAAATTAAGGTACAGTATCTAGCTGCTAGTGAAGTGGTTTTCTTTGACTCACAGGGAAAAAGAAAAAAAATAATCAAGTGTAGCCGTAGTTCAGTAAAAGTTTTGAACAAGAGAAAAGCCCTAGATAGTTGTCTTCGGATTCTTCACCAGGGCAAACAGTGCTTCAAGGACAAGTAGGAAAGTAGCTTCTATTTGAGGCAACTTCATTATAAAATCATTTTTAATAAGCAATCTGAACAAAGAGAGGGAGTGCTCTTGCAGAGAAGCCCCCAAGGGATCTTTAAGGCTGCCCAGTAAAGTTATTAGGAGGTTACACACAGGGGACAAAACAGCTATTTTATTGGCCTCAGGGGACAGGGTTTAGTTTTCACC
Source organism: Vanellus vanellus (assembly GCF_965231255.1). Classification (NCBI taxonomy): domain Eukaryota; kingdom Metazoa; phylum Chordata; class Aves; order Charadriiformes; family Charadriidae; genus Vanellus; species Vanellus vanellus. The sequence goes on along the minus strand of NC_138916.1, from coordinate 6,469,826 downwards.
TGTTCTCTTTAGGCCTTGGTGCTAACAGCAGATCCTGTTAACCATCAGTTTTCTGCAGGCTCCTATTTTCTGATGGAAAAGCACCGTTTATTTACTTTAGCCAGCACATGAAACACGAGGTGAAGTAGACAGTACAAAGCACAGTAGATGTACTAAGTACTTATAAATCAGATAAAAAAAAAATCACAGTTATTTTACCTTTAATACCATTAAGCAAAATAACTAATAAACTTTGAGGAATCTTTAGCAGTGGCTATAAATAGAATGTGGAAAGTAAAATAAGATAAAAAGAGACATCCAGGTCTTGAATTCAATTAAGTGGCAAACAATATGCTTCTAGAACTTTGGTGAACAACATGGTATAATCATGTTGGTATAATCAAACCTTCCAATCGCAGTGTAAACTTGAAACATCAATGGACCACTTATCCCAGAGGTAAGTCTCCTTGAAGTGCACAGTCTAGATACTTCTCTAGATCAACACCTACTACAAAACGAGTGTAGGAATGGTCCCCGAGCTTGACGTGGGAGCGAGGGAAGGCGTTGGGATAGGTGCTCGGTGTGGGATCTCAGAGAGCAGAAGGGGTGGGTTTACTTCCACCCTTTGCCAATAAAGCTGCCAGCTCTTCAAGCAAATGCTTTTATTTAGTGATAAAAATTAAAATCACACGGTCTCCACTTAGTTTTCCAGCAGAAGCTCAGGTCACTAAAATCAGCACCTAACTTTGGAAACATTTCTTACCTTACAGAAGTTAACTGAAGGGATAATTTCAGTGTAAGGAAGGAATTTCATCCAAAATTAAGGCATTCATACAGGGATGCCTGCTGACATAACTGTTTAAGAAAAATTACTCTAGAATAACTATTTCAGTAAATCGCAAAAAGCAAAGAAGTCCCAAATCTGAAACAAAGGGCAAATATCTTAGAGTTACAAAGGAGTTCATCTATAGAGGGCTTTGGTATTAGTAGTTTCTGTTAAATCTGGATATATCTTGGGTTATGAAATTATAAAATATACAGTGCTGAACATGATACCCAGGTACACCTACTTGCATTACAAGCAAACGCAGATGATAAAGGATGAACAAAATTAGTCCGCAGATCACTAATGGTGGCTTTCTCACTGTTGTACCTACCACAATACAATCTACGAAGCACCGTTTCTGCCAGTATCACACATCATCAGGCAGTGACACAGAATAAAGAAATGAGTGTCAAAACCTGTGGTAGTTCAGGGAGTAGGTAACAACAAGTGGTAACGTGCTGAAATGTGACAGTCCACACCAAACTTGTCCAGGTACTGAGAAGGTATGGCTGCCCTGGCCTAATTCCACCTCAGGAAACAATGCGAAGTATTCTATACACATATGTATGAGATGTCTCTAAATTGGAGAGACATGGATTTGATGGATGGACCACTTGGTGGATAAGGAATTGGCTGGATGGCCGCACTCAAAGAGTTGTGATCAATGGCTCGACGTCAAAGCAGAGACCAATGATGAGTGGAGTTTCCTCAGGGGTCAGTACTGGGACCGGTGCTGTTTAGCATCTTTGTCAGTGACACAGACAGTGGGATTGAGTGCACCCTCAGCAAGTTTGCTGATGACACCAAGCTATAGGGTGGCAATCGACACGCTGGAAGGCAGGGATGCCACCCAGAGGGACCTGGACATGCTTGAAAAGTGGGCCCATGTGAACCTCATGAAGCTCAACCAGGCCAAGTGCAAGGTCCTGCACCTGGGTTGCAGCAATCCCAAGCATAAATACAGACAGGGCAGAGAATGGATTGAGAACAGCCCTCAGGAGGAGGACTTGGGGGTGACAGTTGATGAGAAGCTCAACATGAGGCAGCAACGTGCGCTTGCAGCCCAGAAAGCCAAACACATCCTGGGCTGCATCAAAAGCAGCGTGGCCAGCAGGGCGAGGGAGGGGATTCTGCCCTTCTGCTCCGCTCTGGTGAGACCCCACCTGGAGTGCTGCATCCAGCTCCGGGGCCCCCAACATAAGAAGGATATGGACCTGTTGGAGAAGGTCCAGAGGAGGCCACAAAGATGATCAGAGGGCTGGAGCCTCTCCTGTGAGGACAGGCTGAGAGAGTTAGGGTTGTTCAGCCTCAAGAAGAGAAGGCTCTGGGGAGACCTTATAGCGCCTTCCAGTACCTAAAGGGGAGCTATAGGAAAGCCGGAGAGGGACTCTTTATCAGAGAGTGAAGCAACAGGATGAGGGGCAATGGTTTTAAACTGGAAGATGAGAGATTTAGATTAGATATTATGAAGAAATTCTTTACTCTGAGGGTGGTGAGTCACTGGCACAGGTTGCCCAGGGAAGTTGTGGCTTCCCCATCCCTGGAGGTGTTCAAGGCCAGGCTGGATGGGGCTTGGAGCAACCTGGTCTAGTGTAAAGTGTCCCTGCCCAGCCCAGGGGGGTTGGAACTAGCTGACCTTTAAGGTCCCCTCTAACCCAAACCATTCTATGATTCTGTGAAGCTGAACTTCCCAACATCTTAACTGATCAGACTGCTATGAATGGAGAATGAGATGCACATTTTGAATACCATTTTGCAGCAGCCTTTAATGCTTGACTTTCTTGAGTCAGAATTTTAGGAAAGACTAGTGAGTGGCAAAGTAGTACAACTAAAAAGTTCCATTACCAATAAGGGAAATCCTTATCATAAAGGCATCAGAGAACAAATTGGGCCGGTAGGTCTTAAACTTCCCTGAAAACTGAGCTGGATCAAGTATAGGAAGTGAGGTACTTGGCAATCCATCACTGGGATTGCCCAAAGAAACACAAATGGCGGTAATTTAGTCTAAGTACATGAACTAGGCAGTTGTCAAACAGTTTTGGACTCAGCTCACAAAGGGCCACCATCCACACTGTTTGACAGCGATCTGTAGGTGCGCTGTCACTGGAAAGTTAAGAGCAACGAAATACTACAGAAATTGAATACTACACACTTCAGGATTGAGCATAAACCAAAGTCAGTAATGCCAGGTCCTTTGCAGCCTTCCACTCCCCAGAATTTCAGATCTTTGTTATCACTGATACAATGATGCCTGTCTGAATTTGCAAAAAGGCTGACGCTGTGTATCAAAGTTACCATTCACTTTCTATTCAGAACGTGAAACACGAGAGGAAGAAGGCTGTATTACAAATATTAGTGCAAACTAAATGACCAGAAAAGAATCTAAGTGTCAGTCATATCTTTCTTGAGTCAAAAAAGAACCGAAACACCAAAAGTCCCACTTTTGAGCGTGGAAGGATGCGAGCGTGTGAAGGATTTTGAGTGTGGAGGAAGATGAGAGGGGACTTGGCTTCTGCCATCTGACTTAGCGACGCTAAAGGTTACATAAAGTGATGGTTACAAATAGCTGCCTGAGCCCAAGTGGGAATAGTTCTACAGACAGACAAAAGGCATGAATTTTTTTCTTCAAAAGCCTGTTCAATCTACTGAGGGAAAAACCGCATTTTGGGGTGGACAAAATTTATTCCTTTAGTGATGCTTGGAAAAGTATTACACTCCTTGTTTAAAAATGGCAGGTTTTGTAATGCTTAAATTCCGATAGAGAGAGGATGTGGAGAAGCAGCTAATGAAAAAGAGTACTTGGATAATATCAGTTGTATCAAGAAGAGTGAAAATCTCTCAGGTTTTATTTAGCTAGTTGCATTAGGGAAGACCTGGTTCTTCAGCACTGTATTGCATGTGTACGAATGCTGAACTACCATTCGACTCAGAAATGACCTAAGCACCTGTCATCAGCCCAGTACTTCAATTTCAACTGACAGAACACTTTTGTCACAGTCTAATGCCAAGAAGGGGGTAAAATAAACCCAAAATCTCAAACAATAAAACCAGGAAGAATGCAGTAGTGGAGAAAGGCCACCACGGATTTCAAAACCTGCACAATCAAAATGGCTATTAGGATGAAGTCTGAAAAGGATTAATCTCACGTTTCAAAATGCATACTGTGTCAAACTTTCTGGCATTATACTCCACCAACTAAGTCAAAAGGTCATTAGACGTTAAGTGCTAGTTTACAGTCAGTCAACACCCTCATATGCCATACATTGTAAACTTGGACTGAGAAGACTTCATCTGTATTTCTAAACAGCAGTGCAGAAAATGTATATACACTTCACAAAGTGTTTGTGAGAATGGTTTTTGAACTTTCTTTGCAGAAATCCTAGTCTATGCAACTTAATTTGGATATGCTATATATACTGATACAGAGCAATAGGCAAACCGTAGATCGATTTGATACACAAAAACTCCTTGCCATTTTTAGTTGATATCAACTCAGATTTGAGTTGCAATTTTTGCATTTAGGTGTTTATATAAAATTATTTTTTTTTCTGAGACATTCCAAAACTGAATCTTGATGTCTACTTCTTCTGTTCAATAATAAAAAAATTCCAGGCAATAAGGAGAAAAAATGCTTATCATGCGTGATGCTGAAATGCCAAAGACGCACAGTTTACATTAATTCCTGCTCTATGAGAATTTGTCATAACAGGATTGAATTCTAAAAGAACTTCAACCAAAACTGAATGAAAACGCATACGTATTTGTTAGCAAACGTAGCCTGCATTTTCATCATGCCAATTACAGCATATTGGTCCTTCTATTTTAATCCTTTCTTAATGGGCAAGCTTATCTTCCCATTATTCAGGGAACTTTTTTTCTTCATGCTTCAGCAATTGCATGACAACTGATTAACGAATCGGGGAACTACTCTTTGACAGTTCTCTTAGAATAGCACAAAGTTCTCAACACAGAAGACGCTGGGACCCTAATTTCTGTCTTAACTAGATTAAAGGCCATATATGGTGAACAGCAGCTAATCATCTAACACAGTTGATGAGTGCCTCTTTTTTCCATCATAGGCCAAACATGGCATCCACTGAGATATAAATGATGATAACTCTTTATCAGTCTGGCATGGCTTAAGAGCACATTTTCTACACTTTTTAGGTCTGTGGTTACTATTTAATCTTCCCCACAAAAAGGGTCGAGTACTGGAACTGGAGATGCGACTCCTCTAGCAGGTCAGTACACAGCACTGCTGTATACAAAATATACAGGGTGATTTCAGCTGATTTCCAGGTGGATTGTTACAAACCACCACGTACAGCCATTAGCCTCTGTACAAGAGAGGCCCGAGACTGAGCTAGCACAAATACCGAATTACTTACCACCTCTAGAGAGGGTGGTCGCTCCAGGCCAGGGTTGAGCTCATGGGCAAGGCTGTGCAAGGAAGCTGTCTGTACAATGCCTGGCCTGCGGATATACAGAGGACTTCAGTCTCCTGTACCGTCAATCTCAGTCAGCATGAGCTCAAATATTCACCAAAAACGTATGGGTCAAATTCTGCCCTCAGATGCCTAGCTGTAGCTCACATTAAGTTCAATGGAAACCATATATGCATTCAGCCAAAGAGGATCTGAGCCTAAGAATGCATAAAGCGGCAAGCCCGCTTAAGCAGAGGAGGACCATCATACTATAAAAGTTTGTGGCATTTAACTTTTAATTCAAAACTCATAAAAATCAGTGTCTCATTTGAAATTCTGAAATCAAGCAACTGTATTTGTAACTCTATAAGGTGAGAATTCATAATCTCAAGTCAGATTTTTTTTTATTACACTAATATTTTAAAACCAGGAATGAAATAAGAATGAAATTAATGTAAGACACTTTATGACACCACTTTAACGCTAGAAGCCACGGAGAACATTCTTCAAATGCATAACCCTGTTAAATGCATATACCTTTGTAAATACTGTGCAGCCTACCACCTGTTTTGTTAGAAGGCTTTCATGAGACTAATAGCCCCAGCTTTAGGCTACTCCGGTTTCAGATCCTGGGCAAGTACAATTCCTGCACTACCAGACTTCCAAACCTCCACAGTATCAGAAGAATCTCAAGGTATCTCCTTCGGTTACAAATGTTACACGGTAACATTTTCTTGGAATTGTGCTTTTATCTCACTGCATGGTAGATGAGTTGATCCCCGATAATGATGCCTTTCAAGAAGATTTGGAATAAACGTATACATAAGTAAATGCACACATCCACATCCATTTCCAAGGTTGCCGTTTATGAGGACTGTTTGTTTATACAGTTGAGAGCAAAACAATACCGCCCTCATTTTCATCAAGAGCTCCTTAAGCACAAGCACAGAATGATTTACCTTACAGATTAATGCATAGGAAGGGACAGAAGACTTTCAAGTAAATAATTTATTTGTATTTGAATCATACTGCATATAGAACAGACATATAAAAGTACAACCATTCTTCTCACCTATATTTTCTGGATCCGTTACTTATCAGCTGGCTGTAAGGTGTACATACTAGAATGAGGAATTCTGCCTTTCTTCACAACTTTCTTTTTCTGCCCTCTGACTTAATACATATGCAAATACACACACACACGCATTGTATATCCATTTAGATGACATTTCAGGTGAGGACTGGAAAAAAAACCTGCAGAAAACCCACCACAATTTTTAAAACGGAGCCTTCTCAGACCAGACCAACACATAACAGTCTGAGCGCCACAGCACAGCCTTACATGAATTCTATTTGTAAGAGAAGGCCAAATCAAAAGGTATTACTTACATGTATGAGTCTTCTTTGTTACAGAAATACCTGTAGGGAAGAAATGATACAAATGTTAGCAAAGCAACCACTGAGTAAATTCTTTTGATGTGTATTTCATCATTAAACTATTTTATTTCAGACACACAGCGGCCACTATAAAAGAAGAATGAAAATTGCAATGACCTGTACATTAGAGGTGGGAGGAGCTCCCTTCTTTGCATGCAGACTTTAATGGTACATTCTCTCCTTATACCTCATCAATAAATATTTCAACATGTATCGCTTAAATTTTGTTGTTGGAATGCATATCTAGATGCTGCTTTTTTAAGACTGAAGCTGATGCAAACAGAAGATACCAACACCACTATGGAAGTCCCCTTCTATTTTCCACGGTTAAAAATTTTCCCACACTCATATTAACTAGTGCACATCAAACTTCCCAGACAGAACAGATTTGAGCCGTGCAATTCAGTTGCTATGTTGTTAAGTTCAAGTAGTTCCTTGACTGCAAGCTGTAGCTTACGCTCATTAAAACCAAATGAACAGCTCTCTCAATAGGAGTATTACTTGCCACAATTCCAAGCCAGACGCAAATATCTACAAGCTGTTAAATGTATACTTTGTGAAGCACTAAAGATGGTTTTATGCTAGGCAGGCATGTGGCGGTAATCACCAACAATGGTCCAGTGCCAGTGAAATTGGAGAGGCATTTTAAAAAAAGCAACAGAATGAACGGAACGAGGCAAAATTCATAATACCAAATAAAGATAAAATTAACTCTGTTAAATGTCATCAGAATTCATGCTTGAATACGAACGATATTGTCTCCACTTTCGTAGATAAATGGTGCTGTACTCAGACCCCTCAGTATTTTAAACTTCACTCTCCTTGGGGGGAATTTTATGAGAAAAGAAAGATGTTACTGGAAGCAGTACAAGTATTTGAAAAATTTAATTTGTGATTAAGGCCTTCAATAAAATTTTGGGATTGGAATTGTTTGCCTTACTATTCAGGAAAGACAGACAGACCCAAATCTCCTTAGCTACCCTCCTATTTCTTTAACCACCTCTTCAAAAAAAAAAAAAATTATTTCAGGCTTTTTTGTTGTGGAACATCTCAGGGAGGCAGTAGGTTATAATAATTCAGAAAAATATAGATACCTTATTTGCAAATTTAGAACCAACTTCCAAAGCCAACAGATTTTAAACTATTCATGTTTTTAGTAGATACATAAATCCACAATGTCAACCCCAAATATGTAGCTATCAAGTTTGACATAAATGTCATGAGGATTTTTTGTTAATTGCACTTGTGTTGCTATTGGCCTTTTGGTCTTGAACCACCGAGTTCTACAAGTGTGAGCACTGGAAGCTTTCTTTTCCCCGAAAAGAAAAGCTGAGAGGCTCCAGGCTCTGGGAAGAGAAGTTCTGAGCAATTCATTTGAATAATTTTGTAAATGTGAGACACTGGTAAGCAATTTGCGAAAATCAGAATACTAGAACTTGATTATGCTCGTGTACTGACTTAAATGGAAAGGTCCCGGCCAAATCCGCACATTCCTTGTGCTAGGAATGAAGGTTGTAGCCTCAAACTGTAGAGCCAGGGTAAGCAATAAGAACAAAAGAAAAAAACCCACACCACCACCACCACAACCTTTTAGCTACATAAGTAGCTACTACAGGGGGCAAATTCATCCTTTAAATTTGTATTTTGTAAGAGCCGGCTTTCACGGATTTTCATTCCAGTCCAATCGTTACTGGACGGCTCAGAGTAGGTGAACGGGCCAGGACAGCTGCGTGTGCCAAGGAGGTGAGCGTTATTACAGGAACGATAGCTTAGGGCAAGAAGAGTGGCAGAGTGAGAAGCCGCAGAGAGGTCTGAAGCATCTACATGAAAATGCACGAACAGTATCTTGTGCACTCTTTGGTATGAGTGCAAAACCCCCTCTCTAGTTTTTTCCAAAGGTCTGCCTTACCCTTTGAATTTGACATTCCAGCTGTCACTAGAACTTTTGTTCTTTCCACCAAGGAAGAGCATTTTTGCTGCTGTTTGACTTCTGGAGTGACCACTGAACAGCATGTACAGCTCCCGATAGAGTCTTCATCACCACGAACTGTCCTAACATTCCCTTGGCAGAAGTACTCACCGCACCCTTGCCTATCTGCCCAGCTCCTACAGTTTTAAGGGTGGTTTACGGAACAGGAAATACAGAGAAAAAGGTCTTAAATCCGAACACCATTTGCAAAACTTCCTCTCCCAACACTAGTGCTAATAAATGGAAACATCAGTGCTCTTTCAGCATTATGGGAGCCATATGTGTACTTTTCTCAGAAAATAATGCTTTCTGTAAAATCACTTTGAACAGAAGGTGCTTATGCTGTCACTTCTGATTACTCACAGCCTCTTCACAATGGGATTTGCCACAGCGCAAAACAGACTTAGCTGTATTCGCTGACTGAGGGCCTACTTTCCCCTGATACATGAAACAGTGATGGAAATATTAGTGCTTATATTTTTCTACCTTTTTTTTTTTTTTTTAATATGAGACGAGTGGTGGGTTTTTCCAATCAGATGTTTCCACAATAATTACTGATTACCATCTGGTAAGGCCTTTTAGCTGTTTTATGCAGATATTTTTAGATAACCTTTTTGAACAACAGCTTAGAGGTAGGCTTTTTTGCATCTTCTTCATAATTACACTGGTAGATGCAGTGAAACCAAAGTATTTTGCTTTGAACTAACAGTGCAGTGACTAACTGCAATCTGGTGGAACAAGGATAAATGGTGCCAGCGAGTTCAATAGGATTAGATTTAAATTAATCAGGAATCTTTACTTACGTTAAAATGAGTTGTGAATTTTTAAGAAGCCTTCCCTTTCACACCAGTAACTCTAAGTGGCAAGAAAAACTAAGCAAAAAAATGTACCAGCATATCCAAACAGTTACTTAGGTTAGATACATTATAACTAGTGCTTTAAATATAAATTTTAAGTATGCAACACATTCCTACATCATTGCGGTCAGTTTTAGTTTTAATGCAGGAAGCCAATGACTCTGCTATTCGGAACATTCAAGAAGTATAATAATCACCTAGAAATGAGTGTGCTATGACACCCAACCCCCCCCAAAAAAATCAGTCTGGAAACTACTTAATGTAAAAAGGGGGAGTTACAAGATCTTTGGCTTTCTTTGGGCCAGGGCTAACTCCCTCTTGCATGTATGTTTGAATGCCTTTCCTATGAGCCGTGTCCTAGAAGTCTTACAAAGACTTATGCATCAGTTCTTTTGAAATCAACAGGATCTCTTGAGAAACTAATTCTGCAAGTCCAACATACATCAGTAATTTTCTTCACAAGATGAGGCACGATCTGGGACTGGACCATCAGTTTACATAGATTTGAGTAGACCCTATATGATAAAACCTAAACCTAATACACCACTGAAAGACAAAGCTTTAATTATTTTTAATGTGGAGCACAAAGAACCTACTGATTCCTTTCAGAATGTTACTTAATGTAAAATCCCATTTTTTAATGCCTCATTTCAAAATGTAATAGACCGGAGTAATATGCGACCGCTTGCCACTATCAGCACTACGCTAAACAGCCAGCTTTCCATTCTTATTTAAGAAATAAAAAAAAAAAAAAGAAAGAAAGGAAGAAACACCCCTAACTTCAGCGTTGCTAATACAAAAAGACTTCCTGACTTAACCAACTAGACTTCAAAGTAAAGCAAAGGAAATGTCATGAAAATACCACAATATATCACTGCCATGGTTATCAGTGAGTGAAAGTTTCAGTATTACAGTTATCACAGAATTTATCACTTCAGCAGTGCAATTTGACATTCCTGATCAACACCAGATCTTAAACAAATTAACTTCTTAGACTTTTCATTGTTGCTATGCAATGCTCTTTGCAACAACAATCGGGGTTTTTTTTCAAATTAAAAGAATTCATACACCATTCCCTTTCCCCCTCCCACTAACAATATGTAATTTGCCATGATGGGTGGTATTTACAAAAATAGCTTTTTGGATGCAGTGAACTTTGAAAAGAGTATCTACCAACAGAGACAGGATATTCTTTTGCAAGCGGTTAGCCTGACTGACCTTCGCTAGTCAACTTCAAATAGAGATAACAATGTCTTCAAGTACAAAAAGAGACTCAGATATTTTATACATCATAAGCTATTTCTCACAGTTGCCCATCCAAATAAAGAAGCATAATGAAACACTGCTTACTCTGGGAACCCAGATCCCTGCTGCTGTTGTACAGTTGTCAACTTCCCATATTTCAAGGGGGAAACATACTTTGATGTACAGAAAGATAAGTAAAAAGTCCCTGTCTGGCAGAATACATTACTCTGCAAAATATCAGAGGAGGATATTCTTGAGTGCAATTTTCTTAAACCTCCAAGAAAACTTCCTCAGAAGTCTGTATGGATAAACACGTGCATCACTGGCAAAGCTCATAACTAATCTCCAGGACTTCTGTTAAGCTTTGCTTTTTGTGCCAAGATCAGGCGATTAACATTGGTCTGATGACAGTATATCTATGTAGATGGTATATGTATATGATACTTCTCTCGTGCGGGTGTGTGTATCTATCTATCTATCTATCTATTTTACTTTTTTCTACCCTCCCCTCCAGCCAGCATTATAACTCTCGTGTGTTTTGGAACTCAGTCATTTTATGATGGATTGGAAGTCTTGAGGGGGGAAAAAAAAAAAAAAGTTAAAATTTTAAACTCTAAGCCTCCTGCCTGACATACTATGTAAAATCAGAAAGAAAGTGTATTACAAGCTTGGATCCTACTGTGTTTCATCCTGTCACTCCACAGCTTTTTGACTCTGTCACTACACGAAGCTAGCAATTAAGGTGGAAGATTATATGTAACACTCGGGCACTTGCAGAGAACCTACCAAAGCAGAATAATAGATTTGAGTGTATTCAGAAAGGAGTTCATTCTTTTAGAAATTTTAATAATGGTTCATATTGAAGTCTGTAAGGATCTCTGGCTGGAAGGAATTTTGTGATCTATGTAGAACGTTGCTTGTGGTGACCAAGGTAAAAATAACATACATAGAAGTACTGTAAATACAACTTCAGTGAATTTAACCAAACAAAATGATGTTGCAAAACAGTGTTCTTGTCTAGGACAGAAGAGCTGCTAATGATGATCAGCACACATTACTGAAAGTGCTCCGAGTAATTTTAGTATTTTCTTTCAAAAATTGCTAATGGACAGTAATGCTTATAGCTCGCTCAAAAGAGAAATAAATTATGTGCTATAGTAGCAAGGATCAAGGGCAACATCCACTCGGCATGTAAGAACAAGGAACATTTCCATAACTATGAAAAAAAAAAAAAAAAGAAAAAAAGGAAGAAAGTAAAGCTCTTTTTTTAAATATGAAAAAAAACCCTTCAAACCTGATGAACACAATTTTTTAATATAATATTAGTTTTTCCCAGACTTGTTCACAGCTTTTACTGAAAAGGAAAAAGCTCACCATGCGAAACAAGGGTATTTCAGCAGGTCTAGATCATTCTTTTGTTCTCAAGTCCATAGGCATATACCAAAGTCCCAGGAATCAAGATTAACCTAAATGCTTCAGTACTGAAGAAAACCAACCTTGCTCTCCTAAGATTCACAGCTGTTTCTCACACATAAATTCTACCAGAGCATTATTCAGTTTTATTTTTGAGGTGTTGCTTTAGTCTTACTCCTAAAATCATATGGTTATATCAGAATTAGCTACAGAAAATTTTCCATAACACAATGGTTTTACTTTCTGGTCAAATACGGATGCAAGATATTTAAGACAAACGTTAAAAGAAACAAGGATTAAAAAAAAAAATGTTTTGACGTTATTTTATTGACATAGATGACCTTTTTAGCCCTTGCAACTCAGACAAGCTTCCTGATTCTGAGTGACTTGCTGCATCATCTAGGCATTTTATGACTTCATTTTTCAGTAGCTGACAGCCTCCCCTGCCCAATACCCCTTAAAATGACAGTAACACCTGTGAAAACATGCATACAAACAGTTGTTTCAAAGTTAGAGTATCCATAAGAGAAAAGAGCACTATCATGACTTGTCATCTGTGCAATTCTCCGTTAAAAGAATTCCCTGTTCTAGATTTTTCCCAAATAAAACATTCTTAACAAACCCCAAACTGATTGCAAACCTCTGATGCCAAAGCTGCTCCAAAAGAACAAGAATTTAAGAAACAAATTCAGGACCTAAGTGTCTGTGTTTAAGGCTGAGATGACGATATTGTTGTTATTATAGATGGACTTACTGTTAGCCCCAAATTAAAACACTAACTTCTCGTTTGTGATTAATAGTGAACAAACCATTTCCCCCTTATATCATTCCGGACAACTGACCATATGCAACTCCTTGTTTCAAATCTTCCCATAAACAGCCTGTTCACAGCTGGTATGGAAACCTTGGATTGATACTCATTTGGTGCCGGACTGAAGAGTCACCTTTTTACGTGTGGATCTCTCACACACAAATAGTTACTAGGTGCTGGCACCATACGTGACTGCTGGAACACAGCGATGACCTTTTTTCTCTGATGTGAGATTAAATACTGAACAAATCTGGGAAAATTACTAACAAAACTCTTAATTGTAAAGACTAAGATCTTCAACCACTTCATTCCTGTACAACTTCACTGAAGGTCCCTCTGAGCTTTAATGTTTCTTTTGTCCTCGCAAATAAAGAGTAGCTTAGAGTGGGAGAAATGAAATGAAGAATCTTCGTTAAATAGCCATTACGTTCTTACCTGACGAATGAGCAGGCTAAATATCCATCCAACATTTGTAGTGTATTTCACACATTTAAAGTCAAAGATAGTTCAGACCTGTATTTAAGAGTGTATTTCCAGCAGAAGTCATTATAGAAAAACCGTGAATTAGCTTTGTTTTTAATGACTATCAGTTACACAATTGACCGAGCAAATCACAAAGTAAGGATTTCAAAATAGTCTTGCGAGCAACACAGTTACACTGAGAGAATCGGGCCAAATGTACAAAGCTGCATAAATCCAAGCAAGCCCCAACAGTTCTTGAAATAGACTACAAGGTGTAACAACATTTCTTAAAAACTGCCACAGACTTTCTTCGCATTGTACATTTCTACTTAGACCGCGAGCCTTACTGCAAATCACCGTTTTACATAGTTTTAACAGTGCGAGGCGAGCATTGCCACAAGCATGGCCGACACCACCCCTGTAAGCACTACGCTTTTCTTCCCGGTGACATTCAAAGAAGAGAGTCTCCTTCAGCAAAAGGCTCTGTCCTATCAGCACGCTAATGGGAACAATCCGTTTAACTTGCACTAGGTATACAGGCAAGAAGCTCTGTAGTGTGCATTGTTTCCTGAGGGGAATCAGTCCTCACAGCCGGCCCTCCCTACCCTCTGATTCATTGACTACAGTTCTACTTTCTTTCCGCTTAGTGCGATCTCGGAGAAAGAAAACATCCCAGTAGATGCGGGCCATGAAATGAGCGGCACCATTTCTGCAAACTGCCTGCCTGTTGATACTAGGGAGAGTCGAACAGCACCATCTGTAAAAGCAGCGAGTTTGGCAAGTGCGTGCGCACACATGTACGTGTAGGGGACACCCCACAGCCCTACTACATAGCACGATTGTACAGGTAGGAGTATAACTTTCGTCCTCCAGTACGAAGCATAAAATTTTACATACATACATACATTTTACTTGGCTGCTCTCCCAGACCTACCATATCTCAGGCACCTCATCCCAAGAATACTTTTGAGGTAATTTCAAAGCAACGTCTTACTTAAACAACGCACTCTCCAGTCTTAGACGAGACTTTCAGACCACCTTGCTTGAGACTACTGGCAACTTAACATTTAAAAGCGTGAGCCAGGCCTCAAAGACCTCACGGTACTTTCATAAAATCCAGAGACTTATCAAACTACAAATAAAAACTGAGGGTGGGAGCTACTGCAGTCATTTCTCCAGGTGTCCTTAGAGCAAAACTGAAATTCTCACAGAGAGGCCCAGGAGCTGAGATATTGGCTGAGATAGCAACCACAAGGCTGCAGCGGTCCTCATTATACCAATTCTCACCTACAGGCAGTTCTTCAAGATGGGAGATAAAAGAAGCCTCAGTGCCCCAATTCTGTGCCTTCAGGTAGCTAGGACTTCATTTTCACACAGGCTGCTAAAGCTCTTTCACATACGTAAACCAAAACAAAAATGAAACAAAACCCAAACAACTATCAAATGTGCAGCTGTCGTCCTTGTTTCTTACGTTTTGTGCAATAGGAATTTATTCTTTTGAAATATTGCAAAGTTAAATACACTGGGTTATGATTTAAAATGATCAGATGGATATTATTATTATGTCAGGGAAGGGAAAATAATGGGTTTCTATTTAGAACACATTTTAAGATATAATCATAGATTATTTTTCTTCTTACTCTACCCTATGATATCTTTCAATAAAATCTGTTTATTTAAGAATATGTCGTTTTATCTTCTATGTTCTCACTGACGCTACAGGAAAAAAAAACAATTAAATCCTCTCAGTATTTCCATGACCGGAAAAAACCAAAACTGTTCATGAGCTGTCCATAAGTAGAATATGACCATAAAACTCTGGAAGCTGTATACATTCATAAAATACGACAAAAGAAACCCCCCAAAAGAAATACATTTCCTTAATTCATGCATTACTGATCCACTGTCACTGTAACACAAGTGACAAATATTTGCCAATCACAGAACCAAGTCTTGTTGAACATTAAGCTGTTCATAGTACCACTGTAGCATACACAGTTTGATATGGCAGAATCTATTTGAAATAGCATTAATACGCCACAAAAGATTCTCTACATTTTACAGAATGAATGTACATTCTGGAAAGCAGTCTTCTGCACTAGTTACACACTTCTCACCCAGCTGCCCTTTCTATAGCTTACATTCTAGTCTAACTTAAACTATTAAAAGTCATCACTCACATGTGTCTGTACACACTCTGGAATTATCTTTGTCCAGTTCTGTCTCATACAATTACGGAGCATTTCTTTGTATTTCTTTCGGACAAGTATCAGCAGTCGCAATGTCAATTCTTTCCATCATCCAGATTTCCACTTAGAATAACTATGTGCATTAAAACTCACTTAACGTTACATCGCTTGAGATGGGAGTGACTTGTCAGCATGAGGTAGGCTCTGCGTGTCAGTCTGCCACCAAAGCCCAAGGATTCTTCAGGTGAAAGGAAACAAATGATATAGCACCATGTTCTGACGTATACTTTCACAGGAATACATAGTTTTAAATAATTGCATGTACGTATCTCTTTTTTAAAAATTAACCCAAAATCTAAAAATACATGAAAAGGGCAGAACTGTTTTGAACTTCAGGAATCTACCTCTATGCATCTATCCTCTTTTTTACAAGAGCTTAAATCAAAGCTGGCATCTAAAATACCCGGTTAGTAGGTATGCTGCAACATGCCCTGCCGGTTAGTTACATCAAAGTATTCTCCTTCCTTTTAGTCTTAGTCATATATGCTCACTTCTCTTGAAATTAAGAGATCATCAAGACTCCTGACATTTCAAAAATTCAAAAACTCATTACCAGCTCAAATGGCAGTCTTAACTGCCTGGTTCTCAGGAATAACCATGAAAAGAGTGTTCACAGGTGAGTGCTTTCAAATAAGCAAAATCTACCTAATTAAAAAGTATATATAACAATTCTTCTAACACCTTTCTACAAAAAGTAAAATCTGTACACTCATCAGTAAGAGAGATAACCACCTACAATTTATTCATGTATTCAAAGCACAGTAATTCTTTTGCATGGCCAAATCAAAACGCTACTTGTTTTTGCCCCTTAAAGCCAGTGGCGATTGTATATGGCAGGCAATTTCTGGCACATGGAAGTCCTCACAGAAACCCAGTATTAGGGCATGAAGTACGCTCTTAATCCACGCCAAAACAAAATTTCAGCTTCAGAGAATTTTAACTGCTGGATAAAGTAAGGACAATGGACAAAGATTACTCTTAGTGTCGCAAAGACGCCAACGTGAAGAGCACCTTGCTACTAAGTTTTGCCTGAGCCACATTCCAATGCCTTTAAGCTGTTCCTACTGTCCTACCACAAATGCTGCTTGGTCAACTCTGTGGCGACGGTCACTTCTAATAAAGAACAGACGCATCCGTGGACTATTCAAACGTACAACTCTGATGGCAGGGGAAAGGAGCTGGTCAGGTTGTAAGATTGGGATGAAAAAGGATATAGGGAAGTTACGAAGTAATTGGAACTTGCTATATATTTTGTCTGAAAGATGGCATTTTGACTAGCACAATCCCCCCTGATACAACACAGCTATGGCTTCTCTGCTGAGCTGGAAGAACCGGCACGGGGGAAGGACACTATCAAGTGATTTATCAACCCCATTTGCTCTGACATACAAGTCGCTCTGGGAGATCTGCGATCCAAATATAGACACAATAAAGTCCAAGTTAACTTTTGAGAACAAGCAGGAATATCATACAAGGTGATACGCTCGCAAGCTACAAGCACTTTTTTTTTTTTTTTTTGGTCAATTCCTCCTCCAGCAATCAACCTTTGCGATAGCACTTGACCGAGTAACTTCTGTGATTGACTATAGGTAGAGTTGTAATGTTTGCTAAGATGTCAGCAACTTTGTGAAAAAAATACATGTGCATTCAGGCAAACCCCCAAATGCTAAGATTTATCCCAGACCAAAAAGCAGGCAACTCTACCGTGGGTACTTTTTTTGTTTTCCTTGGTGTTACTGGCTTGCCTTTTTTGCAGTACTTAACATCATCAAGTTAGTGCTTATATATCCTCAAAAACCAAACACTCTCTGCAGTTTGCAGACAAAGAAACAGAAGCTAAGTAGTTAGGTAACTACAAGTCACGTACTCATAAACTGGGTTGCCAGGCTCATAGCAGCACTCTTCATTCAAACACTCCCCAAGCAAGGATTTTCTCACTGCGTCTTTCACAAACAGTTCATGACTTCATCAATACGACTGAGACATCACAAGATAAGCGGTATAATGTGGCCGAGGACCACAATTTGAATGCTGCATCTCATAGTGTAACCCATATATATTTTAGAAATGAAATCGGGGCCTCCATTCTAAAAGTAGTTCATGTAATAATGCACTAAGGTCACATTATCGTATGTATAGGTGCTCTGATCTCACCATGAATACACAGAAAATAAATGCTTCCTAAAGGTTTTTCAAATCATCCTATAGCATTGAATTGATAATTCCACACTGACTACAGGGAATTCAGTGTTGTTTTGTGGATTTCTACAGGATTCAAAATGACAGCTGTCTCATAAGGTAGCTAGTTTAAGAAGCCAAGAAGCAAGTTTATCAGGCTGACCGAATTCCTTGGTTCACCCTAATGACTTTCATCTACTTAACACCTTGGATGAGTTTGGCCCATTGTGCATCAAATGAAGCCAACTTTGGATATCAGGTTCTTACTATAACTGGAGGATTATTATAAGTTTAATTGAAAGGTCATCAATATTTTTAATACAGAGCATATTTTCTTTGCTCAGTTGTTCTGCAAAGTATTTATAAGGTAACATTTTTGATCCAGAAAAACGGATTCCTTACACATTACTTCATTTATCCCAACTGAATACTTTAGCTGCAACGTGCTTGTACATTTGCCTTTCAGTACTCTTCTGAGACTGACTGTGGCAAAAATTACACTTTTTTCAAGCAGTCTCCTATCATGGTAACTTTTTTTTTTATTATTTCAAAATATACCGAGGTTGAATCTCAACTTTTCATTGCTTTGCTCTCCTGAGGAAAAGAAATAAGATTCTATTATGTCGTCTTCATCAGCTTCGATGAATGAGGGGAAAATAAGGAGAGGGATGGATTTGTGCTAGAAGTTCATGCAAAATTTGAGACTTGAATATAGCACAAGTAGCACTTCAACACTTCAGACTCCTTCAGTGCCGAGACCCCTGGAGAGTTGAGTTTAAATCACTAAACTTATTTCAGGAAAGGGGAGAACACTCTGGAGAAAAGTCTGTCGACTCCAGCAAAATTAATAAACTGGTTGCTCCTGATGTGAACTACATTTCTTGACAGGAGTTTGACAAATTTTTAATTCCCTCTTAGCTAGCTTGTGAATACTGCACTTGTTGCTCCTTTTTAGCAGTTGTTTAATACTACAGCACAATAGAAAAATTGCAAAATTTCACTCACCGTGTGCTTTCAGTGCCAGTTATAAGTGATAAAGGAAAACTATGACCTTCCTCAACATCTGTCAAAAAGGGCGGCCTACTACTGCACCATTTATGATGTTCATGTACAGAAAAAAAAAAAGTTTAATCCCTATAAGATAGTTTTTCTTTAAAGAAATCAGAATTAAGAAATTGAAACAGATCGCAAATAAAAACTCCGTAACAGCATGCATTTGTAACTAAAGGCAGGGGCTATTTTTTTTGTCTCCTATGTGCTACAAATCTAAACAGAATTAGTGAAATTTATTTTTCATCTAACTGCATTCATCTAGCATAATTACAGCTCAAATTTGGTTGGACACTCACTTTTCAGAGTATTTCTTTTCTCCTCTTATTAAAGACCATTGCTGTTTCGCTTCCATGTGTTTAGGATGCCAGTGTTTTGCAGTGCTCACTGCACTGCTGTGATGGTTGGTGATGCACAGTACAGTCAAAACCTCAGCAGATCCCTGTACTCAGGCACTAGTGGAAAAGCTCAATTCCTTCAGCTCCAGAATTTTAATGCAGCTCATAATATATTTATAAATTTTAAGTAATAAAGTAAGGGGTTAATATTCCCTTGACCTAAAGTATATGTTAGAATTTATATACTAATAATGCTTACGAGATATCTGAATTACACTAAATAAAGCCATAGAACAAATTAGAATGGAGTCCATTTGCTTTTTATAACAGATACTAAAAAGTGGTATTTACCATCTCAAAAAGGACATGCTGAATCGATGCCCCAAAAGTGACATAGTTACTTTGCAGCACAAAGGCCCTTTTTATTATTGTAAGATAAGGCTTTGTTTGCTTTAACTATTCAATTGTAGAGCACAGATACTACCTCGATGTATTTTTCACTTACATTAGGGTCCTGGCACTCCTGTAATTGTATGGCAACGTTAATATGTTTCCCATGATCCTGGACCTAGGAGCACCTTTCCATCTTAACGGAAAGATCTTCCGTTAGGACATCAAAAGATTTTCCTTTAAAAGCTCTACTCAGAAGTAGGAAAATATCTGCTGTGGATAAAGAAGTGGAGGAAAGATCATGTTATGTGAAGAAGCGTCCTAAAATACTGCGTAGATTTGTGTACAGTACACAACAACAATGATCACACCACAGCCATAACCATCTGAAAAGTACAGTTGGGACTCTGCACTTCTTATTCCAGTCTTCTGGCAGCTCTGTTAATAGGCAAATGCGTGTTCCTGTTTACAGCATACGAGAGTAAATCTGTGTGTTCTATCCACCATTCCAAAACCCCCTACTGCAATGCACACGGGCTTCACCCATAGATTTGTGGGATGTGATTTGCAAAGCAGCCTACTGCCTACCAACTCTCAAATCACCCTGGCTGGGTTAGTCTTGTCCATTTGTTCTTTCAGATCTGAAAGGTTTCTTGTTTATTATACATTAAACATTATACATTAAACTTGAAATGCAGCAGAGTATTTCAAACAAGTATTTACCACTTTCAATATGTACATCAACTTGGCACAGAAAAAAGAAAGTTAATTTTAGATACAAGCCCCAAGCAAAAATCCTGCTTCCAACACACGTTTCAGACTGGCTTTAGCCTTTTTTTCCCCTCTGTGCACTGAACTCATGGAAGCTATCGGTGTCATGTACCTCTCTTCTTGTACATAAACCCATGGAAAGAAAACTGTTTCTATGACTTGGGTGAGCTGATATGATTGACACAGCACGGTTGAACCTGCCAGGCTGAAGTTAGGTGGTTAAGATTTCAGCAGTGTGCACTACGACTTGAGGGACCTGTACTCACATTCTGGTTTTGCCATCAGTTCCTCCAGTGACTGTGCAAAATTCACATAATTTCTATGTATTGCCATCTCCCACCAACAAACCAGGTAAATTCAGCCTGTTTCTTCCTCTCCGTCTAGTCAGTTCATTTGATAATCTTTTTAAGATGGGTCCTGATTCTTGATACAAATTCAGATCAACTTTATTTATTGGTGCTTCTTGACTACTAAAAATATTTTCTAGAGGTCAAAAGCACTGAGAATCATCACAATGAAGAGATATTTTTTTTATTATTTTTGGAAAACAGAAATTTGGTTAAAACAAATGATTTTTCAGTCTATTCTGTACTTTATATCACCATCCACAACAGCCCCCAGAAAGTGTAACTCTCTCTAACCACATTTAGCCAGCAAAATTCTTTCCTTAAACTTTCTGCTCCCTGAAGACAATGGTTCCCTCAGGAACACAGCAAGAGGTTTTACAAATGCTTGGAAGCAATATGAAGCTGTGTAGCAGTAAAAAAAAAAAAAAAAAAAAAAGCATGAAAATATCCAAATAATCCCACATTAGTTATTCTCAGGGCTCCAGGGAAATTAAACAAGGGTGGGAAAAAGGCATAACCTGACTCCTTTACATACACAGCTCAAATTTACAGCATTAGCAATTGAAGCTCAAGACAAGAAAATTGAGCACTGGTCTGTAAATTCATTCTAATGACATCACTGCCAGGATTATCCTTTTGGGGATGGCTTGTGTAGGGGGCTGGGAGGAGAAGGCAAGGGATTGAGGAAGGAAGATTTGATTATGTTTGAGCTATTTCGATTTGAGGATGCTCTTAACTGACAAAATAGAAAGCATCTTATCTGAGAAGGGATTTTGCTCAGCTGCTTTAAAAATCCTCCATACATACTGAAAGTCAGCACATTCCCTGGAGGATCAATTGGCTTGACAAACTCTAGACATCCTCTATATCATCTTAAAAAGAAAAAAAAAAAAAAAAAAAAAAAGTATTTCCATATAAAAACTTTCTTCAGGCAAAAGCATGACATGCAAGGGTTTGTCCTGGGGCAATTAAAGAAGAACTTTTTATAAGTAAATTTTGTGCTCGCAAAAGTTGCTGCATTGACAACACTTGATACCAAAGGGTTCTCTTTAATCCAACAAGCTGCAGCAGGGCAGATGTCTCTTCTGCCACTGCTCTTTATCTCACAGTAGGACGAACTACATGAAAAGAGGGGGTGAGAGGGAGCTTAGCTCTTCAGGCTCACTCATCAAGAAAACTTACGTTTAACTCATAAGCTGTCTCCCTGATTTAAAGGCAACTCTCATCCAAACATTTGAAGTGCTTAAATGACTTCCTACATTTTAAGCAGCGAAGTATTGGTCTCTGCTGAAAGGGCCAAGATGACGGCCAGCTATAGTCAACAGAAGCTCTGAATGGAGCTATTTGGTACACAGGTGAAAAGTCGGTAAGAAAATGACATCTGCTTCAGAAGATTTCGCGGATTCCCTGCACTAAAACACTGCATTTATTTAAGATATTGCCTAACAGTAGTTAATTTCAACAAAGCCGTTCCTCTTGAAAATGATACAGAATAACATCTGTAAACTTTTTGCATAAGATTATACTTTTTGCATTGAATTTATTACTGTATCTGCACATGACACAGCTATATAATTATCCCTAGGCAGCAGCGATACCCACAGAATTATTCCTAAAAAGACAAAATATAAAAAGAATGTCATTTAAGCAAAAAGGCTTTCGGTTTTAAAAATCTGAAATTATACAGGTGATCTCGTGGACTTTTACAAATTACAGGTGGACTTGTGATCCTTTGCAGAATACAGAAAATTTAGTAACTACAGCCCAAAAGTCACATAGGCTGAAATGTGATGGAGATTGCCAAACCACAGCCAGGTCCTCACAGCAGGAGGATCCCCTCGCAGCTCTTGCTTGGGTCATCATCAGCTGGGGTAGCTCAGCACTGCCGATTCCCAGACGGCATCTGATCTCCACAGCACGGAAAGCAGCCACGCTCATCCGCATCAACTAACCCAGAGCTGCCTTGGCGCATAAAGAAAGGAACTGCAGCTTACTTTAACCCTAGGCATTTAATTAAGGTGCCTAAAGTTCCTATACCCTTGCATTTAGGGAATACAGTTCCATGCAGATAAAAAGCGCGAATGCTCCCTCTGTACGTCAAGAAATTGATAATAGTTGAAGATTCACTTTCCATTCTGTATTTGTTTCTGAGAAAATTCAAGTTGCCACTACTGTGCACACCTACTACAACCCATCTAGCATTCTTCCCTCTTTGAAACTTGTCTGCTATCAGATTTGGCACCAACTAATGAAAGAGATGGGGTTTATCTTTTTTGAACTGCTTTCAAAGAGGACTTTACAGTTGAGGCATTCCAAGGTTCTGTGGGGCCGCCACACACACCACAAGCAAACAAAACTCCCATGAACTTCAGCATGACCAGTATGGGATGGAACACCATAGCTTGACCTGCTGGGCAAGAACTATGTAATTTGACACGCACCTTAAGCCAGGCAGCGTGGTTGATCACACTCCCTTTTGAGATAATGCAGCCTGCTTGTAACAAACACTTCTAGGTAAATGTCTCTACTAGTTAATACGTGTAATAAACTGAACAAAAAACTGTAGGATGAGCTCCACTAGAAGGAAATGAGTTACTCGTGCTCATTAGAGCCATATCAAAGTTATTGTACGCATTAAAAAAAGACAGGATATCCCAAGCGGCTCTTGTGTTCTACAGTCTTAAACATGAGAGCTGTTACCTTAGAAATAACTTTTTAAGAGATATTACTATGGCTCTATCTCACCACAACGCAGAAAACTGGACAGAGTTAGTTAAGCACTCTCTTGTGGTCCAAATATTTATGATAATCCAAGTACCCTCAGGAAGACGCGCACCCAGTGTTCCATCGATCCTTAAACAGCTAACTTTTTTTGTTTTCCTATTTCTCTGAACCACATACATTAAAAAATGAGAAACCCAGGAAAACTACTGCCTAAGACACTTCACACAAAAATAACGCATCACTTTGTAACATCAGTAACATCGCATAAATGCAACCAGGGGTAGTACTTGAACCAAAAGATAAAAAGACACAGAAAGTAAGGAAAAAAAAAAGTAATTTGGAAAAATTTTGAAAGAATCTACTAACAACTAATTAAAAACAGTGGAAAAATTCTCCAAGCAGCTCCTGCGATGTTTCCATAAAGGAATTCAACGCTTCGGTGCCCACTTTCATTTGCGCGCACAGAAAACAGATATTTGCATATGCAGCTAAATGTGTACGTGTGAATAACTGGATGTGTATTTTCCCATACAGATGGGCAATTTTGTCAATACCTCTAAAGCAAGGATTTTGAATGTGTCCTTGAGTCAGGCATTCAATCTCTGTTCCCCATCTGCGTTACAGGGATAATATTGCCTCACAGGGATTCTATGGGTGAAGATAAATAGGATTAAGTTTGAAAGGTGCTAATACATCCCCCAGAAAGCTCATATAAATATAACCCGATAGGTTCCTAACTAATATCACCGCAGCACAACATTCAGCTATCTGACAGATACTCAACGATAGTATTGGCCGGTTGGTTTAAATTAGTAATTGCTATCCGCTGGTTTTTTTTTTTTTTTTTTTTTTTTTTTTTTTTTTTCCATTTTCCACTCAAACTCCTGGCAAATACGATGAAAAACGATGAAATGGCAAAGCACAGTTCAGGAAAAAAAAAAAAAGCCAACTTCAGAAAACGACAAGATTTAAATTTACCTTTTCCTAACCTGAATTGCCATGCTTAGCAGGGGTCAGACAAGGAATTTTTTAATATGTGGAAAGAGCCTCTTTTGGACACACTGAAAATTAGCAGTATTTCCTGCTAAAAATCATACACAAGTTGTCTAAATATTTACTGAGCTGAAAGAACATGTTAGCCAATGTTTTCCACAAATCAGTGGAAGGGAGTCTCTAATTAATGAAACCAACGCTGTAGGGTTTTACTAGGCACTTAAGACCAGTTCTGGAAGCTAAACACAAATGCCATCGTTCAAACACTAGAGTCTATTAAGTCCTAGTGCACTCTTGCTCTCGGCTGACTGCTTGCAAACTGTGAAGAGGATTAAGGTGGATGGGATCACTGCCAACTTGAAGCTGCTAAATGACTGCATTACGAAAAACGCTCCATAACTGACTGTTGTTGAATATTTTTCCTACAAAATTCTCAGCCACTGGGAAGATAAATAGGGAGGGGGAAGGTTACTACTTTTTCTTTCCTTTTTTTTTGTTTTGAAGTTAAAGTGCATTTACTGCACTGACAACAGCAGGATCGTAACCACCTGACCCACCGAATACAAATAATAACTGGGGAAAAAAAGCAATAATTAATGACCAGGTCTATGTGCATTCCATTAAGTACAAACAGCTGTCATAAACATCTTAATTTAAAGAGCTGCTGTATAGGGAATTATAGCACTGCAAAAAGCTTCTTCCTTCTGCTGCTCCAAAGAACCGGAACATATCAAGGCTTTAAATTTTTAAACATGGCTTTCATGTTCTTTGGCGCACAAAAAAAATCTCTGAAAAATCAGCTTGTTAAGAGATTCATCTAGCAGCCTCCTACCTTCCTTTCTCTCTGGAATGCTTCTGTAGCCTGAAGAGAGAACATTCTGCTTATCAAGGTTTTTAATAATTTTTAAAAATTGTTTAAACAGTACAGTAACTTAACCTTATTCAGGGGAATACTATTCCTCATTATATCCAGAGTATAAGTAAATTTTCTTGCTAAAATGTCACATCTTCTGTTAAATTGGGCAGACCTCAAAGTTCGCCCAACTTCTTCTTACGGGTAACAGTGTTATCGTAATTAAGGTCTGGAATATTTGAAAGCCAGAAAGCCAAACCACTGCTCATACCCAGGGTGCAGCCAGGGCAAATTTAGAGAAGGAGAGCAACTCTACAGTGAATAACAAGTTATTATCAAAGGAATAAAAGAATTTTGTGCGTGCCAAAACCTTCCCAAAATGGCAGTCCACTGCTGTCTGCTCACTGTATACGACATTTTCGAGATGAACGGATCCTAGCACTACTGCCTCCTCTATTAAGAAAAGTCACTTTATTTGCCACACCATATTTGAACATGTGGGGGATTTTATTGCCTCCTCTTGCCAGTAAAGAATGACTAATAACTGTAATTTGTAATTTCCCAGCTTTTGTGGTTTCTGTTTTAAGCAGTGTTCCTTATCTTTTGAGAGTTTCAATTTGGGGGAAATCGTCTCTTATACAATATTTTTTTCCCATTTCGTGTCAAGTTAACACCTTCTGGGTCCTAACTACAGTGTAGGTTACCAGTGCGCCGACAAACACGGTGACTGAGACTTCTTTTGTTTTGATCCGGCTGCAACCAGCCCAGGTATCAGAAACATTATCTGCCTGTGTTGGTCAAGCAAAGCATGCTGGAATCGAACTATCTTTAAAATTCTGAGGCCGAACCATGAAGACAGGTACCAGCAACAGGAAGCACCACTTCCCCCCCGCCCCCGAGAAAAGCTTTTCTTTTCAAAAGCACACCCTCTGCAGTGTCCCTGCCAAAAGGAACACTTGGTATTCATTTTCCGTCCTGGCATACATTAAATCCTTCCTTTTAGATGCACGACAAGCAGCTGACTTAGGTTTTGGAGACCTTGATCCTCATCTCCTTTCCAAGCTGGAACTTAGCTCCTCTGCTGCGTAACCCTTGGAAAACAGGTGGTGACAGTACAGGTCACAAGGAAGCTCTGGGCCTGGCCTGCCCTAGCTTCATGACCTCTGCACGCATTACTATGATAAGATACACGGAAGGATCTGTTTTCCTGTGACATGCTAATCTTTCTTTTGAACTACATCTTAGAAGATGAATAACTAGGCATGTGTTCTCACCCAATACTCCTCAAGCATCATAAAGCTCTACTACAGGTCATTTATCTAACAACAAACTAGAAAGCACAAAAAACATTTGAGTCACACCCGCATATAGGAAAGGAATTAAAAGTGCAGGTTTAAAGGAATATAGCCCAATCACCATCACATTTTCACAATTCTTTCAAGTCCAGAACATGGGGTTTTAAACGTTTCAGTTGAAAAAAACCCCACAAACGAACACAGAAAACCCCACAAACCAAACCAAACCCACAAAACCAGAAAACTAAACCAACCCCCCAAACTTTAAAAAAGTGGCTTAATTAATTTTCTTCGCGAGCATCTTCTCAAAGAACAGCAAAAGGCCAATTTCTTACTGAATCGGAGGCCGGCGAGCCGTCAGCTGCCATGCAGGATGTCAGGTCTTAGAACAGTGTGGAAAGGCAGAATCAGGTTGCAGAACTACCTCGGCAGACAGTTCAGGTGGCCCTCTTACACCTGTACTTTCAAGCCAGCCCCTCAATCACCCATGCTACCAAACATCCTGTTCAAGTCTTGATTCAGTTATCCCACTTGCCAAACCCAAAAATTCAGCCACAGAGGATGACCGGCTGGAACGCAGCCTCCCAACCTCACCCCTTTTCCAGGCATTGTGGATGTAATCCACATGGCAAATTTAAAGCCACGGTCAGCAATGGCTAACAAAGACAGTGTAGACCTAATCTCTAATTCTGTCTAGACCTAACCTCTAATTCTGTCAGATTTGCATGATAACGTGTATCTGTATTTGAGACCAAGAGAGCCTCTATCTATCCACAAACTTGTGAGAAAATAAACCCCAGTGTTCTGGTTAACAGAGAAGAAAAAGAAAGTGTTAAAATGATGGGAATACCTACTGTTTCCCCATTTGTGCTAATAAAAGTGCAGAATTTACGTCACGCTTTTGTTTCCATGTTTCCTTTTCCTTGCTCTTTTGCTGTAGGTCTTTTTTATACGTAGGAAAAATGGAACTGGCAATCCCTTATTTTGGAATCAAGGAGAGAATCCAGTAAAGCAAGGCAAGGGTGTTCTAGTCCCAAGACAGACAAGCTGCGAGCTCTGCACATGCAGCTGTTTCATCTCAAAAGCAAGATGCTAGTGTATTCCAGGAACAACACGCAGTTCGTTCCTTTTCCTTCTTTCAGTTTCAAAAACATAATGCAAACCGACCTAACGTACTACATCACTCTGAGACAAAACCAGGGAGAGGGCAGGAGAAGCGATGGAACTAAACTTGGACTGTAGGCAAACAGTAATCAAGAACTTCATAGTTCAACCATCTCTAACTGTGAAGTGCCAATAGAGAGGTTTTATAGTCTACCACTGTCATTGCCAAGCTACTAATTTTCAGCACTCCCCAGATCTCTGCCGAGATGCAGCGCTGGAAAACTTCCCAGCAGTCTTCCTACCTAGGCTTCCAGGTTTGACAGCCTGAAAAACTGGTCTGTTCATTCTAAAACACTTCAAAATGAGTACAGACACCCAAGGATGTTTTAAGTGTGGCATCCGATGAATTATACCAAATGCACGTTGTCATTCTCAGAGCAATGAGACACAAATATTCTATTAGCATGAAAGTTCTAGGCTACAAAAAAACCAAAGCAGTTTCTTTCTCCAAAAAATGTATAACTATCAAAAGACACAATAAGATACACCTACTCTCGTTCCAAAAAGTATTGATTTTAACTTGTGACACTTTTTTAAAAATATCATCAGTATCTTTTTCCACCCAGAAAAGTAACTCTACGCAGCTTCTTCCATCTTTGGCTAGGATTGCTTTCCTCAGAACCGTTCAACACCAACACCTCACCTAATACTACTTCTGTACAGCAAGTTTTTAAGAGCTCTTTGTCGCTGGTTTGTCTTCTTTGGATGAGCTTGTATGAACAGCTTCACATTGGCATAAAATAGGGAGTGATCATCTATTCTTACACCCAGCTCTCTGAACAAATAAAACAACTGGTGCTTTTTAACTGGATTTTAATTTCTCCTCTCCGGGCCCCACCCTTACGTCTAATAACATATGGCTTCCCTAGTATCTACTCAACGTTTTGCTCTGCCAACAATGAAAAGCATACAGGCCCCAGCATCACTGAAAAACTTGGAACATAACAGCAGCCCTACTTCAGAAAACTAAGGATCACTTCCCGCTTTCATCATAGAGCTCAGCTCCAGGTATCCATGATGTACCGCACACTCAATTCCATGCTAACGTTCGTATTTATTTAGTTAAAGCAAGCACTGCAGAAGATGATAAAGCAATTACACTTTATTTACTATTACTTAACTGTGTTTTCACACCTAATTCCTTTTGAGTCTCACGTTTTAAAATGACAATGAGAAAGGAAATTTTTGACCAATATTTGACGCAAGTTAATAGAGTAGAAAACTCTCTCTTAAAAGTTCTCTCTGATTCACTATATTCTCTACCAATGCTAATGAATCTGTTGTAATGCCACCATTTTAGCAGTACGGCCCTAAAATGCCACCTGTGTGACCACTTGGAAGAATCTTTTCGGCAAAACACCTGCATAGAAACACAACAGAAACCGCCGTTATACAAAGACCGAACAGTGAATGTTTCGGTGAAAGTCTTAATATAGTCTTTGTTATAAAGACAGTCTAAATATTTCATCTGGTACAAATCTCCCTTCAGCTGTAATACCCCATTTGGGATGCACTGAGAGCTCGTGTAATTCAGTTCACTTGCACTACTGGCAGAGTGAAAAACAATGACCTTTCCATTAAGCATTCAAATGCTAATCATCCTAAAGAGGAAACTTAATGATATGAAGTATTATCTTTTTAGCCATGCAAAAAAACTGAAGCGAAAGATGTGCACGTGATGCTTTTGTTCAACAGACTAGCTAGAGGACGGGACGTTGCCTGAGAAGACAGGAACCCTGGCTTGCCCACTTCAACAAGTGTCACGCAAACAAGGAATTATCAATATCGCAGTCTATTGGTTACAACCAGGGTAATTTTAAACAGACCACAACGTGCTTTCCTTGTTTATGCATTCAGGTTTGCACAGAAAGGTTATGACCGGTTATCGGCCAAGTAAAAACAAGACCTCATTCTTCTTGCATGCCTGAAATGTAATGCGAGTTTATTCAAGCTTGGAAAAATAGACAAAGGGTAGTATCTTAAACTGTATCTCAAACTACTGCAGCTCTAACCTACGACTCCTGCCCGAAACAGACAGGAATTTATAAACAGAGATAGATGTCTCTTTGCTAGACTTTAGTAAAGGACAGGAAATGAAAACAAGCGAGAAGATGTACTTAAATTTAATTAACATCCAGCACTTTGTATTTTGAGGTGCCCTCACACATTGGTTTTGTAACTATGTGCTGAAGTATATTAACTAAAAGGCATCTCAGGAAATTAACAATATCTGATTGCCCTGGTACAAACAACAGTCCTTCCCAACAGAGTGAACTTACAAAAAAAATGTTAGCCCTAAGAGAAACATACAAAAATAGGTATGTTTGTTGAGGATCAAAATACAATTTATTAGTCCATCTGGAGGAAAAGTAAAAAGGAAAAGTAAAAATCCTTGTTTCTCATGGAATCCAAACCCAACTGAAGCGTTAGGTCCTCTTAAAGATTCCAAAGTGAGTACCTGAATCCCACATACTCTCTGGAAAACATCTCATCCTATTTCTCTTAAAGGTAATAAAAAAAAAAAATCTGAAAATTGTATTAACAGATAATTGACAATAGTCTTTTATATTAAACTCTTACGCTTGTAGTTAGAACGGTGAAGCAGCCTTGAAGATATCAAAGATCCACTAGATCTTATCTCGCCAGGCAGTAAAATACACTCCAAGGAAGTTCTCTTTTCTCCCTCTGCTCATTCTCATGCAGATCGGTTCCTGAGAGATCCTTAGAGACTGCTTCAGGACAGGCAAAAACCTGCACTACATAAAAACTCCAGGGATACTAGAGAGTTCTCTGTGGTTAGTGGAGCTCTCACAGCCAAGTATTTCTTAGCGCTTGGTAAGCAAGAGGTTAATAGCCTATATAAAAAAACACCTCTAACAAAAATGTTATTTCAATTGTATTACATTTAGGAGCCCTGAGGGTCATGGGGTAGATAATCAAAAAGGACAAGGAGGAAATTAAAAAAGGGAAGAAGGCAATCAAAAAGGGCATTTAGAAGGACCCATAATCCTCCATAGGAAGAATACTAATTATACTACTGCATCATCTTATAATTAACCCTGATCTAATTTTTTTTTATTTTAGCTGTAATAACTTTCACATGTACAATGATTTGATTGCTAATTCTTGCCAGTCTTTCTTGAACAGCTATTTTAGGGTTTTGTGGCTACTTTTTACATAGCAGTTTGACTCTCATTTATAAAGAAATAAGACAAAATATTAGGATATTTGAATTATTTTGTCATCAGTCATTCCTATTAACACATTGGTTTCCTTTTATTCTGACAGTGCTGGGTGGTACACTCTTCTTCTTTCCCCCCAAATCTCTTCTATTTAGGAGCGAAACTAATTTCTGAGATAAATCAGTGCGTTGCACCCACTTCAGCAAACTTGACCATAAGTCTTTATGATGACTTCCATCCGTATTTCATATTTCATTTAATAAATGTGGGATATTATTGTAGCCAGCAAACTAAATTCTCAACATACCTTCATTCCATAGCAGACCCCTGCATGGGCTCACCTACATTCTCGGGCAACTGGGCACACATTGCTATAATATTTCTAATGACTTACAAACAAGTCTGAGTTTTTGCCAAGCTGCAGAAAATAAGCAAGCCCCAAAAGAAGGTGCTTTCCCTTGGATGAAGGCTAGTCATTTATGTACAAAGCCAAAATTCATTCCCAAACTAACCTGAGATGTTGACACATGCAATGATTTCACAAGAAAATTTGGCAGTGAGACCGTATAAAAAGTGGACTCTGCAACCGATCTGGAGGAATAAAAAGATCCAGAAATGAGCCTGTCTGAAGTCGGCCCTCAAAGAAAGACATCTACAGACATCATTTATTTTTTTCCCCTCGATCTTTTGGATTCATTCTAGCTATACCTACTCTCTGCAGATATAAAAGCAGATGTGCTCCCCTCTTGGATTCAGATGCATGAATAAGCATATATAACAACAGAAATTACGTCTAAAGGAATTTTTGTAGCGTGATATGACGTTATCTTCTTATTTTCTATACTTCATGTATCTGTAAGGCACGTTGCTAATTAGTTCCTAACGGTCACTAGATCCTCAGATAATTAACGTTTGGAGGGCGTTATTTCCAAGTTAGGGCAAATCTAAAGATGGTAGTCTCTCAGGCTTCCTCCATAGCATGTGTCGTGGGAGGAAGCATGTTTTTTAACATTTTAACAATCTCTTTCCTTCAGAAAGATAGGGTCTGAGGGTTTGGGCTTACACGGTATGGAAAACATTAGCTTCACTGAAATCTGGAGACTATACCGTATGGTCAGCAGCATGTACTCTCAGGACAAACACATTACTCCTCTGGAGAAAACAGAACAACAGAAAAAAACCAAAAGGCAATCGATTAACACTAATTTCTTTCTGATCAACCAAAGAAAGCATTATTT
Source organism: Vanellus vanellus (assembly GCF_965231255.1). Classification (NCBI taxonomy): domain Eukaryota; kingdom Metazoa; phylum Chordata; class Aves; order Charadriiformes; family Charadriidae; genus Vanellus; species Vanellus vanellus. The sequence goes on along the minus strand of NC_138916.1, from coordinate 6,437,631 downwards.
CCAAAGCAAGAATTTAACCCTGATTAAAAGGCAAACACTGAACTTTACCTCTTAAATAATATACTGTAGTCCTGCATTAAGAAATTTTGTCTAGGCATGGTAACAGTTTGCAGAAAGCAAAAGATGTCAGGATTTCCTCCCGTATCAATTAAGACATCCGCATAAGAATTTGGGAAAGAGGAACGCCACCTCCCTGGAAAATGAGTGACAAAAGAACATCCTCAAATGTGAGTAGGCCTGTCTGAAAATCTCAGTCCTTTTTTGTTCCTTTTGAAACCCTATCTTAACCTAAATGCACATCCTCAATCAATACTTCATAATACAAAGGCCACAACACCCCGAGGCATTCAATATTCTCCTATTCCTATTATTTTCCATGTGATAATATTTAATATAGCCACTGAATCATCCGAATTGATGGTTGCACTCCTCAGATAATACTAAAAACTAAACTTGAAGCCACTTTAAGCTTCTATTGCAGCCTGCACTATCAGGCAGCTCAAACTAGAGGTATGAAATTAGAGGGTAATTATTATTTAAAGTGTCACCTCCTCTATCTTATTCAGAAATACTGACTGCAGCTGTAGTGATTTTGTCATAGGAAATTGCCAGGGTTTTTTCTTTTTGCTGGTTTATCTTACAAGGTAGCAACGCAGACAGCAGTGAAATGAAGCACAGAATCATCTCATTAATGACCTGTCATTCCTAATGCCTTCCTCTTTTCATAGTCGAACAAATAATTAAGAGCAAACACAGTAAACAGCTAACACTGGGGAACATCAGAAAATGGCAAAAATTGCCATCTTGTAAATGAACTTTAGGTCAGCTTTGAACGTTGAGCGAGCATGCCCTGTTATGCCCACCCAAGCTGTGCACTCACAGCAGGCAACTAATGATGTTGAAAGTTTTCCTTATTAAAACTTGAGCGGTTACATTACCAGTTTGCAGCACGCTTTTGCCCTGGATAACTCAAGGCGGTGCCTGCTGAAGCAGCTGCAGACTCTACAGTCAGACAAAATATCAAGGAATTTTCCGCCTCAGTGGCTAAACAGAGCCATCTTATATTGCCAGAAGGCTGACATTGAAATATTTTGCTGTGACTTGACAGAACCAAATAAAGATTACCTCACCTGTTTTCAGCTATTGCTTTTATGAATGTAAGAAAAACACCTAGAAAGTGCAATAGCCACCAACAGAGACTACCTGCTATCGATTTTTTTTTTTTTATCACAGCTACCAAAAAAGTACCTCCATCATAATGAACAGGTATCAATTCCAGTTACAGACTTTGAAAAAATATAAATACATTTGATAATAACTAGAAAATAACAATGTTAGGACATCAATTTGCATAAGAAATAAAAATGAAAGGAGTTACCAGATATTTTTTTCTGTATACATATAAACAACTGCTTACTCAGTTAAATGGCTACCCTTTAAGAAAAGAATTATAAATTATATTGAATCCACCGTACAAATAAGTTCCACCATACAGAGATGGGCTCGCTAATGTGGAAAAAAAGTACTCCTTGCTGGAAATGTTCTTAAACATTTAAGAACATTTTGGGGTGCGTGTGGGGTGCCCTGCCACCCCCCCTCCCCTGCAACCAGCTCATGCTTCTCAAGGCTATTGCTGGGCTACCCTGCCACGCTACAAGAGCCCAGCAACAAGGTTCTTGTAGGATGATGTTATCTCCTGCCCAGGGACCGTTTGTTTTCAAATCTTTTCCTTCCTCAGATTCTAAAGGTGTGTAACACATATCTTCTGGTTCAAGGCAAAAGAAATCTTTATAATACGGCTAACAGTCAGGAATTGTCTGAGAAATAAGCCTAAAATACTAGTGAGTAATACTAAATTTATGCTAAGGGTATGAAGGAACCTCAAGAATAAAAAATGTTAGCTTAGAAATTAGAGGTGGGAGATTTGTAGGTACATTAACTTTTTGTTTTTCTCTTCCTCTTTCAGAGAACATATGGAACCCCCTTTCCATTTCTTCCCCAAGAACCACGTGTGGTGGGACTCGCATCTCCAGGGACTTTTGGGATGGCATATTGATCTTTCCAGATACTATGGCAGCTCCCTGGTGGTTTGCCTGCAACCTTCAGCATGTACTGAATGCTGATGGCAGCTAGAACCCAATTCTTCTCTCACTCATTTGCTAAATAAGTAGACTCCCAACTCCTTCCTGCACAGCACAAAAAAAAAGAGGCAATGGTTTTAACACTAACTCAAATAAAACTGAACAGAATACAGATGAAACATTTCTTTACACGAGTTTTCTCCCTGCTGAATTCCAAAGGCATTCTGCAAACAATGAAGGTTCTATTCTAAGGAGGAGAAAAAAAAAAAAAAAAAAAAAAGCAGCCTGCAAAAACCTAATTTAAAACGTTAGGCAACCTAAGCATAGGCCCACCGCAGCTCCCTTTGCTTTGTTATTGGCTATGCAAAGCTAAGCAAGCCTATCACCTGTTTGATTACCGATAGGTTGATAAGGAAATTATACCCCTGGTATAAAGCTGCTTTGCAATCAAATTTAACTTCTAAGGTTTGTGGGGGTTTTTAACCACTGAACTACAGTTCACCTCCTTTCTGCCCAGCAAACAAACTTGCTGTTCTCAGAATTTCAGTTTACTGAAGTTGTCCTGAAGTTGTTCAAGGGACAAAAAAGCCAAAGAAACCACATATGACACTCTTTCCAGCACAGTGCAAGACTATCAAAGCTCAGAGGATTTATATATTTTCCTGAGATCGTTCTGCTTCTCTCTTCTCCAAGCATATTGCTATGGTCACACCGAGACAGACAAGAACCCATACAGAAGACACTCTTCTTTCCTCCAAAGACCCCCGGCTTCTATGCATGAACTCGTAACCAATGCTGTCTTGGGCAGTGCACACTCAAAATGTGGGCCTGTGAAAACGTAGGCTTTGTTACTATAGCTGAAACATTTTTCCCTGTTTGGAAAATGTTATGAACTCATACAAATGACACCACAAGACAGAGCAGGCTACTCAGATTTACATTTCATCGGCAGTCCTGTGACATAACTACTCGAAAATTGGCAAGAGAAAAGCAGGAAGACAGAAAGATACTAATTGGTGAATATTCCAAAGGAAGTCAAATGAGACTAGCAATAAGTAACTGACACTCCGCTTTCAAACAAGGTTTCTCTGTCTAAAAGATACTCAAGGCAGATAAGGGCAGTTGGATAACTAATAAAAATACCCACATGTGCTGTATCTCTGTGGCCGTAAACAAAACAGACAACTACAGGTAGACTCATCCTATGATGCAGTTGCCTTGAGAGCGACTGACCACCCATAACCACATTTTTCTCCCAGCATGCTACCTGCATGCTACTGTTTTCATGCATTTCCAATTTCAGCTGATTTTCTTCTGATCCTGCTGTAATGGGCCCATTTGCTGTTGGAGATGCTTTCAGACCTGACTTCAGCTTCAGGGACTTCTAAGTAGCATTGCTAGTTTTGAAGAAGAGAGCTACTTAATGTCATCAGGTACGCTCTTCAGCCACTCCATTTACAGAAGCAAATCAGTGTGAGCTATAAACAACTGAGACTCATCAAAATCTCAGGAGAGGAGAAAAACCATTTTAGCCACAGAATCTGTAATATGCAAAGTAGACCTAAGCAAACTATTCCTAGAGAATAATCGTTGTGGCAAATTCCCCCTTTTCCCTAGTTATGAATAGGCTTTGACGCTCATGAATTCACTTGTGATTTAAAAGAATTTGACCTATTCAGAAGAAAAAGTAAATTAGCAAACCATTGCCATTACACAGTCAGGATCCAGTCTCACAGATCACAGCCACGTACTTGGCTATTGAATCATGAGGGTTCTGCTCCCTGATTGGTTACACGTACGTTTGTAATTAAACAGGAACACTGCAGGATAGAGCTGATGGCTGAGGATCCTCGGTTCTTTTAGGAATAAATATAGCATTGAGTTAACAATGATATTCACCAGCTGGAATAGAGACTTTTACAAATGACTGAAACTTAACAACTGAAAAAGACTGAGCTCATTTTAATACACACCAGAGTCAGTTTTAAAGTGAATGTAGAACAGTGCATGATCTCCTATATTCAGGGGACAGCCAACCTCCTCAACTGTAATCATTTATCTAGCCAAATTCTGGCTTTGGGTGGTGTGCTACTTATCTCACCTAGAGATTATTTAACAATTTGGGAATGAGGCTCAAGGCTGCTTATAAAACACACTCCGTATCCTCTTACCCTCAATGTTCATAGCAAACAGGAAACCCACTAGAGTTAAGTCTGGGACCGAGGCTTGTTAATTGCGTCCTGTAACTTCCTCTTCACCAACTCCTCAACCACTTATCTAATATGGATGAGAATAGAAAAAAGTAAAAACTTTTCAGGGATTTGTTGCAAAAAAAAATGACACACACACACAAAAAAAAGCTTCCTGGCCAAAATAATTTTAAAAGCCTCGTGCTTTTCAAATTAGTGAAAGAAGCCATTTCATTTTGTTGCACTGTTTCTCTCTCGCACTACCTAACAGTTCTGAGACAAGCCCAGTTATTATTCCCTGTTTCTCAAAGCTTCTGCAATGAGTGAGACTAGCCCAAACTACCAGGAACACAGCCCCCCCAAGAGGCAGAATGAGGAAGTTAAACACCTCTGCCCCTTGAGCATCAACATAAACACAGGATGTCAAGGTTTGGCCCATTTCTCCCACACAGGCTTCCTTTGTCAGACTGACTGCATACCCAATCATCCTGCGGGACTGGTACTAATCTACTTGGCATTGTACGTGCTTAAATATTCAAGAGAAATCCCACTGTGATGTAATTCTTCACTTGCATAGTCTGTGTTGTCTCTTTGGTTGCCTAATCTTAGGTCATCCTCTGCTCATCATCTATTTTGTTAAAAGTTAGCCAGGAGACTGTATCTGCAATGACTATAATCTGCAAGAGATGCCCTTTGTTGCTTTAAAGCACTCGTTTCAAAACAGCTTCCACAAATGGGTATATGTAGAAGCTTTATAGCATGTCCTGTCAATGAGTGTATCAGATTTTCACATATTTGGGTAAAGAGAAACCAGTTGCCTTATTTTCAAGCCCACGATATCCATGTGACTGCCTTCTTTCAGTGTTTTTGCCTTTGAGTTATGCTGACATTAGGTATGTTTTTCTGCAGGTAGGTGTAATTTATTCCTGAGTATTCACTGATCGTCCAGTCAAAACATAGGTCTGAAAATGAAACTCTGTCTGAGAAGAAAGGTTAAGATGGAGAAAAAAAAAAAAAAGAAAAACCAGAGAATCAATTACTGTCCCCACAGGCTTTTTTGGGTAGGGAAACACTTGAGATCATGCAAGTACTCCATTCTGTAGGGTCTATTTTATAAATTACCATCAGGCTTTCAAACAAGGGTCGCTAAACGCTCAACTTCCCAGTGGAGCTGGAAACCACATCACATAAGCGATAAATACAAAAGCAAAATCATCTTACACAAGAAGCAGACTAATAAAATAGCTTCAGGAGCATGTAAAGTAAAAGCTAATCTCGTGCAAGAACTTTGACTGTCCATTTAAAATGCAAAACTCTCACTCTGTCAATGCTTACAGTTTTGTCTGGAAAAGCCATTCATATTCCTTGATATGAACCGGAGCTTGAGAAATCATTAAAGGCAGCAGTAACAATACCGTTAGACTTTGTCAAATGCAGCGCAGCCTCTGTGAAATGGTTCTCTTCAAGTCAACAGAGGTAAATAACAGTAATTGCTTTGTTAGACTGCTTGCCAGAAATAAAGCCTTTTATACTTATGCAGAGTAAAAGTCAAAACCACGGCAGGAAGACTCAATTTCAGCAAATAGACTGTAATGAAATAATGCTGGTGGTTCTGCTAGCCAGAAGCTTACTCGGGCCTTTGAAATGGTAATGTCCTTCACTGTACAGTGGAAACCTAGTAAATGAAGAATCTCATTGCACAGAAATCGATCTTCTTTGAACAGATACATCTATTTTCAAGTTAGCTCCACTATGTCTTTCACCTTCCCCTGCTCCTGTTTTGAACGCTACCTACAAGGTAGCCACTGTTTGCTAATCCTATTTTGACTTGACAAGATCCTGATTCACGAGGAAGCTTCTCCTTTGTCCATCAAGCACATCTGTTTTCAACATCTCTCTCAAACGTGACATTCTTGCACACGCAAAGAAAGTCTGCATCATTTGGGTAGCTATGGTAGTAAGGTCATCTGTCGTCTTCTCCTTGCCATGCTCTGGCCCTTCCAGAAAGCTCTTTTCTTTCAGATTTAATAGCAGGTGTTTGCAAGGTCAGTTAATGGTTAAATCTTCTAAAATATATTGGTTTTCCATCACCGATTCATTTCTGAAAGAAACTAGGCCACCATTAGGCAGTAATGATTTTTGGGGCATTAAACTGGGCAACATCCTAGACAATTACATTTGTAACTCTTCATCTATGCATCCCGTGACACATTACACTGCTTAATGCAGAAGACAATCTTTCTACTCTAATACATAGCTTGGCTCTTAAAAATACCAATAAATTCTCATGTAACTCTAAGCACCTGTGCTTTCTTCCTTCTGTGCACTATATGCCATACTCCCAACCCTACTTAAAAACAATTAAAAATCACATAAGGCAAAGAAAGTGGTCAAGCGACTCCAAAATGTTTTTTAGACTGCCACAATGACTTGGCAAGGTAAATGGTGTTCAGTCAGCTCTAACAAAGAGGTCAGAAGCAGAAAGGTTTGTAATCCAGTCCCAGAGCCAGAGTCTGCTCTTAAATATCTGAGAAACTCCATGGGTTTTCAGGGGCTTCGTTTTCAATGGGCTGGGGGGCGATGGGGATGATTGCATATGAGGATCAAGAAACCAACTAAGCGAGTGGGGTAGTTTATGTGCTGCTACAGTACTAATCAACATCAGGAACAAAAGCAAAGGCCTCACAGCTCAGACCAGGTTCCATCAGGCCCTCAAACATATTGTTGTGTTTTGTAATCCCTCCTCTTCCATTTACTTTTCCAGAGGAAGTTATGCTAAGGAGGTCAAAGCATGCTGCAGAGAACATCTGCGTTCACTCACTTTGAGGCCAAGCTGGAATGCAGATTGCATTGCATTTACATAACATGAACTTTTGTTAAATCAAAACCAAAAAGAGACAACAACCAAAGTGGGGTTCCAAGTCTACGCACTTTGTACATACAAAGCTCCCTAAATGCTGCCTGAGCAATTCACACTGGATGGTTCTGCTATTGGCTGCAAAAAGGGAAACATTACGCACAGCTGAGTATCACTGGCAGAAGAAAAACCTATAAACGTCAAACTCAACTGCAAGGAAAAATGCTATCTTTTCTCTGATCTCCGCTTGAATGAAAGATGTGGAGGTTACATTTCAGACGAAGGAGCTAACTGTGCTCAGGAAAGATTTAATGAAACATCTGCCAGTAAGCTCCTGATAGTGACATTAATCAAAGAGACATTTTAGAGAGAGGAGTATAGGCCCATATGCCTATTTACTCACATTTATGAATTTGTTTACTCTCTGAGAAGGACGACCGCTGGGATACAGAGTGTTAGCGCGAGATCTCATATTCAATTCATACAAATGCAGATAAATATACGAAGAACAAGATCAAAGAATGATTTTTTTTTTCTAACAACTTCCACTAGAAAACCCAGCTCTTTGCAGCTTTCTGCCCAGAACACAATATAAAACTCATGAATAGTATCAGTAGACAGTAGTGAGCAAAAGGCTCCGACTCCTAGACAGCTACAATGTCTTCAACAGTGTGAGGAGAGACAACTGGCACAAGTGAGTATTGGTAACCCTGAATCTCAGCAGCGTTCCAGCTCAGGTCCCGACCAACAGCCTATTCCACTGACTCCCTTTTGCTATCCAGAATGTTCCCTTCTGTTATTTCTGTCTGTTCCCAATCTTGTGATGTGATTAGAGTAGATGATTATGCTTACATAATAGTATCAAATTAATTTGCAGCAGAGCACAACAGCAGAGGAAATTGTTTCGAGTTCTGAAATCTCCCCCTCCCCAGTTTATTTCAGTGACATCAGGGGATTAAGGCAAAATGGGTCAGTAGAACACTGCTGGGAAAACAACCAAAACATCAGTCCTGACCTTGTAAACGAGAGTGAGAGACTGCAAACAAAGCAAGCCGTTTATAGCATGTTCTGTAAGAAGAGCCATCAAGGTGAATTACTTTCCTGAACACCTATTGCATCTGAAAGCTGACAGAGGACGGCAGGTAAAACCACATTGCACACAGTCTTTCAGTAGAAAGGCATTTTGGGAATACTTTTCCAAAAGCGCGGAGCACAATTTAGACTTTTACTTTCTGTTAGAGGATGAGTTAATGCCAACAGTAATAGAAGTAATAACTTCCTGCTACTTTTAACCAAGGCAGGGGCATTAAACAAACCCACCTATGTACGGTCCAAGAGGTCTGACATTATACATCTCAGTTCTGCGGCATTCAGTAGCTCTGGGTGGCTGCTCTCTCGCTTCCTGTACAAACTACTTCCTACTGCTGGGATGCTGAGATGGGGATCGCGTTATAGGGTTATACCCATGTAATTTTTTAGCACTGAAGACAGTCTTCCGAGAGGTGTACAAAGACCTTGTTTGTAACTAGCAGATTTATATTGATTGTTGACAGTTGCCTTGGCCCAGGAAAGCAACCACTAACCAGGTTTACCACACTGCACAGCTGGCACAGCTGGTTTGTGATCGCTGCTAAACCTTTATGTACAAGGCACTCACAAAATATTTACCTTTCTTTTGGAAAACCAGATGCTTCTTCAACAGCTCCTCCTTAAAGCTGGCTGGATAAATAAAATTTGGGCCTGGGTCCAACTTCTCAGAAACATCCAAATGACTCCTTTTACTAGCTGTTTGTCTTTGCATCCTTCCAATGCTGACACCTACTTTCCATCACAAATACTTTAATGGAGGTAAATTAACATAACTTCTGGTTTAACAACAGCTTCGTTTTTACACCTTGACATGCCATAGCAGCATCCTTTGTGCTCTGCCAGCTTCACACGCTGAGGTAAGCACAATGACTAGGAGTGGTGTGCATTTGCATGCCACTGTTGCAGGCCATAGCGAGACAATGACACTTTCTGCACTTTGAAAAAGGCAGTATTTTAAGAAGGTATCTAAGCTCTCAAACATTCAAATTTTATCATGACATGTAAATCTAGGCCTAACACCATTAGTTATTTAATTCTTCCTTGTGCTCTATTAGCAACTCCGTCATATATTTATGCTTTATATTAGATTTATAATGTTAAACATGTAGATTTCCAATATCACTAAATTCAGCCTCCTCTAATATGGGTACATTCATGCTTATGTTCAGCTCTCAAAATAATTCTGCATGGCTGGAAGTTCTCTGGTATGGCGCCTACTTAATATACTTTATCAAGTGTGCAGTGTCATAATACGTTGATGGATTTCGTCTCTTTCTTCTCCAAGGTAAAGAGACAGGCTTTTTCCTTGTTTCTAGAGCACATGAAATGACAGAAACTCTCCATGTAAAAATTTTATCACTGATCATGATGAAAACTGATGAAGATCACACAAAGGCAAGTACTACGCAGTTCTTTCCTGAAGTGTCGTAAACACAACATAAGGTAGTCATGCTGGAAGTGTAATCTAAGCCTACTTTTCCTGCTCCTTCCTGTTTGTTTTTCTTCTCTATCAACATTATAATGCTTTGATGAAATGCAAGCATGAATGCATAAGACGTACTGTAATTTGTTGTGCTTTTCCTTCCCCAATGTCTGTAATTTCTACATAACTAAGACAACGTGTTAGTATTAATCTGATTTACACATAATAAGAAAAACATTACTTTGTTCCTTTAACCATATAATCACAAAACTTGCCCATCGTGTTACTGGATTACAGAAGTCTAACTGCGGTGACCTTTATTAGATGTTCAGTCTGCTCACAGATATTTATACTGCATATGTTAAGGAGCAAACATTAAACATTAGAAACTTTGGAGATCTTAGCGTTGACTCCCTCAACACCATAGATACTACTCTATGCTGCTCTCTACATGCAAGATACATAAAAAATCGACAGTACAAAGCATAATGTGGAAAAGAAAAGAAAAAAAGAGGAGACATACTTTAGGTTTCTTCCAGTCTGACTGCTTGGTATTTTTCTCTCTTTAACATTGCCCTAAAGACACTTCTCTTACATAATTTCTCCATATAAAATGAAAAGGACTTTTATGGGGGAAGAGTGGAGGAGGGATTGTAGTATTCCTAAATTGGCTAAGTCAGCGAAGTCTTCAATGCTGTCAATGAAGTACTCACATCTGAGACACAGCCAAGATGCTACCTGGACTGATCTGTCACCAAGGTTTTCTTAACAGAACACGTTATTTTTTCATGCCTGTACTGCTGGATATCTAACCAGTACCAAATAATTAATAATTTAGAAAGACAGACACTTACAATTCTGTAAATTTACTCTCAGCCCCTGTTTGGGCACCCTATAATCAAAGTACCAAAACCTACTAGTCAGGCTGAAGAATACCTTACAAAATTATTAAGTTTCTTGATACAGAACAATTTTGTCTGCAGAACTTTTGAAGTCCTCCAACTTCACCTTCAGCAGTGCACCAGTTTCCTCCCAGACACTGATGAAACGCTTTTACTTTTTCAACATTACACTGCAGTCGTCTGATCCTCACACTGCTATCAGTGCTACTAGCAGTACCCCTTGCCCCAGGCTTACCCTAATGTCAAGCCTGATGCTACCTCTAGCAATTAACACAGTGCTGCAAAAGAGAGCACCCCTTCCCCCCAAATCTGTAGCAGTTGCTGCTCCCATGGATGTCATTTAGCATTAAATATCATTTCAGTTCACAGTCTAAACTTAATAATTGCCCTGAAACCCTAAATCAAAACCCTGTTTTTTTCAGGTCTCTGGTAGTTTCAGGGGTGGATTCAAACAGGACATCTGTATCTGCATGCTACTCTCCCATTCTTCTTGTGAAGATCACAGCAATTTAGGCAGGGATTATTAGTTACTCATAAACCAGTTCTGAAACTGCCGTACTCTCAGCTTAGTACTATACTATAAACTGAAAACTGGAAAAACAGACTCTCATCTTCTTTGGTAGGCTGGGCTGGAAAGAGCAGCAGTGGATCAGACACCGCCAGTTCTGGTTTGTGACTTTTGCCTGGAGAGTGGATAGCAGGAACTGGCAGTACCTTGAGCAATTCTGGTTAAACTGCTGTTGGAGGTCTCAATCCAAAAACTTTCCCGGGCCAAATATTCATGATTTTTAAAACTCGGGGTTCACAGTATTGGCTATAGCTGGCTGATACTGATGCAATCAAGTCATAAGAAGCTTTTGCAATTCATTTCTTTGTATGTAAAGCCAGAATATGCAGTCTAATCTATGACAATAGCCATGAAAGCTATGACAAACAGCTGCTGAAGTAAAAAGCAAGAAATCAGGCAGAAAGGCTGGTTTCAGATGGCTATCTATATTGCGTTACCATTGACTGAAAAGTTAATTCTAGTAGCTGTGAAGACAATTTTAGAAATAGACAACAAAGATCTACCAATCCAGAGTCCTACTGCTTCTGTCACAAACTTTAAACCTTCCTCTTGTTTCACACCGCAAAGGGAAGCAGAGAGCATGCCTCCATCTTTTCTTGGGGGGGGAGGGAGGCAGTAGAGGAAGAGGGGAAGAACAGATTCTATTGCAGAAAGGGCCATAGGGATGGTTATGGTTGAGCTGAACTGAAATGCCGAAGACTTCAACAAGGTACTTTGAGCAGTATTTTCATTAGGCTTGCGTTCAAAGACACTACCTGTTCACAGACACTCCAACCTGCATTTAGGGATCAACTCCTTAATAGGAACTACTGCAACACTGTATATTTACTCTGATTTATGAGCAGAAGACAATGCCGAGTTCTAGCTTTACTCATTTTGAATTTCTGCACAGGAGAAGCTCCAGCCTCAGACTCCTACGTATTTAAGATGGATGATAGTACTTTAAGGTGACAGCTGAGGGCACTGTGCTGTAATACGCAATTTAGGTCTCTAATCTGTTCTTAAGGCATTAGAAGCTAATGGAGAAATTATAAAATATATACCAGTACTTCCACCATTTGAAAGCATTTTATCAACTATCAGAGACGGCACCAAAAGTAACAGGAAATTGGCGTAATTCGGACACCTGACTGAAAAAGGCAGAGCTTTTATAAACCAACTATTTACATGCCCGAATCTTCATACTACTCAAACCTCCTTTGACTACAGTAGCGCTTAAGGACTGTGCACAATAAAAAACATCCTAAAAGAGGGAATTATTTTATTAGACTTGCTATTTGAGGAGTATTTTTAATATAAATAAAGAAGAATTATTTTATAAACTAGCTGCTCAGCAACTTTACCACTCATGGGTCTTGCTCCCATACACCGAAGACAAATCCCTACTGACTTACATCGGGGTTTGTCTGAGCAGACAGGCAACACGGATCCTTTAACGCGTACATGTACTTGCCAGTGCAAGAAACCAGGTATTTATTTCCTCAGACAGCAGGAGCCAAATGAATCTAATGAGTGTCATTTTATCTGATGCTTCTTCTGTTTATAATAATAAACCTAACTTCATTCCTTAGTCTCTGCAGTTTCTGTAGGAGCCGACCTAAGGTTTTGTCTCCAAAAAAACCATTAAGGTGTTATAAACCATGGCTATTTCTTCTCTCTCTACTAGATATGGCCTAATGAGTTCAGAAAATTACATTCAAGATGCTGTTTTGCCAATTAGAATTGTCACTACCTGATTCTTGAAGGACACAGCCATCCCTAACTGTATGTGCAGACATCTTATTAAGTTGTGGTCCCTGCTTCTTGTGCTTTAAGTATTTAAACCTTCAGAGAGTCAAAGACTGGCTGAGAAAAATACCCCCTGTAACAAATAATCCAGATCCACGGAGGCAATGGCAGCCATTTTGATGCATCTGATTTTGACCAAAACCAGAGTTTTATCTGAGTTTCTGGACCACAGAATCTGAAAAACAGTTCTTTCCTGAATTTACCCATTTTTTTCAACCTACGTATGTAACACTGGACAACTAACCTAGAAATCCAAAAATTTTAGGACCAATCACAGAGTTTGAAGGTTGATGACACAGATTCAGAAATATCTGTGGAGACACAGGGAAACAAAAGTGCAAGGTAATCTTCTATGGCACAGTCTGCATCTGTAACTGATCCAGCCTGCTCTTTCCTTCAAAGATCTAATGCAGTCAGTTTTCTGTGGAAACAGATAAACCTAGAAACTAGGAAACTAGAAAAATCGGACAGAAAATTAGAGCTAGCTTCCCATGCAAAGGAGTGAGCCTTTTGGTTAAGTGGCCATGAGACTTCCTGCCAGCTGACGCCAGTAGATGTTTCAGGAGGACCAACAGAATGTAAAGTTTATTCCTGCTCCTGTACCAGCAGGAGCGCTTTGTCCTCCTGTTTTTTTCGCTGCAGCTCAGCAGAACATCAGGGTTACCTTAGCCATGGGCACAGCTCCTTGGAATTTAACATACAAGCCTAAATACTACTGTTACAGTTGTGGCTGTGAGATTTTCACTCTGCTGCTTGTCTGGTTTGGAGAGGTGGAAAGAAGAAAGTGCAGGAACCAACCACTTGTGCTTTTACCTGGCTGCTATGTAAAACTTAACCCTTAAGAGTTCAATATAAGGATGAATTCAGGATAGTAAGGAAGCAGAAATACTACGGGAAAGTCATAAAAGCAGAGTTTATGCTCAGAATCTTCCAGCACCTCACGTTTGACAAATACAGCAGTGTCACACATAAACCTCTGGAACTGGGCTGCCAAACTCAGAACCATCCCGGTTTTAAGGAAATACAACATTTAGTAAACCGCGCACAGTGAATAAAAATAAACAGGCATTTAGAAAAATTACTCTGTGTCTTAAACCGTTGCCAACTTTTCTTGAGCAGTAACTATTGTTGAAATGTTGCAGCAGTGGCAATTCAGAAGTTAGCCCTGACTTCGCCCTTCCAGCCAGGCTGAGTCACTCTTGCTCATCAGACAGAAATGACTTTACACCCTGCAACGTTACAGCCCTGATCTTCACCTGTGCTTCCTTTCTCTTAAGCCAATTTTTTGCTTCCTACCTGCTTCTGATGGCGGCACTGCTCTCCCAGCAGGCTTTGTACGCCGCTCCCAATGTGACTAGCATGTTATTAATGAAGAGGTGGCTGGTGTCTCTCATTACGCTTCCACTGAGTGAAAGCACCTCAGAACTAATTTAGCTTTCACTCGCAGGGGAAGACACAGTGCTCCACCAAGAAGTTCACTATTCTGCTGCCTTTAGCAATACAATCCCCTTCTTTTTTTTTGTTTTAACATTAATAAGGTGAGAGAATAGAGTATTTCCAAAAGAAATTAAGAAATGCAGAAGACAGATGCAAGTGCAGAGGCTCCCTGTGAGTAACCACCAAGCCCAATGCGAAGAGATAACACGCATACTGAAACAGATGGACAGGGTGGAGAGGAACTCCACAGGCAAACAAGCAGTAATAAAACCCGCACCTAGTGCGTAGAGTTAACCAGGTCTCTCAACCATTTAAACTTTCTTCCCTGTTTGTGAGAGTTCTCTGTGACAACAAATACAAAACTCCTGTGAAATTAAGGAGTATGGAAATAATTTTGCTCCCCAGGCTGAGAAGGTCAAATAGATTCAGAAAGTACTTCATATCCATCACTGTAAGAATAGAAACCTAATTAGAGACCAGACTTCACTGGCTAAAAGAGATCAAACTCACTTAAAGCTATCATCTGAAACATATTTTTAAAAGACTTTCCCTTGATTATTAATTCATTTACTTATCCTGCATACAGGGACAGTCATTCACTCGACACAGCTCCGCAGTTGCTCATTCTCTGAAATGAACCACCTCTCGACTCCCCGTCACACTGTATTTGCCAGCACCACTGTTTGTTATGCTTTATCCTTTTCCTATTTCTAGCTCCCTTTTTTCTATTTGATGCTCTTTAAATCTGAATATTTTACATGTTATATTCTTATACGTCACTTTAACAATTTACATGTTATGCCTACAATTTTATATTTTAATAACAGAGTAGCAGTAATGCAGTGAACTTCCAGAACCACAAGATTACAGCTTGTGCTGTACTCGTGATACGAGCAGGTTACATGCCAAGGTACCAAAAGGGTCTCCTCTACCACAGCAGCAAAGCCTTCAAGCAAGGGGATCAAGAAAGATTTCTCTTGCCGCGTGCATTTAAAGATTTTCCCACTATATGCCAATTGAATAGTGTAGTGGAATTGTCAGTTAATCATCACCTAGACGGATTTGGATCTATGTCAAACCTCATTTAAGGACTACGCATGTTTGCCTTACGTCTAAGGAAAACCCTACTGATTTTAATGGGCATTTTCTTAATTCTTTCATATTTAAATGAATTTAATGCTCAGGGAAGACTACAAAAGAATAACAATTAACTTAATTTGGGCAGGCTTGCTTTAAACTTTCTGCACCACTGCTGCACCAAAGGGGTGAATGTTTCTTAACGGGCAAGAACAGAATGAGGATGAAATTAAATTTACTTTACCTTTCCCTTTAACCCTCGTTTGAACAACTGCAAGACTAAGTTTATAAGCCCTAATATTTTGCAATAATATTTTGGTTAGTGTTTACCTTAGGCTCATGCATTCTCTATTTCTTACTCTCTACTAACCACTAAATACAAAAATCAAACAGAATTCAATCACTATTCCTCATGCTAGCGATAGATGTTGGGCAGGCAGTCATAGAATGGTTAGAGTTGAAAGGGACCTTGAAGATCACCTAGTTCCAAACCCCCTGCCATGGGCAGGGACACCTTCCGCTAGCCCAGGTTGCTCAAAGCCCAGTCCAACCCAGCCTTGAACACTTCCAAAATAAATCCAAGTTTAATCTTTTTTCCTACCCCAAAATTATCTGCATCCAGAAAATTAATCAAACTTCCTTTGGGGAAAAAAAAAAAAAAAAAAGCTGGAGAGCAATTACACAATCAGAATTTTTTTTACATTTTAAAAACATTGTCGTAGTTTTGTCATTGTTACTACCTACGAATGTATCAATTCCTCTTTCTATTATGCAGTTGTTGCTAGAGAGTAGTATTATTATACAAAGTACCACAGAGATTTTGGCCACATTATTTACTTGTGACATTAAAGTTCAAGATTTGATCCTAAATTAGCTAGCTTTGACTTGATCAGCTCCGTGTCTGTAGATGTATGTACATACACATATGCCCACATAGACAAAGCCCAAAGCATAGATATCAGAACTTTGAATGCAAGCTACACTGAGATGTCTCACTATCATTTCAAAAGGCTTCCTACTGTCATACTGAAATGCCCAGATAGGTAGACCGCTGTGAAATACGTAGGCGATACCTGCTGAATGGTTTTCAGATGACGAGGAGCATTTGAAAGCCTCAAAGATTCCTGCATGGATCTGTGTACATTAATCCCTCCCTTTGCGATACCTAGACTTGACTATTGCAACATGTTGTTTAATAGATTGCAAGACCCTGCTCCTCGCAGACTGAACCTATTCTGAAATGTCAGTGCTCCCACCAGGCTTCTTACTGACTTCCGGTATTCTAAACTTAACATGATGGTTGCTGAGAGACTGTATTGTTTAAAGGCTGAGTTTACATCTCCCTTTCAATTTGTTGTCTTCTCTATTTCATATTGGCAGGACTAGAACTGAAGTGCTAAATGCTCCTCAGATAGGAAACCTGTAATGAAGAAAGGGTAGGGCTTTGCATACACTGCCTCGTCTTTAAAGCTTCTTGAAAATCCAGTTCAACTTATGTTTGCTTTAATAGCAAGCGATAACCTGTTGTTAAAAATTCATATCCCCACACTGCTCTAAACAGAAGAAAGCTGCTGGGATAGTTGTTTTGGTCGTGGTGAAATAGATGGTAGAAAAGCTCAGATATGATGGTGAAGAAAGACACTAAGCACCCGGACTTCCAGTAACAGTTTTTCAAAGCAGTAGTTACAGTTGTCATTATTCTGTTCCACTTCGTGTTTTCAGCTTCATTTTTCATTATGGCATTTCAACAAGTGCCATAAAGTCAAATATGTGCTTATCCGCCTCACTGAGCTTGCTGCCTTCAGTTCAGAAGAGAAGACACTGAGCAGAGGAGTGCAGAGAGAATAGCCACAGAAAACCTAAACTGCGCTTCATTGTGAATGATGAGTAGTTCCCAGTTCCTAGGCTGTGCAGCCCCTCTCTGAAACACAATGTTGTCTGAAACAATGGGTTCTAATCTCACCTGATATGTAGAAATAAGGTCTGTGACAGCTGAAAAGCCAGCACTTATACAATATACAGAGTGTTGTGCTAGTTCACCATATAACCTCCCGCAGTACTGGGGGAGGTCACATTGAGGAAAGTATCTTCAATATATCAAATACACTAAAAAACCCCGCACAAGTTAATTAAGTAAGTATTTGAAGTTAATTTTTTAGCATTACAAAGTATTTTCATGGTTATTCAGACCTTTGCTGAAAAAGAATATATGATTTCATGAGGGCCTGCAGTCCTCTCTTCTCTGCCCGCCCAAAAGGGAGGGACAGTTTGTAGCACTTGCCTGCGCTGTTCTGGGCTCATTTGCAAGTTGCTAACAAATATACTCAGACTGTATGTATATTTTCATATCTTCTTCAGGACTTGCAATGCAACTCTCACAAAGATCGGTCACTGCCCTCTTTATCTGAGAATGACTTGTAACTCTTCTTTAAATCCCTCTGGTCCTTCCATATAGTCAGCGTAATAATTTACCACTGACAGGACTTGCCAAACTTCCCCTACATCTATTTCCATTTCCCTTCATTTTTCTTGCTCCCTTCATTTTTTTCCTGTGTATGCTGACTCCCTAGTTCCTCTTCTACTAAATTATGCTCTATTATTTCCACAGCCTGAAGAACTCACAGCTGAAGCATTATTTCTAACCTTATTTCGTATTCCTAACATGTCCTATAATCTGTTTTGAGTGTTATTTGCAGCCAAGATGCTGACGCAGCATCAATTTTGTTTTCATGGTTTGACTGGGTAGAAGTGTGCCTTACTACAGGCACTGGGATAAAAACAGTCGGCTCTCTAACACCAACACAAACACGTTTAGAATGAACCTTATTTTTTCCAGGTTGTGTGTTACTGTTTCTAAGTGGTAACTGCAAAGCCTCAGCTCATTATGGAAAGAAAGGGGAAAAAAAGAGTGAATTGAAATGGTATTTTTGTGGCATATTCTCTTTCCTCCTTTCCCCATTTTAGTATGCCAGTTCTTTCTCAGCAAATAAACATTCATACCTGACTCGCATCAAAAGCTACTCTAGGGCACCAGGTCAAGAGGGTCCCCCAAAGCTTTTCTGACCTGTGAAAAAAAAAAATATCTGCTTTCCTTTTCTCAGAGACAACTAATACCTAAACTGACTCATTTATATTAGAGTTCCTTGTCGTGTGTCCTTAAATACCGGAGGCATCCACACTTCTGTCTTTAACACACATAGTTCTCCTCTTTTCATGTGAAACTACGCTTTATGAATACACGTAAATCTAAAATCCCATATCCAAGCCTTTCTGAAGCTTTAGGGGGGGGTCTGGAATGTGAACCACAATCTCATTTTATAAAAAAAGCCCTTCAATAGCTGAACCAACCTCTTTAAAACTTTGAAGAAAGCCAGTAAGGACAGTGAAATACTAAGTTCCTTAGCTCCGGTAACCTAAACTCTCCATTTATTATGGAAGTCTAAAGAAGTTATTAAGAGGGCCTAATTTTTACACTTTACTTTCAACGCTGCTTTGTGAGTTCGTAATAAGAACGACTGCAAAATCATCATGCTTATTTTATTTGATGTATAGATTGCTAAAATAAAGTCATTGCCAATCATGCAAATTCAATGCATTAGAAAAACAGCCGTGAAGAAAGGTATTCTTACTATAACTTATAAATAAGCATCACGTAAACTGGCATTAACATTTATAATTAAGAAAAAAGAAACGCAATTACAGAGGAGCGAAAAACCTGAATAACTATAGGGTTTAACACACAACAATATAGCCTGTGCCCGAGATACATCACTTCCCAAACAATTAACTAATAGTAGTATTGGCAAGCCAAGTTTACCTCAGAAAAATGAGATAACCGTGGGATGCACGTCACCACCACCTCACAGCAAAAGTCTTTTCCTCTCTCTTTTTTTTGTTTTCCTCCCCTCTTTTTAAACCAGAGAGGAGGTTACACAAATACCAAAGAAGCATAAAGTTCGATTTCTAGCTCCCTGACTTTTCAGCCTAGCATCACGAAAGAAAGGACACTAAACGACAAAGAAGTGCTGCTGGTCTCCTTAGAGCGATTCAGCCGTTCTGTACCGAGTGCAAACTGTTACAAGACTCAGGACAAGTAGCTCCGCAAGGCTGGTTGGGACATAGGCTGACAGCTGACAGACGAAGTTCAAGCCCTTAGAATTTCAAATCTAAGAGCAGCCACTTGCTCTTGTGATTGCCATCAGCTGCCTGTTTTGGGCACAGCCTTTGTATATCAAAGGCGCTCCCTTTTATTAACTCCCAGAATGTCTTTATGAGGGGTTAAAGTTATATAATTCTCTTCAGAGGCAAAAAGGCAAGCTTCGCTATGGCTCATCATCAAGAGCTACGCGCAAGGCTTTTGCTACCTCTTGATTTAGGCTGAAAAACCTGCCACAAATCAATTCCTCACCTGGAAATTCCCAGGTCTCAGCACATGAACTTCCACCGCAATCAAGAGCTTGCAGATGTCTGGATGGACTCTGTGCTGTCCTCTTGCTCACTGCAGAGCCTGCTGATCTAACTGGGCTTCAGCCTAACAGTCAATAGCAAAAAAGGCTGCACAAACACAGTACTGCCAGAATACATTGGCTTTCACTCATATAATAGAAGACATGTGGCCCAGGTTTATACACACGGTCTCCCCCAAACACCAGGCACCTAACCAAGGTACTCACACCAAAACATTTCCTTAGCTCCCTGTATAGCTCACAGCAGAGACACAGGCACCACATCCCTACAGGGTGTGAGCCGTTTCAAACCTGCATCAGCCAACCCGAGCTGCCTCGACAACCGATGAAGAGACACAGGGACCTCCAGAGAGCAATTCAGACCTCGTGTACCTCTGAGGTTGAATCCTGGCATATAGTAAGCACCACTTGCAACTCCTCCTTACGTAATGGGGGAGAAAATAATCCCAAAAACTTGAAAAAAATAGTGTGAAAGACAGTCTTATAAAACTACAGCTATTACAGAATTCGGGCTCCCAACTTCACATTTGGGAACAGCTATATTTGAGCAGCATAAATAGCAGTTATAATTAAGAGGCATCTTGTATCAATACAATTTTCTGTGCTTATTTTCCTTTTTCTTGTAGCAGACTGATGTTTTCCAAACTGCTTCAATACTTTTCTATTTAATTCCAAAACCAAGACAAGATGGGTAGGCATAATCTGACAAACCTTACCGTACCGCAAAACCCTTTTTCTCCAGCACATATCTTAGTTCAGTTTGAGTTTTAACTGGAAGGTACAAAAATTCACATTTGAAAATTGAAACATACTCTTACCTGTACTTATGAAAAGTGGAGCTAGAAAAAGACAGGTTAATACTCAGTTTGGGAGTATTCAGTTCACCCAGACTGAATTCTCAATGTTATGCCTTATTATCTTGGTCTTTAAAACTTTTTTTTTTATGACCCATTTTAGATATGCTAGTTTCAGTGCTAACAGACATGTTTACTGCAGTTGACAGGCTTCTGGCGTTTTTTTCCAATTGACATTAAACGACCCAGGAGGTCCTCTAATACTAACCACAGCCAGGAAGCCCCATGAACTTGACCAAACTATGCTTTCTATAGCTTGACGCACCCTCTTTTTCATGTGGCTTTTGTTTTCTGTTGGCTCTGCCCTCTTCTCTGACTCATTGCTGGCTATACTGTCATATTATCCCACACGCTCATTCTCTGCAGCTTCAACTTCAATAATCAGCCCATTACCATTACCATTTTTTACCTCAGCAAAATACTGATTTGTATCTGACCCTCCCATGCAGAATACCACACCTGCTCTTCAGCATGAGCCAGTTCCAGGTGATACTTCCAACGCCCTAAAAAACCCCCCTTGTGCATGATTGCTCCGCCACTGCATTCCTCTCTTCTTTGGATTCATTGTTTTATTCTCACTACAAAATTTATATTCCAAACCCAATCTTTGCTCTCTTCTCCTACACTCAGTCAATTTTTTCACCCGGAAGAACTAGAGCAAACCTTTCTGAATCCCTCAAATTATACCCTCATCTTTCACCTATATCATATACTCTGCTGAACTAGTCTTTAGGATCCCTATACCTATTATCCTGTGCTGCATAACTGTTTGTAGCTTCTTGCAAAAAACATCTGAATGCTTTCTACTTTCTGCCCTTTCTCAGAAACTTCGTCAACTGGTCAGAAAGACTGTAACCCTTTTCCTGTAATCCTCTACCCTGTTGTACAGAGACAGATAATGACTTGATAGCACAGATATTTCCCAATTATTTGAAATATGCATTACTGTTAAAAGAGGGAGAAGGGAACAGGGAGCTTTTGAAAAGCTGCAACTTAAGTTTATTCTCTCCCTTTGTCTGACATTCAGCATCATAGTACACCCTTTGAGGTACAGCTGTTCTTTTCACTCTCTGTTCAGGGCGCTGCATGATAAAGACACTGATTTTGCCTGGGAATCTTTGGGTGCTACTGACGTGTGTTAAACAATACAGCACATAACATTGCCTTGTCAGTGTTTGCTTCTTTTTCCTTTTCCCCCCAACACCTGTATAACAAGCAAAATATTGCACAATTCTAGCAGAGATATCTGAGAAAAAAAATCAGGTTTCTTCTTTCCCCTCAGGGTAGTGCACCATGTGCTATTTATTTTATTACACTTTATAACTAATTTTTCTAGTTATGGTATACAGTAGATACAAAACTGACCAGCACAAAATCATTTTCTGTTGCTTATCCTCATCTTTCGCAGGAAGAAAACAAAGAAAATATAAACAAAACCCTAATATTTATGTCAATGCAAGAACGGATCAATGGATCAAAGCCAAAACAGTCCCAAGAGAAAAGCAATAGTCTCTTTTCCTGTTAATGAACAGTCTGTTGTTGCAAATTCATGTAGGCTTTAATTTAATAAACACAAATGGATGAATGTGCTTACGGGATGTCATCCCCTTTAGGCTTGAAATCACTGACATGGAAGAATTGTCACACTTCAGTGAATTGAGCGCTACTCCCTACCCTTTCAACCCTTATCCACTGTGGCAACGCAGGCACGAAAAATGAAATTTAATTTTATAACTAATTCTTGTGCCTTGCTTAGTTTGATTCTTTTGCGTTGGAATGGGTATTTTGAAAGTTATATCCTGTTTTACCTGAATTAAAGATAAATTGGCTCAGTTTGACTAAAATATAATAAATGCTTAGCTTCAACACAAGGCTTCAATAATTTAAAAAAAAAAAAAACAATAAATTACATTTGAAGCTCATTTGACCTCATATAGGTGGACTCATTTTCTGAGTCCACTAATGTCAATATGCTTCAGTCCCCACATAAAGCTTATTGCAAGTTTGGACATATTTATTTAATAAATGCTCTTAGTTTCAAGCTAGAGGCTAAAACTTGCAATTCACAGCAAGCATTATATAGAGCAGTGTTTTTAATCCGCTCTGGAAAAGAAGTAGCGATCACCAAAATTAAAAAAATCCTGTGAGGTATAATCTGTATAAAACAAACAATTGCTTGCCCAGTGCTACTCAGGCTGGCAAGGGTTAACAACCCTTTTGTAAACACTACTTTCCTTTGCTGAGCAGCCAAACACTTCCCTAGAAATAAAGCGAAAACAAGCCGGGTGCAAATTCTGCAGGCTCATCTCTCCATGTATTTCTTTTAAAATAGTTTGGAGGAGCAGAACTGAAACTACAATCGCATGCGTACAAAATACACAAATATACCACAAATCTCTATCTGGCAATGCTTACATTCTCTTAAAATAGCTTTAAAAGTATTAAAACAGGAAGAGTTTAACCCAATCTAACAAAAGCACACCTGGAGTGTCACGTCACTCTTACACATTCTTGAATTTGAGCTCAGAAGTAGAAAGTGACTTAAATTTAATCCAAAAGTCAATACAAGCTTCTGTTGTGGAGACTCTATTGACGCAGAGCTCAAGGATAGCCTCCAGCAAGGGGTGCCTAACACAAACACGCATACTGCACTGCCAAGCTCTATTGATGGATATCACAGGAGTTTGTTCCTTCAGTACAGAACAATTATCGAGGAGCGTGTTTTGTGGGAACAAATGTAATCCAGAGATCAATTCAGATTTCTCAAGGATTTTTTTTAAAGTCTGTTTTACAGCTTGACTAATACCGGCTTGTTAACTTAGGCATGTCTCAAAGTTTCTGTAACAGAAAGGATTATGCTCCATGGGTGGCTTTGGTTTTGTTTTGGGGAGGGGTGGTTTGTTTGTTTTTTCTTCCAGGAAAGCCTTTTCCAAATGCAACTAGAAAAGCTACACTTTCCCAAACACAAAGAAAAGTTGTTCTGCCTCTTTGCCCTTTATTAGTTGCAAAGGATATAACTGGATATCCCAAACTTTATTCAATCAATGTTTCTTTTCATCTGCACTGGCACATTTGTCAAATACTAGCTCAAAACCAGATCTGTGACTTTGCAAAGTCTAAGACTTTGCTAACTTAGCAAAGCTGGTAGTACACAGTCCTCTACCTGCAGACGTGCATTTGCATCTTGCTGTTTTCTAGAACTGATACCAGAATTATTTAGCAGAGGTGGAAAGAAAAAAAAAAAAAAAGGAATATGCTTTAATGCTTCTGACATGGAACTCTGCCCTACAGAATTCATAAGAAACGTATAATGTATATAATTTCAAAATTTTGCTGGAGTTATAGGGAGGCAAAAGAAGATGGAAGAATGTAGGATACCAGAGAGTTCCACAGAATACACAAGCTACAACCTTCATACCATGTCAGTTTCACTTATTTAAAAGCCATCTTCAACATTTCAATGGAGTGATTACCTGTCATGCCAACCACATCAGTCATGTCATCCAGTAGCATAGTATATTTTAGCTTAATTCATTATAAATGTCTTGCTTCAAAGTGAGAAAAGGGGATCAAAAGCTCACCCGATAGGGTATATAAACTTCAAAAACGTCAAGACCCATTTCTTGTCTAGAAAACAGCTCATGAGCCACAGCTTCATGCTTAGCCCTTGTGAGAAACAAATGGTAAATTTTGCTGTTTACCACAAATGGTGGCAATAAAAGGGACTACAGAATGGACATTAAATAATAATAATAATAATAATAATAATAATAATAATAATAATAATAATAATAATAATAATAATAATAAACAAAACAACACAAAAACACCAGGCTGGCAAATTATGAAACTTATTGGTTGACACAGTTAATTCCACAAGCTGTTCAGAAGACTGAAGTGGGCAATTCATGTGGGGGAAAGGGATAAAAAATTTCTTCCAAAATGGACAAAACAGACCCTCAGCTACCCTTGAAATGATGGCACACATTTCCTAAAGAAGGTGGAACCACTCAAAGTACATCATCAACTTGTTACCAAGCTTAGTCCACCTGTTAAACTCATTAAATTCTCAATACGATCTGAAATCAGCCTACCTATTGCTTTGGTAAGAGATATAAGAATGGACTCAACTGGAGCAGGGTGCAGAAAAAATCCTTTCAGTGTCCTCTTCCCTGACCATTCTGATAGCACAGAAGCCTGCAGAAATACTAGCTCAAGTCACCAAAGGAATAGTTGCCGCCAGACCGATAATCTGCTTCTGAGGTCATTCGATTAGCTGGTTCGTAGGGTCATGCCGATGAAAATACATAGCTTCTGGTCCTAGATTTAGACCAGTCAGGGCTAGTTGATGGATCTCTGCACCAAACTCTGCTGCACAGTTTAAACATGCCAAGGCTCAGGTAAATCCTTTATTTCACTTGAGCAAACCAAACAAGGAGTGTCTTTCCTGTTTGTTGTCATCTTTAAAGAAATCTCCTCACTCCCAAGTTAGCATTGCAGAATAACAGTTGTGAGATAGACACAGGCCCGGCACAAGTACAGACATACATATCATTGTTCCGGGACTGCTAAAAGTGACATGTTCTCACAGCAGGCAATAGAAATGACTAGAGGTTTGCATTAATGAAAAATAGCTTGGATTATTTCCACATAAACTTTAAGCTGTATCTTCAGCTGAGGGTGACAACTAACCAAAAAAACCGCCACAGCCATATTATTGAAACTGGATCCCTTATGCTGCCCATCTTTGCATTTCTGGACTTTGACTTGGCTTCAAGCTGGAAAACAAAAGAAGGCCATAGTAAAGCTCATTTACAACATCTTAGTGTGAGTCAAAGGTGGCAGTACTGGATGATAAAGCTCATGCTTTTCAGTTTTACAGTTTTGGCTTGCAGACCCAATCTCAGATCAGCATCCAAACATTCGTGGCCTTATCCTAATTGAACCCGTATTTTCAGAATCTGTATCTTATCCCGCAACTTCTGGTGCCTCCTTGGTGTTCTATGAGGCCTTATCCCCAGGTGAAATTGAAGGGACAAAAGGATACTTTGAAGCCTGCAACATTAGGGCCCTATCAGATCACTCACCGCTTGTTAAGACAGAATTAGAGCATATGTTTCCTAAGGTTTTGAATCATTAATTATTTCTGCTACGTAAGCCAGCTCCGAGTAAAGAGATGCTAGGATGTACCTAGCCCATATCTACTCATCGGGGATACGAAAGATTCAAGTTCTAGTTCTGTTCTGAATCTTGCTCAGTAGCAATAACTAGGGAGTCAGGGGTCTGGCTCTAAAGCCTCGCCTGGAAATGGCCTCTCTGCACAAAGCGGTACATCTGATTATACAAAAAGCTTTGGCTTTAGCAAACTGGGGTTTCCTGATACGAAATAATTTTGTGGGAAGACTTCATAAGTGGCTCAAGTTAGAACTCTCAGAGAAATTCCCTAAGCCATTTTTCATTACAAAACTGATCTGATTTTGCACTCTTCAGTATCCAGTACATTAATTTTGTGCCTGTGAACTAAACAACTATTAAAAACTGTTAGGTAATGAATGTGTAAGGAACGTTTGTGATGGATCGATGTCGGTAACAGTGTTTCTGGATTTTTTTTTTTTTTTTTTTTTTTTTTTTTTTTTTT
Organism: Vanellus vanellus; assembly: GCF_965231255.1. Lineage (NCBI taxonomy): Eukaryota > Metazoa > Chordata > Aves > Charadriiformes > Charadriidae > Vanellus > Vanellus vanellus. The sequence continues at coordinate 6,411,262 of NC_138916.1, read as the reverse complement.
ACAGACAATGGTAAAGAAAACTACACAGAAAGAATGCTATGTAGTACCAGAATTTTCACATGCAATTGTTAGACGCAGAAATTATTATCCATGCTAATACTGAGATGTAAACTCACATACATATTTGGTTTTGCACTGCTGTCAAATGCTGTCACTTACCCCATCTCTAATTTCAATGCATATATAACAGAGGGGGAGGGGAGCTGCCTTACAATGAGCAAAGCCTTTAGTTTTGTTCTCCCCACTTACTGTATTTAGCGCTGTATGACTTCTGGAGATATTCAAATCTATACAAAATGCAGACAGCGCTCTCTCCATGGCAATGGGTTGGAGAACTTTCAGACACAGCCTCATGTGGTACTTTGCGCTTTGTGTAGACGTAGCCCTTTTTGGGCCCGTTGGCCTGTGCCCACCCGAAATGACTTGCTGCGAGCATTTCCACGCAAAGCACAGAGTGAATTCTGGCTGCTCTTGGTGACTGACACTTTCTGCACCAGCAAGGAGTGAGAGCAAGCTGTGCGGGCGGTGTTTATCAGGTGCCTATGTGAACAATGGAGGAGCTGAGCCACTGCTGGCAATGAAACGTAGTTAGCTGAACCCTGGCTAGTACAAACTTCATGGTCTCTTCTGAACTTCCTCTGACTCTCCGGGTTACAACTGACAGTTAAAGAAACACTGAGCTACTGAAACACAGACCTACTTACCTTTCTCATATCTGCAGATTTTTTCTTTTAAGCAGTTTTCCTGTAAACTGAAGTGCTTTCTATTTAGACTGGCCTGATAAAGTTGATGAGGCCCAATATTTAGGTTAACTATATTTCTAAAAAGGCAGTTTTCGCATACGTATTTTACTACAAATATTGTGCAGAAAAATAACTTGTAATGTCCTAGATAGGTAAAGCAAAGCACAGTGCATGTAAGGGTCTTTTCCAGGGACACCTACGAAAATTGGCACAATTCTTTCTCATACCAGCCACAGCCCTTATTTTCAAAACAAGCTTTACAAATATTAGCAAATACTAACTACTTGCCAAATATCTATAAAAATGCACCATTATTAACATTTACTTCAGATTTATCCGTGCACATACACGCGTGCCACAATCCTGCCTGTACAAATCACTTCCATTCAGAGCAATGCAGTTGAATGAGGCTGAACTAAACAACTTTGGAGTTTAAGGTTTAAGGCTTTGGAAGAACAAGTGAAACAAAACAAAACCTCAGTCTGCAATCCAATCACTGTGTGGCCACATGCTGTTGACTGTTTCACTGTTGGAAGAGACTGCTGCTTCCATGAGGTGAATACTGAGTACAGTAACTCCAAGTTAATGTGGCATGGTCTAAATGCAGTTTGGCAAAACAGAGCTATTAATTTTACTGATCAGGTCCTGTACTCTGCTCAGCACGTTTACCGATACTCAAACGGCATGAAGTCAGTAACCGACAGCTTAGTGCATTAAATACAGCTGCTCTGTAACGCCAAGTCATCCATTTATCCTCTAAGTGTGCTCCCTCATGCAGTTAGCACCACTGCCAAGCGTACTAAGGAGAATTCACACTTTGCTACAGTTCAGTAAGCTGAACTCCAGAGCTACTGGTAACTTGGCTGCGGTGTCAGGTCACAGTTGTATAACCCCCTGAGCTGAACGCCTCCCCGAGCTGGGAGGCGAGTGCACAAAGGCAAAAAGAAGCAGCAACCCACATTTCAAAGGCGTTATGGTTCCGAAAATTACAAAAACTCACTTTCTAATCTCCTAATGGACTGTAGATTTTGTAGAAGTTTGGTTTGGTTTGGTTTTTTCCCAGGGTAGAACATTGCGTACTTTGAATCTACACAATTAGAGAAAGCAGTGAAGTGAATTAATCTCAGCCACTTGCATATACACTTTAGGCTGTAGTCTAAAGGCAAATGATACCACACACTATTATCGGCATTCCTCAAACAAACTTAATGAGCAGGCGTGTATGAATTAAAGGATTGTTGCAAGACCAAGTCACTGACATCTATATCACTGATGGAAGCCTTCAATGGTTAAAAGGAAAAGTCTTTCATCTAGAGTCCCTACCATGATTGAATAAATGAAATTAAATGATAGCTTTATTTCTATCATGATAGTATTTTTTTGCTACAGTACACCAGTCACTTCAAGCAGGTTAGCCACACACAACAGATGACCAAACATCTCTCAGATGACTCCACCAAACAGTGTTTTGTCCACGCAAACCCTCCAATGCTGTTATGGAACAAAGTCAGGTCCTGAGTTAGTACAAGTGAACTGCTGTAAGCAGAATCCTATTAATTTATTCCAGTTTGAGATCTGGCCCTATGAATCTCTGACACCAAAACAGTTCCAAAATAACAAAAATGAGAATTAAATTAATCCTCACTCTTTCTTCCCAGAATTGTCTCAGGTGGGAGGGATTTTGGTAGTGCCACCTAAATGCCGGATTTAAGATAAGTAATTTATTTCATACCACAGACAGTTTACAGTTTAACAAAATTCTGTCACTACTAATGTAGGTTGCTATTTAAGTAACTGTAAGAAAAGAAGGGGTGGACAAGGGGAAGAAAAATCAGTGCCTCAAAAATCTGGCATCTCACAATCTGTTTCTTGTACCCAAATTACATCTGTTACGCCTCATTCAGGCTTTGCAAAGTAGGGGCAAGATTTGAGATTCTTCTATGGAATCAAAAGGATGAATAAGTCTAAAAATTGAAATATTTTTCTGAGATAGGAGCTTTATAACTAGCTTTGCAAAACACTGACAACAGCTTGGTCCACTATACTCATTTCCATTGTTTCGGAAGCTACAAAAACAAATGCAATTTCATATCAGGGCAGAATATTCCGTCTTTTTAATTCAGCAAAGGTATGGATATTATAAGGTGACTACATGAAAAAAAACACAGCAACTAATTTAATTAGAGGAGAGATATTTTTTTTCTGCCAATTAGGTGGCGGTCAGAACCTTCCATATCATGATTTCATTTAACAGTGATCTTAGCTGCAAATCCCACAAATCACTGTAGAAGCTGTCTTAATAATTTTAAGTAAAAACCCCTCAAATTTTAACCTTAGCCCATCATTAAATCTGACCTTTAAAGCTGAAGTAAAAGATGTAACTTATTTTACTGCACATCTCTTGACCAAAACCAGAAACAGTTACTGTGAAGACCACGGGAAGTTGCCTTCTTTTGGGGAGGTAGGGGTGTTGGTTGGTTGGTTTTTTGGCTTTTGTTTGGTTTGGGTTTTTTGGTTTGTCTAATGCTAGATAAAGAGAAGTCTGGAAAATCTGTAAGGGAATCTTCTCAATAGAGAATCCAGTCCAAAACAGAGAAGCTTCTGTATTTTTTGATATCTTTTCAAAATTCCAAACAAACTGAGGCCCTAGTAACTCATAACTCATGTCAGTTAAAAGTCTGGACATCTGTATGAAAAGGAATGACTATGCAAAACCCAGTATACCTGAAAATTGGGCCTGGGACATTACAGTAGTAAAAGGCAGTAAATACAGATTACTATAGAGAAAGGGGGCTAATTTTTAGGCTCCTGGTAAGGAAACACTGAAAACAAAAGCAATCACATGGTAGCTTTAAGGATATAGGTTTGCTCTCTTAGGTTAGATGACGATGATGTTCTGAACAACTGGATGTCTTCCTAGATGCACTGAAGACCCTGTACAGGACAGAATGAATGATAAAGAAAACTGCTAAGTAAAATGCAGCTCCACAAAGAACTGAGTAGGTCTCAATACGGTGAAAAATGGAATGGAGCAACTTGACAGGATCCAGCCTATAGATGTTGTGAATTCTGCAAATTACTTAATTCATGGTTAGGACAGTAATTAATACTGTTCTTGTTATATTTCGGTATACCTGAGAGAGGAAGGAATTTTAGAGAGCATACCTGACATTCTGAATCAGTAGTAAACTGTTTGTCTTCAGCTGCATGCTTGTAAGAAGCTAACAACAGTGTGCCCTCTCTAAAAGATCTAATAGATGCGCAACACTAAATTATGACATTTGAAGGGGAGGGGGCAATGGTGTGGGTTTTGAAACCAATACAATCTTTTAACTTCCTGAGTATTTCAGCTCTGCTGAAAACAGGAAGGGAATTTACAGTGTTTCAAGTGGTAAATACTTTAAATAAATGAATAAGTAAATGGAGTGGAGATTTGTATTTTATCTGAAAATCACTAAGGCATAAAGCAGCCAAAGCAGCGCATGCAAATACTAAGACCGCTTTAGATCATCCCCTCTCTCTCTTTCTCACCAACACACCTAGATGTAACAGGCACGTACAGTAAAAGAAGCATCCCGAATCCTTCTGTTGGGAGGTTTCTGTAGTAACATTCAGGAGATTCTTTGGTCACCTTCACAGATCCTTTGAGACTGAGCCAAAAAGCTTAAATTCTTCAAGTCTGCCTGGAAGTTCCAGTTAGCGTCAAGCAAATTGTGCAGTTAATAGGGGATATCAATTTGTACATCCATGTAAGTACTGATCAGCCTCTGCTCCTTTTTAATAGTTTTGTGAACAGCCACTGAGGTTCTGCTGTCTGCTCCCAATATTTTGTCTCTCCTGCCTGTGCTGTTCAGAAACACTCCACAACAGTAAGACTCTCACTGACCAGTATTACGTAATGCAAAAGCATTGAGGGGCTCTAAAAAAGCCCATAAGTAGAGTTCACCCATCTTACCTGCTGCAGACAACCACAAGAAGAACGTGGCATTATGCTATGCTGTAACAAGTTTGCAAGCCCCAGGAAAGAGATTTGCAATATGACAGGGCTGAGAGGTAAACAGTACCACCAACTTGGAGGACTATTTGGACATCAGAGCAGCGTAAGACAAATGAGCTAACAACTAGAAAACAAAAGGCCTGTTCTTTCAAAGCTGAGTACTGGAGCATAAACCTCTGTAGTACCAACAAAAGCAAAGTAAAAGGCAGCAAAAGATAAACAGATAAAGTGCACAAAATGGATCACCTGGATTACAGATAAACATCAGATTTATGGAAATACTATTTATCAGAGTACTACGAGGACAAAGTCCTAGGTAAAAATATATTAGACTCCTAGGCTTATTAAGAGAGGTTTTTTAAGAGGGAGGTTGCTAGGAAGTAAAAGAGGTTGTTCAGAAATATTCTAGGGCTCACAGGATACAAGAAGGCAGAAAAGCATGCTCTGAGCTCTCACTGCCCAGCAATGTCCTCTGCGCATCTCAGCCCCCAATGCCAGCTGGCCCTTTTGGAAAACTTTCCAGCATACGTTTCTCTCAGGTGATCTTCTGTTCTGTCTCTACAGTCCTTTTAGCTTGATCGCCTAAGCATCCACAGAGATACCTAAAATTCTGAGTGTTGGCCTGTATGTTGAAACACGACTTACAGCTTCCCAGCTCTGAATATGAACACCACAGCCTGAAGTCTTCAATTATATGTTAACAAATGCTGTGCTCCAAAAAGCATAAATTGTTGCGGGTTTCACTGGCTAAAACCATCAAACTCATTGCATCTCACTTAGGCAGTGATACTGGGGAAGTTGGAAACCAGTCTCTCTAATTCACCTACCCACAGCATCAAAAGTAGAGAGGCATGTTTCATTGTATCCAACACAGCTTTTCATGTCAACATTCTAATGTATCTGATTCTCTTCAAAAATTTACCCAGCTGCATAAACAGAGAATATGAAAATACAGTCCGTATTCAGACAACTGAAGAAGTGAGCCAATATTTATGGAATATATTTAGTTTACAGAATAACATGTATCACTGTTGGTACTGTTTTGTTTTAATTACAGAAAATAGCAACGTACTACACCAGTGCTGCAAGGCAATCTGCCAAGAGAACTAACTAAATGTATGAAAATACTTTTACTGAAATAACATGCTGAATTAAACGTTTTGCCGCTTTATTTGATTTGGCTTACTGATCATTTAACTGTCACCAAATTCTGAACTTAAGAAGTGGCAATGTTTAATGACAATAAGACACCGTAGATCATGTGTTAATGCTGATTAATGCACTTCCCAAGCGTGCTGGAAGCATTTGGCTTGCCTCGTACCTTACACTGTGCACCCAAGGCATGCATTCATCAGCACTACTGCTCAGTCTGTCATGTCTTATTGCTGAAGTAGCGCACCATTCTCAGTATGTTTGCTTTGAGCCTGCCTCAGTCAATTTACATTACGCTGCCCACCCAAACCCACATTTTTGAGGTTCACCCAGCTCTTGATGATCAGGGGCCTGTATGTTTAATAACATTTTGCTCTGCCAGTCTAATTAACTCCGGCACTGTATCTGCAGTCAGATAAAATGCTCATTTCACACCACATTAATTTTTATCAGCTGAACATTAAGCAACACAAAGCTATCTATGCTTGGTTTAATTTACATACTGACAGAGCTACAAAGCATTACTGCAGTGACTGCAAAGCAAATAAGTAGAACTGGCATCAAACATGGCTCCTTCAAAATGAAATATTGATTTGCAAGACTGGCATCCCAAAGTGAAAAAGAGGAAGAGAAAAAGAGAATGAGAAATGACTTTCCCCTGTCAGCACTAGAAAAAAACCCAACCAAACACATTCTGTAACCAGTCTTTCCTTAAATCTAATAGCATGAGAGGGGTATTAAAATTAAAACTAATTGTTTGATTGGCCAAGAAAAGTTAGAGCTGATGGTAACATTTCTCATGATTTAGAAAGAAAAGGAAAAAGGGGGGCGGGGGGGAGCTGATACATGACAACTGTGTTAGAGAAGACATCTTAAAAAAATTTCCTGCTGTCTAAAAATTTTCCTGCTGTCTTCACTGGGCTAAATTTAGCTAAGCAGTCCTCTTTTTTTTGTGGACTACGGCTGGAAGTCAAATTTGAAGGTAAGATGCATAAAGCCTAGAATTCTAGTATATGAATAAAAATACAGAAGAAAAATTCTGGGGGCCTGGGATTTTATTCAGAGTCTAGCGGTGACCGTTCAGTGCTTTTTAAAAGTATCTGTGATCCTACAGTATCCAGAATAATAAGTGTAGACCAATCATTCCCAGCTTTTCCAGAATGTTGCACAACAGCAGTCAGGTGAAGACCTTAGCTCCAAAAATAAAAATATCCTGCCTTCTGCTCAACTGGCTAAAGTCAAATCTTCACTAAAGCTAATTATGAATTGCACACCATTTAAGTGCTACAGTATACATGCTCCTTTGGGCTTTATCTAGTCTTAGGTTTGAAGTTAAAGCAAAAAATTATGCAAGTCCAACTCGGCTGCATTGCAAAAATCTCACAGAGGTTTAGCAAATGAGCAAAATTAATAAACTTGTGCTGTTCCACCTCTGCCTGTAGGTTAATGTAATCTTTTAAATCTTGGAGCTAGTGCCATTGAGTGTATAAGCGATCTTTTAATGCTTTTTTCACAGTTCCTCAGCTATTCCAAACATTAAGCAATGACTCCACTGTACTAAGAAGGTTTCCGCTCACAGGTCATCAGCACAAGCAGCTCCCGTGTAAACAGGCAAGGAATAAAGCTCGTAGGTCCTAGAGAAGGACTGAATAGCTGATGTTCAGCGTTCCTCTCCTGAAGGAAAAATAACGAAAAAGTTTTTATAAAACTTCAAGAGTTTTCTTGAGTGACTTGCTAGGATTTAGGCCCCATTCAGTTCCATGGTTTTCTGGCTGCTCTGTCCTGAAAAACTGCTATTAGCACAGATGCAGTTAAAAGTCTCTGTGACATTGGAAGTTTTCCCTGTCCCCATCTCAACGGCCTTGTGTGCTTCCCTGCCCCTACCTCCAAGTGGGTAGAAGAGTAAAGCTACACTGGACTGGGCAATCATGGAATTGTTCCCTGAGGAAATTGGCTACTGCTACGAAATCTTTCTTTGCTGTCGAAGTCACCTTTATGAGGAGCCCTTTTCTCTTCAAAGAGCAAACATAGTTAATAACCTTCTACCTAGAAGCACTAATATTCAGCTTGACTGGTAAGTGAAAAATCATTTCAAAACAGGACGCGGTATTATAGTTATTTCTCTTGACTTCAGTGCAGCTTATTATCGTATTCCAGCTATTTGGGGAAGGAAGTTAACTTAAAATGTCATATTAATTATTTACAAAATACTGACATAAATGAAATGAAGATTTGACTGAAATAACAGTTCAGTGCCTAAACTCTGCCTTCTTAATGAATGTAACAGGGAACGGCTGAATAATCTTCTGCTTACTCTACCGCAATCTTTCCTACTCCTTTCCCTGAAAAACAGACCATCAAAAAACCCCAGGCTCAGACATCTCTGAATCTTGGATGGGTCAAAAATCATAATCAAATCTAGATTCTACCTTCAGATAATGCTGGGGAACTGTTTGGTGTATCTTTATAGAACATTCCTTCAACATATGTTACAGTTGCTGTCTCAGGGCACACTCACTTTATTTTCAGCTGTGCTTTGAAATATGAGAAGCAAAATAGCCCCAGAATACCATTCTAACTAAAATCAGTCATCGTTTCAGAGTAACTACAACACAAAGAGTATTAACCCTTTCTGTCTTCCTCATCAGATTAGTAGCAGGCAGTTTTCTAAAACATTCAGTCGGAGCCCAAAGGATAACATGACTTCTAATTCAAGGTAACTGGAATAAAGAAAAGAGAAGAGAGGCTGATTAATTAGATCTGTACAGTGAACTAATTTGCATCCCTATTCTCACTGGTTTTCTAAAAAGAGAATCAACATGTGTTAGTGCCTCACATCTTCTGGTTCTTCCTCGCATTAAAGATGACAGTTTTTCAGGTGAAAAAAAATAATTTTCCTATAAAAAGGTACTATTTCCTATTGGGAGACAATGATTTTTACTGAAGTAAAATTTCCTTCATCACTAGTGCGTTTGGGATAAGAAGCATGGAAATTTGTTCTTGGAGTTCTTCCAAGAACTTGCAGGACTTCCAGCACTGCTGTTACAGAAAATTTGAGAGGTTAATCTAAATTATTTAATGCATCCTGCCACCGTATCATCTGTCATGTCACCACTTCTGCCCAGCAGACAGAACAGTATAACCCTTCCCTGCAACTTAAGCCTCACCTTGTGCCTGGGATGGGCCCCTGGCGGTACAGAAACGAGGCATTCGTGCACCATCCCACCAACCCCTCCTCCTTTTCCAAGCCACAAAAGGGATATCCATAATGACTCTCCCTAGAGAACAGCCGGGCAAGTAAGGGGATAGATCAAGGAATCTTTGCCTCGTTTCTATCTTTCTAGTACACAAGGAGGCAGAAAACAGGGAGTCATCACACTGAATTTTCCATTCAAGACTGCTGACTGACACGCTAGATCTCACAGCTGCACAGTAACACCACGTACTATGATGGAGGAGATCCCTCTCAATACATTCACGTTTCTGTTTTAAATCACGTTTTTACAGCAGTGAAATTTTACTAGTAATCCCAGCTGCTTTACTGAAGTATTTGGGTGGTCCAAAGATCCTCGTAAATTTCTCTTAGCATCTAAGGCTGCACTAACTCATTTGAACTAAAGTGGCTCTGATATTTTGAAATAAATCTCACTTTATGGCTTGGAGAGAGCTGGGCAAATATTAGCCAGTTAATTCCCCTTTGACTTCCTGCCTCAAAAAAGTGTTTCAAGGCCTTGCCAGGGCTATCAAACTGAACTTTAACTCTGCTTCAAATCAGCCTGAAATGCAGATGGGAAGAGTTGTGTTATGGTCCACATCGCACCGTCTCTGCAACGGCAAACTAATCAAACCTCTCTTCATATGGCTTTTTTGGTTTCACTAGCCAAAAAGGTGCTTTTCAAACTAAGACTAGATGTGCCATGAACTGTTGGCTTGCACCCTAGGCATATTTTCTAACGCATTCCCCCATTTTGTATAACATTGGTTTGGTATGACATGATTTTCTGCCTTTCCCAGAATGGGGGAACCTAACTTATCTATCCATAAATATTTCATCTTAAAATGAACGGATTCCTTTTCACCGTCCCATCCCATCCAACTTTCTTACCGTGGACTCTGCTTTTGCGAGCATCTTGTGTAGACTATGTCTTTTGATAACTCAAATAAGCAGTTTATTGCTATGCAGGCTTCAGGAGTGAAACGTCACTGGCTGAGAGGGAGCAAGTATTGGTCTTGACAGTTTGGATGCTGCTTCCTTTCTCAAAGATGACTTTTTTGACAGCACCAGAAAGCTTTGTCTGTTTTCAAACTCTAAGATATGACAGGGACTCAGAATGCGGGATAAGACAGACCATGCCAGGTCAGTGTTTTTGTCTACACAAGCTTACGGTCTCTTTGAATTTATAAGCTAGCAGAGAAAAAGATGCTGGGGAAAAGGAAAGGGAAGAGTACCTCCAATTCTTGCGATAGGTATGCTTTCCACAGCCAAACCCTGATGTATTCAAGATGAACCACATAGCCTTTGTTAAGCTATACATCCCATGCTTAATTGAGAAATGATTCTTAATAAGTCCTTGAGAGCTACAGGTCTCTCTATCTCTCAAATGGGAAACAATCATATCTCACGGCAACTCATTACGTATTCTTTTTGTACCATGAGTTGTTTTAAAACCGTGAAATTAGTTCTGGCAGAGTGTACAGAGAAACACCCATGAGATGAGACTGAACGAGTTATGTAAGGTTTCCACACATTCCTCATGAATGTTAACTCTTCATGGCTAGAAGTCAGCCTTTTTAGATGAAGAAATAGTCACGTAGTATGTAAAGGAAACATGCTTTTATTCTTCTCTGACATTCTGTCTATACAACATCTCCGTACTTATGTTTGGCAAAGAAACCTCCTTTGGCCACTGTTGGGTTTTTTTTTTGATGCTTAGATAGTGATCACAAAGTATGACTGTTATCAATTAAAGAAGTTTAGAGTATCTATAAATCAGTTTAGCTGGAGCTGCCTGTGCTGACAAGTAAATTGACCCTTCTGTGTGGTATACTGAAAACTTTTCAAAATGTATCAGATCCATTAATATACATAATGTCACATGAGAACACTACCGCCAGAAAACAAGATCAATGCCTGATGGGTTGGACTCTCTAGCTTGGATACCTTGGACTCTCCAGCAAGGATCACAAGTCCTTCCGAAGACTGTAGCCACTGTAACTATCAGTCAGCTTTTAGCATCTCTAGGAAGAATATTAGCCTTTGAATATTAGCACACACACTTTTGTAGATGCTAGGGTTAGTGAATTGAGGCCTTTAAAGCTGGAATTCTTCTGTTGTCCTGCTCAGCCTAGAGAGGTCTGACTTCAACTGGGGTCAGGTTAACAGTATAGCTCAACAAACGCACATTTGGAGCTGGGCAGAGATTCCTTGTGCTCTCCTGCAAGTAGGACAGAGGGTCAGGAAACTAAGCTAAAACTTTTGTTCAGCTTTGAGAGCTATGAATGGGGTCAGGACAGAGCTGCAGCTCAAGGTACATTTAAGATGGGATTTTTTGTCATTCTCCTTTTACAGGGAGGCTCCAGTCCGTTGTTGACTAAACCAACAAGCCCGCCCGCGATACACACAGTGTTCAAAGAGACAGAGGGAAGAATTCATGAGACTGACTGTCAGGACACAGTAGGGTCTCTATAAAAGCACATATTGCAAACTCAACCTTCTTGAATTGCAGGCACACTCATAATTGCTCCAGGTATGAAAAAACAACAACAAAAAAAACCCCTATCACATGAAACTTTCACTGAAAGCTTTAATTCACTAAATTCACGTTGAAAAGATTTTGTGCAAAAACCTCACTGCTTGCTAGGCTTTTAGGAGTGCAATCTAGTGAATGAACTGCCTTTGCAGAGTTGCTAGAAAACAGGCTAGTTCTTTAGAAATACAGCTCCTTTTACTCTTTGCATTTTAACAAGAAATTCAAATTCTTTGACAAAAACATGGTGGAATAAATGACAAAAAATAACCCCAAACAGAATAGAAGTAATATATTAGCTAGATGCAGTAGCTTAGATAAATGGAATACATTTTCATTATATAGCAGAAGGTAACCACCGCTTTTGAAAAAAAAAAAAAAAACAAACAAACCAACCCCAAACCCACAACCTTCCCCATGCTACATACATCTCAACTTCTGAAATTTCTTAAGTTCTAAGGATAGAAATGTTCTCATTTAAGGGCATGTAGAGTTAATGAAAGAAAAACAGAAGATTTCCATTTTAATTTCTAACAATCTTCTGCTGACATACTCTGCTACATACATAATCGCCAACAAAAGTCAGAGGCTTCCTTTTAACTAATGGGTGTTGAACTTCTGAATGTTAGACAAATTGTAAGAAGAAAAAACTCTCATTGGCTTGTTCTAAAATTGAATTAGGCCATTAAAAGAGGAAACAATTTTAGCTGCTTAAATATTTCTCAAAGCAAATGGGACCCTGGAGTTCAGCAAAACTGTAGTACTGTTTCCAAACATCTTACTTTCCTCTCTTTAAATGTTCTGGAACCTTTAAAAAATATGATGCCAAAATGTTAAATTGAAAAACACAAAGGATATTAGGACTGTCTGAATTACAGATGTCTCGAAAGACTAATAGCATAAAGATGTGAAACAGACTGACCTTAAATGTCCTTATTCTCAACCTGTTTAAAGGTCTTGTGCTTGTTTCTTATAGTTTACTTTTATGCTCGGGCTGACTGGAAATGATGATAAGCATTCACAGAAATTTTATAGAAAGAATCTAAAATTGCTCCTTCAGGCGACTGAGCCTATTGCATGTGTTACAAACAGGTAAGATTTCTAAAATCCTTGCCAACTTTTCTCTATAAAAGGTACAGCAGTTGAAAGGAACAAGTGACCAACAGGCACATACAAATCAATACCCCCAGTGGAATACGAGAGCTTGTTGCAACATGTCAGTGTCTTCTCCCAGCCGTTAAAATTTAAAGAACCATTCACTGACAGCTGATAAAAAAAGAAACCAAAAAAACCCTACTACAACAAACACTTCTGTTGATAAAAAAAAAAGAGACAGAAAATCTTTCAGGATGTCCTTCCTTGTTTACTACTGTGGACACTCGCCATATGAGAGGGCATAAGGAGCGAAGACAGACAAAGACTTCCTGTGGTGTAACTCAGCTTTGAAGTTACGAAAGCACAGAACACCCCATAGCTCTTGGAGTTATTGTGTGCTACCTTTATAAAATTCCTGGTATTCCATTGCCTGTTGCCGTGAACAATGTTGGTTTTATTTTGTTTAATGGAAGGGTTATCACCAAGGTTAGTAGAAAACCAAGGCAATTGGTTGTCATTGTTTTAATAGCAACAAAGTGAAAAGTTTGTTTCTAGAATTACATCACTTAGTCATTCTCTCTTTCTTTGTCCATTCCAGAGGAGACCAATACAATTTACTTCTGAATGCAGTCTTGTGCATTGCTGGAAATTTATCACTTCTTTGCTCCAAATATTACCTAACGTTCTAAAGGTTTCCCTGACTTGACGCTTCAAAATACCTCTCTGCATAGCAAACAAAACTATGCAAGGACAGAAATTTAACCTCTGCTCCATGAACCTCTAGGAGTGGAAAGGAAGCTATATACTACTATAGCCTGACTCACTTTGGTAAGATTTTTTGTGTGATTTGATTCTTCTTTCCAACTGACAGTGAATGGAGACTCCAGCTCTCAATGTACAGTATGCATGACAGTGCATGACGTAGACAGTTCTACCACACACTGAAAAAGGACAACGTAGGATACGACCCTTTTACAAGCTGGTCTGAGTCCGTAGGAATGTGTTCTTTAGCTCTGGAACATCCCTGGCTCCATTTGGTCTCAGTAATGACTGGCCAGAGGACACCTTGCACTTTCCTCACTGCTGCTTTCACATTGGTAAAACTGAGATGAGACTGAACAGTCAAATCTTCCAACACTTTATGTAACTGTGAGGTTTAAACTGATCTCTGATTGCAAGAAGTAGTAAAACTGACCAGCAATCCCCTTCTCCCTCCACCATTAGAGCTTCTCTGTGAGTTTTCATCCACCTATGTATTTTGGGGACAGGTGGGAGCAGGAGACTACTTGCAGTCAAGTAAATGGTTTTGGCAGAAAATACTTTTTGCCTGGCTGTGAAAACTAAGACATGGCTTGAATTGGGGTTTCATCCAAATTATTACTTCATCATAGTCTACAGCGTAACATCCAAATGAGGCTGTCCTCCTGCTCACAAGATTCAGACTTACTCGTTTATCCTCATACAGTTAAACTCTACCTCCGATAGCCAAGGGAACACCTGCCACCACATGAATTACTTCACTGCCCTGAGTTGACAACTCAGCCACCTCACTCCCAAAGAAAGCAACAGGATCTTCAATTGTAAATTACCGGCTATTTGTTAGCCCAGTCCAACAGCCAGTATTACAGCTTATAAAAGTAAATGCAGACCCTCCCCTGTTAAAAAAACCACCAAAATTCCCCCTCTCCTCCCGGCAAAAAAAAAAAAAACCAACCACAAAACAAACACACCACCCCCCTAAAAAACCCCTGTGTAATACTGAAGTAGAAGAGTGAGCGACTTAGGAAGCAGAAGACAAAGTAATCCTGTATTCCATATGATTTCCACCTCTTCATGGCAGAAGCCCAAAATAAACCATAGCACCGTCCAATATTGAGAGCAGAAAGCAGCACAATTCATTCACCTTCACTTGCACAAGTATTTCAACTATGAGCTTTATGGCTCATCTCTAAAGAGCCTGGGGTACAGCCAATGCATCTTTACTATGCATTTTGGTTGGTGAAATACTGCTTGAAATACTTCCCTTTTTCTTAGAAAAGTCAATGCTGTTAGAAGTCTAAATTTTCTGCTCATTCTTTCTCTATTTTTAAGGCACTTAAGAAAAGGAAACACCCATCATCAAGTTGAAAATAGTGCCTAACTCATTATATGTTTTTATAACTTCATCTTCCCTCGCCAAAACAATGCAAGGGACCAGAAGCAAACACGCAAGACTTTCCATGTTAACAGGCTATTTTCAAGTGGCAATTTCAGGTAATGAAAAATTAGGGAATGTGAAAAATAAATCATCTAAAACCCCATCCAGTTTTATAAACAATTTAGTTACGTTTTACAGTGATGGTAAAAGGCCAATCACTGTAGCAATTTTGTAGGCCTTGCTACTCAGAGGTTTCAAAGAAATGACTAGAATTTCTGAATAGGGCAAAATCATTCTTCTACGCTTAGCTCTGAAGTTATGTCTTAACCAAGAGCTGAAGAGTTTTGACTGAAATCTAAAAAACTGAAGGAAAAAATAGAAACCCCCCTCTCTGTTTGTACAGATTTCCGCAAAGTCAGAAGTAACCGAGATCACTGCTTCTCTAATGGAAAATGCCAACCGACTAATTAGTGATAAAGCTTTATCTGCAATACATCAACCTGAGCTACAAACCAAGCAATACTCTTCCTGCCCAGTAGTTTCAGAAGAGCGATGCTACCATGGCAAGCGAGAATATTAGAACTTCATTATTGTTCTATGTAGCCCCAAACGAGACAATTTTTAAAGCTTAAGGTTTAAGAGAAATGTATCACTAAAATCTAGTACAATCAATTTCTTCTGTATCTCTCTCTAAAAAAGCTCAACATATTAAACCTAGTGGCCAAGAATTTTGGTTTTCTTTCAATATAAAGCAGGAAGAGTGAATTCGGCTAATTTGACCTCTCATATTCTATATTCCCTTTCCTGCTGTTGCATTAAACTAACACTATGAGAGCTGTCTCGTATTTATCAGTGTCTCAATGCTGCATTTTAGAAAATGCGAATGTATGGAATAAAATCCAATAAAGAAAGATAAAAAAGTACCTAAGTCAACATTGAGTAAACCCACCTCGCTAATACTAAAAAGGGCACATTTCAATATTGGTTTTGAAACCAGACGTAGTACTTAAATGAAAATTATTTGTTAAAATGCCCATTTTTATAGCTGTATGAAACATTCACTGGAATTACTTGGGCAATATGTAATAACTACAATACCAGCTGCATGCCTATGTTAAACCCAATATGCAAACAGTCTGAAAGGAAGAAAACGGATTAGATATTAAAGTTACATAATGGTTATACAGTCTTCCCCCCTTCTTTATATCCATTCCTTCTGCATTCTACTTATGCTTCCATGGTTTAATCCGGAGGAGTTCTTGCCTGTTACATATTTCTAGACAGCACGCAGAAATGCAAGCAGGGTGAGAGCTGTTAAACTTCCCATTTCCTCCTAGAGGATCGATTGTGGTTAGGGCACTAATCTGACTTCCTACAGATGCAAGTCTCTTAAGATCACTTATTGTCGTTGCTGTGATGGAGACCATAACATTATGAATGAAAGTATCCAGAAGAAAGGCTGCTGAGTTGAAACAGTATACTTTTGAGTACAGTCTGTCCTTTTTCTCTTCAGGCAAGTATGCGTATTAAATATTTTCACGTATGCACTCTTCTAATCCTTATTCAAGACACTCGTGACACCTATTAAAGGGCAGTGAACACTGCAGTCTTCACAATGGCTAAATTCTGCTGGGTAGATCATTACCTTGTACCTAAATATATTAGTCGTTTCACACTTCATTTTTGTACCTCTAAAATTTCCCCTCGCTTGGGTGTATATGATTTTTCTTTTCTTTCTCTACCCTCGCTTTTTAAGGATTCTCCAGCATATAGTTTCTTGTTGTATAGGCGCATAGTTGTCATACAGTTTTGTATCTCTATGAAACATGCCCCTAAGTTATGCTTTCACTTACGGTCCTTTAAAGGAATTATTTCCCAGCTATAACAATATCAGAGGTTTAAGTTAACCTTCAGTTAAATACTTCAGGAATTTACATTGGCTATTAATCACCCTTTCGTTAAACCGGAATATAGAATATAGATGGAGAGCATTCCTCCTTATGATAAAACATATTCTGGACATGTTTCCCCTAGAGACTTACACACAGTACACACAAATCCTACTCTTCAGTTATAAATTTAATTATAAGGAATGTATTCTGACATGAAGAAGTTCCTGAGACTTGTTCAGAAAACTACTTTTCTCTTCTTCATAGGAAGTCAGAAGCAGCCTGACAGCAATCTAATCAAAACATGCAAATGAGGTCAACTTTCTTGAAGGGTTGTAGGATTTCTCCAGAGAAATTTACAGAATGTCCTGGCACAGAGGTATTTTCTTAAGTCACTGACTTTGTCTTCTCTGATTCTATACCTTTCTATAAGGCCTCCTTGTCAGTTTGTACTCTCTGCTGGGTACAGATGCCCCAGCTGGGGAGACAGTTCATTTTTAATTTAATTCTGAACACCTCAAAGGATGGCGAGCTTCAGGAAGCAACAGAATTACAGAATCTTACATTTAGCCTTCCAAAGTAATAATAATCTGATAAATAATAATTTATTCAACACTCAAACTTAACTGACTTAACTTTATTTAACATTGAATTTAAAGCTATGGTCAAAGCAACTGTTTTCTTCCACTGCTGATTACGCTCTTCACGGCAGTTCACATAGAAACTGACTTTGCATGCAGACCGAGAGAAGAATAAAATAACGTCTCCCTGTTTTCTTCACTCTATTCCTTCTCTTAGCTGTCCATACTGTCCCTTTCCATGGCATTTGGTGAGAGACTGATGAGCTGAAGAAGCTGTTAAGATCCAATGTGTGCAACAAGCGTTAAGCTGTTTTTATAGAAGCCAGATTAATGTGGCTGAGAATTAGAATGAGCACTCGGGAAACCCCGCCTAACAACCAAAGGAGGGGGTTCTGTTAATGCAAGCAAACACACCGCCAGCATCCTGCCTTTGCAATAGTTTATACCAGTGATACGTTAACGAGGAAGATGAAAAACGTGTCAGGTCCTTTTCAGCACTGTAAAAGCACACACTTCCATGGATTATACAGAAAAGCTTGTATGTAATATCAAAACACCATATTTTAGTTTCCCACTGTTTGACAAAATGCATTAACGTATTGCAGTCTTCCTGCAGCTTGCATTTACGGTAAACTATCTGATGAACTTCTAATCTTCTCATGTTATACACAGCTTCCTGCTTATCGTGTCTCTACTGAAATTGCAATGAGGAACTCTGGCACCCAGCAATTTGTACAAAACCACACATAATCATCTCTCTGCAAATAGACTGTATTGCACTTAACAGTACCACAGAGCTTGATCTCTCTGATTAAGAAAAGCACTAAAGGGACTTCAGCACAAGTGGAGCAACAATATTGTCCCAGTCTACTAGCGTACAGGGGACGAGATTTTCAGAAAGGCATACAAGTACTGCGATTCTTATGAAATGGTGACTAATCAAACACACAAACCCAAACATACCCATTTGGAAAAGAGACTAAATGCTCAAGGCACAGGATTCAAGACTGACATATAAATGGCCCTAGTCCAGTGATTAATTATTTACACAAAGTGGAAGAGCTGCACTGAGGCAGCCTGAGAGGGCTCTAATGCAGAACAGCCAGTTGCCTGTTGGTCCAGGGTTCCCCCAGCTGCTAAAACACTCAGTTCTAAGCCCTCATCTCATCAAAGCAGGGCTGGGCCTTGAACCTGAATGGCTTTGGCAACCAGATAACGAACTCATAAAAAGAAATCTATTCTGCATGCAGAAGAAATGCAGAATTTTGTACGTTACTTGCAAATTAACGGGGTCAGAACTATCCACTCACACTAAAAGAGCTGGAGAGCTTCAGAGAGGGACATATCCATTCTTTTTTTTTTGTATTTAAAGTCATGATGGTCAGATATCAAGACACTGTGCAAGTCTGGTGTTATATCTAGAAAGAGAACGCTCTTCCTGCAAACTTCTTCGTATGCACGTTTCTTCACGTGTACCTTCGCACACAACACTACTACGTCAAAAAATAACTAGTCTATGTCTCCCATGTACACCAAAGCGAGAACAAAGCAAAGCTCGTCTAACTCGATGTACCAAAAAAGTTACTAGTTACTTTACTCCCATATTAACATGCACAAAATGTTAAACTTGAAACTTGTACATATCACTACAACTTAAAAAAAAAATTCTAAAAAAACGATACCTGTAAAAACCATACCTCAGTAAACATGATCTAATGAAGACATTGCTACAATTATTTTATCAGATATTATCATAGCTGGATTATTGAAATACAAAGCATCAGTGAGGAAATGTGATGGCACCAATCCTATTCAATTATTTTGTAGAAAATGAACAAATAGTGATTCTGACGCATTTTTAAGACTTCTGTCCACTAAACATGATTTAATCAATGACTAGGTTTTTTCCTGGAATTATCTAAAACTATATTTATCCCTTTATTTTCTTATGACTTTGTATTGCTTACTCTTAAAGGTGTTCCTATAATCCTTACAGAAAGCATAAACTCCTGTCTGCCCATCAATTCATATGCAAATCTGAAGAGGCAGAATATATCTCCATAAACAAATCTGTAATGATCCTGATGGCTAAACACTTACAAAGCAGATGCTTATCATTCCAAATTGCGCAACTCAAATAGTGCCTGACAAGTAGAAATAACAGCAGAATACTGATCATGACATGAGGACTACCTGGAGATTTCTTTAATTCCCCCTCCATCCCCCAGGCTCTCAAGAGGAAAGATAGGAAAGGAATTCTCTCTAGACTAGTATTAGCAGGCTAAGTAGCAAACTCCCAGCTATAGTGGTGCAAATCACAACCCAGACTAGCGAGGGCTCTGGTTCCTTAACTCTAACAATTCTGACCTGGACACGAACAGCAGAAAGGTTTTTTAAACACCGAACCAGCTACATGTTCCAAAACAGGGTTTTTTGTTGCATTATATCGAAAGGAGAAAAATTGGCTTCTATTTTTAACCACGCTTGATACTAAACCTCATTTGACATAAATGCCAAAGGGAGAGTTAGCACGGAGTAGGATTTTTCTCTTTCCATTACTCCTGCTCCCCATTGAGGAGGGTGTAATTTATTGAAAACTGACTGATACTTTCCTGGCTCGGAGACGATAACTTTTAAAAAAAAAAATATCATATTTTCTTCGCATCATACTGCAAGCACAGGCATTACTCTTCACTTGAATATAAGTCATTTAACCCTTAAAATGCTTTTGATCCACAGATCAAACAGCATTCATTACAGATTAATTCATTACAACCTGCAATTCTCTCAGGTTTTACTATATCATCATCCTTCCTTTATAATGGAAAAGCGATTAAGCGACTTTCCAATACCAGACAACACGCCAGTGGCTTAGCAAGCATCAACACCCATGAATTTGGAAGTACAGGCGCTCTCTATAACCATCTTTCCACTCTGCCAAACAATGGGCCACAGTCTCCGGCCTCATAAAACCAGAATAAGTTAATTCATCTCCATGGAGTCAGATTCACATCACGTAAGTACAATCAGAATCAAACACAAAATATTTAATTAGATTTTGGATGTGGATTTTCCAGCCCACAATGATTTAGTACAACTGAGTCACTCATCCATTATAAAAAGAATAATACTGACTTCTTATTAATAGTACAGATTAGAGGTAGTTGAGATGAAAGCTGGGGGGGAAGGGGAGTAGTTGTTTTGATTCCTATACATTTCTGCTTTTTTCACTGGAGTCATGGCATTGTGATTGCAAACAGAACCAAGTCCAGGCTAGAAAACCCAAAGCCTAGGGGTTCCTTACTACAGGATCTGGGCTACCTGGCCTCAGCCATTAAAGCATTTAGGAAAAACAATTATAAACAGCCCCGCTGAATTCAAGGAACTAGTCATGCACCGAGTTTTAAGAGATGAAGGCAGAATGGCAGTCATTGCTTAATTGACCTTAAAAGCCATCTCACATTCCTCAATTCATAATATAAAACCACAAATGAGCTAAAAACCAACAACAAATCTGTGCATAGGCTACAACTGTAATGGCCTTTCTGCATCTCCAGATGCTGGCTAATAAATCTCAGCTCGCTAAAGTAAATAGCCACAAAAGCAAAGCTTTTGATCCTGAAGATATTGAATTAGGAATTTCAACTGTGATAAATCAAGTTCGATCAATTATCCCACTAGAAGAATAACTTTTCTAGGTGTCAAACTGGACTAAAATTACACAATCCTTCTAAGAAGCCTAGTTAAAGAAACAGTTACTAAAAAAACCCACGTAGGTCAAATTCAGGAATCTTTCATGGTCTGAAAAGTCTGGAACGCATCTTCGAGTTTCTGGAAAACCTTTCAGTTTATATTAATACCTTAAGCCCAGGCTTTCAAACACACAGAGCTGAATCCTGCACTTACCGTTTAACTAATAAGATCCTAAGCAGATTTAGAGCCAAAATGCTTAAAAACAAGGGGGATGTAAAGAAAGTGTTAGTAGCTTCCCTCATTTTCAGTATGTGCTGAATAGTATATGGGCACGCTGTGGCTGGAAGAGCGTTGCCTAGGGCTGGATCTCATAGACAGCTCATAGATATGACACTAGATTGCTTTAGAATTTTAGGGACTTCTTGATATCTTGATGAACAAACAGGTCAAAGAAATCCTTGTTCCCTTCCGCAACCTACTTACCCAGTGGAACCAGTCACAAATTTTCATCAGAAATTCTGGGTAAGCAAGAAGACTTCTCTAAAGATTTAGCAAAGCTGTCCAAGACACAGGCATAAAGCCAACCAGACAGAAAGTGAGCATATTTTATTCTTGCTAGATGGCAGAGTTGCCACTGCAACATGTTCTCCTTGTGAGCAGCCCACAGTTCTGGCAGGGTTAACCATGACAGACTCCCTCTTCAGAGTGGGCTAGTGTACAGCATCGAGACAGACATTTTAGAAGGTATTTTACTGTACTGAATTAAAAGCAGGTTGTCTTTCCTCCTTTTCAGACACTTTCTTAAGAAGGTGCGACATTGTTCCATTTTTATTTTTTTTCCAACTGATTAGTATTTGTATCCATAGTGCCACGCAGTGAACAAACATAGAAGAAAACATGCAACACATCATCTAAGAAGAACTGCAGAATGCAAGATCGCCTACTTCTGAAAATTATCCAATCTGTATAGTAAGTATAATTAAACACAATTCTTAAAAGGGGGAGGGAAAGGTGATGTTTTTAAGTTTACATGTATCTTGTTACATTTTCTAAGTCCAAAGAGAAATATCTTTATATCATCCAATCCACCCCCACTCACCCCACCCCCCAAAATACAACCCTGAACCCACCCAACCAGACCTTGCAACAGTGCCAAAAATTCAAAGAAAAATTCAACTAAAACCAAAGGATTAATGCCAAAAAATAATAGGGGAGGAAAGAAGCTTACCAAATGTGAAGTGATTCATTACTGATCTTAGTCTTTGCAGAGAGCGAAGGTAAAAATTGCCAATTTGTGTGTCTCTATGGCACTGCAAAGCCCATTTCAAGCTTTGACAGAGTTTACTCATTTCTCCACCCTACACAGGTATTTGAGTTTGCTTCCTAGTGCTGTGCTATAGCACTAAAAGAAGCCTAACAACCTCCTGTTGGTGTTTTTGTGTTTGAATAGCAGTCTGGGAATCACAAGCCAAAACTATGATGAGCGAGACAAAGAAACAAAACTTATCCACTCACATATACGTGATATGCGTAATGAAAAATAGCCAGCAGCTTTTACGGCTTTGCTTCTGCCTTAAATGCAGAATAGACTTTAAGAGCTGCTGGCAGTTTGAAGACCACCAGGAGACAGCTGAAAAGCATTTATGTTTCCTCTATGGCAGGGAGTCACAAAGGAAAAACTCACCAGTTCCCCTACTACCTTTAGATATTCGTTGCCAAGATACAAGGGAGAAGGTTAGCATTGTTAGTTTCAGTTGGGGAAAAACAGATAAGGTTTATGACTGCTAATGAAATTTTTATGCTATCTTAGCATATAGTAAATTTCATATTCTTACCTCATTACATAAAAATATCTGAAAATGTAAATCTAAAGCTTCAAAACCCCAAACGCATTAGAAATCCTAATTTTTTAAACACATGGGTGTTTAAGTTTTAGTCTTCCCTGTTGCCCTTAAAAAGTTTCCAAGATTACACAAGAGAGCCATCAAAAACTTTCCGTGGGACCAAAGGCTAATAGAAATGAATACTTGAGACTACACTCCATACAATGTGATCTTTGAGAATGAGTTCTACCTTAACTCAGATCCTTTGCTTGTCATCCTCACAATTAAAAATATTCCTAGCCAGAGTGGTGTGAGCCCTGAATTTACAGTTTAGATCCTTTATCATTAGTCAACAGATCCCAGCCACAGCCTTTGTAATACTGCCATCTTTGAAAAGAAATGTTAACTTTCATTTTTCACTGTGACAAACAGAGTAAAAGACACGTTCTGGTAAAATAAAAATTGACAAAAAGACTTCATTCAGCTCTACAAGTAAATTTAAAAAACAAATAAAGACTTTCAAAATTAAAATAGGATGGTCTACTCTTACACATTTTCAGATATCTGCCTGCTTCCCAATTTGTTTGTTACCATCAAGAAATACCAGAAAAATCATGAGACAAATTCCTCCCGTGTAATTGTGTGACTATGTGCTGATCAGAACATTTGAGAATTGTTGCATCTTTTGGTTTTCGCACAGCGGTAGAAGAAAGAAGTGTACAACCGAGCTCCTTGGGACTGTTTTTGAACTGTAAACAGACAACTACTGCCAAGCTGCCAAAATTCTGTTACCCCCAATTTGACTCTAAAAGTGGAATTAAATAACACTAATGGCACTGAAATTTCAGCTCATTTTTTCTTGCGTTGTGGGCTAACTGTTATTTGCTAGGATACACACCTGTTCAAGAAATGGGGTAGATGTCCTAGCTTAACACTTTTATGTTCTTAAACAAAACCAAAGAGCCAAGTACCACAAGTCTCAAAAAAGGATGGGAAACTTTCACTAATATTTGAATTACCATTATTACAAGAAGTCTAGGGTCAACTGATATTAACGCAAAAAAAACCAAAAACCAAACCACAAAAAAACCAAAAAGCCCCAAACCCCAAACAACAAAACCCAAACCAAAACAATAAAAAAACAAAACAATCCCACCACAGAAGAATGTTTTTCCTCATATGTGCATAAATCAGCTGTCATTCAACATGCATTTTGTCAACTTTAAATAGGTTATAATTTAGGGAATACAGATGGGATAGTTATTTGTCATGTATGACTCAATGGGTAAAATATATGAATGTCAATACAATTGTCACAGGTATCACCATCCAGTAAATACTAGTCAGCGTATGAATTCAAGGGCTTTTTCCTGCTACTTCCCTTCTCTCAGGTTGGGACAAAGTTACTGTCTTTTCCAAGCTGCCTAGCATATTTAATAGTGATTTCTATAAAACAGGAATTCCCTTTTTTCTATGTCTGCAGTGCTTACCACACTACAAGCTTGGTCTTGATAAATAAATAAACAAAGGAGAATACATTAGATGAAAGTAAAATTACAACTCCGAAGCAAACTGCTTTTGTGAAACATTCTACGTTCTGAAAAATTTTTTAAGGCACAGTAAACAATCCAACTACTGTTGACTTTCTTTACTGCTTGAGGAAGAACGCAGGTGAAGTTCTTTCTGTAGGACTGAATAGTTGGGAGAAAAAAAACCCAAAGGTGGAGTGTGTTTGGAAAGCTCGAGGGCTTAAATCTTGCTTTTCTACTGACTTTGTGTGTGGGAGAAGGCAAATTGCTAATTGCGACTACTGTTTTGTTTTCTTTAAATGTTAAATCATTACCTCACAAAACCTCCTGGTGGTAAGGACTAACAGGAGACATCTAAGAGTATTCTGAAAATGAGTGAACCAACTTTGCTCTTACCTTCAGTAATGAGGCTTCAACATTTTTTAAGCAGGGCTAGTCTGATAGGATGAACTAGAATCCTGCTTCAAACTGTTAGCATAACAATTACACATAACTGTAAGGATTATTTGGATCTGGGGAAAAAAAGAGTAGGAATTTCCGATTCCTACACCAGCCTTCTGAATTTTCCGACCTTTTGCACGTTGTCACCATTTAATCTCCACTATATCCTAAGCAACTGGTGATTAGAGTATCAGCATCATCTCCAGTATGTGAACTGCACTGAAGACGAAGTGAGGGGTTTAGGTTTACACTTTGCTACTCTTCCACTAAAATGCCAAAACAAGCACGAGCACAAGGTAGTTCCAACTCTAGCTAGTCAGATTATTAAACCAAACGCATTCCTTTGCTAAAACCAAAGTAATACCTAAAATTGAGTTTACTGTGGAAGTTAATTAAGAGGAATGTTAACTTCTAATTTCTCTACTGCTGCTTTTTTTTTCTTTTTTTTGGCCTTTGAGGAAATTTCCAAGTGTGACAACAGATTTTTCAGCTACTGAATTTGAACACAGGAAAAAATGCAAAGCTCCTCTAACTTGCTTTTTGGTATAAGACCCTAAAACCACAAACCAAAAGTCATAATGAAACTGATAACAATATGGTCAGATAAACATTTTTTTTTTGAGAAACATCTTTGTGAAAGCTTAGCTGTTTCTACCAGATTTCTAGCACAATGATAATGGCATCAGATAGCTGACAAGTAGTGGGGAAAAAAGAAGGGTTCCTTGACCTGCACTCCAAGAGTGCCTTCCAACACAAATAAAGCAACACATAAGAGTTTAATGCTGTTCTGCAGGACTGTACAACTGATTGCAGAATTCTGCAACACCGATAAGATCAATGAGCTGCATCTGCATCATGTCATAATGTGGCAAACGCAAGCACCCTGGAAAACTCATTTTAAACTTAGCCACACTTACCTTTTATTCATTTGACACGTTTATTTTAACGTTTTTTATATCTTCTTTCTGCTACAGTTGGAATTCCCATGTAGCTATGATTGACAACTTTTAGAGAAAGCATGATTGCCTATCATGAAGTATACATAAGTATACTATACACTCCATAAAGTTAACATTTTCTAGAACAGTTTGTGGCTGAAAAGCTGATCAGATAGCATTTAAGTGTAATTGCAGGAACCGGGCAGGCTCGGAAAACAGCAGAACACCACTTTTACTACAGTCGTGTATGGGCAGTGAAAACTCAGCTGAAACAAACCAGTAGAAATTTTTGGTTAAATAGTTAAGTAACATTCTGTCAGTATCAGAAGTATCATTTTAGATCAGTATTTGCTTTCAAACTGAAATGGCTTCAAATGTCATAATTCTCAGCTTCAATTTGGCCTTTTAGCCAAATTTTTGGAAGCAAACACTTTAATGTGATCTACTCATGTACTGTTGAAAATACAGCCAAGATTGTGTCTGTGCAACCTCCTGGCTGCTAAGCACTTCAGAAAATCTAGACGGGGTCTTTTCTTTGTCAGTATCTCTGTCTCAGTTGGGCTCTTTTTTGAATCCGTTTGGAATGATAACAGAACAGATAAAGGGAGAAAACATATTAATGAATTATGATGGTTTTGACACATTCATCCTTTCCAATAGTTCTCTTCTGACAAGCAGAAAACAAAACTCCCATGGATACAACTGTTATAGGGCTCTATCATAAAAACTGCCACCCACAACTAACCGGAACTGTGCAGTATCAAAGCAATATTGGAAGAGCCATTAGTGCTCTGTGGATAGCATGTACCAGTACAAACAAATGGCAAATGTTCAGGGGTTATACAGTTCATGCGCAACTCTGATTTGCTTTTAAGGACAGCAGGAAAAGACACACATATTTAAACTGAAAGATGCTTGCAAGAAGGCTGAAGATATAGCTAGATGTGGTGTAGATTAGTTTGGAAACGAGGAAAAGGATTTATGTTTTGATTTGACCTAAGCTCTCTGTGTGCATGATGTAAAATTATCATAAACTGTTCAAGCTAGATTTAGACCACGCGTAGTGGAAATACATTTAGTTACTTTCACATTATTCAATTTAGGTTGAAAGAGCTGAAGAATGACTAATACTGTAAGATTTCTATTACATCTATTCCCGAATGAGTCCAGGCCTAGTTGAGAAACTTTTGCCCATATAGCACTGCTGGTTAGAAGTGTGATTTTTTCCTTTTTATTCTGCAATGGTACTATACCAGCAAGAACTGTAGCACAGAGGCAGTTCTACCACTGTGAGTGTTTTCACTTCTGTAGCTTACTGTAGTCAGGGAACAGACAGAAGCTGCATCATCAAAAGCACTTTTTTTGTTGCGTAAATGGGGTTTATCCCAGATGGGTTTGGTGGCAAAGCTATGCCAGCAAACAATCCATAACACAGATGAGTAATCTCTCTTTGCCATCAGCATTTATAGTGTGCCTGTACCAAAACTGTAAGGGAACTTCCAGTTTTGCTACAGAACACAATTCTAGCATTTCTTGTAAAATTGTTGTGCAGAAGTAAATGCAGACAAAAAAATTAAGGCTTGAAATTTACAATGCTGTCATTTACCAGTCTTCAAGGCTTAATCTGATGCAGCTCCAGTAACACAGGGGCTTCTAGAACACGATATACTGATTTATTTGAAATATCTACCAGTGCAATAAATTAATTATGGTCTAGAAGTACTTAGTTGTTTCTGCTGACTACAAGGAAAATCTATATAATAGTTCAAGTATAAATGTTTTCAATGCTGGCATCTGAAGGTCCATGCGATGAATCCCCCCCTCTATCAGCTCCATACTTTTACAGTTTTCACATCAGCCTTGTTTCTGTCATGACAGAGATTCGGTTACAATCAATATAGGTGCATTATAAGAGGTCCTTCTTTCTCTTACTCCTTCTCAAGTATCACAAGCCTTCAAAAAGCCAGTTGCAGAATCACAATCAGCTACATGAATGCTAGAATCAGCTACTCCGATAATTCTGCCATTTGGCTGAAGAAATTGATAGACTAGAAGAAACACTGAACTCCTGAAAAAAAAAAGCTAAGTCAGCGTTTGCCAGATTTTCAGAAGTTTTCATTTTTAGGAAAGTTTTCAGATTCTCTTGGGATGCAATAAACTAGTATAAACATCTAGCAAAAAAGCTGTCATTAAAAATTAGTAGTCAGCAAGGTAAAAGAGAAGCAAGGACATAGGACAGCATGTGATGATCTAATAGCACAAACACGGCTCTTACCACGTGAGATAGGATTTGACCTTTCTTTCAGGAGAAACATAGAGATACTATGTTTATTTAGCTATGTTTCTATGAGCAAAAAATAGATTTAATTTGAAAATATTACACTAGCTATTCTACTGTAAAATGACAGGATAACTTAAGTCTGGTATCATGTCTTACTGAGGTTTGCATCGAATGCCTCAGAGGAAAACAAGCTCCCTTCCTCTGGCCATACTACACATGGTCAGATTTGCAATTCTACATCTTATCAACTCTGGCTTTTCTCACAGATCTGGTCATTATTTATTCCATAAAGCATGAAAGCATTTTTAAAAATCAGCATCCATTATTTTTCTCAAGATGTACATTTATCTATAAGCCTGAAACTAATCATCAGGACAAAAACAGTCTAGATTTTTTTCCCCCGGCTTGGGAGGCGTTGCGGGGGGAGAGTGTAGCACAGAGTTGTGGCAGAGTAACAAGGGTTGATGAATACTGGATCATCTGTGGGTTTAAAAATTCATAGTACAACAAAATCCGGAAAACAGTAGAGAAGGCTAAAACCTCAAAAAGGCAAAAGCAGATGATAATCTGAATAGACAACATACCTGACAACAAAATCAATCTGCCCTTCATTTGAGCTTACATCTGAGAAAAAGTTTAAGTGTCGCACAACAGGGGCTCATTTGTTATAGTAACAGCTGATGATTAAGCCAAGTTATTTATTTCCATATATCTGCAACAAGGGCAGATTTAAAGGTCTGCAACTATCTTGGCAGCAAGCTCATTTATAACATCAGTTATAACTCTCAGACATTTTCACATTACTAACACAGTAACTGAAGCTGGGACTGAAAGTGATTCCCAAAGTATACTCTTGCCATTTAAAAAACAAACAAACCAACAAACCAAAAAAAACCCCAAACCAACAAACACAGCAAAGAATAAAAAGCCCAAATCATAACACCCAGAATGAAAAACTGCAACCCACTTTAGACCAAAAGGTCACTGTACCACAACCTTGGCCATTAGCTTCAGCTTTAAAGGTCAGGTGCTTTCAGCCATGCTCAGAACTTACTGTAGCTCTGACACCTACAGTAGTCTAGGCACATTCAATGTAAAGTCAACAATCTTAAGATATGGCATGACTCCACCTAATTGCATGAGTCTAATTGCATGAGTTACAACCAGCTACAAGAATTTCCCTGTAAAATTTACACCAAGTGCTCAGTAATAAAGAATAAAAATAAAACTATAATTACATATGAAGTAACTAGCAGAAGAAAAGGGAATCTGTTAAGACATTTAAGGCCACTAACCATTCATTTCCGTGACTGTTATTGCTGAGCTGGCATCTTGGTGGCAGTGTGCTATGATCTGCAGTTGCCTCTGCAGCATTTCAGACTCAGGAGATGAGTATGTGCTTTCAATGTGAATCAATCTGTTGGACTCTGGTTCTTTATCTATAGTAAGCTTCAAAGCTCCCCCTTCTATAAAGCCCGAATGAGAATCAAGCACACTATGTACAGGATAAAGTTGTGTTACAAGTATAAAATGGCAATTAATTTAAATGAACTCAAAACTGGAATTGAGTGATATTCTATGGCATCTGTAACCATACTACTTTTCTTCCTTGTATGCATCACCATAAAGCTGAAGTCACAGATATTCACCAACCTGAACGAACTTTTATGATTTTGAGCTGATTTACAGAAGTCATGGAAAGCTTTGAGTATTGCATGAACAAAGCTATGGCTGTCTTGAGGTACATTAGAATTTTGGAGTTATCTGAGTCTCAAATAAAGAACTAAAGGTATGGAAAACTAAGCTCAGACGCAATTTCCACACTGCCCAGAGAACCAGAAACCAGTGGGTTTTGCTGAGTGCAGCTATCGGCCTCTGAAAGCAGACAGATTTTTAACTGTCACACACCCCCACATTTCAGCTTTGCATGCACGACATCCATATGCAATAGATGTAACTAATCTCAGTAGCAATCTTGACCTCACACATGGAAGCACCCACATACTTCTCACACCCACAAACACTTTCTCCCAAAAGTAATTCATGGAACATATAACAATACTATTAAATAAATGTTAAATCATTAAATGCATAACCTAAAATTAGTGATGTGGCAAGCAGTAACTTTAAGTGAAACATCAGACTAACCAGAAGTGCAGTCCTACAAAGTCTTCTGAATAACCAAATTAAAAATACATTATATTTTGACAAGGACGGACAAAATCAAATACTGAATATTTAGGATTCTGACAGCACTGATTTGTTGTTTTTTCCATTGCATGTGGTAGCATCTTATTCAATAGCATGTTGCTGGATACTGGTGTTTTACATAGTAATGGGACATGGTGGAATTTCTGATAATTGTGACAGCTCCTTACAGCTTTTAAGTGTGTGCATATACCCACTTCAGTAAAGAGCATGCATAAGGAAATGGGGAACAACTGTTACATCAGGTCTGACTGGAGGCGTACAACAGATCCCTCCTCAGCAGCATGCTGAAAATAAGCAGTTTACTGCACTCCAAACTGCAGTCCTCAAGGGACCATACTATTTTATGAGAAGAGAACTGCTTGAAGTAGGGGCCGTACTCTGTGACTTAGGGTATCCACAGGGGTTGGGTACACAATTCATTTTTTGCATACTGGTTGGCCAAGATAACCATTGTACCTGTGCTGAAACAACATTCTTGTGAGATTGTGAGATCCTTATGCATTCCATACTTGCAGTAAAAACACAATAAACAGAACAATTGTAGTACATATTACTCAGTTTGGACTGAAGATAGCAATTTTGGTCTCATATCCAAGGAACAAAACAGATTTTTTTTTTCAACCCAAACCAGAACTCAAAGCACTCATTTTACTGACAGGCTGGCAATGAACTGGCATTTCTGCTACTGATTTATTTCCAGTGGCCTCTTTCCCCCCCATGGTGTATGTGGATTGTACGCTTCATATAGATTCAGTTTACTCTATGGTGTAATAAAAAGATTGAAGGAATTCTATTTAAGGATTTAAGAAACTCTAAGGTCCATATAGAAAGCGATTCCCAGAGAAATCCTCTATTTTTTTTTTCAAAGCAGCTCATCATCTCCTCCCTCCTCCACTACTCCCTTTATGTCATACATGAAAAACCTGCACAAGACTTTACTTCTACAAAGTGCAGCTTAAAAATCAAACTACTATCACAATAGTCTCCTCAACAGATTACAGCTATTTTTCTTCCCTCATTAAGAGTAGGTTACACACATAACAAAATATTAAATAAAAAGCTACTCTAGAATATTCAACCTTTCCAATGCAAGAAGAAATCCAGTATTTCTAAACATCTTCTGATACTATTATGTTCAGACCCGTTCAACATAGAATATTGTCTTATTCAGTGCAATGGTCTTTCTGAGCTAGATCACAGCCGAACAGAGTTAAGCTTTATAGATATCTGGAATTCATCTGTTGAGCCACAAAGAATATAACGAGAATGTCTGGTGAAATCTGTGAGACACCTGTTTTTCACATTCCTCTCTGCTCCCTGGAGCAAGTTGTATCAAAGGAAAACAACAATGCTTTATGAACTCCTCTTTCTCCTTTCATGTTGTCTGAGGAGATAAAGAGGAGCTCCCCAAAGCCAACGGTTATTGCACAGACACAGTATTTAACACATGCACTTATATCTGTATCACAGAAGAGCTGCAAATGAAAATTCAGAAAGTTTGCCTTACATGCAAACTATTACCAGAAAATTTCACGACAATGTCATCGGAATGTAAAACCAAATGGCTTATTTTAATTTTTCACCTTTTTTTTACCAATAGAAAATATGAATTAAAAACCTGAGTTTTTACAATTTTTTTTCAGCTATTCAAAATATTCAACTCCAATAACCTGAGCACTAAAATATACGCGTAGCTATACAGATTAGATAATCTGTGTCATGTACGAGTATCTTACCAACATAAACATATGAAGCAGAATCTGTCAATTCTCAAAGGTCACTCAGCATTATTATAACGAGTCTTTACAGTAACTTAATGGAAAGTCATGTATCAGGAAACAGCAACAGGTTACCAAATGCATTATGTGCACAGTCGGTAGGCTCTTCTGTTTTTCCAAGATGATATGTGATAGAAAGAGTGGTTGGGGAAAACATCCACTATCAACCTAAAAGTATTTTCATACTCAAGGTGACTGTATCAATCTACTTATATAAAGAAATTTACTATGATATTTGTGATTTAATAAAGGGATAAGTGTTTGTCTTCATTACCTCATTACTTAACTATTTGGTTTAATTTTGTAAGCAATCACAGGCAAGAATAAAAAATAAAATATCACCAGTCCCTCAGGTTCCTACATTCTTACGGTGTCTGAACCATGTTTAGGCTTGCCACAGCAGTACACTTGAACTCATATACTGTAAGTCAGGTTCTCTTGTTTCCCAGCTTGCGGAAATTGATAATGCTTCTCACTAGAGTTGAATGATTTGTACTCAGGCTACAAGTACAAGGACAGTCACTAGTCCTTGGTGGTGTTTCTTTTGCTTTCCCTCACTGTATTTCCAATACAGTAACGACCAAACCCATTATTGAGAAGGTCTTTTGTTAAAACAGTGTCTAGCTTTTTCATGGCAAAAAACGTACAATTGAAATGGAGTACTATTGTTCTGTCGGCAAGCGGCATGCTCTTCTCTTCCGAAGACTAGCTGCAGCATAACTTGAAGCCATTTCAAAGAGCCTTTAACCACATGTCCCAACACACTTGCACTGTCACTCAGCAGGAACAATTTTCATGAAAGAATTTCTAAAGCTTCTAAGAAATCTATTCTACTAAACAATAACCTGGGTTCCCTCACAGTTTATCCACTTAGTACGCTTGCCTTGTAAACTTAGCATGCCTCTTATTCCTTAATGAGAGTCTTCTAGAATATTTTCATCACACACAAAATAACACTGCCTGAAACAAGTGGTGATAACATTATGTTCAGATTGTTTATAGCATTACAAGAAATGCACAGCATGATCTGGCTTTCATCCAGATGCATTTAACTGCAGAATCCTCAACTAGCTTCCACTTCTGTCCTGTCTTTCACCCATTGAGGGGAAGGGATGAAGATCTCTACACCAATAAACTTATTGATGGTATTTAATTAGTTTGCACTTTGACTGGGAACTGAGGGTTCTGGCACATAAATGCATCCTTGCACATCAGCTTACCTGTAGTAAGTGTCTTTGAGCATGCTCACAACCTCTTGCAAATGTGTTTAAGAGATTTTTAATACAAAAGACCAAAGCAAATCTGATTTTCCTTCCAACCAAGGTATATACCGATAAAGCATTTGCTGAAGGCCACAACTTCTCATCAGTTTGTGTCTGTAGCTGGTTTCACCACTGAAAATGCTGAGAGGATACTTTGCCCATACTGCAACTTTAATCCACCACAGGTGTGAACCAAAGACTAGCATTCCCTCTAAATCCTGCACACATGGTAATTTTATGTTGAAGTGAAATCACATCTATTCAGCAAAATGGGTGCCAGCGTAAAACCTTGGACCTTTACTAGAACTGTGTTCCTGTGTCAGCTTGCATCTGTATCACATGTTGGTCACCATTCTGCTACAATATTTTCAAAGACAAGGCAACAAGACTTTCAAATTCTCAGAAGCTCTTTACTAGGTCTCAGTATTGACGTGTAGTATTGTATTTGCTTTGTACTATCACTATTTATTTCTAATAGAAACAGCGGCATCATTTCAGCGTGAAAATATACAGCAATGCAGCCAAATAGAAAACAGATGTTGCCTACTCAATACAGCTTGGGAAACAGAAAACAAGCGACCCAATCCAACTAACAATTTTGTGCAGTACAATAGGCTGAAATGTGATGACATTTACAGTAAAACTAACTTGCACTTAAAAGCAGAACTAGAACGGATACCACGCAGAAATAAGTTGATGGTAAAGTAATTTCAACAGGAATCGTTTTCATGCATATGAGGGCAGGTTTGAAATATACTGTAATGTACAACAAGGTCCTGGCAATAAATAACCACTGGGATATCTTTTTCACTTCTTTCTACCAGCAGAAACAAACAAAAACTCTATTTTGTTTTCTACACTTCTAGATTTCACCACATCATGCTGACTTGCTTCAGTGCTATTAGTTTGCCTTCAAAATTGTCTGAAATGCGTTAAAATGTGAACTCCTGTGATGTAAGTTACGTTGTGTGAAATGATGCTCCACATAATCCAGTAACTGAGAAATGCAAAGGGCCTCAACATAAAGGTCCCATAAAAAGTCATCATCTTTTGCACCAATTTACTTCTACCACAGGTCATCATAACCGTTTACAAAGAACTAAATAAAACCTGCAGTAAATAAACACCTGGCTCTGGCACCACCGGTAGCACAGATTCTTAAACTGCCCTAAATCCAAACATGTTGCAGAACACATGTATTTCCTAGACCTCTCTGGCACATTCCACAGGGACCTGGAGAGGGTTGAGAGGTGGGCCCATGCCAACATCATGAAGTTCAACAAGGCCAAATGCAAGTTCTGCACCTCAGTCGCGGCAATCTCAAGCACAAATACAGACAGGGCAGAGAATGGATTGAGAACAGCCCTCAGGAGGAGGACTTGGGGGTGACAGTTGATGAGAAGCTCAACATGAGCCAGCAATGTGCGCTTGCAGCCCAGAAAGCCAACCTCATCATGGGCGGCATCAAAAGAAACATGGCCAGCAGGTCAAGGGAGATGATTCTCCCCCTCTACTCCACTGTTGTGAGACCCCACCTGCATCCAGCTCTGGAGACCCCAACATAAGAAGACATGGACTTGTTGGAGCGGGTCTAGAGGAGGGCCACAAAGATGATCACAGGGTTAGAGCACCTCTCCTATAAAGACAGCCTGAGACAGTTGGGGTTGTTGAGCCTGGAGAACAGGAGGCTCCAGGAAGACCTAGTAGCAGCCTCCCAGTACCTAAAGGGGGCCTACAAGAAAGCTAGAGAAGGACTTTTTACATGGGGATGTAGTGATAGGATGAGGGGGAATGGCTTCAAACTGGAAGAGGGGAGATTTAGATTAGATATCAAGAAGAAATTTTTCACTCTGAGGGTGGTGAGACACTGGAACAGGTCACCCAGAGAAGTTGTGGCTGCCCCATCCCTGGAGGTGTTCAAGGCCAGGTTGGATGGGGCTTTGAGCAACCTGGTCTAGCAGGAGGTGTCCCTGCCCACGGCAAGGGGGTTGGAACTAGATGATTTTTAAGGTCCCTTCCAACCTAAACCATTCTATGATTCCTGGGTGTACATGCCTGTTGTTATCTCTTCACAGCATTCAGCCAAACTCCCAAGAAACAGAACACAAGAGTCCTCAGTGGCTTAATGTGCATCCTATCTCAGAGCTCCAAACTCCGTGAATTTTGGATTAATGGTTCAACTTGTCAGGACAAGAGACAGATGAAGTGAACACAGACACTGTGTCCTACGAAACCAGTTACCTTCGATCACAACAGAAGTCCATTATCCTAAGACACCCTTATATTATTCACCTTTACAAAGGGGTGAGTATCTTGCAGTACCACACAAGGAAAAACCCCAAACTGTCATTTAGTGACATGTCGCATTTTCTTAATAACAGCAGCATAACTAGTTTATATGGCTAAAACAATAAAAAACCCCAACCATTGCATTTTATGCTCTGAGTAGGAAAAAAAAAAAAAAAAAATCAAAAAAGAACTACAAATGAAAGATGGAAGCAGGGAGGAGACAGAAAACTTCTCTAGATTCCTTATAACAACTGAAAATACTTGTATGCTTCTAAAATGCTGTAAATGCTTTTTTTCTGTACAGGAGCTCAAACTGCTTAGTTTGTAGGCATTAACCATTCCAAGGTACATTCCCATTTTGCTGAACACTGCAGTATGTTCTAGTGCTCAGCTCAATGTCACATCTCATTCTTTCAGGCTTTGCTCTCCTTCTACACTGTGTTTTAGTGGCTATTGCCTCTCACCAACAGAGAGATTAGCTGTAAAGCGTGTACTTAGTAGTTATAATCATCAGCATGTATTTAGTAGTTATAATCGTCATACCTGAAGTACAGCAGTTTACTTATGAACTTAGTAGCACATCAGTGACACCAATGTGTTTCCTCTTAACTCAGACATATTGTACTGGATATAGAGCAAGCTACTCCATTACATGAAGACCTTAAGCTGCACGACAAGAATTCAGAATTTTCTTCTCTGTGCCAATTTCTGTCCATTTCTGGTACTAAGAATTAGGCATTTGTGCAGCAGTAAGACTGGCAAAGTAATACATTCAGTGCTAGAGTGACAGGCCCTGTTAATTACCCCCACAGTAAACAATGGTGGAATGCTCTCGACATGAAGGGCTGTACCACTATCACAGGAGTCATCAAATTCTTTCCAAAAACTTCTTCAAGAAAGTCTTTAGCAGCTGATTTACACACAAGATTGCAACTATGTCTAAAACACAAAGATATAAGTGACTGACAGTCTGTCCATTGGAGTCCATTAAGAAAAACTTAATATATAGTAGGACAAAAAAAACCTCTCTGCAGTTGCTGTCAACATATTTATACAGTAGATCCTCACAGAACAGTCTTTTCACCTCTCTGTGTGGGAATATAAGTCCCTTTAATGTTAATAATGCTCCTGGTTTGCATTGTCAGGGGATACACATCAACAGCATATAAATAACTGCCATGTTCAAATTCTAGGAATTGCAGATATACACTTTGCTTGCATTTGTTTTGAACCAGTTTTAAGCAACAGCACAGAAAATTCACACCAAATCTATGTTAATATCATGCTCAAGATCTAGAAAATTGTCATAAAGATGAATTTATCTCTTAATCGTTAGGCTGGCACTCACAATCACAGTAAGATTTTTTTAAAGCGCTGTGGTCCTCTCTATAGAACATTCAGGCAATAGGAGATTTGCACACTCTGACCATTCGTAACAGGCTGAATTAAGACTTCCATTTCTGTTTTAACACCGTATTTCACGGCTTTGGACAGTTTTAGCTCAATCCTGCACTTTTTTTTTTTAAACGAGAAATATCTTTAAGATGATAACAAAGCACAGAAAATTACTGTCTGAGGTCCTGAAAGTGACTGTTGAAGCAAAACATTTACTCTATTATACATTAATAATATAATTCATCTATAATCTATTATTGAGCATTTGAAGAATAGTTTGTACTCAAGTGGACAGAAATTCTCTCTAGAACCCATTTATTGCAGAAGATAAATTTAAGAGTAGTGTCACATTTTGAAAAATGTTATTTTATTGGCTATAATTTTTCACGGTACCTGTGGGGACTGGATGACAGCTCAACACTGCAATTGTCCTTCATGTTGATATCCTTTTTTTAGTTGAGACTGTC
Organism: Vanellus vanellus; assembly: GCF_965231255.1. Lineage (NCBI taxonomy): Eukaryota > Metazoa > Chordata > Aves > Charadriiformes > Charadriidae > Vanellus > Vanellus vanellus. The sequence goes on along the minus strand of NC_138916.1, from coordinate 6,373,814 downwards.
CTGGGAATATACTAGAAGTGATTTATTTGTCCCTGGACCTGTAAAAGGTTCCAGGTAGGTGGAAATGGATGTACAGCTAGTTGAGGAGAAATAAGAAATGAGCCCAGCATACTTATTTAGCCAGGAAACTAACAACCAGCAGGGAATATTTAATCACTTCACATTACAACTGAGTAAGACTTCTGATGGCTCATCTCCTTACTGCTTGCAGTGAAAAAGCCAGCCAGCCCAGAATCAGCAGCCCACTGTTTCACAATAATGAGATGTCCTTTGACATCTACTTTACATTGTCATCCTCAGGAGTCAAACAGTATAACAGTATGCTACATGTGCTGCTGTGACTAATTTTCCAAGTGAAATAATGCTCCCAAGTTAGATTTTACTTAACGAGTACTATTCAGTGTTCTCTATCAACAGCCTAAAAAGCTCCTGTTTTAACAAATTCAGCTAATTTTAAGATAGATACTTGTACTTGTTACCATCCATGCAACAAATCTACGTTCTGTAACTGTATTAAACCTGCTGACTATTGGGTCAACCACTACAACAGCTGGTATTCCCCCTCAGCCATAGCAGGTAAGATGACCAAAAAAAAAAACCAACCCCAAAACAAAACCACCACCAAAAGGCTAAAGCCATATTTGAGCTTTGTAAAAATTTTAAATTCATCATACATCCTCCTGAAAGCAGGTACTTGCTTAAAGAAAAAAGAATATATGCCTTTAATTTAAGTAGGCCAAGTTTTATTACTATTTAATGAGATTCAGCCTTTCAGAATAGCACATTTTAAAAGCACCAAGACTGCACACTGCAGTTTATCTCAGGCAGAAGACCGTGGGGCTCAGAAGGATTGAGGTGGGCTGTCTAAACACAACCAAATGCGGGAGCAGAACTTTGCTCTACAAATGACAATAGTAGCAAACTCTCATTTGGTTTGATTCTCAGCAGGTAACTTGCTAACAATAGTAATTATAATCAACTGTTATCAAACGCACACACACACACAATGTTTCCACATGAATTTCCTTGCTTTTGGGCTGTTCAATGTATTGCACCATAGGTACAGAAGAAATTGTCTACTATACAAGCCTCATGCATAATCTTTCTTCCTCTCAAGCCCGGTTATTACTACCTAGATTATTCAAGCAAACATCCCCAATGGCATTGCTGCTATTTAATTATTTTAAAGATGAGCTATGGAGTCAAACTCTAGAAACATGCAGGTTTGGAAAGAATGCATTCAGATCAGGAGCACTCATAGCATGATTTAAACTGAAACAAAAAATATTTAAGCGGGAACAGTCTTTGTCTGAAAAGTCCAAATTCAAACATGCAAATTCCAGCTACCAGGCCGCACCTCATAATGCTGCACTGTTTAGCATTTCTCTAATGTACATAAACAAAGTTAAAAAGATATCGTAAGGCCTAGCCAATTAATTTATTTCTAAAGATCTTCGGCTGAACCCTGGTCATACTGTATTCCTTGGATGAAAGCACTACAGGTATGTAAACAAAGACTTTTTTAACAAGCCACAAAACATCCCACCTGAAGCATCATATAGTATCATACTTACTAAAAACCATGAACCTTCTCCCTCAGTCACGGCATACATGTTCCTTTCATGAACAGATATTTTGCATATTTATACCATGTGAAGCATGGCACTCATTACAACACACAATTTGCAGAAGAAGGACATCAGAATTTATCCATGCTGTAAATTATATTCTTGTGCAACAATAATCAAATTATACTCCATTTGTAATACATTGTCACTCGTTTGTCCAAACTTATTACTGTGGCTAACTGCTTAAGAACACTTTCCAGGCTAATTTTAGAAGTACATCTCAAACGTTCAGCAAACATAGATTTATTCTTTGTTTTGATTCATAACTTCAATTAATTGAATTATTTTTATCCTTTAGAAATGTGTTTCTTATTTACGTGGGTAGAAACACATTGTTATTCTGAGCTACCATGAAATTACCTGCAGCCTTCAGCCCTCAGAAATGATAAAGTATACTAAAACACTAAGACAGAGAACGCCAAATTAATTATCACGGTAACGTTATTTGTTGTTATTATTTAAAGTACATAATTTATATGATACTGACAAAGCAAGCTTGAATATTATTAGGTTTTGGTTGGGTTTTCTTGTTGTTTGTTCCTAATTTTCAGGGCTATCTTCACAAAAAGGCAGGCACAGCTATGGGACCAGGAGTTTGAACGAGAACACATTTCTGTTAACTTCTCTTTTAGTTTAGTTGCTTCACTAACCAAACTTTATTGCAACCAAATAATTTTACATCACAGAAACTAAGTGCAGTCATACAGATCCATAAACAAACAGTATGTATTTTAGTTTTTTAAAATCAAAACAGTAGCGCTGTCCTCAGAACTAGCAATACGCACTCTGAAATTTTCTTTTCTCCCACTACACCTGGCCACCTTCAAAATTAGACCAAGGTAATTACGTGATTAGACAAGGGAAATAAGCATGTAGACACTCATTTCAATCTTGAAACTATAATAAAAAAAATACAAGACCAGACATTTCCTGTCAAATTAACTCTGTAGAAGCAGTCATTTCCTGCAATTCGAGTTATATCAACCAAAGCAAAGCTAGAATGCCTGGGACACTGCCTAAACTGATACTTCAAAAATAAAACAAATGGATCAAGAACTATGGGGCAGTTCCAGACCTCTAATGTTCCATGGGTAGAATTTATAATTTCCCTATGTAAGTAACTATTCCTGTATATTTGTATGTTTTGAATGACTTTTCTAGAAAACGTGAGATACAATAGCTTAGCTGTTGGAATACCGACTATTTGGGACGTCTGGCAATTCAATAAATATCTTGTCAATTTTGGCTCCATTCTATTTTCAGAAGCATAGAGCTGTTGCAGAGTAAAAGTTTTTTGAAACTAAGAGCTCTGAGTTTTGATTCAGTATTGTTCAAGGCCACTCAAGCAGATTTCAGGAAGTCTGCTGCTAAGCTTTTGAGTTCAGCTCTCAAGTGCAGTGTGCTCTAAATACATGACCTGCATTGCACTGCTGCCCTAGCAAGCTGTAGCTATTATTCACTTCACAATACAAAGTCCATAGTACTTGAAGGCTGGATCTACATGATATGTTAAATACTTTATGAACACTACTTTCTTTAAGAGAGCACAGCCATCCAAACTATGCACAATACCATTTATCAACTACTCTTCACAAAGACATTTTTCAAGTCCTCCACCTCTTTTTCGCCTAGATACAATTCTTAGGCCGAACAAGGTAAAAAAACAAACAAAAAAAAAAGAAAAAAAGAAAATGTTGTGAGAGATACAAACCTACAGTGTTTTGTCATTAAAGCCTTTCACCTTAACTCCCATTACTTCCCCAATAGGGCCCAATTACACCTCTCTCCAGTGTTATCAGCCTTTCTAAGTCCTGTGTAATTATTAGTTTATGGACTGATTCAATGAACTGGAAAGTAATCGCTCGTAAAGTGAGAAAAGATCTCTAAACAAACGTAACATTACAGTTTGTCTCCAGTGCTTTTGCCTTGATCCCATGTAACCTTACATCTACAAAATGAACTAATTGTCTGTTCCATTAGAGATTAAGGATAGATTTTTGTCGTTGCCAACAGAAGCTATGAATGGCATAGAATAATTAGCTAAATCATATTTCTCCTTTTATTCTTTTAATTCACAAGACATTAACATTTGTTCATTTTACATCTGATTATTGGACATTTGAGGCCCTCTCAAAACATTAAGACTATCAAATATTTATTCTTAAATGAATAAAAAAGATGCTTTCTTGGCACAGTGGTATCCTACAGTGGTTCTGCCCAAAGACTAAACACCTGAGCCTGTAACAATGAGTGTACTGAAGCATATAGACACATACACAAAGGCATATTATATGAGAGCAGACATTTTAAAAGTTAGTCACTATGACTTGATAGGCAATCATCGCAAAGACAGCAAAAGTAATGTTTTTTCTTGCTCTGCTCTAGTCATGATAAGGGAATTTCTGAATGAGTAGGGCAAACAAAGGACAATACTACAAGCAATGAAATTGGTCTGCTCAATTTTGAAAACAGAGGACCATTTGAAGGAATCCTTTGAAAGATTTATTCAGAATTCTGTCTAATTCTTATATATTTTTATGCGTGAACTGATGTATAAAGTAACATCCAGCCAGCAGTGTCAATATTGAATACGTGATATGAACTAAAACAGCCATTCAGAAGGAACCTTCACTTTTTTCTTCATCTATCCCTCACTAGGAACTTCTTTTGTATCAAGCACTAGGAAGAACACAAGTCTTCCCTCCAATACAGTGAGTTGTTTAATGCTGCAGATGTCTAAGCAAGTTTTCATACTTAAACGACACCATCCCAAATATCTGCATTTTCTCTAATGATCTCTGATAGCTCTCATTTCTGCGCAAGGGCATCTTTTCCAGTATGAGAAATAATTTCCTAATATGAGGCCACAATAATTTGATACTGAAGCAAGTTAATCAGAGAAATGTCTCTGTTCCACCTGAGCAATGCATAAACTAAGAATGCTCTCAGCATTTCACTTTATACTTGGTGTGAAATACGTACCTAAAATTTTGTGGGCAAGTCATGTTTAGGATGCCAGCTTTATGTTACCAAGTACTGCATGGAAAAGAAGAATCAATTTTTCTCACACAATATACTGTAGGCAGGCCTAAGTTCATTATACAACCTCTCCTGCTTGCAGACTTTTTCAGGAAAGTACACAACCATGTGTATAGACATCCCTAACTAAAATCAACTATGTCAACACAACAAAGGAAAAAACAAACCAAACCGACCTACTGCTAGCATAGTGAGAACCCATTTTACACCTAGTCATCTGTCAGGGAGTATAGCGTCCAAGATACTGTCTTTTTTATTGTTAATAAGAAAAGTTTTGGGGTCTTGTCTATATTCAGGAGAGTTAAATTCTTCCTCCGAACATTACTTTTGTATACTATTTAAAAAACAACTTACACATTAATCCTTTCAACCCACAAAACTGTTCTCTCTTGATTCTTAGGCTTATCTTCTGTGTTTCACATCACGGTCCTTCAAGTGCACGATTCATCAACACTAGATTAAACAGATTGTCTGTCTTTCATTCTTGGGGGTGTGGGAAGCTAAGAAATTAAAAGAGGAGTGAATTATTTTTGCAGTACCCTAAATACTGTTCTTTCCCTTGGCCCAACTATTAAAGAGACAAGAAAAATTTCTTAAAGAAGAATCTATAGACACAAACTTTGTTTCTTGGCTGTATGGTGAGAGGGAATTATTTGCTGAAACATAAGGATTTTTTAATAAAGTTTGACTAATCCAAAGCTCCATAGGGCAAACTAGAAAAATGTGCCTTCAAGAATCTCTTCTCTCACGTCATTTATCAGTGGCAGTGACCTTTACTGAGAAACTGTAGGTAGTACAAACTAAGGCCAAAGAGGATGTGTGTAAACGATTCCAATACTCTGTACATTACATTAAAAAAATGAAGACATTTCACAATGTCCCCTGAAAACAGTTTTAAGAGACAGCTCAGAAATAATTAATATTTGGCTAACAGAATCTTACCATTTTTGCATGGCCAACGCAGGGAATAGAAAACAAGCTTCACTTCCCAAAGGAATTCTTCAAAGAGAACCTACTGAATTCTCTTCAGTAGAGAATTTCAGTATTTTGAAGAATTCTATTGTATCAAAATGCCAGCTTTCTTCTTAGGCTAATCAAACCTTTGACAATTTAAAGTCTTTGGTTTTAGCAGCCTTCACAGCTTTCTGCTGCTCACAAGTACCCACTTGACGAACACGAAGTTACCCTGCTTGTAACAGAAGTCGCAGCGTGTGTCAACCACCTGCATAAAGCTTTGTGCTTAGGCCATTGCTCTTTGGTAATCTCCCAAACTACTCTTAAATTTAGATTAAAATTATGATACGCAAAAACATTTTGTTGTGCTTTTTAATAGTTATCCTGTATATAATATATATACATGTAATGTGTGTCCTGTATATAATACCATTATACTGTAGGGCTGTGCTGTAGTAAATTTATAACTACGCCCTTATTCACCTAAGAGAAAATACCAAAAGGTTTTACATTTAAAATATACAGTGAAAAGCTATAACTAAGAATATGAAAGATAACGAGTAGATTGGTAGGTTAAATAGATGATGGCATGACAGGGAGAAACTCAGGCAATCTGAAAAGAGCCACAGACAGGAAAGACCCCTGTTAACTGTGCCATAAAGCATTCTTAACAGAGCAGACCAGTAGGAGGAAGAGACAGAAAGGGATCAAAAGTAAAAAGGGTGTAAATTACTTGAAATCAAGACTATACATGGCCCATCCAGTCAGTTCTTCACTACTGCTCATGTAAACAGCTTTCGAAAGAATTTAAACTCAGACATTTCTTTTTACATACACAGTTATTCCATCTGGGTGTACACAAAGCATGTAGCATGACCTCACTGAAAGATCAGTCTTTCAGCAGATCCTAGGCATATGTGAATGAAAACCCAGAAGAAATTGCTTTCACATTCAGGTTTTCAAATGTGCATTGAGCCATTGAACAGAACATTTGCAGAATCTTGTCTTCACTTACTATTCAGATTGCACATTCATGAACACATCTGCAGTTTTGATACTAAGTACTGCTTAGAAAAAAACCCAAACCAACAACCAGATTTTGTAGCATGCGTGGAAGAGAAATATTTGAGACCTGTAACATTCCACTATTGTACCTGAACCTAACAGAATTAGCTGTCAATAGACTTGAAACTGTAACATCTGTCAGACAACCAAATCTCAAGTCCAACTACAATGTTCTTTGCTGTTCTTCCAAATAACAATGAAAGTGGGCCTAATCAAACCTATTAAACAGAAAAAAATATTTTTCCACAATGTTTAATGGTGGCTCTATAAAATGAACCTCTAATTAATGTCAGAATACTGTAAAATTATATAGATGTTTATAAGCTCTGACTTTGAGGAAATGATTCCTTGCTTTTTTTATTATTATTATTTATAGCACAGATAGGGGCTAAAAATGTATGACTCCTTCATTTAGTGCTATTTAGTTTTTCATTTTGAGTCTGATTGGTTTTTTTTCTTACATCACTAAGTACATGTTTTTAGTATAAAATCAGGTCGATGGATACATTTAAAATTTGTGAATAGATGTGGAACTTCCCTATTCCTTGCCTGAATACAATTAATCAAGAGTACTTGATGAGGCAAACATCAGCATTTTTGTTTGTTTTTTTTCCCATGGAAAAAAGATCCTTTTAACTAAAAATACCGTGGAACTACATGGGAAAGTATAGACATATCGTACTGTGGGAAGTGTTAAAACGTATCAGTACATTTTTAGGCTTCACATATCACTAAAATCGGCATATAGTAGTAATGACAATAAGAAGTAGTACTTTGATAGATATTAAGCCAGTTAAACTCGAATCTGCTAGTGAAGACTATTCATGAGGCAACTGACCAAAAGTCTGCTTTGAATCAATTATAGTACTAGAAATGTCATCAGCATCCTCAAGACTTGCATTATTTTTCACCATCATGCTGTGAACACCTGTGACTTGGTGACAAGCCATTTATTTGCAGTGTGAGAGACGTGCAAGTTCAAACCTAACTGCATCACAACTCTCTCAGGATAGATACTTTCATGAATAACAAGCGTAAGAAGCAGCAAGCCCCTCATCAACTGCACTTGTTAAAAGCCTGGTGAACACCACAAACACCAAAAGCAAAGGCACTGAGAAAAAAGAAAGGGCATGGAAAAGAAGCCTTGAGCATTGAAGTAAAACAAACATCGTTTAAGTCCAACAAACCACTGATCAAAAGTTCTTTTTCTCATCCAGTTCTTTATACAGTTCAGGATCAAGCGTCTGACCATAACCAGGCACGAGAGAAGCCAAGCACTCGGGAGAGAAGGGAGGGAGCAGACAGCCATAAACCCACGGGAGCTGACTCTCACGGCCAGGAGAAGGTAAGGTAAGGTAAGGCAAGGCTATACACATCTCTCTCAACCCCCGAGGATCACTTCCTTTACTCTCAGAAGGGCAAAGAGGTAATGCAGACCAACCCACGGAATCAGGAAGCCAGGTTTCATTCTCAGGACAGAACTATACAGGAAAACAATTTACAGCTAGACTCTCATGGTCTCACTAAGCGTAGGGCACATCTACAAAGAATTTGTCTCATACACAGAAGGAAAATTAAAAAATACAATTGAAAAGACTGAAAGCTAGGTTCTTGGCAACTTTGGCTGAGCATGAAAGCCAGTACGAAAGCAAAACATCTGTGGCTGTTCATCATGGGTGGCTGGACTATCAAGCAACTGTTAAGCCACTCAAGAAATGCCTCTGTGCAGTAATAAATGTCTGTTCTGATTTGGATTTTATTATTGAAAAAATCTGTAATAATGTCACAGAGGTCGCAATTAGTACCCAGAGGGGGAAGTCAAACAGACTGACTTTTAGAACCGCTGTACTACAAATTTATAATGAAAGAACTATACACAGTATCAAGGGCTCTGAACGTGAAGTATTTGGGATAGATTTTGGGTTATCGTAAAAGCAATAAAGCACCCATCATAACCTAAAACGGGCATAGATTTGCTGTATATCCCAATGCCCTGTGTTGGTGTTGCAAAATGAGTTTGAGGGGTAGAGTCAAGAGTACAGGAATCAAGCAGACTAAGTTGAGAGTCTATTAGTCCAAGACTACTGAGAGTCATATAATCGGGAGCAACTTAGAGCAAAAAACATATTCCATTATTTCTTTGCAAGGATTCTGTGAGTAGTAGAGCCAATGCTCATGATCATCAATTACATGCATTCCCAGTATTCCCTGTTAGTCCATCTTGACCGCAAAAGGAACTCTGACACTGCAATCAGCCCACTGGCATTCTCTACATAGCCCTGTTTGCAGAGGCCATAATACATATCAGAGCTTTTTTCCTCATAAATTTCCACACTTTTTCCCTTATTTAAAAATATGATTTCATATTTTACCCATATAACTAGACGAAGGAAGGCTTCATTCTCTTCACTTCTTCCTCCTTAAGATATTAGACAACCATACGTGACTTTTGGGTAAAATCAAAACAAATGGGTCAAGATTAATTAGTATCACTGGAAGTTACCATGGCTAAGTTGGAGTCTACTACATTATTCACATCACAGCTTATTTTACAGAAACAGCTGGTAACACATCTGCAGCTCTTCTTACGCTTCATCCTAATTCTTGTCAAATGGAGCCAAGGGACAGTATAGTCCATACCTGGTGGAACCGGGGCCCTGATTTATTCCTGAAACAATAGACTTCATCCAGTAGGGACAGACTATGCATTTCTTCTCATCTTCTCCATTCAGCAGCTGTTTTTTTAAAAGTGGTAGATATAGAAAGCACTGCTAACAGAGCAAGCTCTCACCATCTGTCTCTGTATGAAGTTAGTGTGCACTATGCACATACAATATTCCAGCTCTTTTCCATTAAATCCACTTGTGGGCACTTTAATAGGCCTTTGTGTGAAGGTAGCTTTCTTCCTTTTAAAAACAAGTACATCTGGAAAGAAAACTAGAGGCTACTTCTCCCTCCTTCCAGAAGATTCTAAAATGCCAGTTTTTCTTCATAGTTACTTTTTCCACTTTTTACTCAAAAGTAGTTATTTGCATATCTGTGTTCCAGCTATTTCACACAGTAATTTCCCATACTAGTTCAGGAACAGCTTTTTTCAGAACGTTTCCAGAACTGCCAGAAGTGAGAAATACCTGGTATTTTACCAGAAGCTCATTTCCTCAAAAAAATTTCTAGACAACTTTATCCGAATGAGCTCTGCAAGCTGCTTCCTGTAAGGTTTGTTATTCTAAGTAGCAGAAACTAGTATTTCTCCAAAAGCAGAAAGTCAGGGAAGAATAAAAATAAAGGTAACAAAGGCCAGAACAGTCCTTTTATTAGTTGTTTGGCCTTAGATCACTATGTCAAGAAGTCTTTATCGCTGAAATTACCATTCATTATAAATAAATTACCATATTTTGCTGCAAATTTAACCACAGTCTTCGCCAAAAGAAACAGAACTATTTGCTCACCAAACCTGAAATTCAAACAGAACAGTATTTGTTACAATGACAATCTGTTGGGTCACTGAAAAGTCCAAGTTGTGAATCAGATTTGGGCTACTTAATGGCAGTCTTTCTGAATTGCCCCCAAACTAGGTATTTTTTTTCCTTAAATTTTAGAGGAGCTTAACTAGAGAGAGGTATGCACTTCTTCAGCACGTCTCTACTATTATGGCAACAATTACACTATGCTCCAGGATACAAACAGTACATTTATTGTACTTGATAGAAGGTAGTGTGATTTGCCACTGAAACGGTTTGGTTAGTCTGTGCAGCAAGCACAAACCGTGTTGATTTAGACTAAGTATGTTCATTAGAATTAAGGAAAATATTTAAAAACAAATAATTGGAATACGTCAAAGAGGTTTAGAGGCCAGACTTGCCTTTGAAAGATAGCTCTCATATCACTCCAGTATGCTCTATAATTTTTATTTTTATTCAGATGAGAAGAAAAAAAAATACTCTATTAATATGAACGCTGGTTAACAGCCATGCTTGTTTTCTGAAGCAAAGCCAACAGATGAATTAACTACAGTGTCAACTACATAGACAGTTCCTCTAGATCAGGGACGAGACAGTTTGGCAGGAGAGCGATGGGAAATCATGCGAATGTCATCCAAGATCTTTTTAGCTAAACAGCATGACACCTTTTTATTAGACCCAGACAGTATTGGTAATGCAGCTCTATTTTCCTAGATTATTCTCTAAGCTGAGCACATGTGCACAGCCACAGAGCCTGCAAGATAAGAACTGGGAAAACTGACAGAGCTAAGCTGTTCTCTGTGGATTCTCAGCACTATCTTTGATTTTGAAAAGGGACATATAGTTGGATACTTGAGTTCTTCATAAAAAAAAAAAAGAACAAGCGTTTCAAGAGAGCTGGTTTATTCCCTTTAACTAGTATAACCACTGTAAAATCAGGACTTCCTGGTTACCTGTGCAAATTACTAGAAAATTGACTGAAATCTAATAGTGGGCCTTACTCTGAACACAAGAAAATGTCTTCATGCTTAGAAAGGACAACAAAAATAGTTCACTGTAAAGAGAAAGCAGGATCCATTTTCACAAACTGCTGAGCAGGTCACATAACACACTAAATGAAATCCAGTCTCTAAGCACCCTGTGGGCTAGAAAGAGAACTGGAGATCCAGGAAAATCCAAATCTTCCTGCTTATTCACAGTTAACAATTCTGACTGGCTTTTCTTCCTCATTCCTGTACGTACGTGAACTTCATTAACAAACACGTATCAAAAAGATGCTTGAGGACAAAGCAGTAATTGCTCTTTTATAACAAATCAGAAGTTACTGAGAAAATCTTCTATAAAGACTCTGTCAAATCAAGTCCCTTAAGGATTAGAAGCAGCTAAATCCTCTGTCAGAGAGATTTTTCACAACAGCAGCAAAAGGGTTTTAGTATCAGAAGATCTTAGAAAATATACTTTCCTCCCTCTCAGAAGGGCTATGTGAATAACACTATCTTCTTCAGAAGCCCAGATTCTATTTCTTCCCTTTTGTTTTTATACAAGCTCTACTTTTAACAGCAAATACAGCATTTAGCAACTCTTAAAGCAACAACATTGACTCCTTTCTGATTTCACTAGTAGTATTATTGGCTAGGCCAGTACCTTTAATAATGTTTGCCTAGCATAAACAAAAGGCAATTAACAAGCTTTGAGCTAGCTATATATTTTCAAATAAGAGCCCACAGTATATCTGGGGAATACACTGAGAGTTAGATTTCCATATTTTTTTTTAAATACAGACAGACTAGAGAGTCTTATTTGCTTGTCATACAAGTCACCATTTGCTCTTTCAACCTATAAGAAAATTTTGTGGAAGACTGGTATTAAATAGTCAGGATCTTGACACATGTCAAAGCCTTTCAAATTCACAGCTTGAGAAATTAATATTTAACGTGCTGTCAATGAGGAGCCATCATGTTTATTGTCTCAAAGTAATCTGGACAACTCTTTTATTTTGACTTGTCACTTGAGCTTACATCACTAACAGAACGCAGCATCTGTCTTACTCTAAGCTGCTGTGAAGTAAATAACTGCAATCGATAAGCATTAGAAACAATACAGGATTTTCTCCATACAGAGAGAATGGACCAGTGGAGGCAGCACGATCACATTCACCTCCTAGACTGAAACAATAAGTGTGCTTTTCCCAAACACTCTTCTGATTGGAATTTACAAAGCTTTTCTGGATTGTATGCCCTTAGCACTAATCAATAGCAAGACAGAAAATCACTTACATGTTTAGCTCATGAATGAACCCCCTTATTTGCCAATGTTTGTTTTTCAAATACTGTCCAAACTGTTTCCAGCACTCAATTTTCTTTTCATCACAGCAATTCCTTTCCAGAACTGAATATATAAAAGCTTTAGGTTGGCAAATTATGTACCATCACAACCATTAATGAACAGTTGGGGTAAGCTAAAAGCAAACAATGATTTTGTTTCTATCTCACAAGTGGGCCATTAAGGAAAAAAAAAAAAAAAAAGAAAAAAAGAGGTGGCTGTTCACTGAACTGGAGCCTTTTTCTTTATCGCAGAATTGGCAGTATTTCCTAGGTAAAAAGGAAAATCTCATCTTGAAATGGTGTAAGACTAGCTATTGTACATGTAAATTCTCCAGCCACTGCAGGCAGCCAGCCTACCAGTGCACTGTTGAGCTCTATCACTTGTAAAGCAGCATATCATTTAAAGTAGCTATACAACTACTTGGGTTGTCCATTTGGTTTTGTACCAACCTTCAGGTACTTGTGAAAACCATAAACTTGTACATGCTATCATACCCTAAGATTCAGCAAATCAGGCAAACACATGAGTCTAATAGCTTTAGCTGACTGAATTAATGATCTGAACATTAAGTTTGTGCTGGTTTTTTGCCCTAAACATCTCATGAAATTGGTTTTTATCATTAACATCTCAGAATGCTCAAGAGTCCAAACTGCAATGCAGAAACTTTCAAATGTAGACCTCAATACAGAAATGAAAATAACTTACAAATACAACCAATTTAACAAAAAGTAACCTCTTGCTATTTCTTTTTGTTCTTAAAAAGAAAATCTATGGGCTGATCATGAACGGGTTGCCAAGTTCAGCACTGGTGATTAGTTGGCTTGCTTCGCAATTCTGGAACAGATGAACCATATGAAAGACGTTCTTTAATCACATGCAAATACTTCTGGTGCAAATACTGGCGCATACAATACCAAAATCTGGTCAATAGGAAGAACTGAATTCAAAACTTCAGACCCTGTGACTTCTGGTTTTTAACAGCTTATATTAACATGAAACATACATGCTCTCCCTTGAAAAAAAACGTGCTTCTGGAGATCTTGGGAAGACAAGGTCAACTGGCTACTGACTGACAAAAGACTGTCAGCAAAACAAGAGTCTCCAAATGGTCAGTGTCACTAATACATAGGTATGATTGAATCAGAAACACATTGTACCACATAAATCTACTCCTCCTGTCTGACAGACTATAAGTATAAAAATCTACATATAGCCTGATGCAGCTATCAGAAGCACTGGCATTTGCAACATTTTTATGGAATCTGTAAAATGGGAACATTTTTATGGAATCTGTAAAATGGGAACATTTTTATGGAATCTGTAAAATGGGAACATTTTTATGGAATCTGTAAAATGGGAACATTTTTATGGAATCTGTAAAATGGGAACATTTTTATGGAATCTGTAAAATGGGAACATTTTTATGGAATCTGTAAAATGGGAACATTTTTATGGAATCTGTAAAATGGGAACATTTTTATGGAATCTGTAAAATGGGAACATTTTTATGGAATCTGTAAAATGGGAACATTTTTATGGAATCTGTAAAATGGGAACATTTTATGGAATCTGTAAAATGGGAACATTTTATGGAATCTGTAAAATGGGAACATTTTATGGAATCTGTAAAATGGGAACATTTTATGGAATCTGTAAAATGGGAACATTTTATGGAATCTGTAAAATGGGAACATTTTATGGAATCTGTAAAATGGGAACATTTTATGGAATCTGTAAAATGGGAACATTTTATGGAATCTGTAAAATGGGAACATTTTATGGAATCTGTAAAATGGGAACATTTTATGGAATCTGTAAAATGGGAACATTTTATGGAATCTGTAAAATGGGAACATTTTATGGAATCTGTAAAATGGGAACATTTTATGGAATCTGTAAAATGGGAACAGACATCTCTAGGATCTTGGCTGATCCACCAACCCATACGCTTGAACACCTACTGGAAAAGAAAAATCAGATATCTGAAGTATTTGCACAAGTTAATTGCCTTAAACTGCACATTTTAAAGAACTTTTTGTACTACTGCCTATGCATTTATTCTAATTGTAAAGATTTTGCATGAGCTGTTCCATTTATATATCATCTTTTATAAAATGTTTCATGATTTATTAGTCATTAATAAATCAACTGAACTTTTGGAAAAATTACAATCAATGTATGCTGTTACAGGCTAATTCTTTTTGCAGTCTAAATTCTATAGCTGTAATCCTTAAACTTCCTGAGAATTTTCCAACAGATGCAACAAAATGAACTAGCAAATTCTAAGCCAATGAGTTATAAGCAAACTTCTCTGTTCAGAAGTAATCAACAAGAATAGAAAACTGTCAACTACAACATTATAGTTTTGTTCTAATTGTAAAGCTGAATGCCAAGCCTCAAAGGGACCCCAACTAGAAGCAACATGCGCTCCCTAGTAACTTCCATTCATATCGTACATTTGAAGTGCTATATGCTACTCTGTATTAAGGTGTGTTTTTCTTCAGGCTTCCCCTAAGGGAAATGAATTTAAAATGCTTACATTACTGGTTAAAGATATTGACAACATACTTTTTAGCCATTTCGAAGTTCCAAGTTCTAACTGTTCATTTTCTCTTTAAAATCTCTGCTAATAAAACAGTTCATTGGGGAACCATATAAGTTGCCTAACTTTAGATTCAGAAGTTAGAGTTCTTCTGAAGCGCATGATACTTCAAAATACCATATACTTAAAAACCTTACCTTGCACACTTGCCAAGACAACACACAGCCCAAAAGGCAACTGGTTGGTTGACTTATCTGAACTTTAAAAGACTATTTAGTACTCCTTAAAACAGTGACAATTCTTTGGTTATTCTAAAACTACCTTAAAACCATGAAACAAACAGAGAATTCTCCTTCATGTAAGGCCATGAGCTGATTCTAAGTCTGCAGAATAAATCATGAACTTCAGATATTTTTCTGATTCATCACTAAGTTAACATACGTTTCAGAATACTTGATAAATAATTTTCTGAAGCATTAATAATTATTTCTTCCCTAACACAGACTTTAAAGAGGGAAAAAACCCACTGTCCCAGTTTTTAAATGAAACATCTTGTGATACATAGTGAGTTAGTAAATCACAGTCAAGCTTTAAATGTGTAAAATCCTGCTTTCACCAGTAGTCAGCTATCCAGTTTCCAGCCTCTCTAAAGCATACTTTCATTATAGACTTAGCTCAGATGATTAGCATCTTTCCCGAAGCACAGGGCTACCTTGGATTAGGCATAGCAGTCACCTCAGAAAACTCCCTCAGGTTCCTGTGTCTCTTTCTACAGGAGCTGCCAAGCCTTTTGTCATGCTATGACTTCCAAGAGTACATCTCATAGTGTTACAGTAAGCTGAGACCATTCTGACTCCTTCTCACTAGCTTAGGCAATGTGCATGTATGACGCAGGCTGCATGCTCTTTGAAAAAGCAGTCTAGTTACTTGTCAGAATAAGAGCCGCATTTCTCTCTCACTCAACCGGTAGACTAGTTCAGGGTACTAAGCTAGCTGTAGTTAGACCTGGTTGCAAGCAGTGATCAGCAGAGAGAATCGTGCGCATGGAAAGAAGAAAAGATTTTAAAAAAATTTCAATAAATTTAACAGATGAGTCTTACATGAATCCTCATCTCTCTTATTGAAAAAAATCTCAATAAAATCCTTGAATAAATCCAAATCATTAGTGAGTTCTGAAAGAACGAGGTAATATACTGAGCGAGAACTCTTGAGTGCATTTATAAAGCTTCTCGGCTGGGAAGAGCATTACTTACTATCTTGTGAACCTCTGAACCTAGTCATGCCAGCCTTCACACCACAGATATACTATGCTAATGCAATAGCAAGTGACTGGTAGTTGTAGACATTAACTCTTTCACGTGCTTTTGAAAACACAGTGGAATATCAAAATGACAGAGTCGCGGAGACAACCAGAAAAAATTAACTATTAGAAGAACAAATCCAGAGTATCATTGTTGGTCTAAAAGAGCAAAAGAAGAGGAGCACGGAAAGTATCAGTACTGTAGAAACAACATAAGTATTACCAGCTACTGGTTACTCTTCCTGTAACAGTTACATACATTCTGTGATTTTTTTAAGCTCTTTACAAGAATTCCATCAGATAGTACCCTCCAGACTCTATACCAATTTGCCAAGTGAATAAAGAATGCCAGTTGCTTGCTGTTTATAGTTATATCATCCAGCATGAAAATAAATGAGTGATGGTTTTGGCATGGCATACAGTGCAAAATTGTCAAGGAACATAAATACTTCTATCAGACAAACCACCCCATTCCACAGGAGGTTGGTCAGAATCAGTCCTCTGATACACATCAACTGAAGTGTTCTGAAGTATCATTATCATTGTTTCTATTTCTGTCCTCGTTTACTAGGTTCCCTGTTCATATTTAATCTACTATTTTATTATCTCAGTTTACTAAATTTCAAATGGGTCAGGTAATTTTCTAGCTTTGGCATTATTTAGGCTCAAAATAAGAAAAAAATAATTTAAATAAGAATAAAATTATTTGTGTTAATGGGACTGCTGATGTACTAAAGTTATGGAAATAACTACTAGACCACACTGAATACATCTGGAATGGGAAAGTGGGAAATACTTTTTATGTCCTCATCTTACTTTGGCATTATTAAACCATGGATATTTTGTACAGATATTTACACAGTTGCATGGTGTAAGACTCTTTCTATTAAATCTGTATGGGTAAAATTTTGGCACAGCAATTAAATACAACACATCCCCAGATACTAGAATATTAACTTTGTGGAGGGGAAACTGTGCCACCAGTTTGAAACAGTAATGAAGACTGAACAGAGAGTTCAAAATCCTTCTTCAGATGATGACCACGCAAAATCTTGTAGTCTTAAACAAGAAACTTGGTTCTCTCAGAAGGACTTCTCTTGATTTCAGGAGCACTAATAGCGAAGTCTGAGTTTGAGCAAACGTGACTAAGAGCACATGTCCTAAAAACATATTCAGTGAACAAATATGTTTGCACGTGAATAAAACTGGTTTTGTAGAAAAAAATATTCTTGTGCTTTTTACATAAACATATCACAACAGCAGATACCGGAATTATTTTTGTACAAAAAATTCAAAATAAACTAACAAGTGATGAAAAAAAATTCTACTGTTTTCAAGATTAAAGCCTCGTTAATCAACTGCCTTTCTACCACATCTCTTAACAGCTGTGAGTATAGCTCAGGTAATCAAACAAGGTCTCTGCAATAAAACTAACTGTATGAAAACATTTTTATGATAGCTTAAATAATCTACATGATTACAGAAATTTTTTAAAATTAAATTACCTAAATTCAATCTCTGACCTTATTGAGAATTTAAGCACCTAGCCAGCTAAAAAAGAAAAAAAGGCTCACTGTTGAATTATGTTCATTCACGGCAACCAAAATTACCACAAACTCTCACAGAAGTTTTCCGAGATGTGCCAATTACCAAACAACAGTCATGAGAAACTGCTCTGCTAGTAAGTTCCCAGTCAGCACCTTCTGAAAGATGGATTCTTTAGAGATGACACAAAGAAGAGAAAAAGGAGAATTTGAGAATGGAAAACTTCTCAGTGTAATTATTCATGCTCATAAACACTGCATGCTAGCCAGAGCCCCTATGAAATTTGGAATGTACCTGATCATCATGTTTATTCACACCTTAAAGGATGTTTGTTTAAAATATATTCCCAGTATGAATCTCTGAAGACTTCCTAGTGGTTTGCACAGTATTTAATTGAATGACAAACAAAAAAAGAGAAGGTGGACCTAGCTATGAGAAAAGCAGAAGACAGACAACAAACAAGACAAAAAATAACTGAATAATTTCCAGACTAAGAATTCCTGTGTTACTTTTTTTTAAACATCAATATATGTTTGCATATAGCACAATTTACATCTGCTTGAAACAAAAAGAACAGTGCATAAGTAACTGAAACACCAGCTTGAAGGAATGTCTGTCAAACTCTGGATTTGGACAGCAAATATGACCATTTCCAAAGATCAGTATAGGGCCCACTACTAATCTGGGGAGATACTGGTTAACCCTGTTACTACTAGTTTTTGTCTGTCATTGCTACTGACTAGCAAAGGCTGCGAGGCTGTGAGAAACAAATTATTATGAATTGAAGCCATGCATTTGAAGTTGCAATTGTGTGTAAGCAAGGCAAACTTTAACTGGAACTGCCATGCTTCTATAAACATGTACCCCTCAAAAAACAGGACACTAGATAAGGAAGAGATTCTGCAAGAAATACAGAAGAAAAATTTAGATAAGAACAAAGAGCTGAGGTTTTAAACTGCTTTGAGAATTTTCCCTCTCCCGTAGGTGGCTACCTAGTTTATTTAGGGGTAGACCAAATAAATAACAAATCAAGGCATGAATATTAAAGCCAACGGGAGAACGCTCAATTTTTGCAAGCAGTATGGCTTAGGGTGAAAAGTAACAAACATTTTATTCTCAATTACACTTTCTTCTGTGGTGACTCTGGCAGATAGAAAGAACAGTTACCAGGATCTTTGCATGAAGATTCAATTATCACTGGAGAAGGAAGAAGTTCTAAGCTTTGATAAGAGAACTTTAGGTTCCAAGTGACAGTCTTTTCCATGGTCAGATTACTATATACCCTGAGACTAAAAACAATGAAATAAAAACGAAACAAGCATATTAGAGATGGATTAAGTCTTTTCACACACCGATTTCAAAAACAGGTCCAGTCAGACAATAAAATCCATATTGAAAATGTTCTGATTGAAGCTTTTTTTTTTTTTCCCCATGGCAAATCGCCCCCCAAATGCAGCTTCAAGACAAACGGCCTAGCATAGAACTACAACTTCTTCATGCTGCCACCTGGTGGGCTGTAGTGACAACACCATCCACGTGTAGCAAAAACGCAAACTAAGGATCGGGATTTTCCATCCGATTTCCCCCCGCCCCCGGAGAGTTCCACGCTAATCTGGAGGTTTTGTTCTCTCACTTCCCTCCTCCATACTTTGCCTTGCTGAGATGCAAAAGCCATTTTGAGTAGTTATCTTTGTTTCTCCATGACTACAGAAAGTACACCACCGCTCCTGGAGTAGAAAACTAAGTATCACCAGCTTCGTATTCATCAAGGTTGCACCTCTGCTCTCATAAAGGAGGACTATTAGCAACACTAGCCTTCCTCCTTACACAAAGCATCAGTCCACTTTCATAGTTAAGTTGTCTTTTGAGGTGCTGCAGTTCTAGACTATCTAGGCTTTCAAATGACCCAGTATTACCATTTCTGGGGTTTTTTTGGTGTGCCTTTCGTCCCCATCATGTCACATTAGAGATTAAATGCATGTGAGAAAGATCAATACTATTGCTATTTCACCTGCAAGAAAGAATTACAGTATGCATGTTTTGAAAGGGGATTCTGACACAGTGAACAGCCTGTTTTGTGATGTATATGACTTTCAGACATGACTTTTCCCTTCCTCAAATAAAAACTAATGAAAGGAAATGGCTGTACCTGTATATAATCTCTCCAGTTCTTTTCTCCATCATTTTTTTTTTTTTGCTGCAAATAGACAAAATGCTCTTTGATAAAAAAAGCAAAGCAATTTTTTTCTAACACGTTCAGTTAAAAATCATTAAATAAAACCCAAATCAAACAGGCAAATGTCCCACAAGCAGTAGCAGGCACCCAGGCGAACAAACAGAGCAGCTGGCAGTGACCAAGCAAATAATTCGATACAATATAAATGTCCATTAAAAACAAGACCCAAGTCAGATTTTTTTTTTTCCTTTAAGGAAGTATCAGGAAAGAAATAATTTGTTATTTGAAAACCTAAACCAAGAAAAATCAGAAAAAACACCCACCCACCCTTTCTCCCCACATAACTAGCCAGCTTTCTCGGCCACTTCAAAAATCTCATATTACTGCTAGTTAACCAACCATGTAATTCTAATTTGTTATCACAGAGCAGGTACTGCACATGCTTATTTAGGCCATCCACATGACAGGGTAATTTGTAGTTATATAATTTCATGGTAATTATAGTTGGAATTACTATGTACAAACTGGGCATTTCCAATGTAATTACCAAAAACTAGAGGCTCAGTATTGACATGATTAGTAGAACCCTTGCAAAACAAAGTATTATGTAAGACTGACTTGGAGGTTGTTTTTCCCTCCTCCTTTAGCTTTGTAATCGAGAAAGAACAAAAGTGCAGAAAGCCAGAGACTGAAGCCAACATTTTTTGGTGTGGGTGGCACTCACCTCCCATGAGTTGATTACAGTTGCCGATTCTGCCTGCTCCTATCTGTTGTCAAGGATGACACAGTTTTTCAAATGTTACCCTTCCACCAAAGAATTTTGTTGGCTAAAAAAATATTTTTATTTTAAACCTTAAAATAGTTCAATAGTGTTCAATTTGAAGACAGACACCAGTGCTACTACCCTTCTTTGTGGTATATTCATTACTACACAGTACATGGTTTCTACTTGTGTCACAGACACAAGAACACAGCTGTAACTGCATAAACCTATGGAAAAAAGAACCTTCAATATTTGAGATCGTGAACGTGTTGCTAGCCATATCTGCCTCATTTATTTATAAGTGGCCCGGGAATTAAAGGCCTGTTAGGCTATGTAAATTCTGTAAACTGTTTTTCTGGAGTTATCTTCAGTTCACAGTTCATGGTCTCATTTGAGAGAGTTAATTCAGGGAAGCCTACTCACATGGTTACAGTATTTGAAGCCCAAGAGATGGTGCTGTCCTCGCATGCTGTGATGGTTAAGCCTTTGTATCAACATCTGGAAATGAAGCAATGGGCACATGCAAACATGCAGAACATCAATTCAAATATCCCAATTATATGATCAATAAAAATAAAAAATAAAAATGGTAAACTTTATAACTATCTCAAGGCACTGAAAGACTGAACAAGAAAATTCATGACAAACAGCAAAAAAGTATTTTCAGATTATGCCTATTAGGGATAGAGACAAGATACCACGCATGAAAATTCAGTCCAATCAGCAATGAAGAAAAAAAGTTGGAATAAATGAACTTGAATGCAGCATTAATCTAGAATTATTTCACCTACAGCTTCTCATAATGTATAGGTATTCTACCATACTTAACATGACGTGCTGCAAGTGTATACCAATGGTTGCAGCCAGCAAGCCAAAATTTGTTAAGTGTACTTAAGTCAAAATCCTGGAAAAGTGACAGCCAGAGAAGACTGAAGGACTGATGAGGAAGCAGCAGCTCTGCAACACTACTACAGTCAAAGTGCCTCATTCATGGATCTGTTTCTTGTGCTAATAACGTGGCCTGCGTCATTACAAGTAGTTTTTAATCAAAAATTAAGAAGTAGGAAAGATTACCTGTCAGTGAAGACTTTGAAAAATACCGTAACGCTCAATTTGTCTGGTGCTATAAGACAAATAAATCACACTCCCTTGTAACTGAAAAAGGAAGCCAGCTGGCTGGGAAGAAAATGCTACAGAAATGACACAACTACAATATGACAAAACGAAAGAGATCTTGCTAAGCACCGAGCTCCCAATCAAAGGATGGAGATGGGAGAGCAGGATGCTGTGCTGGAGGTGGTTCTGCCCTAGTTCAGTTGAACTGGACGCTACTTAAAGCTGGTTTCAAAACTGACAGTTTAAAGTCTCCTGCATCAAACGTTTTCCCCTACTTACTTTATTTTTCTCAGACTTTTCCTACTTATGTGGTTTTCTTCTCCTTGGTCACACTCAACCTGCAAGTTTCCACCTCCTGGCTACAGGAGCGGCTGTTAATATTTTGGCATTACAGTCTAGGGTGCAAAGGCTAGAAAAAGGCCTACAGGCAACACTCACATTTAAGTTACTGCATAAAGGAAGAAGAAAAGAGGGAAGGTGAGCAAGAAGGTGGCAGGATGCTTTCCAGCACTGGACAGATCCTTGAGCAACCAGTTTACCAGGCCTCCAGATTGCATTGCAGCTCAGAACAGAATATAAAAGCATTCATCAATTTTTAAACATTAAACCTACCCAGTGTGGAACTGCTGCTCTAGAAGGTGGCAAACCTAAGCAAATTGGTGGGTGCGGGTTTTCACCTTGCTGTGGAGGGGCTTGGGGAGTGGTGAGGGGGAAAGACCCTGGTAACTCATCAAGTGAAACCCTCTTGGTCCAGGTGCGGTGCTGGCTGTCACATCCTGATTGGCAGCACTACGTTTCTTAATTGAGAAATTATGCACAGAAAAGTGACCAGAGACTGCTGCCATTTACCATTGGGTTGGGCTGCCATTCAAAACAGAGCAAAGGGCCTTATATTCTCCCTTGCTCTCAATGACGCTATTCTCTAGATCAAAACAACAAAAAAACCTCTGTAAGTTCATCTTTGTTATGATTACAAACCCAATTATATTGTTTTTACATAAACTTGAGCAGAAAGGAATTAAAGACCTACTGGGAAATGAAACAACAGCATCCGTTACTGGGCTGACCTGTAGACAGGAATTAACCACTCAGAAGCCGCACCGCAGGCACCACCGTTTCCTGGCCACACCGCTGCCGGCGGGGAGCTGAAGAGGCTCTGCACACAACAGCGAGCCCCTCACGTTCGGGAGCGGCCCCCGAGGAGGAGCGGAGCGGGGCCGGGCAGGGTGAGGCAGGGCAGGGCGGTCCGTGCCCCTCAGGAACGGGCTCTGGCCCGCCCGGAGCGGCCGCCTCAACCGGCTGCCGCTCAGGGCCTCGCCTCAGCGCCTGAGCACCCCGGCGGGCGGGCGCGCGGGGCGGCGGCGCTGATTGGCTGGCCGCTCCGCATGGCGGGAAGGCCGGCAGCGGGCCGGCAGCGCGCGGGCGGTCGGGTGCGCGCCGGCGGCAGCAGGGCCCGGCCCTTTCCCTGGCCCGGCCCGGCAGCCGGTCGGCGCGGAGCCTCCCCCCGCCCGGAGCGCGCTGCTGCTTCCAGGCTTGTGCCGTGCATGCGGGCGAAAATCCCCTGGGAGAGAACCGAGAGCGGCGCTGTAAATATAGAGTATTCCCGCTGCCGCCACGCTCAGCGTGCTACTACACTGCGTTAACTCTTCTGTTAGCGACACGCATAAACAGGAGAGAGGAAAGCAAAACCGTAAGGGCAACGGCGATGCTGTTCTCGTTACCAGCACAGGGAACTGCACAGCCTTTGTGAGAAGAGCCGGCTCCAGCGGGAGCAGAAGGGCCGGCTGGGAGTGGGATTTGGGGTCTTGCACCTCTGCGGCCCGCCAGCACCCGCCAACGAGTCCCCTCTCCGCACGGCGCAGAGGTACAGCGCCCGTACCGCCAACCCCCGCGGCTGCAAGCCTCACCGCCCCCTCAGCGGCACTGCTTGCGGCCCCCCGCCCCAAACCAACGCCGAGCTACACAAGAGCTGGGATTC
The DNA here is from genome assembly GCF_965231255.1 of Vanellus vanellus. Classification (NCBI taxonomy): domain Eukaryota; kingdom Metazoa; phylum Chordata; class Aves; order Charadriiformes; family Charadriidae; genus Vanellus; species Vanellus vanellus. The sequence continues at coordinate 6,349,922 of NC_138916.1, read as the reverse complement.
AGAGTGGGTTGCGTAGTGTTGTTCAATTTGCAGTCTTAAAATTAAACGACCGAGTATCGCAGTTAAAAAAAAAGAAGTGACGGAGACTGCTATCACAGTTCCAGTCACAAAGGCCGCTTCTCAGTTCAGGGACACAACCCGCCTTCCAACGAGCAGCGGCGGGAGCTGCAGGCATAGGAACTGTGTGTCACCCACCAAGAGTTCGGCAAAATATGGCGTCTTCCCCACTGACAGAATGACACGCAGGAGAGGCCGCCCCAAAGCCCAGGAAATCATTAAAGGGGAATGTAAAGGAACCGCTCCTATATTTCACTTGGGAGGCTGGAAAGCTGTCAGGAGAGGAATTCTTTTTCATGGTCAGTGTTACCCGACTAAATTCTGTCCCTGCAGAACCACTTGCTCCATCTCTAGCTAAGGGAAAAGTAAAGCTTTATTTCACACCTGAAAGAAGAGACGCACCGAAGCCGTAACGTTCAAGAAGTTTGACTGTGCCTACAAAGATGATGAAGCAACTATGTCAGAGCGAAACTCAGACCTCATGACACCCCGCCCGACTACTCCCTCTCCTAGCCTGTGCTACCAAGGACCCGTCACTCGCTGACTGATGTAAGAAACTCCAAGCTTGCTGCTACAGAAGGGCCTGGCTCCTTTGGAAGACAGGAGCCCAAACAGCAAACGCCTGGGTAATGCTGCTCATCCTGCTATGGAAACGTCTGAATTTCAGACGGTGTTCTGCAGCAAGGAGCTGAATGGTTATCTCAGAATCCTTTGATAGGAAAACATGCTCCTTTCTTGGCAAGGCTTTCCAGGTACTCCTGTATTGAAATAGTCACACGTGAGAAATACTCTCAGGAGTCTGTTTACTGAATTTCCTTCTACAATGTAGCTCGTTAGAGCAACTTCAGTTTTTAAACAGCTCAGCATCAAATCCACAATTCTTCGCAGAAGCAAGCTCATCTGCCTCAGTATTTATCCGCTGAAGATTTTGTTCTTTCTTTTATCATCCCCCACAATGACTTTCAGCTACGTTTCCTGCGGACACCCTTTGCATAACAAGCGTAGACAGCCACCCGCTCAGATCCTGTACCTCTCCCTTTCCTGTTTACACTACTTCTCACAGAAATGCCCGCCCATACTGCTGCAATAGGACGTTTGGTCAAAAGAGCTAGCCTTTAGCAGTGGCAGAGAGCTAGGATCCAAAAAGGTTCCCCAGATGACTGTATCTCTGAACTGGACATATATTGCCCCCCAAAAATAGCATTTTGTGTTGGTATAGAAGCATTACACTTCTTCAGTGTCACATCAGCATCCTTCCTTTTTGTCAGAATCTTTCTCCGGGCACTCGAGTACCAGGAAAGGACAGGATAGACTGCTGTTAGGGAAGCGAGGGGTGGTCAAGTCCAGAAAGCCAGGCTGGATGCCTACCTTCATATGGGATTGATAATCCTATGCTTTAGCACTGCACAGAGCAGCATAGATATAAGAAGTAAAGATAAAAGCACAAGACAAACATACACACTCTTACTGGGACATCCAGGACAACCAAAATGAATGCTTCTCAGAGGTCTGAGAGCACTTGCTGCAATTCTGGACTGGTATCTCACAGCAGCTAGTTCTTTTCACTGAGGAGTACATACACGCATATATTACTTTACCTTTTTCTTCCCCTTTTTTGTTCTTTGGTTTGAGTTCCAGCCTACTGGAAAAGCATTGTACAATGCCCCTGCTGCGCTACAAGTCTCCTCTTCGGTTCAATTAATGAGCCATAAATAACACGATGAAGGTGTCAACAAAGAGTGTAATTTATCATAACTTGTCAGAGGGGCGATTCTTAGGAGGAGAACGCTCATTCGCAGTCTGGCGTAACACACAAAGATTTATTCCTCGCCGAGTACCTCCCTCTACTCCCTCGGCCTGCCAAAATTTATCTTGTGCTGGAACCCTCACAGGTGCACCGCTTTGACAAATACGCTGTGAAGTCTGGTATTCATCACAGGCAAGTCTTTGTTGGGAAGGAGGCAGCAAGAAATAAATTTGTTTTAGAAAGAAGGTGCTTGTGATTCAGTGTGCTCAGGGGTATGAGGAGCAGCAGACAGGCTCATTATTTTTAACCTCCCTGTGTCTGCGAGAGAAGAAAATGAGGTAATGTAGTTGATGTGACATTACAGTCCCTGACTTCATTACTTGCTGCATGGTTAAACAAGCGCCCAGGTAATTACTAGCATTGCAGTCTTACTTAGCTTCATTTTCGCCTCACACTTGCCTCCAATAGGTAGAGCAACTGATGGCTGCTAGTACATTTTATGGCGGGAACGTTTCTCAGGGCCAAACCCTTTACATAAATTAAGATTCACCAGCTCAAAGGCTGTTCTTACAAAGCCCAACTGGATATGAAGCTACTAAAACCATTTTTGGATTCATGAGGCAAGCACTGTGAGATAGTACACTGAGTTAAGAGGAGATTCTCTAAAACAGTAAGATTCAGAACGCAGATAGAAGCTAGGCTGAGGCAAAAAGCTAAAACAATTACATTGCTCCAGGTTTACACCACAATGGCATTAAACATCAAAGCATAACTGTAGATTAGCGTCTTCCTTGACAAACACAAAGTGCAACATTTACAGGCCTGGAACAGAGACTCACAGATCCAAACTGGAAATTTTCCACATGCAAAGATGAGGGCAAATTCAGCCGGCACCTGAATTTGATGTCTGCAAGAGGGCATGCTGTCTGTAACGGCCTGAGCCAGTCACGAGGATTTATCATTGCCAACAACTATAGTTTGACATTCTGAATGCAAAGTGGCCCAATTCTAGCAACACTGGCACTGAGGGTAGTTTGAAAGTAATTCCATTTTACAGTACTAATGCAAAAAAACTCCAAACTGTCATATTGGAGTGATATATGCCTGCCAGTTTTCTAAGTGTGATACAGAAGGAGAAGCAGAAAGCTCAACAGTAGAACATCAAGACAACAAACCAAAAATGACCCTGATATAAAAGAATTATTTGCTGAAAAGAAGTAACGAGACCAAAGCATTTCACTCCTTGGTCTCTGGACTGACCAAATAACGTTTTGCCAAGGTGAGAAATGCTACTTAAGACCAGCTTGACAGTCATATTTCTTGAGATGATTTCTGAGCACAGAGGTAATTATTTGGTCTCTGGAAACTGAATTGCTAAGGACGGATCACAGAGATTTTAGCAATTTCTCTGAAGAACTTATTTCTCTACCTGTTACCTGACCAGTCATAACTAGTAAACAAGTCTGTTAAGCCAAGTCTGTTTTATACATACAGAAGTATCATCCTGCTCTTTGAATAGACACGCTTCTGCTTTTATGGCAAATCACAATTGGTATCTCCCCCAATCCTGAAAGTCCTGCTAACACTAGGAATCAGTTTAGGACTTCAACCACCTAACCTATTATCCTACAGGTTTGAAAAGTTAGTGGGCTCCACCATTCCCCTCATTCTTCTACTTCTCTGAAGGGTCCCTTCAGAGCACGCAGCTTGCAAGCACAGGCCCTTCCTCATCAAAACTGTCAATTTCTTTTAGGCATCGAAAACCTTATTATTTAATACAGTTCTGTTAATTCTGTGCTTTTGAGGTTGACCTAGTGCTACCACAGCACTTGTCTTAAAAAAAGATGAGCTTTGTAGTGGCTGCAAAAGCCAAGCGCAGAGAAAGACACAGGCAGCCTAGAAGTTATACGCTTTCAAGAAACTTTCATCTGCCTTTTTTTTTTTTTTTTTTTTTTTTTTTTTTTTTTTAAGAAAAAGAAAGGAGTTTTGAAACTTGGAACTGACAGTCTCTTGGTCCAAGAAATACCTAATTAGCATAACAGCAGCAACATGCTAAACAAATTAACTGCTGTAGGGTCACAGTGGCCTCCCACTGACACAGATCCAGGCAAGCATTTGTTTTGTTTTGCTTTGTTCTAAAGGTTGCGAGTCTCCACTCCTTCACATCATTTACTACCAGTTTCCTACAAGACAGATACTGCAGGAGTTGTTCCACATTAGAAATACTTTTTAAAGCAATTAAATCTAAGATGTAGCTTGTGGTTCTTACCTAACACAATTTAAACATCATTTGGCAGACAGAGCTTCTGGAGAAAAATTGCTTTCCAGTGACACAGCAAGGGCATCAGCTCCTTATACACCCCAGTAATTCAGTGCCGAGCTGTTTGCACCTTAATACAAGCAGTACTTGCGCATGGCAATTACGGTCCATGTTAGTATATTAGATCATGATGTATGATCCTGAGCAAGGAATTCTAGAGAAAGAAAAAAACAAACAAACAAACAAAACCCAAAACCCTCATCGCAAACAGCTCAAAGACTCAATCTCTGCAAATATATCTGGATTTGCAGGATACATATTAAGTATATATACACACACAAAAGAATAAATGTGAAGGATATGTACGAACGCCTTTAACTGGAAAAAAAAGCCTAAAAATATTTTTTTTTTTTTTTTTTTTTCATCAAAACATGGTACCTCTCAGCTCCTTGTCAAACGTAATTAAGGGGAGCACATGCACAACACACACAGGGCTTAGGTCTCAGCACGCTCGACACAGCTCTGGAGGTGGGTGGCAGAACTCGCTTTAGGCCACTTTTCTGTTTTCCCTGATCGTGGTGCTGACTGGAGTCCAAACAGACTCTTGCCAGAAGTTACAGTTGCGGCTGGCAGGAAAACAAGAACCGTACTTCATGTAGAGTTGGAAAATACTTTCCATTCTGTACTGGAAGAAAGATGAAAGTCTTTAGAATTTTTCAAAAGCACTATCTTAGAACAGTTAACAGTCTAGTAGCTTAAGCAGTTATCCGAGACAAGGGTGCCAAAGCAGGCAGAACGCGGACTTGAATTGCACCATCCCACATCCTAAGTGAGTGCTCCAATGGCTAAAAGCTAGAGAGTCAATCGCCACATATATGTGGCCCAGTGAACGATTAACCATTATTTCCAATGGGATATCCCCAAAACGAGACTGAGAGGTACCCGAGCTTGTGCCGATTTAAGCACAGCTGTCTCTCTCACCCCCCAGAAAACTCGCCAGCCATCCTTGTCAGGCAACATTCTGGTTGCACAGCAGTGAATATTTCCTTGAGGAAATACTCAAATTCCCATTTTAGGCAAATGACGTGGCATTTTAGTTAAGACAAGACCTGCACCTCAGGCTCCAAACTGAAAAACTTTTTAAGTGGGCTGTCTTGCACCTGTAATTTCTCAAGTGGACTAAGAAAGCAAAAATATACTAAGAATGTATCAAGAAAGCTAAATGGTATTTACCGACAGAGACCTTTTTATCAGACCACAGGTTACAATGTGAAATCATTGTCTGGCAATCAAATATTGTCTGTTATCTTAGAATAAGATTTTAGATACATTGACTTGTGAAAAATAAAATCACATTTGCAAGAAAAAATAATGTACGTTTATGGAGTTATTTATACGCACATGACAGGCAATTTTGTAAAAGCTGAAACTAGCTCCTGTACACATCACTATCAGCTTTGCTTTGAGCTCTGTGTATTTGAACTCATCTTCTGACTTCAACGCAGCAGGGGCAAATACATTTACTTGTAAAACAAAGCCAGACCTGTTTGGAGGTGGACACAATAATCAATCCGCTTGCCACAGAGGCAGTAAGTGTTCATTTACCATTATATGACCTGTAGCAATACATACTGTGTCTTTTGCCAGCAGGAGCCTTGCCAGCTGCAGTACGCCACAACTTTGTCAGCAATCAGTCACAACCATCCTCTGCAACCTTTTGTTTGCTGTTCATTAAGGTGAATTTATAACAGCGGGATGGAAGATTTTCTGGAGACCATCCTTCAGTTCTAAGTGATAATGTTGATGCTGCTTCAAGTCAGCACTTACCATTAAATTGCCGTATAGATTTTCTCTCTTGCATTTCCACCCCTAGTTCAAACTTTGTGCAGTCTGAAGAAGGCAGCCTTTCCTCCGAGCAGGAAGGGAACCCCCTCTGTTCTTAGAGCCCGCATTTTGTATGGCTGTCATAGCCAAAAAGGCCTCGAGAGAGCACTAAACTGGTGTGTAGTACTGCAAGGGAGCTTACTAAATTGAGCAAGAGAAGTTACTAAATTGAGACTGAGATGATATATATGCAGGAGATCACAAATTATTCCTTACAGTACTGGAGGCCTGATTCCCCATACATGATGCTAGCAGAGCTGGCAGGTATTTCTACAAAATTTTAATAACTGTTTAACAACTTAATTCCCATCTAATTACTAACAGAAGTACTACATTAGAACATATACTTTTTTTCTTTGTAATACTATTAACGCCATCCAAAGTTTGATGACAGACAGGATCCATTAATCACACCATCAATATCCAAACATCTGTGGTCAGTAACTTATATACAGCCGTGGGAAAAATCTATCATCTGCTATGCCAATTACTTCTTGAACATAGGAATGTCAGCTGCAAGTTTCAAATGTATCTTTTTTTCAAATATATCATCCACCTTCAGCAAAAAGATGGGTGTATGTTTCTGTACAATTACAAGCTGCCAGTAATCAAGTAAGATGTCCTGTGCCCTACCATCAATGTCTATTTGTAAGCGACAGAAAAGCCAGGGACTTGGACTTGATGCTTAGTTTGGTTTTGTAACAATCTGGATATATGCTGTATACTAAGTATATATAGTATGCTGTATATTCTACCTCGCTTTACCTGGGCCTCTTTCAATCACAGGGAAGACAAAAGAAGAAAGCAGGACAGGCAAAAAGCACTGATTTGGGCTACCCTGCATCACGACAACTGCTTCCGAGGACTAATTACAATAATACAGTTGAGACTGTGTCCACCGCCATACTCACAAGCCTCATCTATAAATTACAGCTACTGTAGAAAGCTGTGCCGTAATTCCAACTAGCCACTTACTAGTCATAACAGCCTGTTTAATATAATTCAAAAAAACACATAAGAAGGTCTGAAATCTACAAAGTTTTGCTATAACTAAAGCACTCAGGCAATTGAATACTACTCTAAAGGCTCTAAAAAATAATAAATATTGCAAAACCAATCCATCTTAAGCCACTGATAAAACCTTGGCATTATTACTTTCCTGACTGTATTTCCATTTTGAATTATTTGAAGATTTCAATAGATTTTCTTATACTTTTTATATAAGCAATTATTATAATTATTTTAAATTACGAAATTAAATTTATGAGGAGTGTTTTCAATTATTTGTCTCATTTAACTTCTATTAAACATGCTTTTCCCAGATAACAGCCTCGTCTAATCTCACAATCATGTCATGAAGTGATTTTAATTTGTTTTGCTTTTAAGAGTGCCTAAACGAATACTTCAGCTCAAGGTTTTGGGGTTTTTTGTTTGTTTGGTTGGTTTGGTTTGTTTGGTTTTAGTAACTCGTGTATTTTGCTTACAAATCCATCATCTCCTTCATGAAGCACAGAACCAGGTCATGGTCACTTGCTTTCTTCTAGCCACCTCATCAGTCCAGCATTAATCGAAGACAGCCAAATCTGTTTTCCTACTCTCAGTGATGCCTTGGAGAGAGCTGGGGGAGTACCCAGTCCCCCGCACTCTGTGCTTGTCTGAGCTCATTGCAATCTGATCGAGAAAGAACTCTGTGCTGGCAGAGAAAAACGCTTATGGTGGTAAAGGAGCTCTAAATTCTTCCCGTGGCATCACCGAGAAAAGACAATTGCTTAGAAATTAAAAGTATGGAGACTCATATTCATTTAGTAATGTGGCATTTACAAGTGTAAATGTTACACAATAAAAGCTTATAAGTGACATACAAGCACATAGTAAAAGTGTGGTATCGAAGCCCATTTGATTTTTCTCACCAGGTTTTACAGTTAAGGAGCCCATCTCAGTTCTCATTGAGGTCAAGAGCCTAATTCCCCAAAAGGAGTGCTTCAAGCTAACATACATCATGTATTTTTCAGTTCTGCAGATTTATGCATAATGATGCCAATATTAAGACTAAATGCTAAATTCTTTTAATGAGTAATCATCTGTGAAAGATTTCTCTGCTCAAACAATGTATTGAAAGTGATTTCCTAAAGATAATTTCCCTAGACTGTCAAGGAAGGAAAAAGTCATATTTTCTCTAAATTACATCCGGGTACCAGGCAGGAGAAACAAAGGGAGCAGAGGAACATATTTAAACAATAAGCCTTGAGAAGCAACACAGAGGTATGTCATCCTGAGGACTACTGGCAATATAACGACTGCAGTGATAGATGGGACGAGTATGGGTCAGGGCTCCCAGAACTGAAGAGTGAAAAGTCCCTTGAAGAGAATGGGCCAAAATGGGCTAACAGACCTTATTTTATTTTGAGGGGACACTCTGAGGTCAAATGACTTAGATCTGTCCAGGGCTAAGCTAGGCTATGGAACTGATCAATCCTAGCATTATCAGCAGAAAAAAGTAAAGATACACCAAACCCAGACGTATAGTCCCTCACACGTGAATTGCCTGCCAGTCCTATACTGGCGTATAGGCCTATTTAAGCAAAAAAGAGCCTTTACCAGCTCCAGTGAGACCGCTAACAAACACACACCGCTAAACCCATGGAAAGGTCGGAAGGATCACATTCCAACTATCTAAGCCTGAACATACTAGGAGGACAACAATTCTCTGGGGAGGGAAGAAACTTTGGCACGCTAGAAGGCTGCATTTGTGCCAGCTGGACCAAGTCTTCTATTGGTATTGTTTCAGGAAACAGCCACTTACTAGCAGTATTTAATAGCACTATTTCACAATAAGGAAAATGCTTTGTCTGCAAACAGTGTAAAGGTGGGAGGGGTCACAAGCAGCATGAATGAAGATGAGATCTCAAATTGGGGAGCAATATGAAACAAACTGTAATTCAGCAAGGATGAATGCAAAATACTCAGCTTGGCTAGCGCAAGCGACTGCACAAAACATGGGAAGGGACGGGAGGAACTCTTTGGGGAGGATCTGATGCTTCTAAGCATCTGAGAGATGCTGCTTGGCTGGAAAGAGCTCAGAGAACAGAGGTGGGCAACATGGACGTAAGGAAACATTGAAAAAAACCTCTTTGATTTATGGTCTAGATATCAGATACAGATATTACAGGAGTCTCTGAATAACTGAAAGCTTGCTAAGGAGAGGAAGAGTCATATTTTTCTCCCTGACTCGTGAGGAGGGCACTGAAAATATTGAGCTTAAACTGCAACAAAGCAGATTTAGATGAGATGTCACAAATACCTGACATGGAGTACCTGAGCAATTGCAGAATGTCCATCTCTCGAGTCAAGGTAGGCGCACCTGACCTGAGTCTGTCAGTCAGGAATGCATTCCAGATAAAGCTCCTACCTTCAGGCACAGGAATGGTGAAGATGACCTCTCAAGGTACCTCCCAACTCTACTCGCTATTATTACCCTTTGTGTTTGTCACAGAAAACAACACTGGAGAGAGTAATAACCTACAAATAATCCTCAAGTCACTGCATCCAGATACATGGCTTATTGAAATAGGTATGACTTTGATAAGTATCTCCGGGATCAAAACAAACCATCCAGAAGGTGTTCTGTCAACCACTGACTATTAAAACTAAACAAAGAAAGCAGATGCTCTGTATCTTGGAAAGAAATTAGTAATTAACAGCATGGCCTTCCAGCCATGTGCAGGACCAATTATTCAATTATCCACGGCCAACTGTTAGCTAACTATATTCCCTGTCTTATTACATGCACTACCACAAACTTCATTTGCTATAATGCTTACCTCTTCGTTGTTTCCTCCTTACTCTACCATGCAGCAATTGTAGCTCTGTAAATTTCTACTCCAGTGCAATTCACCACAAAGGCTATTATAAACATTAATCGTTAACAGTAACAGGACAGTGAGAAAAGTCTCCATACACCTACAAACCATCCAAATATAAGGCAGGCAGGACCTCCATGTAGCAGACGTGGAATTCCATTTTTCAGCTTAGAAGTATCTCCATCCGTGGTGCAAACAGACACATTGGAACCCAGCTAATTTTTACAAGCACAAGGAATGAAAATCTTGTATTAAGGCTCTCCTACATTCTTTCTTCCAGCAACTTAATTATGTTAGGCACATGAGGATAACTTCCTTTGATATGCGGGGGCTACAGCTTTTGGATCTGAATTCCAAGCTGGTGGCATCAACAGCTTCTCAGTGACCATTATGTGTTTCATAATGATGAGAAAGAAAATCTCAAAATAGAAGTGGATTTGTTAAATTCTGCTTAACTGTCAAAGGTGCTATGAAAGCTAAATATGATATTTTTGAAGTACTTCTTAAGCCAAGGACAAGAGCAGTCAACATTTTCAAATGCACTCTTGTTTCCACGAGTACTTTTTTTAAGAGCTTGAGTCCCACAGAAAATCAATGGGACTTGGTGCTTTTCTGCGCAGCCTCATTCAAGTCAAGTTAAATCAAATTAACTAAAGTGAAAATTACTATGTATTAAAGATCATTAAATTCTTTGAAAGACTCCTCATTCAGAAGCAAAGTGGCTTTCGTTAGTTCTCATTTTAATTCGTTTTGGAAGTGCTCTAGTGTTCATTTTGGCAAAACATCAACCTTCAGACTATTTGTCCCAAAAGCACAAAGACTCAGATTAGAACCAAAAGAAATCAGAATAGAGGTTCAAAGCTTTTAGAAAAAGCAAACAAATATTGAAAACAGTGATTTAATCAAAGACAACATGGCAATAACTAGCAAAATTATTTTCCCTGGCTGATATATATTACACTCCCCTCCCCAATTATTTATTTCACCTTCTGTAGGTTTGGAATAAAAGCAAAAAAAAAAAAAAAACACCAACCTTATTTCCCCATCTGTTTATGTCCTGAACACAAATTCTGCGAAATGCGATTACGCTTATCACTGCAGAGCTGGACCTTGAAGTCCTGAACGTATGACAATGGTTTTGCTCTGAGAACTGAGTGGGACCCAAGGGAGGGCAGGCAACAATGGTAGGCTCAGGTGATAGCATAAGCGGTGTTTGAAGTAACAGTAAGATGTAGCCTCTAAATGACCAAATGAACTTCTACTGTAGGTACGTGCATTGCAGTGATGTCTTGGTCTTGGCAGGATGGCAACCCCACTTCTCTGGGCAACAAAAACAAGCAGAAAAGTTAATATCCCTGTCCCAAGGAGCCAATAGCCTCCAGGGCAGGGGGGGCTGGAGGGGGACAGAAGACAAAAGCCTTTATGTGCTGGCATAGAATCAGACAAACAGGACTGGAAGGGATCTCAAGAGGCCACGTAGCCTGCATCCAGCCCCAAACTGGGATCCACAATACCTGCATCCTTCAGAGGGATGCCCGACAGCCCTGCCTTTATCAGCTTCTAACAATCAGGATTCCAGAAGAGTGCATGATCCACTTCTTAGCGATGGACTAGAGGAACCTCACAGCTGGATTCCATAACAATTTTCTCTGTGTTCCTCTTCAGAGGGAAGCAACAATAAATACAAAATTACAGTTTCAAATATTCAAAGGAAAACGTTTGATTTCTAACATTCCCAGAAAACAATAGTCAGGTAGGACCAATTCATTGACTAAGCACTGAGTTGAAGGGAAACACTGGGTAATTCCATATCCTGTGTTAGGTATGATTTTTACTGCACCAAACAATATGAAAATACACAGTAGGAAAATGTGGCCCACCAACTGTGGGTCACAATGCTAACAGCACTTTAAATATTGACACTTTTAAAGCCAGGGTAAATTAACCAGCAGGTATTATTGCATGGAAGTGAGAAGAGAAATGTTTCCTCATATATCTCCAATTTCACAGAAAGAACCAGAAAAGAAATTTCCTTTGTGCCCTGAAACTGTGTATCTTAGCAGTGGTGCAATGCAAATTCTCAAATCAGTAGCCAGTAAAGTAAATCTGACCCGGTCCCAGGGCTCTGTTTTGCCAACAGGCACTGCAGCATAGAAGCATCCCTTTTTTAGTGGCGTTGTCACCACATAGCAAAGTCTCATACTCCTGGAAATTCAGAAGGAGCTAAGATCAGCCCCCTTTGTTAGTAAGTAACTAACTTTAAATTATTTTCCCTCGTACACCAAAGCAGCCTGAGCTAAAACACACATTATATTAATGGTGTTGATAAAAATAATGATCTTATTGTACTTGAAGATTGCAACTGAACTGAATAACAGGAAATAACAGGTTTTTCATATATGACCTCCCAGTCTATACACACAATCTGCAGTGGTTTTAGATGCCAAAATCCTCAGGCTCAGATACTTACTCCGCATAGGAAAGTACAGAAGTCTTGTTTCACAACTACTTGACTATTACTTTGAAAAACAAATCATCACGAAAACGATCAGTACTAATTCCATTCACATAATTCAAGTTTCTTGTCTATCTAAAGCACAGCTAGCTGTTACACTGCATTGCTGCTTCATTGTCTCTGTCTAAATGTGTCACACTGATGTAGCTATTGTGCTATTTTCTTCCATTAAACCTGAGCCATTATTTTACTTCATAGTTAGTGGGGATGAAGAAAACTCTACCCACTATTCAAACGCGAACCCCAAGCACCCAGTAGGCTCAAAGCAGAATTTCAAGGTAAGTCTTCTTGTGTTCCTCCCCAGAAGGAAAGAGGAGTCAGAAATATGCAGTGAAATACACGCGACAGAACGGAATGCAGGAAAATCCCCCCCAGCTAACATTAATAAAGGAGCAGAGATGTGGAAAGAGGAAAAAATCCAAACTAAAACAACATTTACAATATATTATATAGAGTAGTGGCTTATTTTGCCAAAGATTAATTCAAAAGGATGTTTTTGTTCCTGTTGTCCTACCTCTGGTTCTTTGCCTTCCTTTAAGTAGAAAAACATGGCAATATTTTTAGCTGACCCACCCTGAGGGAGAAGAGAGACTAACTTCTGCAAAGTTGTCCATTCTCAATTTTTTTTCTTGCCCAGTAATTTTCCTATCCATTCATTATCTATCACAGCAACACGATATCAGCAGACTTTTAAAGTGTTGGGTTTTTTTTTAAATTATTTTTGCTTCTTTGCAGAAGATTCTGAACGGGAAGATGCAGCTTTGAGAGGAGATTTGCATGCGCCGCTATAAAACGTAGCGCTCGTGTCTGCGAGGATGGCCTCGCAATGGGGTAGGAAAGACCATTACCAAGTAAGCAAGCACGCGACTTTCAGATCCGATTCAATGCTGAAAAGGAGTAAAATACTCTAGGCTTTCCTATTTGGAAAAGTCATTGAAAATGTGACGTCTAACAAGGCAAAAGCAAATACGGAGTTAAGTCACGACATTTAAATCCTTCTCCATTTGTTATTAGTTCAGCAGGGCTCCAAAGGCAGAGATCTGCGCAGTTCAGAATAACATGGGTGATCACAGATTTGATGGCATAACAAGACATAAATTGTGCAGCAGGAGAAATAACCAGGATACTTTTACAGTTTGTCAACAGCGAGTTCCGAATTTATGCTTTTTCCAGTTGTACGCTGCATATTCCAGTCCAGTTTTAAAAAAGAATCAGTTCTGTTCACCTATGACTTTTTCCTTCCTCTGTTTATATTTGGAGGCCATTATTTAGTTATTTATTTTTGGTAATAAAGTCTGCAGGCATCACTGTTCAAATTAATAAAATCCCAGTATCCCCACCACAAATGCCACTTTCTTCGTTGACTAGGGAACGAGCTGGCAAAGCTAAAAGCTTAAGCCAGGCTTTTAAGATTTTTCTGATTCCTCTCTCTCATTCCCCCCCTCGCCACTAAATCTTGGAGTAAAAGAAGATTAGTGCAGATGGATGAAAATATTTTTTCCACTTCAGCATTTGCTGTCACTACTCAGTGCTAAGCGGGTTCTCATATGGTGTCACTGGAAAGATGGAAATTCCTGCACTTCTCTTAAATATAATCACCTTGCCACAAAAGGGAAAAAAAAAAAAGCAAAACCGGCTGTTTATTTTGCCTGGGTTTCCTATGATTTATCCGGCAGCAGAACCTGTAAACATCGTAACATCTCAAATTGATGCTTTGCCTTTTATGAAAGTTCAGCTGGCTGCTGCACCACACCACACCAATCTGCTTCTTGCCCAGCCAGTAAATTGACCCGGACCCAGGAAAGATGAAAATATGCAGACTTAAAGTAATCCCCCTTGCTGAGCACGCAGGCACGTGGCTGGATTATCCGGGGAGGGGAGCGCGGGGGGAACTGTAGCAAAAGGAAGGCCTTCAGGAACGGGCGGCCACCTCCCTGCCGCAGTCGCAGGCTGTCCGTCTGCTGGGACTGGCCCCAGCGCGGCACCGGCAGGAGGAGGAAGGGAGCCAGGCCCCGTCAGCTCCCAGCCGCTCAGAGCTACGTACTCATGTACGCCTTCCTTAATTAAGTGCCTGTGATCCAATACGCAGCCATAAGAATCCGAGTCCTGTATTTCCATAATCAAATTGGCCGTTTGCCATGAGTAACCAAAGGGGGAAAATGGAAAAAATCAGCACGATACTTCCACACGGTGCAAATGTTTTAACATCAAATAAATATAAACCAAGAAGTAAACACACACTTTCATCCCAGAATGTTAACTTAGAAAAGAATCAGCTTGCCAGTGAATCCATATTCCTAATAAATATTCAGATTACAACTGGATTCAGTCCCAAGTGATCACCCATGCTTTCGTAAATAAGAGAAGTGGTCACACTCCAGATTTCAATGTACCGGCACTACACGTCTTCAAACCACCTTCCTCTCCAACAGGGGAAACACAAGTAGCTGCTTAAGCAGTCACATGAGGATAAATTACTATTGCCATAAACAGCCAATGTTAAGCTGTACCTTGGTTATTTAATGCTATTTCTAAACGATATTTTACTTACTAAATACCACATAATTATTAAATCTGATTAGTAACCACGTTTCCCTTCCGCCTGAAAAATAAACATTTTAATTACCAACAGCTCTGCATAAAGATAGAGAAATCCACTTCAGAAATCTCTGCATCTGATCTAAACTAGCATTGTAATTCATAATGAGGATATTTTTAGTTCTGAAGCCCGTGGATCATCCAAAAAAAAAAACAAAATAAGAAAGCCCATGATATTCAGCAGCTCTGCAGGCCACCAGCATGTATGGATACTATGATGTTCTGTATTTCCCCTTCCACTGCTCCTCCTCTCGTAATACTGATCCCTTCTAGCCCATCCCTTCTAGCCCTGCAGCCCCTCAGCATGCTCTGATTTTACATGGGCTGAGAATCATGGGACTTTTTTTTTTTTTTAATGGATGCAGATTATTATCAAGACGGGGTTATATGCACCATTTTTCATCTGTATAAAAATCTATGCAGCTTGTATTCTTTTTATATTATAGAAACTTCACGTGGATCTTCCCCCCCTCCCTCCCCCCCCCCCCAGTGTCAGTCATCAACATATATCAAGCTTGGATTTACTAAAATATTCTGACTGTTAGACACAGAGTAAAAGATTCTTCCCACTTCCTTCAGCCTTTCTTATAGAGACCAAAGCTGATTTTTAAAGACATCTCGAGCAATCACCTAAATCAAGGGTCAATTCAAATACATTTTGAAGCGCTCCGTTCACCAGGAACCTCAAAAATCTATCTTGAACTCATCTGTTCCTCCACAATAACATCTGCAATGACAGATCAGGGTTGAAGTGCACAATTGCTCCAAACTACAGGCAAGATCCACCTTTTGCTCTGACCAACATCACGAAAGAGGTTTGAATACAGCACGTGTAAAGGTATCGTTAAGAACCCACTGACACAAATGTCTTTGGAAATAGACTGGTCCCTTAGCCCTCAGCCTCAAGGAACAGGCTCTCCCGGTGCTCAGCTTTTATCTACTAAAAATGTTCACATTAAACCTAACTTAAAGAAAGAATGCTCATAGACTGGCAGGAGTATCCATCTTGGCAACAGAGTCTGAGAACAGAAGTTCTTCCTACAATATCTTGATGCCAGTTTAGGAAGACCTATGTATTTACCCAGCACTGGAGTCTGGGTCTGAACAAGCTGAAGGTCCTCTCACAGCCTAGCTAATTACACGTAGCCAGGTATTTTGGGATTGACTGAAACGCAGTATTTTTCACATGGAAGTATTCCCTATTTCTGGCAATCAGAAATCAGCTATGGTAAACTAGATTCCTCCATAAGTTAAACATACAAAGAAAATCAGTGATAAAACCCAGAAGGTAGGCAGTATCTGGAGTAAATTTTACAAGCACTTTGCTGGATAGTGTACATTCCTCTCAAAGCATCTTTCACATACTTAAATCACAGAACATATTAAAATATATAAAATATAACCAGAGATTCAGAAAAAAAAAATCATATTTTTGAATTTGGAGTTCAGTATTAACTTTGCTTGCTTAATACATTGAATGTATCGAGTAACAAAACACCGATTAGGTTAAAGTAAGTCATAAAGAAGCCTTTTTTTTTTTGGTTACACTTCTGACACTGGTCATTTGGTAAACATCTCATTTGAATGTACTGGACTGTAAAGCATCACTACTTTCCATGATCTGAAGAGATAAGAGAATAACTGGTTTCTGGAAGCTCAATTAAAATCTTTACTTGAACCTCAAACCATTTAACTACAGTTATTTCAAGGTTTAGTGTACTTAAACGATGATGGGACTACTTCATTGTCTATGTTTTTAAAGGGAAAAGGCATTAGTTTGTATATTTAAGAAATGAAGATTGAAAATGTGAAAGGAATAATATTCAGATTTCAGTAGATAGATACATCGTATTAGTCCAAACACGCAACAGACTCAAGAGTGTTCACAAAACTGATGTACTTGTTTTTAAAGGGAAAAGTGACAGTAAACACCACATTCAAACTTAGTAGTTAGAACCGAACCTCTACAGAGGCAACTTTTCTGTGATCTCTTGTACTTCTTTCTTGCCGATACGTCTACATATAAAACCACCACAAAAAAAAAAAAAAGCATCAGAAATCAACATCCTACAGCATAAGTTTGCAGAAAGTTTTGCATTTATACAGCTGTTTTGAGTAAATAATTAAAACATGTGTTCAGTTTAGTAATTTATAGAAGCTAGTAATGTGAAGAACTCCTACTCTGCATCCAAACCCTCTGTTACCACTGGCTATTTAATAACTCTAACGTTTCCCCTTGGAAGTCCTTCCAATGTTGTACATGTAAGAGCAAATGAGATCTGTTTTGTTTCTACAGAAATATTGCAAAATTTGGATCCAAATCCACTTTTAGAGGAGAAAAAGTGTTACTCAGAGTTTAAGATGTCTTAGTGCACATGGTTGGGTGAAGTAAAGAAAGCTTTTAATGCAAGTTTCTCTGCAGAGTAGACTTTGATGCCTACGCGCAAACTGGAAACCAATTGCAGCTGGAGAAAGTGGAGGTGAAAGCCAGGCTGTGCTGGTTGAACACCAAGCACATGGCCATTAGCAGTATTTCTATAAATCCACAGTATTCGTTGACTACAAAACAATCTTTATTTTCATGGTTAAAGACAAACCACACCCACAACACCTTTAGAACTGAAAGGCCAACTGCTTATCTGAATGCTTTTGAAACTCATATTTCGTATCATATTGCTAAATAAAGCTTCACTGCTTAGTTTGGCTAAAATCGACAAAACAATTCATAAATCGGTTACATAACTACTTCTGAATGATGAGCAAATAACATTTAAATGATCTTCCAAAAAGACTTTCCAGCAAATGCTGGTAAGAATTTGAAGTTCCCCTTCGGCCACTGTTCAGCTGACATCCCGACCACAGAACAGTGGGATTATACAGAGTTGCATGTCGGCAGAATCTATTTTCTGAAAGAGAAGGGGGAGTAAAATATTCACAGTACACTTAACTTTCTCCTGTAAATGTTAATTTCCCATGTGTTTGGTGAAAGCATGTGCTTGAACAATCCACATGCTGGAATGTCGACATGAAAAATTCCACAGCACAGCTCCATGGCACCAATTATTTTTATTGTCATAAGAAAAAGGAAAAGCTTTTCCCAGAGAATGCAACATTCTCAAAGGCAGTTCAAGGTCACATTCCTTCTATTGGATTTACTGTCACATAGTTTCATATTATTTAATATAACAACTCAGTATCTATTTAAGATATGACATACTCAAAGGCTCTGAAAAGAACTCTATCCCTCTGAGGTAGGAAAGGGTAAATAATCCTGTTTACAGTCCGACTTCCAAAAGTCTTTAGTCTATTCCGCTGTCAGATGACTAGACTACAACGCTTCAAGTTTTTCCTCCAGATTTTACATGTTTAAGAAAACAGAAAACACTGTTCCATCAAGCACACTCTCAGCCTGCAATCAAACAGCCTTGTTACTTCCAGGGGAGTTTAAGTGACTCTATAAATAGAAGCGGATTTTATGCTTGCTTTGTACGTAAAACACTGTAGTGGAAGCAGATACATTAGAAATAATTCCTTTTATTTGATAGTTCTTGGTTGGCACAAGAGCTAATTTTCAAAGCTCTTTGCAGCATAATTGGTGTTAGTCTATTGTAACTTTCACTATACCCATTTCCCACCAAAGAAAGTAATTCCTCAAAATGATGGGAACCCTGCACATCCCAACATGGAACAAAAAAGGTGGAAGAAGAAAGTGAACTCCACCATTCAAGCAAACGGTGCCTGAATTTCAGGGACCCTTCTATGCTGCTGAGTAATCCAGCAAGCCCGGCTGACGCTACTGCAGCTTTTGTGGTTTCAGCCACCCGTTCAGTGCAGACAGCCCACAAGAAAGTCTGAAGAGTCAAGAACAATTCTAAGATGCTATCTGATGCTACCACACCTGAAGTGATCAAAATAACACGAACAAAGTGAATTT
This sequence comes from Vanellus vanellus, assembly GCF_965231255.1. Taxonomy (NCBI): domain Eukaryota; kingdom Metazoa; phylum Chordata; class Aves; order Charadriiformes; family Charadriidae; genus Vanellus; species Vanellus vanellus. The sequence continues at coordinate 6,331,067 of NC_138916.1, read as the reverse complement.
TATTGGCCACCATAGAGTCACAGCTTTCACGGTGAGCAGGAGTTTGGCCTGCAGGAGCTCTCCACCCTAGCACGGACCCATCTCATTGCGAGCCCTGCGTTTTGGTTATGCTCTGCAACAGCCAATTGACTATCTCTGTTCCACGTACACAACTAGAAACAACATTTGAGAAAGGTGCCGCGTCCCGTTGTACGGCAGTCAACGCAAGGGTCACGCTTCTGTCATCTGTATTCAGAGGCCTACAATATGTTGAACCATTATAGATTTGTGGTAGTTATGTTTTTCTCTACCAATCCCTCATAGTGTCAGCTTGAACAGAAGCTATTATAACATTATTAAGAGTCTGGAAATGAATCAAGCGGTAAGGAGTTCCCAAAGTTCTGTTTCCACGGTGTTTTGCTCCTTACCATGTGTGTATATTGCTCATCCGTAGTATTTGCCCGCACTGCTAGCTGCACAGACTTGTTCCACTTTTCCACATCGCTGACTTCTTACATCTTTTTAATCTCTGTCATTCGCTTCTACTGAATCTTAAATCACACCAATTTCCTTCGCCAGAAATCATAACAGGGGCAATAACAAAATCAGATTTTACTGTGAACGGCCTTAGATTGATTTTTCAAAAGGGTTTAGACAAGTAATTCCCCCGGCACCTAGTACAAATCCTTGCCAATAATTAGGGCTGTAACAAGATCAGGGTGTTCTCTTCAAGGCTCTATCAGAAAGAGCAAAACGCCTGCCTTGAGGAGGCCTGATCCAAACCCGGCCGTGCGCATCCCGACGCCAGGACCCGACAGAAGGACGTTTTGTTTGCCGGGTCCCACTCCCCCGCCAGCAGACAGCAGATCCTGCAGGGCTGTGAAGGAGGGGTGCCCACCAGATACCACCACAGCTCACTGCGACTCTGCAAACGCCACTGTCAAGACCTTCCCTTAAACACAACAACTTCAGAAGCATGCGTTCCCCCACACGCATTCCAAACCACTGTTCATTTACATTTTAAGTCAACTTTCCTTTACTTATGTGATACAAACAGGTTCCTTTATTACTCTGGTATAACAGTATGTTTCATCGTTTCTGTTAACAATTACTTTCAAGCCATATTGTATTCATTGTGTGTTCTGTCTGGCTAATAATTTAATCACTGTTAGCCAGTACATGAGTGATTTTCCACCGGTGCAACGTTCTAGCAACAAGTTATAAAAATAGCAAAGAAACTGAAACATAAATTAGACTGCCAAGCATACACTTCGGAGTGGGAATAACTCCAGAAAGAGATCCTTACTAATACATGCACATTCAGAAAATTAACAGCTTTCAGGATCACCTTAATTAGAAGAGAAGATTGTTTGAAGTACAATCTCTCAAAGAATTTCACTTTACTGAAGAAATCAAAATGGTTTTTTCCTCTTTAAATGTAAGCATTCATTGCCAAATTTTGTGTAGAATAGTTCGATTTTTAGCTGTAAATATGAAAAGTCCTAGAAGGATCATCTCATTAACTACTTAACCACACAAAATCAAAATAATAAAAATCCCATTACTTAACAGAGAACTTTACTAGAAAACTGTTGGCTATTGAGTCCATCCAACAATACCGAGCTGTATTTCACAACTCATAAGTCGTTTGCATTGAAAAAATTATGATTTTAGGACTTTTGTCACTAAAAACCATCACCTGGGAGCCATTCCTATACATACCTACTAATCAGTTAGAATGTCTGTGACAAAAAAATGCAATTGCGTATTACCTAACAGACAGAGTGAGTGTGAGCGTGTGTGTGTCTGTGTGTACATCTTAAAAGTTACCTCTTTTTTTTTTTTTTTTTTTAAACAATGGTACATTTCATTTGTGCTTGGTCTAAGTTTAGCTGTATAAAGTATAAATGGTTTACTTACAAGAGTTTGAGATTAAGAAACCAAAAAAGCTGCTAGAAACTAGAAGTGTTAGGTGCTTTCAAGGACAGAAGAGTGGCATCTGAAGCACATCAATGCTGCTGAGGCATAATTTATGATGGAAACAATGTGAGAAGAAACACAATAGAATCTCCTGCTACTGTTCCTCTATAGTTAGATTCACTTTACCAATAAATCTCCGGCTCCAGGTACCTACATTTACAGTGCTTTTCACATGGAGGAACTTCTGTTATCAACTGTCATTATAACACAGGTTTCTAAAGAGGGTTCAACGTGATGTCAACACTGAGGCTCAACTGTATGACTGAGTGACATTTGAGTCGCAGCACCTGTAACTAAGTACTCCGTGCAGCATAAATCTTCCATGGCAAAGGCTCCTAAGTACGTGAATATATTTGCTTCTACAAATGATTTAGTTTAGTTGTTTCATTTTAACGGCTCTTCCAGCTGTACAGTTGCTGTCTCTAAGCTCAACCAGTATGATCATTCTGTCAGTTCCACCACTACCCCACTCACCGGCTATTGTGGCATAGGAAGTGTTACTGCTTTAAAGCAAGGCAACATTTCTTTCCAAAAGATGTGTTAGAAATTTCTGATTACAGCCACAGAGACAAGTAGGAACTTTCTCTTTTACCATCAAACCCCAAATAGTTAGTTCCCCATTTCGGAGCAACCGATGCAAACTGAGGGCAGGGGATATCTGCACCTCTTTCATCATCAGAAACTGAGAAATCTTGTCTAGAAGTGGAGGGATTTTTGTCTGTTTTCATTTTACTTTTCCTCTGAAAAGGGTTTCTGCAGCAATGCAGCAGCTCTTGTCTCATCAGTAGGGCGTGGATACACAAATCTACTGGAGAGGCAAAAGGGAGAAAGCACAACCTGGAAAACGTCTTGAACCCAAGCAGCAACCCAGTCAACCCTACTTATTTGGGGGCTGCAAGTACAACCAGAGCACAGTGATATAGATTTTGCATTTAAAATTCTTCCTTGAGAAATGATTATTGATACTGCACAGACAGACCCGTTCTATGGTTTGCTCCATAATGATCTTATGGACAGCCAACATCGTTAGTTTTCCCTCAGTTGAAACAAGCCAAATAACATAAAGAAAAAACATTTAAGACATCAATGGACATTCCAGGTCTTAAAGAGATAGTAATCATAGGTGTAAGTATCCAGCAATCCAAGTAGAGGTAAGCTAAATCCTATCCAACTACTAAGGAGATGAAAAACTAATGCACTGCTCACTGTTGCACCACTAGAGGACTTACATCTCCTAAATGTTCTCTAGTACAAAATAATTCATGTTTCTGTTATCTATTAACTCTTGTGACCACTACTTGCTGGTCTCTGGAAAACGAACTGAAAAGACGACTCAGGATATTCTAATCTTTAGATAATGCCCAGAAGGATTTGGTCTGGGACCCAGGAAGTTTTCTATAATATTCACAGCTTTGTCACTAACCTGCCGGGTGACCTGGGACAAGTCACCAAACTTGAAGATGTCTTTAAGAACACCTGTACCCATCATGAAGTGATGTGCAAACACCTACAGCTGTCCCACCTGGTAGTATCACGTACCATATACAAGGCCTTTCGGTGACAAAACCACTCTTCTGGTGCAAACCAGAAGCCAGTTGACATACCAATCCCAGAGCTAGGAGGCAACACAGTACTTGGCAGAGGAAGCTGTCAGGTCACAGCAGCAGTGTTGGCCCTTATTGATATTATTCCCACAGAGCTCAAGCAGGGGTTCATCGACATTCCTGGTAGAAATTTTCCTTGGGGAGGCCCTGACAAAAATCCCTTAGTGGGAAGAAGTGGGCTAGGAGCTCATGACGCTTAAAACTCAAACATCACCACCCCAACAGGGAGTAAGTAATTCATCAGCCATTTTACCTCATCTCCCCCTCCAACTCCAGCAGAGGACCATAAGAGTATTAGACTTTAACAAGGGCAGATACTCCAGTGGGATTTAGAGTATGCAAGAGGCAGGTAATTTCAGCTTTTTATCTGTGGCTATTATAACAAGGTACTGTCAGGACAGAGCATCTACCTGCAGGAGAAGAGATTGGAAAAATTCCAAGATTTCAAGGTAACAACAGAAAGGAGGGTTATAAACATAGCTGAAGAAAAAAAAAAAAAAAGGGACGAGATGCGGGGGGAAGAAATGCATAAGAATAATGACTCCCAAACTTTTTCTGGGTCTGTACATCCCTGTTTAGAGAGGCACAGCTGAGACAATGCAGCTGGCTCTGTGACAAATGTGAAAAAATAAGCCAATTTGAGCTGGTTGTTAGCAGTCAGAGCACAGCGTCTCAGATAAATGAGCGTCTGCCTCAGGTATGGCAGCAGATCTTCCTGAACCATTCCTGAGAGACTTGCCAGGATTGCAGCAGCCCTTAGCCATCAAAAGCTGCAAGAAAGTTCTCTTCAATCTCCCATCCCTGTGGTAAAAGGTGACCTTGGAGCAGGATTTTCTTCTTCATGCCCTCTGCTCCTCATACCAACTCCATCCTTCCTCCTGTCTCAGAGCTAGACATGTTGTCTTATTTAACAGTAGATAAAACCAACACTTTCCCCAGCACAGTTGCTCAAACTGATCTGTGTGGGTTGTCACACCTCCAACCGTATTCACTGTCTCTAACTCGAAGCGGTATTTTCAGCCTGATCCGATGTTTGCCAGGAGTCCCGGTTTGGCTTGGAAGCCCTGTCTGTCTATCCTCATTTGAGCTAACGGCCTCTTATCAGGGAACGGTGTGCACAGAAGAGCCCGTGCAGCACCCTGTGCCTGCTTCTCTTTCCACTCATCACATTTACTGAGGCTGTTTTCTCCCTCAGATATTTCACCTGCTGATGCTGCTCTATCTACTACGGGTTTTTTCCCCCCATAACAGGTAGGAAAAACAAACATGCAAAACCCACAAAGAAAAAGAAAAGAGAAAACAGCCGTAGTAGTACTGTTCAGCCACCCTTGCCTTCAAAGCCTTACAAAGTAAGAAAGTAATCTTTGTCTCCTCTCCTAATTCCCCAGTAAAAGGAGCCACATAGAACAATTCTTGTCAAGGGCTGAGAAAGAAGGCTTGAAAGATAGAAGAAAAATATAGAAGGAATGAATAAGGACCAAGAGCAGGGGAAAAAAAAAAAAAAAAAAAAAGCATAAAACTCCCTAAATCCTGAGAGAAAGGAAAAGACCTGACTTTTCCTCTCAAAGAGGAAACAGAGCTGTGAGCCTGTTGACCACTTCTGACCAACCACATGGGGCCAAGGAGGTTTCTTTCAAGGGCCAAAACTTCAAAGAGATGGAAGTAGCTGCATGTACAGAACTACAGATCTTCTCAACAGGTCAGTGGGCAGACATCCATGCTCAGAGATCTCTTGTGAAACATTCCCTATGCAAAACTTCCTTCTGTTCTGAGACTGCACTGTGGTTTTCTATGTAAGCGCTCGTATCATCACACTGCACATAATGGAGTATGCTATTTTCAAGCAACAAACAGTATGATTTCCATGGCAATAGCAAGAAATTTGGCAAGGCTGTACGATAGACTTGGTCTGGTGAAAAAGTTTTTGAGAAAAAAACACCCAAACAATCGAATCTCTCGGCACTAAGATAGTGTACAATTCTCTGTATTACCTATCCTGTTTACCAGCAGGCTCAGGAGCCTCTCCTTACTTGGAGATCTGGACCAGAAAAACATACTTACTTATTAATGGTAACATGCCAAAGCTGCACTTAAGCTAGTCACTGTACCAGTGTAAGGTGAATGAATGCCTGCCTTGAAGACTTTACAATACTTCTCTACAGACAAAACATTTAGTATTTCAAATGGAGCCCAAGCTCCTTTGAGGATGCCACACAACAAGTTTATAGAATCATAGAATGGTTAGAGTTGGAAGGGACCTTAAAGATCATCCAGTTGCAACCCCACTGACCTGGGCAGGGATACCTTCCACTATACCAGGTTGCTCAAAGCCCCATCCAGCCTGGCCTTGAACTTCCCAGGGCAACCTGTGCCTATGTCTCACCAACCTCAGAGTAAAGAATTTCCTCCTAACGTCTCATCTAAATCTAATGTCTTTCAGTTTAACACTGTTACCCCTCATCTTATCGCTCCACTCCCTGATAAAGAGTCCCTCCCAAGCTTTCTTGTAGCCCCCGCTTTAGGTACTGGAAGGGGCTATAAGGTCTCCCCAGAGCCTTCTCTTCTCCAGGCTGAACAACCCCAACTCTCTCAGCCTGCCTTCACAGGAGAAGTGCTCCAGCCCTCCGATCATCTTTGTGGCCTCCTCTGGACCCACTCCAACATATCCATGTCCTTCTGATGTTGAGGGCCCCAGAGCTGAATGCAGCACTCCAGGTGGGGTCTCACCAGAGCAGAGTAGAGGGGCAGAATAACCTCCCTCGCCCTGCTGGCTACGCTGCTTTTGGTGCTGTCCATGATGAGGTAGGCTTTCTGGGCTGTGAGCGCACACTGCCGGCTCATGTTGAGCTTATCTTCTCATCAATTCTCATAAATTTCTATGGGTTGCTGCGATTTATCATGCACTTGTGATTTTAACCTTAGACTCCAAATCACCATAACACAAGCCAACTTGTGACTACTTCTCCCAACAAGCAGTTTTTACATAATCAGATTATAAAATATTACTCCAATTACGCATGGAGACTGAGACACATGGAGGTAAGATGATTCACCCATGGCCACTCAACAGATCAATGACCAAATCAGCAACAGAAGCAAGCCCTGGTGTCCTGACTCTACACACTTTCCTCTCTCAGCAGCACTGAACCTGTCAAGAGGAGAAGAGAACCTTACAGGAGGATCTGAATCACTTGGAGATGACCTGCCAGTAATCCATGCTTAAACAAAAATGATTCTCACAGAGATCTTCTTTTATAAATACACAGGCTTTTTCTCCTCTTTCATTTTCTTTCAGCTTCTGAGAAGACTTCAGTAATCTCAGCCTTATGGGACAGGGATTGGCTTGTGGCCACAGATTTCACACTTGGTTTCATGAGCAAAATCTAAACAGGCCTCGACTGCAAAGACCGTTGTGAGCAGCAGAGCTGCAGTTGGATTTCTGGGGAGGGCAAGAGAGGTAAGAATTTTAAAAATCTATCGAACATTTAGAAACACTTAAGGGACTGGAAAAGCAACTTCCTGTATCGCGTTTAATGTTTCAAATGGTTTAGCAGCTGGAATAGCAACCTTCTAGTGTTAACATTTAATAGTTTGTGCCACTCAACTGATGGAAAATTGTAAAACATATTTAACCTGTAGAGGTCTTTTACAGGAAAGTAAAATAACTTTCCAGAAGTAGTGTTTTGGTGCAGTGTGTTGGTTGTTTTTTTTTTTTTATATATTTTATAAAAATAAAGCCTGAAAGAATGGTAATGACATTAGCTACACATCAGTTTCCAAACGTTAAGAAAACTCCCTCCTAAGAGCAAGCATCAGCAGCAACGCGGCAGTTTCATTTCAGAGGGGCTTATGCAATCGTCTCGGGGTTTGATCCACACAGGCGCATGCCTTGCGAGCATTTATTGAAGTGTCAAAGCCCCGTGTCTCAGAGTTAACTTACCAACCAAACAACAGTTTAAATTCATCAAAAGCAGGCATTAAATTTAATGGGATTTCAATTAGTGATGGACCAAAATCCAAGCCCCACAATCCTCTCAAAATGTAAACAAGCCTACAAACCCACAAGTAGGCCCGTCTCATTTTGAGAACAGAACCAAGTAAAACAAACAGCAAAATTAAATCTTGCAATCTTGCATTTTTCCATGTCTGGACAAGCCTCAAGGCTAAAAATCTTTGCAGTTCTTACAGGCACATCACAGAAAACAGTGGAAAAAAAGAACAAGAGTGTGTAAAATTAAATTAAGGAACAACCAAGTACGATGTTCCATAGTGCCATTCACTCGGTACAAATCCTGCAGTCACTGATGGATATCATCCTAGGACCTCAGGGCTCCGATACTTGAGTTAACATGAGAATATACAAATGTTTTTTTGAACCTAGCTTTTGTGTTTGGCCACAAAAGGAGACATACACACACGAAATAAAAACCGTAAGAGAGGTTATGGATAATGAGCGTTATGAGCAGAGGAGTAACAAATGGTAGAACAAAACAATCTAATTAAAAAGAAAAAAAAAAAAAAGACAAAACTTCCTTAGGATATGACGGAACTGCAGTGGTATAGAAGAGAACATAAAATATAGATGCTGAACAAGCAGGGATGGCAGCGGTTGGTGGTGCCAGAAGGTACGGCCCAGCCCCTTCCCAGATCCCATTTGTATCATCATAAACATCGGAGTGAATCACCGAGCCAGCAGTCTAAGCCGTAACTCTTCAAAAGTATTTGGGTTTAGCAACAGGTAAGACAATACACGTTATCTGAGCCATGGAAACACCTTGAGAATTTTTAAGCATACACAGGTAAAGTAAGAAAGCCACAAGGAAATTAATTTACTGTACTAGAGACAAAATTATTGGCTTTTATGACACAGGCACATTGCTTTACAACTGATTATGTGTCCAAACAAAGTTTTTATGAAAAGTATTTAACATGTCTGACAGACACATACTCTCCACCATTTAAGTTATAACCCCACAGTACAGACACTAGTTATTAGGTGGAAATTATGGGATCTCAGTGGTATTTCTGCCACATGGCAGGTTTTATTTTGTTTAATTTAACAATAAACCCATTATATTAACTGAATTCAATAGAAACAGCAGGGGGAATCCTGTTAATTTAATCTTGAACATCAGAGAGCCTCTGAATGTGCTAAAAGAACGAACACAGAAGGAATTAGAAGAATGGTTTCATAAAAAGGAAGGAAGTTTCCATTTCCTCAGAATGCTCATACTGAATTTAAAATTACTATGTCGGATTTGATATTAAATGGTTTAGACATATGGTTACTGTTTGAGACCGGATACCGGGCTTGATTTGACCTAGTATAGCCCTCGGTACATTTTTTAGTATGGAGAAATCCTGTGTAGTGGTTGCCACAAAAAGACACAACTTCTACCCCTGTTAGCATATGGGTTAGCATCTTTCCTCCCCTTCTTCAAACGTATAAAGCAGAACAGTCTCATACACATCACAGCTCAGACAGTAGCTGTTAGTTAGCAGCGATCATCACACTGGTCTCCTCAGGTGGCAAACCTTCGTTACCAGCGACAACATCTTTGGGTTAAAACTCAAAGGACTATTCTTAAATTACTTCACAAGGATTACAGCAAGCTCCACAGGTTTCTCCACCATATTAATTTGTGTCTGTCTTGACTTTTGTATTGGAAGAGCACCCTGGAGCATTTGATAAACCCTCCTCCTCCTCTTTATGTTTTATTCACCTATTCAAGAAACCTGCCGCCCCCTGAAAGTAGCTGTAGCAGCAAGGGAAACGGGCAAACCTCAACGCATTCCAGGGGTTTCTATAAGCAGAGCCAAGAAGAGACACTTGGAAACAGACGGTAAACATCCATACTAATTACTTAGATAGGTACTTCCTCTGTTTCTGATATTGTGGGGATCAAACGCTTGGACTTGAGCTCCCAAATCAGAAACAGAAAGCAGTGTGAAAGGTGGGGTGCGCCAAGGTGAAAAGCAGACGAAATTATGCTTTGGAATAAAAAGTACCATTCAACAGCTTCAAAGAGAAGGGTTACAAAAACGGCAGACTTCTTCCTGCACATACACTTGCACTGACACAGGACCAGAAGTCAATGCCGCTCGTCACACTATTCTTAGCCATGGCCACCGATAGCATCTACCTGCCTGCTGTACTACTGGCAAGAGAGAATCTAGACACCCACAGCCAAAACCTCCAGAGTTGATGTAGATGTCCCAAAGACACATTTATAGACCAATGAGAATGACAAGCTCTGGCAGGTTTCTGACATCCAACAGATCTGCCCAAAACAACATTCTCAAAATGGAAATTTAATGAACAAAGCTGATTAACTGCATAAGAAACTGCAGCTATCTTACCTGCGCACACACACCTGCAACAAACTAACAGCAGTATAAGGCGTTCCATGTAAGTTGGTGATCTGACTGGTTGTCCTTTTGGAAGGAAATCCAAGTTAAGTTTGATAATGGATATTACCGGATGGAAGAAAAGAGACTACCTCTGCTAGATCCGGGACTAACCATTCATCTTCTGACATATACAGACATCATAAGATAAACAGTTTAAATCCTTCACAATATTCAACATAAGAAATTCAGCTGTGAGTTTTCATAAATTTGCAACCTGAAGAAAACACTTGGCAGCAGCCAATACAGACCATCCTCAGAAGGGCAAGCTTATGGGCTTCTGGCATAGCTAAGCACATCACTGCAATTAACTGAAAAACACAGCAACTATTTTTTTTTCCCCATGCTTTGTGGGCATCTACTAATTAAGCCTCAATAAAGCCATAAAAGCCGTGGTGAGAAAAGTATTATTTACACGTTTTGCAGTAACAGAAAGGGAGACAGAGACACTTATAAGCCGTTCACAAAGTCACGTAACAATCTGGTCACAGAGCTATTAACAGATGCCTGGATTTCCGAGTCCTTCATCCCCTGCTCCCTGGGCATAACACATCACCCCTCTTAGCTTCTAATTTTGTGTGGAAGACATTTTTGGGAAGGTGCTGTCAAGAAGAAAAAAAGAGACATTGGTAAGCAGGATTTTTCTCTGAACTAAAGAGACAGGCCTCACCTGTTCTGGCCTCCAGGTACAGCCAAGCCTTGTTCTTTAAGTCCAGATGCATAGAATCCTTAAGAAAGGCTGACTGGAATGAAATGACTGTGGCATTCTGTGCACAGGTGGTTTGAGGGAGGGCAGGAGAAGCAAGGTAGGAGAAGGAGAGGAGGGCAGAACAACGCTGACGCTGGGAGAGAAGCGAAACCAGAGGCAAAACCCCAGTCTCTAGCACAACAAGTTTTGTAGTTACTGTGCTCTTTTTACTTTTTGGTTTTAACTATAAAAACTCCAAGGTATCACAACACCACTTTTAAGGAACATACTCCCTCATTCTCAGGTTTGTCACTCTGAAAAAACTTAACAAAGGGTTGTTTCTGCTTGCAGCAGGAACAAACCCCAAAATTCATAATAGTTGCATGATGAAATTTGACTGTAGGAAACTTCACATAGGCTTAAGAAATCTGGGCACCTTAATTCTGAAAATAAATTAACAGATAGGACAGAAATGCATCTGAAACACTGGCAGTTTATGAAAGGTACAGAATATATATATGCTTATCCTTTCACACGGGAAAACACCATGAGGAGATCCAGCCAGACATACACAAAAGCTGGCAGAACTCATTGCCAAAGGTTATCACAAAGATCAGGAGAAACTCTTGGACTTTGTATAGGTAATTAATACACCCCCTGTCAGCAGCGAGAGGACCTGGTTTGCTCTGTAGGGTCTCTGTATCTTCTTCTGAAATGGTGCTGCCAGAGACAAACAGATGGACCAGTGACCCGATCCGATGCATCTTCATAACACCACACTAACTCGAAGCAGGGAACACCAGATGAGTAGTAAGGGAAGCAAGACAAATGCATTTTCCTCCTTTTGACCGCAATTTCCCTTCCCTATTTCCTCCTACCGCACAACGTTTACTTGCTTGTGATATTTTATCATACTCTGCCTTTGGGCAATTTGTGCACTGCTCTATCTACACCGGCAATGAAGTCTGTATGCTGCCTTTTCTAAATGGAGGCAGATCAGAGAATCCTTTGTGTGTGGCCATGTTCCAAGACTCTGTACAACCCCTGACCTGCAGGATCCTACTTCACAGACGTCCTAAGAGAAAACGTGGAAATTTTTCAACCCTTCTGAAAGTCTCACAGACACTCACTTCATAACACACAAGAAAACCACCTTTTTCCCTTCTCTATTTCTGAGATTTTCTTCCATTATGTAAAATACCTATTATATTTGTGCTTGACAGTGTTTCTTGACAAAGAAAAGGTTAATTTGCTGTTAAACATGGAAGAGAGAACATCCACTAACAAAGAAAATATGAAGTCAAAGAAGAATTTCTACTATTTTTAAAAGAAAAAAAAAATATCTCTTTTCTTGTTTTGTAGCGTAAGCTTGTGACCTTTTCTCCTCCTCAAGGCTACTTATGCTTCTGCATAACGCTGGGTACCTGCAAATGCCTCAACACGCATCAGTCGGGACATTTGTTTGGAAAAGGCCGGAAGGCCAATGCAAGGTGCAAGGATCGAGCAGAGTTCTTTCAAGTCAACTCCAAAGTGACCTTAATAAAACTGATGCACACATCAAAAACATGGGCAAAAAGCACAAGTAAATTAACTACGGCGCTAAAAGCCTCGCACTGTTGAATTCTGAACAACACTATACGCAGTTAGTATAGCTTCTTAATCCCTGGCTTCCTGATGAGCTGTGTACAAGCACAACCTTAGTACCAGTCTGTTACTACAGTAAACGTTTGTGAACGCATGACTGTAGCGTTATTAATTATTAGCAAAATTAATTCACAGCTAAGCCCATGCCCTTGGCCACACTTTTTCTGTCTTTTTTTAGATAACAGGATAAAATGATAAAATGATTAAAAGGTCTTTTTCAAAGCTCAAAGACTATATAAGAGCCTTAAGACTAAATACAGAATACCAAGACAAGATGAAGAGAAGTAGATTTAAAAGATCCAATGCATCCATCTCTGTCTTGGTTCTGTTAGCGTTCTGCCAGGGCAGAATCTGGTCACAAGTCCTCTTCATTAAACAGAAGAAACGGAATGGTAGAAATGTGTTTTGTGCTCTTAAGGTGTGTAATTAATAATGAAAATTGAAGTTCCTTCTTAGTCAGAGTAAGGGGACACGTACCTTTCCTCTGTGTACAGTCAGACCCCTGGAAGCCAGCCAGCCTGCCAACACCCTTTGCCAGTGCGACTTTGCATTTTGATATATTTGCTGACACACTTTGAAGGACACAGCTATACCAGGCCAGACCATGCTGAAGAGTTTACTGGTTTATTAATTTGTACAATCATAAGGAAAAGAAACAAAAGCAGGCAGATTAATCAACGCATGAACTGCAAACACTGCTAGCTTGTCTCCCTTGGAACTTTTTAGAAAGAATGTCTCCGTATGCAACTGCTGTGTGCTACAAACCCAAAAATGTTCTGAGGCTTTACCTGAGTGACCAACACATGCAATAAACTCATTTCCCGAGCTCAGTTTCGTCATTTGTAGGTCATTTCCTTTCTATGTTAAATTTCAGAACTATTTGGTTTTGAACCCAAATCCACATAACTAAACATAGAGCAACTTTGAGCATTAAACAACTAAAAGCAGAAAACAGCTATGTAAAACCTCCCCGTTTCAACTGACTTCTAAAATACTGCCTGACTTATAATGGGCAGACCTCCAAGTATTTTACAAGTTCCCAGCCTAGACTGCTTCTATTGTTTCACAGCATAAATTTAAGAGCAAAGCATTGCAGAGATTTCTCTAACTTTCCATCACAGCTGTACTGTATGCACTGTCTTGCGGTCCCCTCCACAAACACGTTTATCAGCAGCTCTCGGAGATCTGCACGCTGGATAGATTCACTGAATATGCTGCAAATTTATTTTTTCACCCAGTATTAAGTGCACATCAAACTGCATTAGAGACAGCATGCTAAAGGTTTCTGAACACCTATTTGACAAGCCATGTGTTAATTGCCCAAAGGTTAGAGTAACTATTTTGGAAAAATGTAGTTCTCTGTTTAAATGAATAACAGCCAAGCAATACAATTATGAAATAACGGTATTATTTCCAAACGATCTATATATTGTACATGAAACGAATGCAAAAGATTGATGAGACTTTGTGCATGATTTCTCCCAATTCCAAAATAGGGCCTTTTAAAAGTTAATGGTAATTCTTAAAACATGCACTAAAAGAACGTATGCCACCATATTTCCAACATTTGGAAGCACATGTGCTACAACAACAACATTCCTTTGCTATTAAATGCCAAAGGCTGTTTAGTGATAAATCCAAATAAACCCCATTAATAAGTAGATTGCAGTAGGAACAGTGGTTTATGTTCACAAAGAGACACGTGACACCCAAAAACGTTACGTGTCTCTTATAATAATTGCAAAAAGAAAAGCGTATTTCTTTCATTATAGGCCAGTAAAGACAGGGCTAAACTCAAAGCTAGGTCAGGTTGCTCAGGACCACAGCAGTTTCAAAGTCTCTAGGGATCCAACACCCTCTCTCGGAAACCTCTTCCCGTGCCTAACCACTCCCGTACCCAGCAGGAGTCGCCCTTGCTGGGAGCGTAAACTGCTGCCTATTGTACACGTATCTAAGAAAAGTTTGCCTCTTTTTCTCTACAGCCCTCCATGAGAAAGCGGAAGAATACAATGAGATCCCACCCTGTACTATAACCTTCTCGCTTTCTCCTGAGTGGGCTGAGCATACCCAACTGGTTTGGCCTCTCCTCATGTGCCAGCACTGCAGCCCCCTGAGGAGCACTGCTGCCCCCGACCAGCTTAATGGCCACCAAATCCCTTGACAGCTGAGGTTGGAAGGGATCTCTCCTTCTCTGCTATATGTTCTATCTTTCCATAGAATGACTTTAAAATACTTGAGTTTTGTCCACCATACAATGGGAAAATTTTGAAGTCTTCGGGAGGCTACTGGGAATCACTCCATCCTCTCTTCTGGGGGATTCATTACTAGTTCTTAAATCTTACACAAAAGTTTGAAGTTTACACTTCTAATCTTCCCAGTCACACTGCAGCACTAAAAATGTGACGGACAGAAAAATGTGAAGGAAGCGTCAACTCACACATGCCACCTGCCTGAGTCTGCTGATAGTCTAAACCAATATTTGCATACCATGAAGGGTCTAATTGATTTCAGGGCATTGCTAAAATTGATCTTCAAGGATAGCAATTTAAATGCCAATGTAAATAATTATGTACAGCTGATATCAACTGCAATAACCAACTCATGTTAACCAACAGTCCAAAAAACCTCCCCCCAAAACTCCCCAGGTGACAAAAACCAAAATGATTTTGTATTTATATGGACTGAAAAGAAGAAACCCCAAAGCCACTAATTTCCTTCCTGAAAAAATTTACAGTGCAGTTAAGCTTTGGTAGTACAAAGTAAAAAGAGCAGCACTATCAAAATAAATACTAATCATCAATTATACTTAGAGCATTCTGAGTTGGAGTCGAATTTCTTACTTGTTTAAGCACCGCTCGTTTACTGTGGGAGGTTTTTTCCTTTACCCTCTCCTTTTGTGCCTAATCTGGAAGGTTTTCATTAGTAAAACATTTTTTATGCTCTTTTTTTTGCGTTCTTCTCTTGTGTTTTAGTTTCTCATCATTTAAGACAAGAGCAGGGTCTACAATCACCCTCCAGCTTTTTCAACCCTCATATAATAGGTTATAAGCAACACATTCATTACAATCATCCAGATAATTAGAATGTCTGTCCGTAAATATAAAAGCAGAAGTGTTACCTCAGAAGAGCACTCTCCAAGGAGGGGACACTTCAGAGTTCATGGGTTTTGAAACTAAGCTCATATTTTAGTAAGCAGATATGACAGTCATTTTCAGAACTTAGTTCTACAGAATCCACACGGTGTAGACTGCACTTACAGAGAAGCTGCTCTGAAAGCCTTTTGTCTGAAAAGGGCCCCTATGGAAAAAGCTCTTTGATTGCCTAGGACGAGATGACGTTATTAAAAAAAATTGTGAATGTCAGGAAGCACAAAGTTAATATAAAATTGAATTACTTAAACACAATGCAGTCGTCTTTTTTTTTTTTTTTTTGAGGAGCAAACCCAGCTATTTTTCAGGCAAGTTTGCCCACAGCACAATAGCAGACTAGAGATTCAGGAGCCGAGTCAAGTCTCCCAACTGTGTGCTGTCCTAGACTTGTAAAGGCAAAGCAGGCATCGCATACCTCGTGCATGCGCTCTATTGTCTTCAGAGTAACTGAAGTGCAGTGCAGAGGAGGGAGCAGGAAGGAACAGAAGTTCTAAACAGGCCAAAATTCTTGACTTGACTTCAGTATTTCTGAAGTATTTACCTCGCTGCAAATCTTGACTTGCACTGGGTCGTTGAGATGTAAACATTTACGTCATTGCCAATTCAAAGTACGTTTGTCTACATTATTGTGATTATTAACATGAAATGTATTTGATTTTGTAAGGCACTGTACAGCCAGAATCACAGGCAATTCAACTACATGGGAAGCGTTGCAATCCTCATCCCGTTAGTTATACAACATCGTCGTGGTTAATCCAGTGTTAGCAACTCCAGTTGATGAAGCCGCATCATCTGGCGGACGTGGAGCTATAGTGGCGCAGCTGATTTCACACTGCTATAGAAACAGGGCGCCAGTTCACAGCCTCTCACATGAGTTCAGGTGTGCTCAGTTTGTAGAGGAAGCAGAGTAAAGAAACTAGTGATACAAAGTTTAAGAGGTTGCATGCTTTAAAACCCCCTTCCATTTATCTGGGAATACAGCAGATGGGAGGATTCATTCTGTTCCTGCCCTCACAGAGGAACACATGTTTCTAAGGCATCTGACCAAGACAATGGAAAAACTCCAGTTAACTTCAATATTGCAAAATCAAATCCTTAATTCATCAGCTTGCCGACTTGCCAAACCTCAGCTGCCTACGTTGTCTGCACAGATGAAAGCAGTCAGATAAGTAAATGCAAAGAAGTAAAATTATTTGCCTACAGATGAGAGATTGTAGAAAATTTTATTCATCCTTCTTGATTTTTCCTATTACTTAGCTGCCGAGACATAAATTTACGTTTGATTCTGCTGCTTTGTGCAACTCATCTGTAGCACAAAAGTCAAACTCCTAGTTTCCACCTCAGAGAATCACATCTGAAGTCTGTCTAAAAAGAAAATGCTTCCATCTGATCTTTACTAGCCTAAGTACCAGCTGACTCCAAGCTCTTTTCAGGCTTTTTTTTTTTAAGAAAGTCTGAAAAGGTTTTGACATCATCATAATCATGAAATGAGAAATGTCGATCCTCCTAAGAAAAAGAAAAAAAAACAAAACCAAACCCCCCAAAACCTGAGTTTTGCCAAGTAAAACATAGACACTTCTGCTGGCATGCTCTTTAAATTGACCGTTCAAGACGTAAATCTGCATCTCTTGGACTGCACGCTTGGCTGAAGTGTCAACACACACAGATTCTTTGCCCTGCAAGGTAACTCACTTTGTTTCTTTTGCTGACTTCCTGCCACTTGTAGATTCCTTTTCTGATTTGAGATAAATAAAAAACTGAACAACTCGGTGTGCTTCCACAGGAAAATACCAAGGCCACCTCAGGATTTTCCACCATTGACCATTATTAGCAGTACTTTTGAAAACAAATTAGTAACCCAACATTACATGCCAGAACTAAAACCCAATAACCTCAGACCTTCCCAGAGATCTGCTTTTTAGCTACCGTTTACATTCAGAGTGGGGCCAAGCTGAAGTTCCAGAAACAAATGCCACATCTGAGCATCCTGACTGAGGAGGGCACATGTAGCAGACTCTGTATGCTCAAACTTTGGTATAAGTTTTGGTAAGTATTGGAGTGCTTTGACAGAGTCTTCCACATATATGCTCCAGTTAAAGCAGGAGCGCTAATCTTTAAGCTCACTCACTAGTTTGTGGGAAATATCCAGAAAACGTATGATGCTAAAAAAAAAAAAGCCACATTTCTCAAGACTGCTTGAGAAAGAAGACTGTAGGCACCCATATTTGTTGTATGCTTATTCCCATAAGCCCGAGGTATTTTGTACGCTTACTCACAGTATTGACTGTCAATGGTACTTGGTTAAAATGATTATTGCACACAGCATGGCTAACTTTTAAATGTAAATTGTATGCAAATATATGCAATGCCATCTTTAATGTAGCAAAAAGTATTAAGATGTGTAGGGCCTAATTAGGTCCTACATCAAAAACTAGATATAAAAACTTGACTCCAAAGTCTCTGCAAAATAAATTTGAGCTAGAAATCCCAGTGTACGCTCCTAGGGAAGCGGGGGGAGTAACTCTTTCCTTGAGACTTTTGAAAGCTGAAGAACACAAACTCCAGTGAACGTTTTGTCGGTTCTTCCTTCAAACAAAGCACTTTTCCTTCTATGCAAGATGCAAATACAATGGCATGGTTGTTTCATTCTCTTCTATCTCTTAATATTTAAAATGACAAACGAAAGTCTTTTCTTTGTTATTTGTACTGTATATGAAAGTCAGGAGTAGGGACACAAAAATTCCTGGGCGATGTAAGGCCCAGCCTAAATAAAGAAAAAAAAAAAAAAGCAAGCATGGCTTATCTTTTCTAAGCCAGGGGTTGCTCGGCACCGGCCCTGCCAGTGGGACTTCGATTACTGAATTCATTGGAATAGAAAAGCACTTGCACATAGCAGACTCCAGAGACAACAATCAGCCTTAGGGACTTGCATTATTAATATGCTGAAATAAATGAGGCAGTTGACAGCCTACAGTCACTGATCAGATATACAGCACTGAATGGGATTTCCCCCATATACACAAACTTGCTTTTAAACATTTTTGTTTCTAAAAAAAGAGGCTACGTTTTGGGCTGCAACTGGTGAATTCCACAGAGGGCAAGGACTACATAAAGCCTGTATATGTAGATTTCAAATAGAAAGGAAATTCATCCTTCATCAGGTCAAAGTGAAAGCCAAGGAAGACAGACTTATTCCAAGAAGGGTACCAGGCTGAGTGCTGACTTGAAGACAGGTCTAGCATCAGAAAGACCAGAGAAAAATCTGACTGTATCCCCTTCCTGGAAAGGAAGCAAGTTTAAACTCTACTTGCTCATGAGCAGCTACGGAAAAGTAATAAGATCCACTCCACCCTCCAGAGGTACTTGGAGAAAAGGAGACACGACTCTCCAGTAAACACAGATCCCCTTTTAAGGAAGAAGCGAACACCTTCCCTTCCTGCCTCGGTATGTACAAGCCTAGAGATGTTCCTTGGCCAGCTACAAGCCTAGAGTTTTCTCATCCCTGTTCTCCACCCTACTGTCTTCTCTCTTCTAACACACACCTGGAATTCTCCTTTAGCTGGGCTGCTTGGAGGCATCTCCCAACCCCGCCCCACAGCTGCCCCGAACCATGCCTTTTCCCAAGTCACGGAAAGGGACTGCAATAATTTGGATAGTCAAGGGGACTATAAATCTGCAGAAAACGTGATGCTTCTTGCTTCCTATCTCTAGTGGCAGCCCAATTTCTTTCAGGAAAGATGCCGCGAATTATTCGCTGTGAAATGTAAAGCTTGCTTTTCATTTTAATTTTGTTCCATTTCTATCTCTGTATTTCCCTTATATCTATTTTTCCAGCATTATGAGAAAAAAATCTGAGGCACCACGTCAGCCCAGTCCGAGCCAGACATAACATCCTGCGTGTGCTGCCCAGGGTATTATAAAAAAATGCCTTTCATTTCTCTCCCTCAGCCCTCGTCGCAAGGCCCGTTCCCCTCTGCTGCCCATGAGCCAGCAGCGCTTTCCAGCAGGCTGCACACTGGAATTCCTCAGCTCTCGCATTCCTACAGACGCGAACGTAGTTTGCTGCTCTCAGAGTAGGACAGACTCAGCAAGTGTATTCTTTCCATCTTAAAAAAAAAAAAAAAAAAAATAAAAAAAAAATAGGGTGGGGGTTAACACTGGCCTCAGTTCAATTTTTTTCCAGCTTTAAAAGACACCAACAAACCCTCTTCAAATCCTGTCTAGGCATTGCATCACCACCAATGAAGTCAAGCGGTTCACTGCTACGTACCGTGCCACCGGCTAAAAGAATATCTGGGAAGGCTTTAATTAGGAGATCCCTAGAAACAAGGCTGAGGATATAAAGGGAAGCAAAGCTGGCCAAACGTTCATTTTATTAGTGCACAGGACGCACAGAGGAAAGAAACGAGCAGAGTGGCTTCAGAAGGGAGACCTTCAGGATACTGGCACCTTTCCGCACAGGCACCGCAGCTGCGCGGGCTCTCTGTTGCCTTTGTGCAGACGATTTGCCATTCCCGCATTCTTGCCGGCACTGCAGCACTGTTCGGAGCCTCGTATTTGAATTAACCAGGCCCAGAGGATAAAACTTTCAAATTAAACACATTCCTACAGGATTTCAGGCTCATTGTGTATGCACCAAGGAAACATAACATCCTAAAAATAATACGTATACAGAAAGAAAGCACATTTTGCAGGCATATTAAAGTGGAATATGAATTATAAGCAAGCTCATGGGAGAAGACATCAGGTTCCATGCAAAAAGGAGCTTTTGTAAATAACATCATTCTTTGTAAGCTGTCACAATTATCATTAGCCACTTAATTTTGCTCACTAACAACGCCTCCATCATTGTTGAAATTGTCCACTTCCCCCCTACTGAATTTGTAATGCCCCAGATTTCACAGAGTTCAAACTAACAGCTGTATAGATTACTAATCATCAGCTACAACTCAATTTATATTCATTTCAGTAGATGCTATTTCGTGTTTGCTGCTTAGATATGTATCTTACCAAGCTGCCATCGTTAGAGTACAATATTCCGAAAATGTTGGTAAGATTTAATTGGTGTCAAAGCTCCAAGTTTGTGTGTGCTGAATTGCATTGAAATCTTAACACCAAAGAACTCGTCACATTAAAAATATTAAAATACTACACTATTGCTCAGTAGTGATGCAGAAAACTTCAGTAAAAGCAACATCTGTTCAGTTTAGAATATTAAAGCAAAAACTTTAGCATTATTTTGGGGGGCCTTAGCCTTTTAGACACAGATTCACAGGGTCCTGGTATTTCAGATTACTAAATATGACAGAATATTTAAGGGCTTTGCACATTAAGCCAAATGAAAAATTCAAAATCCCTCACTGGAATTAGTAATTTAGCCCCAAGCTAATCAGAGATGTTATTCCAGTAGAACCAAAGTCTTCCAGTTGGCCCTCAGCTTAATTTCACTGATTAAAAAAAATAATACAAGTCAGTTTGCTTTGCTACAGTCCCTTTACAAGCTAGCTGAAGCTGCTGCAGCAAAACTACAATCTGGAAAAAAAAATATTTTGAGCATCTGAGAAGCACTTATTCCTGTTATCTCTTATATTAACTCACGACTGGCTTTAAACTCGTATTAATCAAATGACGGTGAATGGGAGGCTGGTAGTGGTTAGAGACCTCATTTGAAGACATAAGGCTTCTATTCCCAGGCCCGTCAAGACGAACTTTCTCTTACAAGTTACCCCTCCAGGAAGAGTAAGTCAGGAGTTCAAGCTCAGGCACTTACACCAGGGGTTTAATTTTCAGAAGCATCAGACAACTCAGGATACGCAATTAAAGCCGAGAGTGAAATTCGGATCACTTTTGGTGCTTCCATCATATCTCCCGACATCTTGAAGGTATCAAAACGCATTGCTCTGTACAAGAAACATTCATACGCTAAGACAAATAACAATCATTAAGTAAAATAAATAAATGGAATATTATAAAGCCAATAGGTGAAAAATAGCATAATTCTATTCCCATCAAATGGAGTTGACCTCTTCCAAAGGCTCATCGCCTCATCCAATCTGTGTTTGAAGGGCTTTATGAGGAGCACCCTGCGGTGGATCACAGTTCCTCCATCAGGGACTCAGCGTCCCTCAAGAGTCAGAGCTACCTGTGTCACTGACTTCAGGGGTGCTGCCTAAAATAAACCTGAGTTATGCACTTCAGGCAGCAGGATGAGAGACATTATAGCACATTAAAAGTACACCAAGGGGAAAAAAAACCCAACATATTAGAGAGATCTGTTAAAAAAAAAAAAAAAAAAAAAAAAAAAAAAAAAAGAAAGAAAAGAGATAGGATTGGGGTCATTTGCAGGCAGAACTTGGTTTCTGAACATATCGTACTTTCAGCCCCAGCTAGTCAGCAGGAACAGACCCAGAGTGAAAGACACACGCAAATCCTTAATAAAGATCCAAAATTTACACTAGGCTGTATGCAGTGAAGTATCATCTATTCACGCTGGAGCTATACGAGTGTGAATAAAGTCTCTCTAACCACAGTTAATGATCAACATTTTTGTGTTTCTCTCAAGAATTATAAATATTTTTTCCAGATGTTTAAACACGGGTATTGAGTTGATTCAACAGTTTTTAAGTTTTGGCCAGAAGAACCACTTCTGCATTGACACAGAGCTACAGGAAGAGAATTATTATCTGACTAGCTGCTTCCAAATCTTTCTCTTTCCCTTACACAGTGTCCTTGATTTTTTTCTTTTGAACAGAGAGATATATAAAATAGATTGCTTCAGGTATCACACAGGTTCTCAGACTCCAAGTATCAAGAAGACTCATTAATTAAAGAAGTTAATTAGGGAAATATATATCTCTAACTGTTGAACCCAGACAATGATCTCTACAGTGATCCACATCTTACCAATTGTGCATAACCCTTTATAAACTAACAAAAATAAGAAACAGAAAAGAATCTAAAGCAAACACTATAGCAACAGCCAAGAGTCAAATACAACGGCAGACACTTTAGGTATTCTGTATCTGGAGCTTGGCAACACTGAATCTGTGAATAGGCAACAGAAGCATTTAATACGCTCTGCATCTCCTAAACCTTGGACTAACGATAGTGCATTCTCTCAAAGAACTCGATGCCCTTGTAATCAAGGCAAAATATCGTTTGAAAATCACAACCTATTATGGCACTGTCTGCAATGAGGACCAGCAATGCAATACCTCCCTCCTCCCCCATCCCCCCCCCCCCCCAAAGTCTGAGAAAACAAAATTCAAGCAGTGGCATTGCCCAATGCGGTATCTTTTCTACAAGCAGCTGCACTTCTCCACACAACTGTTCTCACTCACACTCCCTTTCTAAGGCAGGGAGAGCAGGACTGTGGTTTCAAACTGGAAGAGGGTAGATTTAGAATAGATGTTGGGAAAAAAAAATTCACTATGAGGGTGGTGAGACACTGGCAGATGTTGCCCAGGGAAGCTGCAGATGTCCCATCCCTGGAGGTGTTCAAGGCCAGGGCTTTCAGCAACCTGGTCTAGTGGAAAGTGTCCCTGCCCATGGCAGAGGGGTTGGAACAAGATGATCTTTCAGGTCTCTTCCAACCTAAACCACTGTATGCTTCCGTGATGCTATGACTGCGGGACAAGGCAGGGATACAGTTTCACAGACAAGACAAATGGAAGGCCATTTCCTGAGCCTTACAAGTGAGTTCTAGTGACAGCTCATCGTACACAAACAAACTCAATCCACAGTCAGTGTGATGTAAGCCCACGAACAAAGCCTTGCAGTTAGTCCATTTAGTCCTGAGCACACTCGACATGTTTAAAAAAAAAAAAAGTAAAACCTCACACAAGAGGTGATTGGTCTTTGCAGACAGACCTTACAGCCATCTGATCCGAGTTACTGTACACTGATGGAGTGGCGTAGAACTGGGAGACATCTGACCCCGAACAAGTTTTTGCAAACCAAGTCCATCTGGGCTGATCTGCAGGCATGACACCGCAGTGTCTTTCCTCTAGAAATGAGGAACTTTTGTGAGGCGATATATTGCGCTACTACTCTGTCCTTGGCTTAGAGGCAGCCTATTACATTTATTTTTCTAATACATTGTTTTGACCTTGATATCCCTATCCTTATTGTGTATCTTTCCATGCATGCTAAAAGCAGCATTTTCTTGATGTTCTGGCTGAAGAAGAGTTGTCCGTGCATGCATATGTGTGCGCACACACGTGTTTATGCACAGTCCTAGAGGAGATGCAAGGATTTGGGGGGTGGGGCCGCAGGGAGACGCAGAATTTGGATTGCAAAGTGTTCCACAACCATATTGCCAATGTTCGGTTTTCCTTTTTAACTTGAGGACCAAGAATTACCACAGAGCAGCTAACACCTATAACTTACGGGTAACTTAAGGACACATAAGAAAACACGAACACTAACAGCAATCACAGAGATGATCTTGAACGTACAGAGATCACTGAAGGAAGGTCCTGAATAATAAACCAGCTCTCTTTCTTCAAGGCAGATCTTTAATTCTTACAGTTTGAGTAAATAACCAGAGCAATAGTAAAGCTGGAAAGCTCCAATTCTATCCATAATTTAAGGCAGATTTTGGACGAATGTCTTGATGAGTCTATATAGCAGCCCTGCAACCACAAAACAGACCTTTACTAGCTAAGCGCTCAAGAAGCACACTCCCCTCCACATCTCGATAAAAAATTTAACAGCTCCAAGGTCAGACTCAGGGTTTTATTTTGAGCAGTTTCTGTCTTCCCAATCACACAAAACTGTGAACATAACTTAGCATAACCAGGTTCTTCCTGGACAACGTCCTTTAGTCCTAAAATAACAGTGCTGCAGTGAGTGAAACCAGGAAAGAAAGAAAAAAGAAAAAAACCAAACCCAACAAAAAAACCTCAAACCAACCAAAACACACAAAATACCAAGCTAAAGCATTTCTTTGGCATTTTCCTTTCCTGGCAAGGAAGAAATTCAAGTAAGCCAAAAGGAGCATCCGGATTTGAAGTCAATATTGCAGCAGAACATGTGAAAACACCAGTGCAGAAAAGTACAATGCCTAGATTACTAAAGGAAAATGATTATTTATGGGGTACAATAGCAAGGAAAGATTTTCTTTTTCTTTTTTTCCTCCAGTGCTTAGTGAGCACTGTTGGCAGCTTCCCCCCCTTCCCCCCTCAGTCTATCCAAGTAAGCTCGCTTGCATACTTATTGCATCTGCTTCTCATTTAATGACCATTGTTTTGGTCTGTCAGAAGAACTACAACAAGTATCCAAATCTGCAAGATTAGGCAAATATTTTGACAATGTTGTGTGTCTCATTTTCTTGGAGAGAAAGAATAAAGAGGATTTTCACTTTTCACATAACTTCACTGGAGCTCTTAATCAAAATGCTACAGAGAATCAAATAGCAGATTGAACATACTTCTAGTGACAAAATAAAGCATGCCATTTTGTTTCCGAGAGCTTGCCAATTCTCTGCATATTGCTAGCACAAGAACTTAAACACAGGACTTTAAAATATCATTCACATCACATGGCAGCTGTTTCCAAGCTGAGAAACCTACAGACCCAGGGAGCAGTAAATGACAACTAAATGGTAATGTGGGCTACCAGGAGGCTCGGGAGGGGGGAAGAGGATGGTCCCAACCCTAGGTTTCTAACCTGAAAATGCTGGGTGTCCTTGCCATTGAGGCTTTTGTTTAACTCACTGTAATAGCAAATATTCATAAAATGTAAATTCATATCCAGATGCTAAACCCCAAAGCTAAGATTCAAACTAGGACTCAGGATACATCTTTAAAGGTAAATAAAACCAGCCCCAACTCAAATCATTATGGGCTGTAAATCAGTGCCGCAATCAAGCAGAGCTACACTAATTTCTGTATTACCAGAGGACACAGATTCTAGAAAGTGTATCAAGAAGCCACCAGTAGCAGTTGTTTGGCAGGGAAGGAGGAGAGCTCACTTCACATGCTCATTTCTAAGCAGGAAAGTAAATGGTCTGAACAGTGATGAAAACCAGGGCTACAAGTTTTATGGGGACTTGGTGTCCCACAAATCTTACGTTTCTTTCAGCTTCTCAAGGGCTTCTTTACTCATGTGTCACTCAAGGCCTACTTCTTTTGTAGCTCTGAATTTAGACCAGCTGCAATGCAGTCAACAAGTTAAGCATCCGAAATGGCAAATAAAGTGAATTCCTCTCTGTTCTTGCCTACGGTAGGCTACTTGCTATGCTGTCAGGAAAAAGAAACCACTGAAGCAATGTAACCTAGTGGCCTCTGTAAGAAACATCCCATTAAGGACCCAAACACAACACTAACTTTGTTAAGCTATGAGTTTGCGTCTACTTTCAGTCCAAAGAGCTCATCTGGGGAACTGAAAGATAAGCAGAAGAGGTCTTTTTGACACAGAATTTCAGAACCACCTCTGTTCAGCTCGTAAATCCACCTACTCCTCTTCTGGCAGGGAAAGAATTATTTAGTGTAAGGAGATTGCTTAGTTTGGTACTTCTGACATTTTCTGAATCAGCTGAGAGATATTTTAGATGTATATGAAAAACACTTCTTTGTTCTGAACACTTCGTATCAATTACCACACGGCCAGCCATACAAGACTTCACATACTACTTCCTTTTGCACTTCAATTAGACCTTTCCATCTTCATTACCACAGAGCTTTTGATGAAAAGCCAAGCTTGGCCTAACTTACTTGGAAAGCAAAAATTACTTTAGAAACAACTGTATTTTTCACCTTGGATTGTTGGTAACATCTCAACAGCAGCCCAGGAAGTGCATAGTAACCATAACACCCGACAGCCACAACTGCTTGCGCTTGAGTGTAACCCAGTGAGGACAAAAATGTTTCTCAGTCAATCACCGTCATCAGCCATCACTAGCCAGTCTGCCATTGGCTCCATCAGCCACACTTCCCCCACACTGCCTCTGTGGAACAGTCAGGTCAAGAGAGACTGTTTGACATTTAGAAAAAATTTCGACACCAAGTTTCTGGTAATACCAGGCTCTGAGGAGACACCGAAATTCACACTGGTGCGTTTCATCACAGACAGAAATTGGGATAAATCTGCAGCAACTAACACCTGTGAACAGAAACCCCGGTCTTCTGACCAGCTACCATAACCTTAGGGCTTCAGAAATTACATATGTGTTCAGGCAGTCTGTAGGAGCCAGGACTGCTGGAGCAGCTGGAAAGGTTTTACCACTCACAGTAGCCCTCATGCTATGTGGCCAACACAGCTACGGCAACCTCCTCACCACAGATGACCTACAGTTTCAGTTTATAGGCTCGGGTTTTTTGTTGGTGGGGGGGTGGGTGGGTTTCTTCTTGGGTTTTTGGGGGGTTTCTGTGATTTTTTTTTGTTTTGTTTTGTTTTGTTTTTTTTTTTAAAAGAGATCAACAAAGGTTCTTCAGGTTTGTTTGAACCTTCCTTTCACATGCAATAATTTTGTCAGACCTCCATTTCCTATCTTTCCTTAACTTTTACTGATATCAGTGAGTCACTGTAATGCAAGACCAGAAAAGTCAGAGATGATTCAGTCTCAGATCTGGCTCACCCTCTCTTTCACACCATGCCCTTCTGCTACTATAACGCAGATGGAATGATAAAAAAAAAATGAAGCTGACCTCTTCCAGTATAAACACTCCTTCTGTTTGGCTAGCTTCCCTGCAAAACAATTACTTCTCCGATTTCCCTGAATCCTGCCATCACCATCATGGTTGTCTTTTAACTGCATTTGACTCTTATCTGTCCATCTCCATTGGTTTTCTGCACAAGATTTTAATGATTCCTTCAAAGAACACTGGCAAGCGTAACAATCTTTCCCTTCCTTTCAATTTGACACATCTGTAATGTCACCCTCCTTTTCTACCAAAGATAAAGGACACGTTAAAACTTTTTTCTTCCTCCAATACATCCGTTTTCCTCATAGCAATACGTGATCATTTTATCTTTCTAGTGCCCGCTATCTTTCCTTCCTGCCTACTCCTACACTTTCATCTCATCTTCTCTTTTGACCCTGTACCAAGACAAGTCAAGCCTTAATCTTTTCCCCATCAGAAATACTGACCTAACTCACTACCATCACCTTCATGTCCTCTCTAAGCTCACAGCTGTTTTACTGCCAAGAACCCTTGTCCACATGCAGTACAGAAACCATAAAACAAATTCTCTCTCTCACACGGACCAAATCTGATATCAGTGCAGACTGACCCATAATTCAGACTCAATACTTTGCAGTTATTGTCTCGAACCTGTCAGTCGTCTTCAGCCTAGCCAAGTGCGCCCCTTTTCCTTCAATAACATCCTTCCTTTAGCTCCCAAGTTTGTTTTTCACTCATGCTTCTTCCTTTTTCAACACTCATTTGTATTCGTTTGAAAGTCTCCCATCTTTCCACAGGCTCACACAGGACTTGTCATTCATTCACAACAAATTTATCCACCAGCTCTCCGAATTTCATAACACTGTTTCCATCCATCCTACTCTCTCTCTGCTTACAGATACATCACCACAAATTCATATCTTACTCTCCCCTTCCTAGCCATTCCCGTTGTCTCCTTACATTGTTCACTGTAGACAACCACTGTGCTCATATCTCACACTGCAAATGGTAATGTGGCATCTTATTTCACTTAACCTGGATATTAGAACATTCAAAAGGCCTGTGTCTAAATCCTGCAAGCATCTGCTTGTGGCATCATTAACATATGGACTTCTCTATTTACATAAAGAATGCTCACACCTAGGAGGATGATAAGCCAGTGCGTGCATGCACTGATGTTGCTGGAATAGCTCAAAAAATTTTTATTTCTATAAACCAAAAAAAAAAAATATCACAGAAGCAGTCTCTTAATAGTGACCAAGTGTTTTTCACAAGTCAGAAAACAGAGACTCTGTCAGCTCAGCCGCCTGCAAGCGTACAGAACGCACTGTACCAGCATTCTCCCCACGCTTGCTCAGAATCAGTTACAGCAGGAAGAAAAAAAAGCTAAAAAATTCTAAACAAATAGAGCTAAAGAAATTCCTAAAAAGGTGGTAAGCCACGAGCATTGAGGAAACCTCTAAACCATAATATATTGTAAATGAAATTCCAGCCACATCAAATCAGCCAGCCCTTTGTCAATAGCTTCCACAAGCCCTGAGTTCCATTTTTTGATTCTGCATCTTATCTAACACTTTGACCTGTACCCAGCAGTCTGCCTTGTCTAGGATAAACCCACTTACTTTCCTAGCAAGAAGCTGCTGATTTTTGCTTCCCCCATAATTGCTTTCATAGTTTTGGTTACATACTTTTCCTGGAGGCCTTCAACCACAGAGGTCTTCCTCCTAGTTTAAATACAAGAACTGGGAGAGGGAAGGAAAAGAGGAAGGACTGTGTGTCAGATTGCTTTTCACCAAATGGACTTCAATGCTGGGACATCTCACGGGCCATTCCCGGTTTTTCCCCTCAAGTAATCATTACTTTACATTTTCCCCTTAAACTATATTAAAAACACACCTCCTTAAACAGTCACCATTCCCCTCTCTGGGATTAATCTCAAGTTTTACCTTCATTTTTCTCATTTCACTTATGCTCAGGATTTGTGTTTTCTAGTTGTTTGGTTTGGTTTGTTGTTTTTTTTTTTTAAACATTATATATTTATGAATGCACTTTTTCAGAGCATGTCTTCAAACACATTATAAAGCTGGGCAAGCATTATTATCCTCATGTTACAAGCAATAGGACTGCAACACAGAGAATTAAAACCACCAACACAAGATTGAGCAAAACCAGCAGCTGACAGACAAACCTGTCTCTGAATTCTCTGGCTTTTCATTGATTAATCACTTAGATGCAGAAATCCTCACTAATTTACTACGTGTATACAACTAAATCAATGAGTTTTCACGTGGACTACAGCAAACAGGTTGTAAAATCCCGATCCAACTTTTACACAGTAACATTGCTGTCATCAAGAACACTCCTGCCATTTGGAACTAATTTTATAGTTCCACTATAACAAAACATTTCTAAAACTGTTTCTGAATGTTCCTTTATTTTTAGGCTTCCGGGTAGTGTTGACCATTTTCAGACCATTTCTGACAAAAATCAAGTGTGCTATGGACACAACAGAAGCTTCAAAGCTTTGTGATAGTTTGTAAAATGCGGGGGGGGGGGGGGGGGGGGAAGGTGTTGGCAGCAGTCTCAAAGCATCTATTTCCCAGAACTTGTTTTTCTGATAAAAGAACATGGGGACAGGATATTAATTTGTATCTCTCAGGGACTGGGAAGGCATAATGATGGCTCCATAATGGGCACTAGAAATGCATAATACAGCTGTTCCTGCAGCATTTCTTCCCGCGCCTGTCCTGTTGTATGTTATCCTTCTATGGCCAACTTAGAAAATTTCTCCTGAAAGAGCTCCTCTTTTCAGTGCCCTAGGGCCTTGCTCCCTATTAAAGGGGATTTTGCCTGAATGGTTTTAAAGATACCCTGCAGAAGGACTTCACTTTGAAAAGACCACATGGATGCACTCACATTCACTTGCGTAGTTCTGGAATCACCAGCATTAAGGAAGTCTGCCTTTATGTTGAGATTTCCACCATCAGTATTGATCGACTTTGATATCTAGGACACTAAGTGTCCACTGATGCTCCTCCAACATTTGGCTATTTTATTTTGCTTGGTCTCAAACAGATTCTTTCTTATCATTGTGTAGTCTAATACCACATTTTTCTCAAGAGGTGGAATAGGAAGCAAATAAATAACAAAAGCCAAGCATAAGAAACACATTTAGTAAGATCCAAAAGCTTTTAGGGATTATACAGATAATTACCAGCTGAAGTTTGTCAAGTGCAAGCTGGAACAGCTTTTCTGGTGTCAGCAATCACATACTGACTTTTTGCATCAACCTCTGTCTTAATTTCAACATGAATGTTATTCACACCTGTTTGAGAGGGCTAACCACAGTCATGGGGTTTCCCGCTGACGACTGGCAGAGGAACTTCGCTGCTGTGAGCGTTCCCTGTTGTCCAGCTGACATAGCGCAGGTCCAAGACACGGGATGAGTGGCCCAGCATCCTGGTTGATGAACAACATAAAAAGAGCAGCATACCCAAAGCAAAAAGAGTCTCCCAAAGCACTATATTTTCTCCTACTCCTTCTTATCTCCCTAGCAGGACAACAAAACTGATGTCGGCACAGATAAGTCAGTTTTCCAGAACAACCCTCCAGTTATGTGTCCGCAACTCTCCACACAAACACACAGTATTTTTCAGCTCAGAAAACTGCATGAAGACCTGTCTGAAATTCAAAACTTCAAGTTGTCCTGCAGGCCTAAGAGTAGAAAGGACTTGTCAGAGTACCCAGGAAGACAGGTAGCAAATTAGAAGACATTCAAGGTACTTTCCTTAAATAAAAGAGGTGATGTGTACAGTGTTTACCTCACATCTGCTTTCACAGAGACAGTTTAGAATAGTTTAGCTTCAGATTCTATTTGTCATATGCTATGATGTTAACCTATGGTATCACCCAATCAAACTGTAACTGGTTCAAATTCTACTGGTTTTGCTCAAAACTGATTTTTATAGGGACTGCACAACACCATCAAGAGAATTGATTCTGGCAGGCCAAGACATGATAGTGATACCCACATAAAAGCAAAGGAAAAGTAAAGGTAAGATCTGCTTTACGGCTCTGAGCTATAGGACTTAAGTCCTCAAGCACTCAGCTGCTGAAAACTTTTTACAGAAGTAGAATCTGGAGGGGTACATGGAGATGTGATTGCTATGACAGTTAGTTGGTGTCCTTCCCATCTGAATCAGACTTAGCTGAACTTAAACCTCAGGGAAGTCAAAGCAAGAACAACCAAATTCAGCACAGGTACCAACACTGAATTTATGAAGTTGCTTGTGTGAGCAATTCTGCATCCCAAGTGAGAACAATTCCTGGCACCACCCGTGCAAATTTTTCACTCTAAGAACTCCTCATAGCTGGGTTTTGCTATGTGCTACACGGAAATTTTTAATGCAAAAAGCAGGAGCAGATGGTGTACCTAAACCTGACCTCTCCACTACAAGAAGGAAAAGAAGAAAGCTTGCCCTCAGTGTTGTCCTCACCTCCTCCATGCTGCACCAATGAAAGAGAGAATGTCTGGCTGGGCTTGGTGTTGCTTGTCTTCTTCACATCACGTTCACTGTCAAGATGACACCTTATGAGGTGCCTCACCTTATGAGGAACGACTGAGGGATCTGGGGTTGTTTAGCCTGGAGAAGAGGAGGCTGAGGGGAGACCTTATCACCATCTACAACTACCTGAAAGGAGGTTTTAGAGAGATGGGAGCTGACCTCTTCTCCCTGGCGACAAGTGATAGGACAAGAGGAAATGGGTTCAAGTTATGTCAGGGCAGGTTTAGATTAGATGTTAGGAAGCATTTTTTCACTGAAAGGGTTATTAAACATTGGAATAAGCTGCCCAGAGAGGTGGTGGATTCACCATCCCTGGAGGTGTTTAAGAAAAGGGTAGATGAGGTGCTTAGGGACATGGTTTAGGAGTGGTGGTGTTTTTATCAGGGTAGGTTAATGGTTGGACTTGATGATCTTAAAGGTCCCTTCCAACCTCACTGATTCTATGATTCTATGATTCTAAGATGAAACCATTCTAAAGCAAACACTTCTCTTTCCAGCAGGATTAATGCTAAGAGGGCTTAACTTTAGGCTGTCTAGGAAGATCCGGAAAATATATTCTCTAGAGTGTCTTTCTTGACTTCTCATTTCAAGAATGCTTCAGAGCAAGCATCTCGGGGACTGTAACTTTCCATTTTTTAACGGGCATGGAAGAAAAAAATAACCTGGAGAGTTCATCTACGTTTTCCCACTGACCTGTGGCATACTTTTGGCCAAGTTGCTCTGTGTATCTAATCAAAAGGGCAAATAAAGCAAAGAAATAAGGCACATGAACAGAGAGGATTAGTACAGATCAACATAGTTACATGCACGTACTCACCAGAACACACAGAAGTACGTATCTAGAAGTAAAATCAGGCCAGAAGTGATAAGGAAGAAGGAAAAGGACAGATCACAAAGATAAAACCATCTCTTTCAAGACATGTCAAAAAAAAAAAAAAAAAAAAGAAAGACCAAAACAAAAAATAACAGACAAGGGACATGCACACGGACGAGCTCTGTTTTCCACTAAGGATGCTTTTATTTTCACACAGTGTTTTTAGAAAAGCTCCTTCTCTGTCTGCAAAAATCTCCAGTGCATCACAGCCAGGGAACCAAACCCGCTTGTGACTATTCTGCCCGAGAGCAAGGAACTGCTCGTCTGCACGGCTTCAGAATTTCTCCAGTCCCAGGCTGTGGGCGAGCCTGACGTCAGTCCCGGTGCGAGCCATAAAAATCCCCTTCAACAACTAACTCTCTCCTGTGTGGGAAGCCTATAGGATTATTTTAAGCAAGGACCCAAGATTATCCTGGTGCTTTCTTGCAATATTTATCATAGAGCCAGGGATGGGACTGAAGCCAGAGCAAATGCATCCATCTTAAATATTTACACTTGATCTCCACACGAAGAATGGTACATTCTAAGGGCACGTATACATTAGGCTCCCTAAATCTATTCTAGCATCACCACCCTTGTCCGCTGTCTCAGCATAAATGCTCCTGTTACAATGAAGTTTTTTCTGCACAGTGGAAATAAATCTGGTATTTATACAATATTCTGACAGTTGGGGGCCCTTGGAAAAAAAAATCATTTCCTATTATAGGCAAGATATTCCCAATCCCCTATGTTTAATTCACAGCTCTGAGGTCTAATTTTACCAGAGTATTCTGATTTTCTAGGAGTATTTTGATGAGGGATCCTGGAAGAGACTTTTATTTTGCTTTTGATAGGTAACGAGAATGAGTTTCAAGCTACATTAATACAATAATGATAATAATAATGCCACCACACACTCTCATAGCATCTTTCCACACAAATGAAGTTGAAACCATACTTTACTTTCAAACAGCATCAATCTTTTAAATAACTAGGTGTCACTGCACTCAAAAACACCCAACTGAGGCAGCTAAGTATGAATACAACACACAAACATATTTAAGCATTTAACAGTTATTCTTTTAAATCATAACTTCTAAATCATAACCTCTTATTGTAAACTTAAACTAAGATTCCATTCTTAGACACATCCCTACCACTCAAAAATCAAAGCTGACAAATTAGCACACCTGGAAATTTAGAGAATTGAACCAACACATCACAGTTCGTTGGGTTTATTTTAAAAATAGACAATCATCAATACCTGAGAATTTTTTGAGTCCTCAGGATTAAAGACATTCTAATTAAAAAAAAAACCCTCAAAGTAAACTGGACTTAGGTCCATCTACCTTTCTCACACAGTCCATCCTACACTTTGATTTCTACCAAATAAGAAATGAATACAGAAAACATCATATACCTTTTAAATGCAGTTCCCCAAACTAGTTTAATAAATAAATGCTCAGAGAAGTCCCGGCTTAACAATGCACTTAACCGATACGCAACGTCAAGCCCAAGCTTTATATCACTATTCTTCATTTCTCTAGTGAAAACACTTAAGCCTGTGCTTAAAACATAAGCACCTCCTAAAAAGTGCTTTATTTAAACTTGGGATTATATACTGTGTTTCCCGGAATAAATTCCAAAAGGCTGAAACAGAGCTTCACAGGAGCTTGGTAACGCGACAGGAAGATTAAGGTACAGGTCTGGTAAAACAGCATTTCAAGAAGCTTTTGGAACCATCATTTCCAATATTTTTTTCCCCACGTAAGCAAAATCTTTAGGTTTTTGCCTGTACTGCCTTAACAGAAGCAGGGCAGGTTTCCCAGGACAGCTCTAACTTGCATAAGCCAGAACATACGCACCTATCTGCCTTCTGCCCGAGTCCAGCGATTAAGTGTTAAGAGTGTGCTATAAAAGAGCAGGACATTGTGTCTTTTAGACAGGAATTATTTCAAACTATAATCAAAACCTCAGTTGCTACAAATGTGGTTTAACCTGGGTAGTACACCAGGGTGGCTATGCCACCTAGTGATATTTGTAATGTACTGTTCTCAGCCCAGAGTGAGAGGAAGGAAAAGGAAAAGGAAAAGGAAGAGGAGGGAAAGCCTGAATAGATAGGCCACAGCAAAAGTCAATGCTCGAAGCACTCCTTGACCTGCTACACAGCCGTTTATATAACTCACTAAACGGGAAGCAGCAAAAAGGTAAGAAGAGCAGCCCCTCTCCTCCAGCCTTTGCAGAGCTTCACAGAAATTGGGGGTGCAGGGGGAACGTCAAGGCAGATGCACAGGGCAAACAGCAATCAGACAAACAAGAGCAAGGCAGGATCAAGCTAACATCACCAGGGCAGGGTTGCCAACTACTTGAGAAGGTGGGTATTATCCATCAACTATTTATGACTGGGTTTAGTCTCCTTATGTGCTGCAGAGTTTGTCTTTTACACAAGATAAAAAAATCCCCCAAGTTGGGGGGCAGTGCTCGTCAAAACCACCATCACTGTTAAGTAAATATCAATATATTCAGTAGTTCCTTTTGTCCAAAATGATCCTAAACCCCTGTGGAAAAATGAACATACAAAATCTGACGAAATCTGTAATTGCACGTTTAAATTACAAACTGCTGTGGAACACAGTAGTTCTTCAGCGCAGGACACAGCCTGCCATGGGAACAGAAACCCGAGGGCTGCCCAAACCA
This sequence comes from Vanellus vanellus, assembly GCF_965231255.1. Lineage (NCBI taxonomy): Eukaryota > Metazoa > Chordata > Aves > Charadriiformes > Charadriidae > Vanellus > Vanellus vanellus. The sequence continues at coordinate 6,295,876 of NC_138916.1, read as the reverse complement.
CTCTTTTCCATAGTTCAAGCAAGAGGCCAGAGCTTCTAGGGAAGGAGACTAAGGTCACGGAAGTCTGAAGAAATAGAGCTGGTGATCACTTAAAATCTAATTAATTGAAAGTATTCCAGTGGTATCGCACCTGCTAGCTAGGCCACCCGCTGCACAGGCTGCCCACCTGTTTCCCAAATAAGAATTTTAATTCATTAGTTCCCAGCTTCTCCCAGCAGCATGAGACTTCCCCTATGCAAACATTGACACAACGCCTTAAGAAGTAAATGTCCGGCAAAACAACGGGATGGAGTGGCCTCCAACATCAAGATAATGGGGAAAGAAAAATAAAGAAACCAAGAACAAAATCCCTACCTTGCTAGTACACATCGGGCACTTCTTGCCTTCTAGTTGCTCAGAATTGCTCTTGGTATGCTCTTTGTCCTATTTTTCCTCTTGGTACATTCTGGAAACCTCCTGCAGCTCCTATGGGCACCAGGCCGACAGGACTGCATCTCCTCCTTGTAAGCAGTGCATCGCTGCTTCTCAGGTAAGCGCTTTACTGAGCAACCCGCAAGTTCTCCTAATACAGAGGCTCATCACTCACACTACCTTTCTGTTTGCACAGCTATGACCCAACGTTTATATTGGTACAATTAGCGTTAAGACACTGATAAAAATCAGCCATTACCACATACGCCACAATAAAACCAACGGGTTGGACCGTGACTTTTAAGAATTGGTACTTGCCAGAGTTTATTACCCTTCAGCCAAGCAATGAAACAGCAACGAGCTGTTCTGATACACATTTTAATACATTCTTACAAAACCCACATCCAATTATTAGAATCGGCAAGAAAAGGATTTTAAAATGGCCTCATTATCACTTAGTGTACACAGCAACTGTTACAGTTTGAACAGTAAAATGAACTCCTTTGTTGAATTACTTCAAACTCTCGACTAGGTGGATTTAAAATAGCACTCAAGAGTATGCCTAGTACCTCCACCTCTTTGTCTGCCGGTAAGCAAAGGCAAAACCAGGCAGCTGAACGGAGCAGCTACTCCTTGTTCCAGTGCTATCAGTAGCCTGTAATTGATTAAAAGGGGGATGACCAGAATCAGAGACACACTATAACACACTGAATTTAGCCACAGTAACCCACAGACTTTTTGCAAAAATGCCCAGTGGCTCAGGAAGCTGCACTCCCCATCATGTATGCCTGAGGCACTTGGGTCCCTACATCCTCACTCCTCCCAGGGACTGGGAGACTCCGAAGTCACTTCAGAAAGTGGAATTTTGGAGCCTGAGCTGCTCTGCTGTTTACAGCTTTCTTCCATACATCCTTTTCACTTCAGCTCAGTAGCAATCCAATTTTTAATTTCAGTTCTGCCTCATTACAGCCCTTCTTGAAGTTGACCATGACTTCCTAATTGTTTTTTCTCCCCTCAGCTTTCACACACCAATTAGATATGAAGTGCTCTCCAGCTGCACCTTCAGTTCGCACACAATTAGGGGATGCACAGAAAAGCAGAGCTGCCTGGTGGCAGAGACATTTCCTGTGTTAAAACAGTAGGAAATGTGGCACATCTTTAAGAACACAGCTTGACAAAGCATGTAATCCCAGCCTCCGCTACGCCACAAATGTGAGGATACTAGAGTGAGTTACCTGACTTCTCACTGCTCACTTGGAAAAATGATTTTGGGGGGAAGACGGGGGGCATAGGGCTCAGTAACCAATTAAATGACATATCCAAGTTATGCTAGGAGAAGAGGGGGGGGGGAGGTCGCCTTCTTTGCTAAGTGCCCTTGCTGATAGATTTCATTGTACTAAGAGAAAACAGAAAATATAATTACGTAAGTAATGAAATCTATCTGAAAACAGAAAATATAATTACTTACTTGGCAATTGGTGGGGTTTTTTTAAACCCAACAATTTAAAATATAACCTGTATTTCCTATTCCTTCAGCATTTCTCCATTCAGAAATCTTTCAAATGCACTATTTGTGGTCTGACTGATAAACAAATATTTTTCTCCAACTCGAATCATGTTTGAAACCCAGTACGTTTAGCCTTCCCCAGTGAAATCTGTTGCATCCACACAGAAATTAAAGCCCCCGTTTACTGCAAACAGAGCATTTCTTCAAAACAAATTTTGAAAGGGAGGGGAAAACCCAAGAAAAACAACATTTACCCAGGCATTTGTAATCACTCTACAAATCATTGCAGAAATCAACCCTAAAACCCAGAAATCAGAACAGATATTCAGAATTACTTTTACAAAATCTCCCACAAAAGATTTATACACAAGTGTTTCTCTCCCTTTAGATTTTGCTTTGACAAGACTGAACACAGAGCAAGTTAGGGCCTCACACACAAATGGGTAAAGGTATTATTGGTAGACACAGCGCTGTTTCAAGTATCTATAGCAATTCCTGACCTTCTTTCTCCATAGGGAGTGGAGGGTGAAACATTCTCGCGCAGAGGGGTTATGCACCCACAAGCACCCCATGTGCACAGTTATTGGGCACTTGCGTAGCTGCAGCGGCAACTTAGAACCATCCCCTTGTCTCATCCTTCTGAAACCATTCTAGGTGCATCCTTGAAAAGGCATTGAATTTAATGGTATAAAATTCAACAAGACTTGAAATTAACCTTTTAGTGAATCTTTCACATTCAATGTGAAATAACAGAGCAGGTTGTGATGTGACATTTTTGTAGGTGCAAACATCAAAGGCAGCCCTGCCGCAGACTGATCTACCTTTGAACACCCAAGGGTATCTGAGACTGCCAAGTCTCTGTAGACTAGACAGAGAGAAAGAAAAAAGGAAGAGAAAGAGATCTAAGATATTCCACTATTTAAGGTGAAGTCATTCTAACTAGGATTTAATTCAATCTTTTACACTTTGTTACTGCTGGTGGTTTTTTAATACACAGTCAAAAGAGAAAATCAGGATAAAAGGAAAAGAATATTATTTCTGACTGTCAGGCCATAATAAGGCATAAATACATGAAAATTTAACTGGCACCACTTATTCTTTCCTTCCTCTTTAGCATTCATGCCTTAGGAATTCCTTTCTATTGGAGTTATGCAATAAACAAACCAAAAAAAAAAAAAACAAAAAGGCAGTATCAGGCTTTGAAAAGGCTGCAGAAAAAGCGAAGTACCTGTCTAACAACTGAGAAACATCTGAACTAATGGAGATCGACTACTTTTGCCCTTCTTCCCAAGCACACACATTGGAGGCTCTCTTGGTTTTCTGGTTGGGGTCTTGCTGGAGTTGCTGAGTCTCTCTTCAAAGCACTCCTAATAAGATCCGCTTCTGACCCGTGATCTAGACATAACAAGAAATGGCAGCTTAATCTCCACCTTGCAGCTCCCTCTGTGCTAACAGGACACCTTTGGTGAATCTGCCCATGCCAAGCCCCTGATCCAGGGAGCTCTGACCTTGCCAAAAATTCAAATGTATTGTCATCAAAACACTGCACTACTGGATCCTACAAGGTTACAAAGCAGAGAGAGCAATAGCAAAATAAACACCTTTTATTTGGAGGGTTCTCCTTCCTGCTGAGCTCCTTTAATAACTCCTTTTTACTCCAACTCCGGAGAGGTCACCACTATACATAACAATCATAAGAAAACATGCTTTCTCTTCTCTGGGATAATGCTGCTAAAGGTTTTGAGCTATCCCCTTCTCAAGTGCTTTAAATATCCTCTTCAAAAAGTATCAGTGAATGTCAGAGTGAGGATACAAATGTTGAGTGTGAGGGAGCAAGACATTATTGAATAAAACCATGCAACCCAGTCCCTCCTGTACAAGCTGTTCTGTTTCAGGTGCTAGAGCTGCTGTTTGGCTTTGCTTTAGAGCAAGCCTTTTCTGCTGCAACTGCGCCAGGGACCAGGGCAGCCACCTCAGAGGGACTCTGAGATGGTGGTACTCTGGGCTCTGCTTGAGAGCTACAGCAGAGGAATCTAGGGCCAGTTGCATCATCTTTCAGCAATAAGCAATGAAGAAAATTGCACTTTGAGAGAGAAAGCAGTTGAATTTGCCAGGTATGGCACCTGTCTGGGAAGTTAGCACCTCTTTCTGCTAACAACTTGAGTGCTTTATTTAAGGAAATGGGCTATGGCAAAAGGCTAGACTAGGCCAAGGAAAGAAACAAAGAAAACAAAGTCACAGCCCAAACAGGTTAAAGAGAAGCTGAGCGGATTGTACAGGTAAGTTGGAGAGTAGGAAATGTGACACCCTGCTTCTGAAGTTGAAATGACTGTATCGAGTTTTAAAACCTTACCTTCTAACAAGCAGCATGCTCCCTAAGGAATGACTTCAGGCCGAGCGGTCAATAACAAAATAGGGAGCGTGCCCAAATTTTGTTCTAGGGTGTGGGTCACAGACTCCGACTTTCTGAACAGCAGAGGTTTGCACATGGGCACCAAGGAACCAACAGTCCATATTTATCACACTTGAGCCAGGAATATATGGGATGCAGAAAGCAAATCGACAGAGATGTCTTACTTCAGAGAGGAACAAGATCAAGATGTAACAGACAAATTACCTATGTGCCAATATGCAAACCCAGCCTCCCAGAGACAGTGCAATTTGTATCTTAAAAATACCAATGGCATTTTTATGGCTTTCCAACGATGTGAAAGAACATGTCAGAAAGCAGAGGCGGGAGGGGAGAGAAAAGAAGGGAGGAGAGAACTTGCTGCTGCTTTCAAGTTATGCACAACTTCTTCACACAGAATAATCCTGCCTCGACCATGTTTCCTTCATGAAACAATGGCCTATACAGCCTGCCAGGAGCCTCCACCAGGACCAATCTCTCACCTCCTCCTAGAGCATGCGAAATTAAGTGAACCACTTGAAAAAGTAAAGAATTCTTAAATCACCTCTTTTCTGAATCAGCTTAAATCTATTTGAACTTATCTTCAAAAAGATCTCAAGATCTCACATAATGGGGAAATTCTATATATGATACAATTTCTCATGGCTCTTTCACAGTCACTAAGAGACAGGGGAAGAAAGACAACTTGGAAGCGAGCTGAGATATAAAGCCTTAGACGAAGTTGCTAATTCTCACCCAGCTTCCTCCCACACATTGTGGTATCTTGACCTTGATTACATCTCTATCAATGATAACTTCAGTGCAGCAAAGATTTTTCTGATGATCGTTTTCTCAGCCTGTGGTGCCACAGCAGACGTACGGTATGGTTTCATGCATTAAAAATCTGAACTGTTAAGTTTAAGATCAAAACTGTTAGTTTTTATCCTACTTCAACTCAGAAGTTAGATATTTCTGAAAGAGTTTTAATTTTAAATGTTCATTGATGCACCTGTGAAGCTCTCAAAATCATCTTTCTTAATAGCATGAGCTAGGTATTGACTAAGTGGGTTGAAGCAAAATCAACAAACTCCCAGCAGCAGAGCACAGACTCCCATTTTCACCATACCTCCCGAATCACACACCTGAACGCCAGCCAAGGTTCCTACCTTCTACGCTAGTTCTTCCTCTTTTTATTGCACAACAACTGGAATTGCAACATACTCTATCTGCTCCTCAGAACTGCTTTTTCAGCTTTCCTCTCTGGAGGAAGACCTACTACAAAAAAAGAAAAACACCAAAAAAACCACACCCCAAAACATAGCAGGCAACAGAATATAGGAGTTTATGACTCAAGCCACATTTCCAATGAGTCAAAAATTTAGCAGCACAGCACACCGCAATGTCAACAACTTACCAGCGCAGGACGATACAATCAAGGATGGAAATTTTCTTAATGTTCTGTTATCTCATCTCTTCTTATCAGTCTTTGAGGAAGGGCTGTTAAGTTGTTATATATAACTGCATTGTGAAGTTCTAAGAGAAATAGAAACATGAGGCCTGTTGATGTGGCCCAGACCTGAGCTTAAAATGAGCCCCTGGGCCCTTGGGCAGGGGTGCAGGTGGAGGCCTCAGGTGAGGCTGGTCAGGGCAATTAGTGCCCTCAGGGCCCTAGCAGGGTCTAATAAGCATTGACTGACAGCGAAATGCTGGAGGAGAGAGGAACACCAGAAATTTGCTTCTAAAGACAGAGTAATGCTTAAGCAGAAACTTCTGCAGCATGACATTGAAGGTATGCAAGTTGCTACTGCACTTTTTCCAGAAAGCAGAAACAGAGACTGAAATAAGACTTGTGAAAGTATAAACCAGCTTCCTTAATACACGTAAGGTCCCTTTTTAACTTATTTTGAAATAGTAACATTGCACAGGTATCAAAAATAACTAAAACATGAGGATTATATTAGTGTGTTGCTCCGCACAGCCTCTTCTTTGGCAACAAAAAAAAAAAAAAAAGAGGGAAGAAACAGAAACGAAGACTTCTCTGATGCACATGGGGTATCAGGAATGTGAACACATGATTAGACGGTGCCATACTGTCACACATCACTCCCGCACTTCGGAGCGCCTCACACACAAGTGAGGGCACCCTAGCAAAAGATATAATTGGGGCCTTCTACCCTGTTACTTCTGTGACAGTCTCCAGGGCCTCTGCTCAGAAGCAGACTGACATCATATAAAGACACACAGGGACACACAGGCCCGTCAGAAACTTTTTACAGGCTAGGCCCAGATCCTAGGGATACAAATCGTATCGGTAGTGATGGAGGGCACTGCTGCTCTCCTCAAACCACACCTCTATCGGCAGCTTAACAGGAGAGCCGCGCAGCGAGGGAAGTGACTCCCCCTGCCTACAGAGTGAAAATCCACCTCTAGTACTTTGGGACGTAATGGCTCTACTGAAATTCCTGGAGTAACTTGGGATTACCAAAAACTAACTTAGAAATGGACTATTAGAAACTTTTTCAGAAGTCTTTCCTATTCCTGAAAATTATATTATTGGAGGAGCTTCTTGAGGGCGTCCAGGCTTCAATGACCAAGTAAGTTACTGGGAAGACAGGGACAAAGCAACAAAAATGGATAATGCAGGGATAGTCCACTGTAGAAAGTGGAGAAGGTTTTTTTGTATGCTCAGAGCAGGTTCTACTGACAAACCTGCTTTTTCTATTGCAGGCCAGAGTCTGCAACACAAAACACCCAAATAGTTAATTTATCTTTCTGGTTTTTTTTTTTTTTTTTTTTACAGCTAGTGACACTAACCTGACAAAGCACAACGCTTAGCAACTTACTGTAGCCTAAGATGCATTTCTTTCTGCAAGTGCGTCTGAAGAGAAAACAAAATGACTAACAGCCAGCAAATTGTTTCAATTGCAGTATGATAACAATAAGCCATTTCAAAAAAGGGGAAGTTACTAAATGCTCAAATTTCTGAGTAGGAAATCTCCTGCGCTCTGTTCTTTCTTGTTCACACACTGGACTGAATGCACTGCGCTTTCCACACCAGATCCACAGGTATGAACAGCCAACTTGAGCAGAGGCAGCATCAAGCAGCCTAGCTGCAACTAGTGCTACTGATCCAGCATATGCAGGTCTGCAAATCCGAGGCAACAGCCAAATTCCTTCTTCTTCTACATGCACAAAATTTCCAGTGGAAGACAAGAGACATACTGGGGAAAAAGAACTCCAGATGTAGGTGGCATGACATATTCAGGGCTTATCTACGCTTATCATACAACGGGGCAAAAAAAGTAGTAAGAGAAAAATAACTTTGAAACTTAATTCTAGAAATATAAATGACATAGGCAATTTATGATCCACTTCCTTCCGGGGAGTTATTTCTAGTAGTCATTAAGGTCTCGATGCACAGCATGGAAGTGTCAACCACCTTACCAAAGCTGGGCTATCAGCCAGGGCAAAACAAGAGCTGCCCTGTCTCACAGCAGGGGAACATGTCTTACAGTACATCTCTATGCAGAGTCCTCACAGTGTGTCCCTTTGGTTATCATCACTTCTTTGATAGCTTTTTTGACAGAAGAGGTGGATTTGTCAAAAAAAAAAAAAAAAAAAAAAGTAAAAATATTTTTAAACTTGTCAAGTTATCTGAAAACTGCACTTTCAAGCAACATCTAAATATGCTTCAAAAGAGTTAATACCTGTAAACCAAATGAGGCCCAAAGGGATAAAAATGCCATCAAAAAACCCATACCTAAAATAATGCGTTTTTAAAGCATGCTGGGAAACAGCAAAACCAAAGCAGAGACAAATGACAGAAACTGAGATCAGAAATTTCTTTTACAAAGTCACAATAAGAAAGGGAGACAAGAGAGGGAAAAGGCTGGTGCATCCAGGGAGGGAAGAAGGGGTGAGTGGAAACAGCTGGAATTGTTCAGCTGTGTCAACATTCGGCTGTTTCGCAGATTGACTAGCAAAGTGTCATCTGAAACCAATTACATTCCCAAAACCCCATGGACCCAGTTCATAACATTGATTAATCCACATTGTGAAAACGTCCCCAAGCAAAACTAGAACAGCTGTCAGCCCTTGGAGCTCAGAAATAGCATTTGACTTTTTTTTTTTTTTTTAAATAAAAAAGGCATGCACATTCTTTAATACCATCTTTGTACTTTACTGAATATACCTGTTTCTACTGATTAAGAGCAAAGACCTCCACTTCTTCCTACCCTTCCTGCATTGCCGTAGCTGGTGATAGACCAGTACTACTCTCTACAGACAAAGCCCCTGCCTGAGAACTAACGCACCTCTGAAGATGCCTCTTCCTTTCCTTTGCAGGCCCTGTGGGACCACGATTTACTTTCTGAAGGATGGAAACTTCCTGTCCCTGCTCCAAGTACCCTGAGGTTACTATCTTCAGGCAGATTAGTTATGCAGAAATCATCAACTGTACTTCGGAGACTCCCGACACTACCTGACTGTAAATCAGCTGCTGCGCCCAAGCGAGGCACAGGCCAGCTCCCATCGCCTCCCCACCCAGCACACCTTGTCACAGCTCTTCCTGCTCTGTTCGAACACCGATGAAGTGCCTGCTATAGGAAGGCCTTGTGCTTGACAAGGCGCTTCACCGTTGCCATCTCCAACCGTCCCAAGGACCTTGCTTGCTACAAGGTGCTTCACAGCACAACCATGTCCTCAGTCAAATCCCCACTCTGTCCATCTGAGCAGCACTAGCCTGAACAACTGTACTCCCGTTCAGAGCTCCTTATTGGCCATGAAGACATAATTTATCTATCACATTTCCCAAGACGGTATCAGACAGATGTATTCTGACAGTCTATAAAATATTTCCAAGCTAACCAAATCACTGCAAGAATATCATAACAGATAGGAATGGAAGCGTGCATAAATGAAATCAAAGGAAACGAAGAAGGAATGGGACGATTTTGAGTTTTCACAACTGTCAATTAATGGCTGCAGGAAAGGGAAGCTATTTTTGCTTGCATGTTAATGAAATCACTTTATTAAAGGAGGTATAGTTATGTGAAGCTCAATGTATTTTTTTTTTCAGATGTATATATTTATTTTATCAGCTATTCTAAAATAAAGTTCAGAGGAGCAGCAAGGCTCCACCAGCTGGTGTCAAAGATCAAGCGACCTTGCACTTCAACCTGCAATATTCTTCCAGCAATTCTGTCAGCAAAAATTGCTGTCACTGTGTAACATCAAGAGAAATTCTGTGCTGCATTTATATTGTTATTTCCCACCTTCAGAGCAAGGAATTGTCAGACTGACAAGGTAAGTACCAGAGCGTAAGTCCATAGAAACAAAAGCATTCAAATCATATTGCTATTGTATGATTCCAAGACATTGGTGAAGTGACAGTTCCTTTTCCAATGAATACTTGGTATGCGTAACTCATTCATCATGCACCTTTTGAAAGAGTTCATGGATTCAAATACAGACACACAAGAAATTTTTAGCACTATTGCACAGCCTGTACCAGAACTTAAATGAATACAGTCAACATCACCGGACTTAAAACACTCCTTATTCTGTATTACAGGGACGTACCTCCTGGCTTTAAAGAAGCTGTTTGGGACAGCAAAGTATAACGTTATCAGAGTTAGAAGCTCTTTCAGCTTACCCCTTCCTTCACTCAGTCCTCTTACTTTTGTATTTCCAAGGACTTGTCATGGATCAAAAAAACCCCACATTGGTTAAACTTTAGTATACGATTTCAGTTTTACAGTCAAATACACAAGATATAAACCAAAATGCAGCACACATGATCAACTATATTAATTCAATACTCAGAAAATAAGTTATGATAGAATAGTTATTTGGGGACAATGGTATCCTGTTGAAAGACTTTATATTCAGAAAGGTCAATACATTTCCAAATTCAAGAGAGTGAATTTCCTTCTGACTCTTCACAAAATACTCCAGCAGTATTAGTTTGTTACCACCACTGGATACAATGCAAAAGCTATCACCATTTGGTATGTGTTTCCAAGCTCCAATCAGACTGAGCATCCAATACTGTGGGTACTGTATAAACGGAGTAACATCTAATCATTAGGCTCCCTATTTTGCAGGGTACCAGGATATCAACTCAATGGAGCATTATTCAAGCCTATACAATGGTTTGTATTTACATATGAGCTCAGTGTTAAGTATATGCCAGTAATAAGTTACACAGCATTAAAAAAAAAAAAAAAAACCAACCACAAAAGAAAAATACTACTTCACAAGTACAGAATTCTGTGAAGACACTCATAAGCTGTTCGTGTTCGTGTTCGTGTTAGAAATACGAAAAGGTCACTGGGTCTAATATTTCATATCCTACAACAGAAAAGAAATAGACAGTGGCATTAAATACAAAGCAGAAATTGTGAGACCACAGCAAACCACTGGTCCACATGCAGTAGCCAGGCTTTTTAGAGTGCTCAATATGTGATCTTCACAGCACAGAAGAATTCAAGAGCTACTAGGTATTGGATTCTGTGCCGTTGAACATGCAAGCACCGAGTTATATTTTTTGACCATCGAGATTTATTATAATTTTCTCATGAAAAAAAGTTGAATGACTCCTAACATTTGTCTTCAAGAACTTAGAGTTAAAAGTCAAAAAACTATTTTCACCATATCAAAATCCAGCATGAGAAAGTGAAATTATTTCCCAAGTAACAACACCAATGGCTGGATTCACATGGGTTGCTAATAGTAGCTAACAGACTGAGAATAATATGTAAGGTATTCTTAAGATTATAATGAGAAAAATTTGTACAAAGACTTGTAGAATTAGGACAAAGTACAAAGAGTTATTCAAGCTGTATCACTAGCAGACATCCATCAATTCAAAGAATTTAAAGGAAAAAAAAAAAAAAGACGAGTGGGATGATCTATTCTTGCATATCCTAAGATGCATTTCACATCATTAACCCCTGCACCGAGCCCCATAAATAGTGTTTGACTAAAACTTTTCTTACAGAAAAGCATCCAAGCTGAATCTGAAGACTTCAGGAAATAGTGCAGCAGCTGTTCCTCCTAGTAATCCTTTCCAATGTTTACCCACATTCAGTGTTGAGCATTTTTACCTACTCTCCAACTTGAATTCATCTGCTCCAGTGTTCCAGCCACTGGTTCCCATTTTGCCTCACCCCATCAGATTAGAGAGTCCTTTAGTACCCAGTATTTTCTTTCTCTGAAGACTCTAAGACACTGTTATCCTACAGGCTCCCAGTTTTCTCATTGACGAGTTTAAGAGATGATGCACCAAGTGGTTGAAGACCAACCATTTTCTCCTACCCCAGATATTCTGTGGCAACTTTCTGAACCTTACACAATACTACAATGTCCCACCTAAAACATGGAGCCTAGAATGACAGGAATTGTCTTGCCAACATACACAGGCACATAAGCAGGCAAAACTTCTCTCCCATCTCTCGTTCCCATTTACACAAACAAGTACTGCATCACAATTCTCTTCCTCGGATAACAGCCTGTGGTCAGCTGTTAACTGAGAGGACCCTCTCCACTTTGCACGGCATAGTCTTCTCCCACCGAGACATTTATTTTATCTTAGGTGCGCTGAGTTACACAGGCCCTCTGCTTAAATGGACAAAACAATTCAGAGCTTTCTGTGTAAGGTGTCTACTGCTTTATTATCTCATTCTGCCACTCTTTTTACTACCTGAAAATAAAGCATCAGTGATTCAGAGAGATTCTTCCAAGTAATTGACAGAAATATTGAATATTGTTGAAATTAGCCCTGATCCTTGAAGGCCTGTACCAGCTCACACTGATTCTCCACGAACATGTGTCTGAGATAAGGCGATTAGCCAGAGGTGCATTTAGTGCACTGCAACTAAAGCAGAACTCGTAGCAAGAAGATGCATTGAACCCCATACTCTGACTGTACGAAAAACAGTCACAAATGGGAGCTGCAAATGAGTTTGAAGTACAGAAGTTTCAGGAATCAGATCCGTAATATAAAAGCGAAGATGTGCTGATGTAAAGTACTAATTAAGACAATCAGGAATTCCTAGCACTGTCACTAAGAGTCTTTCTGGTTCCAAGTTTTCTAAAGAAAACACAGATCATCACCACAGATTGGTTATCTTGAGGGGTCAAGTGTTGAAGAGGAGGTATGAAACGGGTGACTAAAATAAATGAAGGAGAACAACAGAAGGAATGTCTTCCCAAAGAGAGTAATGACCATATATAGCATGCCTTTTTTTATATATAGTTGATGTGTTTGATGTCTGAGGACCTTTCATCAACTCTGTCATCAAGTGGTATTTCCCAAATGGAGGACTGGTGTTCTGTGAGTGCCAGCAGTTATTTATTTGAGCTTTTGAAAGCATGACTGCTCTATTTATCCTTATATGGACCATTACACTAAAGAACATTTTGTAAAATTTGCTACTGACAGCAGGAAATCGGGCCAGTAACATGGACACTCACACGACTACCCTGTTAACTCTCTGTAGGTGCTTACAACAGCAAGAGCCTCCCGTGCAGATCACCCATCCAGAACTGAGGAACTTGTGACAACTCCCTGAAGCTGAGAGATCCTGTGAGGTTTCCCCAGACACAGCAGTTACTGGGTTGAGTTACTATGTTAGAACACCTTTGTAAAAATAAATATGGATTAACACCTGCATGTTCACAATAGCATACCTTTAAAAATGCACCCGCAGGCTTGACCTTTAAGATCTTTTAGGGTAGTACCTGGAAAGACCTGCAACTATAACTATGTAACCAACAACAACATAACATAGACGTAGTAACACTGAAAAAAGCCCTACTGAATGACATAACAGTTCTTCAGACGGCCTAATCATCAAGCAAGCCTTGGAAGAGAAATACAGCAGAGGTTATAATATCTAGATCTATCAAAAAGGTAAATCATTTTTGATGCCGTGAAAGTATGAAATACAATGAAAGAGTGAATCTGAATAAAGGTCCTTCCTTTCTCATTCTAGAAAGTCATCTTCTGCTTCCTTTTACTACATGCGGAGACACCCCCCCCCCCCGCAGATGCACATTGTATAATATGTTAGGGAATACAGCTTTTTATTTTTAAACATCCCCTAAGACCAATGATAGGGAGGCATAATTACTATCATGAAGGCTTGCACTAGGAAACTACCAAAGAAACATGGTACAGTTGTTCCCAGCCCATGGGTATTTGTCTGCTTCTTTCCACACCTCGGCCACTGGATTCACTGAGCCCCGGGGATTCTCGGAAGGGACAGCAAAGGAACAGCTCTCTACAGCTGAACTCCCACTGTGGTTAAACTGATCTGATTTTATACTGCCGCAGCCTCTACATTGGGACGTGATGGACTGGATCACAGCAAAGGCAACACACATCAATAAAGCTTCCCTCTCTCCCAATTTATGCTCAGTCACTGCTAAGTTTGGCACCAAAATTACCTAAAAACCAAAATGGTGTGCAAATAGCAAAAATTTATTTTTTTTAATACTCTACAGAAGGGTCTAGAGGCTAGTAATTTTTTTTCTGTTCAATGTTTAGGAACAAGTATGTAGTATTTTAATACAAGATTCAGATGCAGAAGCTATCTAGGATTTAATTTAATCAGTTTGGATTTAACACTGCCAGAAGTTTATTTTCTTTTCTCTGCACAAAGCTATGACTGCCCTGCCTGTATCTTAACCCAGCCTCAAAAATCATCCACAAATATGCTGATACAAACCTGGATGCAGTAACAGCAGAGAGCAAAACATGCTCTCGGTTCAACAACCCAGCATAAGCGCTGCACAAAACAATGCTAGAGGGAGACTACTGCTCCTTCAGCTTCTGTAGCACAACGTAGAATTGCATAAATAAGGGGTTAAAGTTTTAGAGGAAGGACCTGTGGATCCAAGATTCCCCACTTCCCATGCCTTCTTCCAGCACTGGCTCTGCTAGCTCATTTTTAAGTGACATATTGCTATTTTCTTCCCCAAACACACACTCTCTAGGCACCTTTGCTACTGTTTCTTTTTAACCTTTCCAAGTCACTAATTTTATTAACACCCAACCAACCCCAAAGCGCTAAATATCAAAGCGTCTATTTGAGCAGAGCAGGATTTGTTTCTTTGCTGAGCTTCCAAACCAGGGCAGCTTCCTGGGTTACACTTCAGTATGAACTACCCTTGGTACAGAAACAGGTTTTCCAGTGTATACGCTAATAAAGTGACAAAACCCAGAATCTACTTGAGGACTTGCTCCAGATTACACAATGGGTAGAAAAATACCTATCAACTGAGTTTATATTTTAAATGTACAAGACCATAACCATGCCATTGATTTATCTGCTTTGTCCCCAGATACCGTTTTACAGATCGCCACAGTTTATTAACAATTTCATACCAAGGTTTTTAATTTCTCTTCTGCACTAAAAATTCATTTTAAGATATACTTGGACAAAAAAGCCAATGTGAAGGAGTCTGTCTGCATTTGCATGTCGCTGAAATCTATCATCATACACAACAAAGGCTGTGCTACAACATAAACCTCTGCAAGAGGGAAATGTTTCCTGGAAATTGGGTATATTATCCTGAAGGTTTCTAGAAGCTACTGAAGCTATAGAGATAGAATAAATTTCAACTGTAGTGCTTAATCCTAGAAATGTTGAAAGGAAAATTTTATTTAAAAGACAATATTTTGGTGACAGCACAATCTGAAAGGTCAGCATATAACTGAAGTTAAGGTCCGGTCTTTTACAAAAAAAATATGCTGTGCTCTTACTGTTGTAAAAAGAGTACTTTACACAAAAGTTGTACATTTTCTTTTAAATCCTTGAAGCCTGTTAGTAAGTTCCTGAAGAAGACATGATTGTCTTGTTTTTGTCAACACACCCACCCACCCAATCAACCTTCAAAACATCAAAATTCACTTTACTCCCACTATTCCCTTGATGTAAGTTATTCTCCTATTAATAATTCTCTTTTGTTATAATCATCCTTCCCTATCTTGCATGAATTACTCTCATCCTAATATGACCAAATTTGGTCTTATTTCTTGAAAAACAAACAAACAAACAAAAAAGCCTCATTGGAAAAAGTATGTTTGGGGCAAAATTCTTGTCCCTGTCCAACCACTGGAAAAACTCTCCCTGTTTGTGGTGAATTTCATCCTGTCACCTGCATGATCTAAGAGCATCCATGTAACACAACTGGATGTATGACATTGGAGAAACTGGCCATTACTTACTGGTATATGGCAACTCACTTTATACTTGTGCATTCTATCTGGAAGTGAGTAAAGACTTGCTTTTCTCCAGAACACAATTTCCCTCTCCAGGTCATGACAATTCCGAGCGTCCCTAAGGGTGGCATTCCTTGGAAAGGCCTGATGAGTCGCATTACAAAATAGTAAACATATACTGTGTGTCTTCCCGGTGAACGGGACTGAGAGTCACCAATATTTGTCCACTAATCCCACACTACATCACCGAGGCAAAGCAAGTTTGTTCCATCTCTGAATTATTATTTTCATCCTCGCTTGAAGGGGTAGCTCTGTGCCATTGAACTGTTACGCCACTAAAAGAACAGTAAAGGTATTCTGAGAGTTAGCTTGTACATATTACCTGCTGCAAACATTATGTTCAACACATGAAGAACGGACTTGGCAGAAAAATCGAGGGCGCTTCCAAAGCCAGATCCCTACAGCAGAAGGGATGAGTTCTGCAGTAGGATATAGACTTCCTAGTTTTGCAGTGCATTTCCTTGATTACACTCAGTCTTTTCAATGATTTTCTGGTTTCATGGAAATATTGCTAAAGCAACCCATCTTTCTACAACTTAAACTACCCGTTCAGCTTCTGGTGGCATGGTGGTCAGAGGTATCACTTACGGCAATAGTTTCAACTCTATCAAATCACATGGAAGCCCCAAAGGTGGAGAGAACAATCTGTGGGCTTGACACAGCACAGAAGTTTCTGGCTGGTGTTAAACTGAAGTCAAATTAGACAATTATAAAGGTCCCTTCCAGTCCCTTCTGAAATCTATTAGAGATGCAAGTAGTGCAAAGTACAGCCTTTTGTGTTTGCACTGTTTGTTTTCTGCCATTAGTTTTAACAATCTGTTTATGGGACTGGGTTTGGGTCCCCTCACCCCGTTGTTTTGGTTTTGGGGTTTGGCTTTTTTGGGTGTTTTTTTGTTTGTTTGTTTGTCTGTTTGTTTTGGTTTTTTTTCCCCTCTCTTCTTCCTGGCTAGCTGAATTCTCCCCCCCAGCATCTCTGAATTTGCAGCAGCAATTCCCAGTGATTGCTCTGGCAGGATAATAAAGGTGGAAGCGCAGCTCCCCAGCTGCAAAATCCAGCCAGTGATTCTCTTGGGCTCCTGTACAGTCTGGGATGTTTGGGTTGGTTTGTTTTTTCCTTATTCTTTTCCTTTTATTATTAAAGATTATTTTTGTAAATTTCCCTTTGCTATTGTTAAAGACACTTTGTTACCTAGGGAGTTAATTCAAATTATCAAGTAGAAAAGGATTCTAAAAGGCAGAGGCAGCAAATGAGTTGTCCCTCTCACTGCTTCTCCATCTTCCTACGTGATTTCAGCAGAGATTTTTTTCATCAGACATATATACTGATGTATAATAGGTGCCAGAATCAAATCTCTCTTGTGCCCAACAGGCTCTGCATTACACAGAGTGTGTCCCTGTAGCAGTTGGCGAGTTGGGCAAAGTGGGTTTTCATGTCATCACTGCAATATACTGTGCTGACTTCCCTAATAAAAACAACAGGAATTTTCAAGTTTAGTCTATGATCAGATTTCAGCTCTTCTACTGCACCTGATTTCTACGGGGTAACAGTAGTAGCTAACACACACAATTGTAAACTTGCGTTGTATGTGCAAATCCAGAAGACACCGGCAAATTAATGACTACTGGCTGGGAGATATATTACTATCTTTTGGCAACGAACACTGAAAGATGAATTATTTTAGCTTGGTTTTGAAAAACAGCACAGGTCAAACAATAGAACCGGGTGACAGAGAGCTGCAAGCACATACAATAGCAGGCAGCCACTTTCGGCTGAAATTGAAAAATGTTTCCTACAAACTCCGTCCAGCATGGCAGAAGAATGAGTTTAATTTTTTTCAGGGGTGCGGTGTGGTGAAATTCATAGGCTGTTCAGCAACCTTTCTGTATTATAAAGTTGAGACTTAAAATATGGTATTTTCCTCCTCCACACCAAAGTCTTCAATTTAAAAAAATGCAAGTATGCAAGTTCTGATAATACTTGTACAATGTAAAGGGATGCTGTCAAAATTGAAGTAGCATTGCACTTCAAACAGTCCTTCACACCTAAAGCCACTCCTTGTTCCTGTAAACATGTACATACACTTCAAGAAACCCCCAATATGCAGGTTTGCCTATGTTGTTATATTGAGGGATATTAGCAAGGCTTTAATCCACGTGCTTAGAACTGGATTCTGTGTTGTCATTGATGCTTTTACACCTAATATTTATGGTTTATTACTTTTATAGTATGCTTAGAAACAAAGTCAGGAAAATACCCCTGCCTTAGAACAGTGCAGTGTAGATTACCCAGGAGGAAAAAAAAAAAAAAAAAAAAGGGAAAAAAAAAGGAAAAAAAGTACAAAGTTCTCCCAGAGCAGGGCTGTGTGCCCCGCACTCATAAAACAAGTTTTAATCACTTGAAAGCAGTTACAGAAAGTACCCACACAGGTATGTATTCTCTTACTGGTGGCGTTAACTCAGGGGTACATTAGTTGAAGAACAAAGCTATGCATTAGCTATTTATACACTTACGCAATCAATACTGAAATAAACACACGTATAATTACGTAATTATCACATTAGGAAGTCCATAATGAATGATTTAATCAAGTAAAAAAAGAATATCATAAATATGGCCAAATGAAAATGAAACTGCACTGCATGAATAAATCTGACTGAAAAAAGGCAAGTACCACCCAGAAGAAACTGGTACAGGACAACTAGTTTATACATCAAGGTGCACCACAGCTATATTATTGAAGAATCCTGAGGAGACTCCTGTACTTCAGAGAATTAAAGCAAATAAAACCCAAACCCATTGACACCAAAACTTGAAATAAGTAATGTTTACATGCGTATTAACGTTGTTAAGAGATTAGAACCATAAAGATCACTGTCTACTCAAAGAGAGATGTGCGACAAGAAAGACGACAGATTTTTGAGAGAGATCTTTTCTGCTCTAAGGATTCATTTCACGATTCTATATTCAGTAACCGTTCCATTCGTTTTGTTTGCTTGGGCCTGGTTACCATCATCCTCAGGATTTTCAAACTGTGTCTACGCAGCTCGAAAATGAATAATTTATTAAGTTCCCTGCATCTGCATCTGGAGACTTTACTTAGGGCTATATCTAGCTGGCATTCCAAAGGCCGAACAAAGCAGGCTTGCCTATGATGTAAAGCACTACGTGAACACTTGCAACATGCCAGGGTGCAGACATTGACAGAGGCCGCCGCTGTGCTTGTTCCAAAACAGTCGTACAACAGGGCCGGCAAATGTAAGTATGACCGCAGAAGTCACTGAGGCCCTAGCTTTGCAAATACATCACGCCTATAAAACCGGACAGATTTAGCCAAGCTCGCCAAGTTCCACTAAGCTACATCAGAAGAGTGGGTCGCAGACTCCAAAGCAGGACTGCAACTCAGAAGAGCTCCAGCACCGTTGTCGTAATAACTGCACGGAATTGGCAGCCGGGGGTGACTACGGAAACAACTATTGGAAGGCCGAGAGCAGGAAGAGACAATCACAGAGGAATGAAAGCAAGCGGGAGAGTTGAAGATCAATAAAAAGACAGAGCATAGCCAGGCCAAAAGGCCTCCCCCTCTCTGCCTGCAGTGTCTCTATTAGCGCTTGTGACACTCTCCCCCCGGTGCTGCCTTTGCCCCTAATTGCTATGCCAGCCATCAGAATTGCATCCCAGTCCGAGGGGGTAACCAGCAGCAGTGTATTTATTAATAAAGCGGTAACTATACCAAGACTTCTTTGCCTGACAAAGAGGTTTCCACGAGCGCGTTTTTGTTATTCTGTATTTTCAGCAAGGAGAAGCCAAGAATTGGATGGGAGAAAAGGACACGCTAAGGAGTGGCAAGAAACAGTCTCCAGAGAGCTCAGAGCAACAAAAATGCATAGTCTTGAATGTAGAAAAAAATATGGCTTAATAAATCATCATCTGAAGTTGCCATGGTAATAGTAAATGTCTAGTTCCCTATACTGTTTAACTCCATACATCCACTCCTGCAGGAGAGGAATAACGCCGACTTCTCCGCTGTACCAAACAGCACTGGATATTCTTATTTAAAGATGAGGACAGAGTGTGCAGCTCAGCGTAGTCGGGCTCACGACCTGCAGGGTACTTGAGGTGAAGGAACACTTTCTTTATGCAAGTCAGCTCCACGCCACACACTCGCTGTACTTTTTGCAGAACTTGCTTCCTGGTGCAGTTGCCTCCGACATGCAGTTTGCCAGACAACCAGCAAAGCAGCGTTTGCTTTCTAAAACTAGAAAACACTTGGCGATTGAATGAAGACTGCAGTCCCACATGGAATACCGTATAATAAATTATCATAGCTGTAGGTAAATATAGATACATAGATAGAATCTGAAAGATCTTTTTATGTACCGACGACTTCTTGGAGGGAGGGGCTTGAGTGAGTAAAAAGAAAGAATCTGACAAGAAAAAGGATGGTGCGTGGGTCTCTCACAGAATAAGGTCAGCTCCCACAGACTTCCTCAAGCAAGTTTCTTAATGTTCCTGTATCTCGGTTCCCCCATCTGTACAACAGTGTTAACATGTACTCTGCTTATCTAAGCTTATTACCATGTAGAAAGCGATTTGTAATCTGAAGTTCAGAGCCTATGAGAAAAGAAAACTTTTGTTTCAAAACTTCACTGCCTCCAAGACTCTGAAAAAAACAGCCTGGCTGGCAATCCTTGTGCTAAAAGCACTGTCAGTGTTTATAAAGCAAAGATAAAACATTTCCACATCACATAAAGAAGCAAATTGTCTAGTCATACTTAACGCGCTATAATAAGATAGATGAGTAAAACGACAGTCGAGAAATAAACCAAAGCGACAGCAGCACTAGGAGCAATTACTTATTGGAGAACTGCAGCTCAAAGGCGAGGGGAGGCAGAAAGTCAGATTCAACTTTCCAGCAAAGGAGCATGCCAAGGAGATTTCAGTGTCCTGAAAATCAGTCAGGTTTTTCCAGCTACTGTTTTAAAATGCTCACTGTACCATCTCAGAACACAATCATGCCCATGGCACGTGCTACTTGTTTACTTAAGGTCAGGTTAAATATCTTTCCTGGTTTCTCGAAAGCGAGGTCCCTTAGACCACGTACAGACCATTGCCAAAAACCAAGCCGCAGTCTGAAACAACCTGGGAATAAAGGACACTTATTTTTATTAAAACAGGTCTTAGACCGCAGCGCCGGAGTGCTAATCACAAGTGCACGCCATTCAACTATGCTTTCCTTGCTGTAGTCTCTTAAGCCTTTGCTACTGCGATTTCACATTAAATAAGATATGACGTTAACCTAGAACACCGCCCTTGTAAAACTGGGATTTTTCAGGAGGTGCTACCAGGTCTCTTCCTACTGACTGTTCTAGGACAGTGCCAACCACCAGTATTTTTCTCTCAGTCTTCACAGAAAGCTGTTCATCTGTCTCTGTGTATGCGATATATATTAAAGTACAGTTCCTGGCCTACAGCAATTTATCACAACTCCACATTCTCTTCTTTAAAGAAATATGCTATCTGAACAGGGGGATAGGATTTTTAACCAAACTAAACCGCAATGTAAATCAGTATCCTTTCTAAAATGAGCTCTTCTCCTAACCTGTTAAAAGTGAAGTCACAAACTTCTCAAAACAATGATAAAATTTCACACATGTAGTCACAGACAAAATCATCCATTCACCACAGACCAGATTTCATATGTAGAGGAACACATATGCAACTGTTTTAAAGTAGTGCAGCAGCTGAATGATTTCGGAGTGTTTTACACATTTGACTTTCTCGATAGAATATTTCAAACGCCCATTCCCTCCACGTTCTGCATGTCATTTATATTCCTGAGACACAGAAGCAATGTCAAAACCTGAAATAACAGAGAAGTCCACAGTTGTGAAAGGCTCCTTGGTATCGACGGGTATACATCAATCAAATACCATGAGCTAAGACTACACGGCTTCATGGTGCCACCCCTTCTTTGAC
Source organism: Vanellus vanellus (assembly GCF_965231255.1). Taxonomy (NCBI): domain Eukaryota; kingdom Metazoa; phylum Chordata; class Aves; order Charadriiformes; family Charadriidae; genus Vanellus; species Vanellus vanellus. The sequence goes on along the minus strand of NC_138916.1, from coordinate 6,274,305 downwards.
TATGTACCTATAGGACCCCTGCTTGATTGAACTGCTGCATAGAGCCTTCGCAGCCTCACACTGCAAATCCAAGCTCCAGATGGAAATACAAATTCATAATAGGTTCAGGGCAAATGCCCAACATACCAAGGTTACATCACACTGGATGCAATTTGCAACTTCAATGGAAAGACGGTGAAAGGAATCAAAGCGATCCTTTGAGGAAAGTGTGATTTACTAGCTAACGCAAGACCAGTATTTTGTGTCATCTGCACAAAGGCATCTATAGCTTGACATTAAATATGTAAAAGACTTGAGCTAGGGCACTTTCCTTGGAAGCTAACGATGCTATCTTTCTGCAAACCCTTTGCTTTCTCTCTAAAAGACACCAACATACCAAAATATTGCCCAACTCTAGAACATACAGAGTAAATGGTATCTCACTAAATTGAAAAAGAGGACACCCTTCCTTACCTGAGGAAACATTATGCCGACAATGGACACAAAACATAGCCTCTAATGATATAACGGAAGAGGCAAAAAATCGTTCCAAACCATAATGAATGACTGAGTTAGAATCCAAGAAAAATGTGACCCCTAGTACTCTTTTCTCCCCTCCCAAGGGACACAGGATTCGTGAGGTCTGCTCGGCACTTTCTGCATAATGTGAAGCAAAGCAGCAGTATCAAAAGACTTGGCTGCCGAGCAGGACTGGAGAAAAATGTACTGAAAATTATCTTGTCTCTTCTGAACAAGGACTCTGCCAGTGTTTTCAAACTCACAGCCACAAGCTTATTTTTTTACAGCCACATTTACCTTAAATTCAAGAAATTTCTACAACATACATTATTTTTAAGATGATAAAATGTTTCTCAGTACATTAATAATCTGGCTCCTCCGCACATAACTTAGTCTCTCTGCAGCTAATGATTAAAGTAGGCACCACAGCACAAAGCTGTTACGGTTTTCTATTTCTCTTAGACATTCTGTGGACAAAGGAGGAAGAAAAAAAAAAAAGTAGTACAAACATCCTTGCTACTGCAGGGTAACAGGAAAAAACCAGCCATTTTGCACACTGTATGCCACGGAGGGAGACGTCCCCAAGAGGGGCAGCACTAGCATCACCACACCAGCCTGGAACTCCCCACACTAGCGCTCACACGTTTTCCACCCTTCGCATGACATCTTGTATGTTACCTGACATACACACATGGTAGAGTACCAGGGCTGCTGCAGCACTCCTCCTCTTTACTGTACACTGAAGCTAGTGTATATAGTGCCTATATATCAGGGGCAGCCTTTCAACGGACTAGAAGTCACAAGGGGATTCTGGACGGAAAGCGCAGAAGAGGTTAACAGAGAAAAAATTGTATTAATAAAACATGAAGTTATTTAAAATAGTTCAAGTATAGCAGAACTCACTTTCAGTTACGCCAGACTGGATGATGAAGTTTGTGTGATTAATTCCATTCTCTTCCTTTTCATCTCAGAAAACTGTCAGCTCTGTTGTACCAACAACATACTGTTACAGTGGCATCGTGAATAGCTCTTGGATAGCAAACAAAAAATATTAAGTGAGCTTTGCCAATTACCTACCACACGTTTTGCTCACAAGCTGCCTTATTCCTTTAAAATTCTATTGTTGGAAGATCTAACCTTTTAAAAATAATAGGTACCACTTAAAAGCAATTGTTATTTTAATTGTGAATTGGGATCGTAAATCCATTCTTTAAGAAGCAATTGTACGTTCTGCTGAATTCTTTTGAATGTGCCTCCTTCAATTCCCTTGCAGGCAACTTCTGCTATAATGAAATTTTTCATTTGCAAATTAGATTCGCTTGTAGCTAGAAACAAAAAGCCATCAGAGAGCCAGTAAAAGGGATGCGTCCTTACCTAGTAGGAACAATTAGTTGCACTGACTGCAGTTGTAAAAGCTGCCTCTTTTCTTCTTTCTCCTTCAGCTCTATGATCTGAAGCAGGACTCAGAAACATGGGCACAACAGGAAATTGTGTGTCTTTATACACAGTAAAATAAAATCTGCAGAGCTGTGCCTCGTCACAGTGTCTTCAGAGATGCATCATAGTACGCAGGGTCCATTTGGTAGATGTCATTTCTACATATGTGTACATATACTACGCATGAATAGTCATGTTACAATACAGAAAGGAAAATTTAATTATTAATGTAGAACTACCACTCAGCAAGGGACTTAAGCATAGGTTCACATAATAAATAACCTGTTTAAAGGCAACATTAATCGGCTTGACGAATGTCACAAACTCCACGGTGTACTCAACTTGTTTTCTGTCTTATTGACACAGAGAACTCGAAAGAACACAGCAATCAACCCACCTATAACCCACTTTCTCAAGCAGAAAAGCATGGTTATTCTCATTTCACTTTCAAAAAACCTGCCGACAGAAAACAGGCGTGAAAAGATTAAGCAACTAATCCAAAGCTATTCAAGAAGTCTGCAGAAGAGTTAAGTATTGCAAATGGATCTTGCAAGTTCCAGCCTCATGCCTTCACGGACATAAACTCCTGCTCGCCCCAGAATACTGGGTACAGTTTAGGCTTGAAACCATGTTTTCCCCGATACGCATTTTGTTTAAGCTTGCAAAACTCCCTATTTTTTTGAGACTGAAATAATTCTGGCACTGCAGAATCCAGTTGTTATTTCAATAACTAAACTCTGTGTGAGAGAACCAAGTATTGTATTTTTAGGTTCCCTGCAAGAAGCTTTGTTCATTTTTATCCTTTCAGTGGGTGATCTTTATCTCTGGCTGCCTTTGGGATATTGTCTTCCTGTTGGAACACCAAGGACATTCTTATTATGCTTCACTCTAATGAATCCCGTAGTCTTCGGAGTGGGCCACAACTCATTTGGGGAAATTAGTGAAAGGGAATAGCTACCAGATGACAATGAGGAGACCTGAGAATGATCCCATTCTCAGGCATGAAAAGGAAATAGCTGGAAACATACCTGCCATTAGGCGCAGCAGGAGCTGGAAGCTTTGAAACTAACACTGCATAAAGAGAAAGTTCTGCTTTTGGAAAAGTGGAAGATTTTATCTGGATACGTAAATCTGTCAATCGCCACATGCCTTATTTCTCTTTGCAGCAGAGAGGTTTGTGAGGCCTTGCTCTTTTTTTTTTCCTGTCATCCATTTCAAGTACAAAATTCTGTTCTTTTTTCCAGTCAACCCTGCACATCAAGCTCAGGAACGCTTGCTGAAAAGGTTCTTCCGGCCTTTTATCCCAAGCCCTGTAGAAACCAATTTGAGAGCCATAAACTGGGTTATGTGCAAAATGTTGATGAAACCATCACTTGTGGCTCTGCATTGCAATGTTTTGCAAAAATTGAAGATACAGAACCCTCTAACTCTCCTCTCGTTTCTGAAAGGAGGTATTCTGCTATGGTAGGGTAGGGGTCACAAACGCTCACAGACCACAGGAACATGGCAGTCAACAGAAACAGAAAGTACAACCAGAATTTGCCAGACTCTATCAAACCACTGTCCCGCAAACTCTGTAAACCGCATCGAGCCATATACGGTGCCCGATGAGCGAGAGAAATACACCCTGTGCTTCTGAGGCTCCATGCCTGGCAAACCACAGAGCAGTAGGGAAACAAGGCCAAGATGGAAATTCAGAGACTCTGTCTCCACCATTTGGTGACCAATTTAAATTTTAAAGCCGTGAGTGAGATCACGTTCCCTCAACTGCAGTACGTTTCAACTCCTGATGCTCTTGAATAGCGCTTGCTTATGATGCTTATGCATTTGAGCTTCATCACAAACCAGTACTTTCTGATGATTACCCAAGACAACATACTGCACCTAGCTAAAAGAAACAGGCAGTGATAGGGCTTCAAACCTGGAATAACGGAAGCACATGCTGACAGCCATGAATTTGCAAATAAAGGCTGCTCCTTAGCAAACACGCTGACTGAGCTGACTAGTGCACCCCGGTCAGTTGAGAAGCAGGAATTGGAAACGCTTTTAGTAAACAGTTGTCCAAACACTGCGCTTCTGCTTCTTCTCACCTCTGATTGATAGATAAAATTTCAAGATAAAATAGATTGGCTTAAAACTAAGAGGATGAGATAGGAACATATGACAAGTGCAGAAGTATGCAGTCAAGCTTTCTTGCTAAATAAAAACATTTTATTCCTATATCAGCATGAAATCTGGCACAACAAAAAAACAAATCTGTAAAATCCAAATATCCTCGACTCCTGGCAGACCATTTTTGGTGAAGGCCACTCTAGTCCCAAAGCTCCTGGGAAGACAAGGACTCGAACCCCAGGCTGAACCGTTACCAGCTTACAGACATCGAAAAAAGTCTTGGTGTCAATTCCTGTAACAACCGGGCAAGGTCTTCAGACCTCTTCCACAGCCTTCCATCCAGGATGGAGCACACTGCTGAACCCTGACCAGCTGTAAAGCTGAAGCAACCCCTTGTAAATGGCACAAAAGCAGAGATTATCTGTTCTGCACTTCCCAGAGGCCTCAACTGTCCTCCTCAAAAAGAAAGTAAGTCCTGCGTCACGCTGTACACTGCGTATTCCACTCTTGTGTAACACCAAGGCCGTTACACAGCCCTGGCTCCCCAGATCTCTTCCTCTATTTTCCTCAGTGTCATTTGCTCTTTTATCTTCACAACCATCAGTCCTGTGTGATAAACATTAAGATCTCCCATGTAAGTACTATAATGTTCTATTTCTTTCTGCCTTGCCACACACTTACACTTCTCTCCACGTGGTGGTAACACACATAGATGCAGTTCTTGTGGAAACTAGTTAGCATTAAAATTGGGGAGGGGGAGAAGAAATAGGTGTAGGCGGAGAAAAGTGCCTGACAGTACAAGCAGTGAGAACAGAAGATAGCCTGACGCGCTACCAAAGGCAACAGGGATAGAATCAGGTGCGCATTACAGACTAAGCAAGCAGCTACATTTAGAACTCAAACTGCGTCTGCGATCCCATTTTGGCAGCTCAGATCTCCGTTGCTAGAAAAAAAAAAAAAAAAATAGGAGGTGGGGTTAAGGATGATACTCAGGTAAGGGGTACAGATAACCCTCTCACAGCGTGATGGAAGTTCACACAAATTGACCAAAATTTTAAGTACCCCAAAAACAGATTGAATAGGTCCGGTCTCCAGAACTTAATGTAGCACCATCTTAAAACTATAGAAAAATTGACACCTCCACCCCTCTGCTTTTAAAAGCACTGTACTACACTGGCACAGCAGAAGTGAGAACAAGGAGGTGACTCTTCTTGCTCTCTCACAGCATGTACCCTTGTACCCCGGAGAAGAAGGAAGTCCCATAGTTATTTGAGTGTCAAGGGGTAAAGAAGAGAGGTTATAGAAACAGGGCAAAGCTGGAGGGATATCCTGCCTGCAGAAATGGTCCAAGGTGGAAGGAGAAAGACTGGAAGGAAAGAATGTTCCTTTGTCTTGCATCTAACGAGATAACAATTCTGGATTTTCAGAAAACCTGGTAAATCCACACTTCTGTTACCAAAAGGTAACTCGCTGTGTTTCCTCCCTTTGCTGGTCCCCAGGCAGCAAACGCCTACTGAAGTTCCTCCATAACCCAGGCAGCAGCCAGCTATACCACAGACCTGAACCCCACTAGTGGCCTAAGCATAGGTTAGCACAAGTCTGCAAAAGCTACTCTGTGAAGTGCTTGTACATTCTTGAAATCACCTGAGCCCATGATTTTTCTGGATTTTAAAGGAACAGAGTAAGATCAGACACAGTATTTAAAAATAATTATGCAAGTAAGAAACTGTGCCTGAGCGGGAATGCAAAGGACAGAGCTGCACCTATTTGAACATTCCTAACTTTAACTGGCAGCATTTTGTAAACTTTACCTTATATTTATATCAGAACATATCTCAGAGACAATAGCTTCCATGGTGACCGTACCTCACCACGGTTTGACAGTTGTTATTTTATGTTCCATGGACTCCAAAAACTGTGGTACCTGAAATGGTAAAGGCCAGCTGGGCTGCTCAAGCTGGACAGCAGAAAAAACAGGGGCCAGACAAAATGTAACCCAGCCCTGCTCTTATTTGCAGATCAGACAGAGGCAACAAGGTACTCCTGCTATGCCATGGGGTAGGGAGAAAAGCCCCACCCAAACAATCAGGAAAAATAAAAAAAAAAAAAAAAAAAAAAAAATCACTCTGGCACAAATTACGATAAAGAAGTTTATGAGGTCTGATAGCACAAAAAGATTTAGATCCAAATAAATGACAAAGAACACAACACGTTTTGTTTAATGAGTGCCTGTGGCGTGAGCACGGAAGGGCTGCATTGGTAGGCAGCAAACCTCTGCAGCAGTAACAGAGGTAACTCCAAAGGAGTACTGATAAAAATCTTTGAAATTGGCCATCCATTCCAGACACAAGCCCTCTCTATTATTCCACTAATTCTTTAAATAGCATTCATATCGTCTTTTCATTTTCCCTCCTTACTTCAAGCTGATGACTTCTCTATATTTTATTTATTTATTTTTAAAAAGTCTTTCATAGCAATTAGTTTCCCTAACAATTTCTTATTGCTGGCATGAAACATCTTTAGATTTCCCCCTGGAGGGCCATCCCTCCTGCCTCCATACCCCATTTCTTGAAATCCAGGGGTTCCATAATTAATCTGAGAGATACTTTCTGTAAGGGATGTATGACATTTAGAGTTACAGTAACACTGCCTTTGGTTATGTTTTGGCTTTGTTTTAATCTTTAATACTGAACTTTACTTCAATCTAAGAAGACCTACGTGAAGTAACTGTTAAATGTCCTTTATTTTCTCCTATCTTGAAGAGATTTGTTGATGATCTAAAACAACCTGCACGCTTCCTAAAAATTACCTTGGCTGATTCTGCACAAGCGCAAACTAATAGGTACAGGATATTAAGTAGTACATTCCAATTCCTATCACATTTATTGACTCTTGGCTCCAGACACATCGGAAATCTGTGTCCCAGAAAGCTGGGATACAAAGAAAGGGACCTATGAACAGTGCGACTCTAGATCATTTGCATGCGGGAAGGGATGAAATCCTTTTCCCTTAAACATGTTGAATTTGCCTTGCAACCACCCTGAAATGCCACTTAGCAAATGCAGTGTGTTTCATTAATCTAGAAAAGAAGCAACATCAAACTCCCTTAGATCGTAACAAATCTGATAGAAAGGTTACTTCTCTGGGGTTCCCCCGCTCCCTCCCCCTAAACAATATGCTGATCCTTTTCATTTTCATTAACTCAACAATTAACTCATTTCCTGCTATATTTTAAAGCGTATTTCTTCCTAGGAATAGTAAGGAAACACATCGCACCTTTGAATGAATGCATCTCAGGCTTTCTGCCCTGTTTATCTCTTATTTCAAAACACAGACTTTCTTCTCACGACCCACAAAGTAAAAAAAGCCTCTCAGTCCCCCAGTCAGACTGAAAACTGTCATGCTCTACAGATCCCTTTATCCAGGCAACTAGGAAAACTAGCAAAAATCACACAGGTTTGTCTTTTTTGTGGGTTTGAGGTTTGCTTGTTTGGTTTTTTACTAAGTCTCAAAGTCACTAAGTTCTAACAATTTCCATTGAACGTAAATTCTAGCAAGTGTTGAACTGTAGCTATTACTTTAAAATCTTCAATTTTCCTAAATATCTTCCTTTGCAATGAAGGTGTCCACACCTCCAGCTCTAAAAGCTTTCCCTAAAATGCTTATTTACAGAAGAGACATGCAACTAACACCTGATCTGAGGGGATACCTAAAGATTGATAGCTGGTTTTCCTTTTCTTACTATTTTCCTCTCAAAAGAATCACCTGACCATTTCTGTAGCTGTAGCCTCCATTTCATAGGTGGCAAGACTCAAGCAGTGAACCCAGGAAATCTATTTATCATATGCCTAATCAGCATGTTCTTCCAGCCTGGGAATATCGGAGAGCACAGCCTGCTGCCATACCCCTCAGCTGCCGTTGTATCCCAGCGTGAGCAGCAGATTCAAACGTGAAGGTGCAGAAGAACAGAACGGCTTTGAGTTCTGACAGAGGCTGCTCTGACTGTGTCCCCATGAGGAAAAATGGCTTCTTCTGCTCCTGTGGGCCAAAGTCTGCAGAATCCAATAAACAAGGGGCATGGTTACTCCAAGCGTAAGCTGCAATATGGCTTTCCCTCCACTGAATTCAACTGGATTTTACTTCATTAATTAACCCAAATTATTTTACCTAATGAAACCAAGACCAGTGTTTACAATAATCACCGTCTGTATGCCTGCATTTACTCTCTTCAGAGATCTTCACATAAAAACTAGAGTGAAATAAGTCCAAAAAATCAGCATGATTTGAAACTAAACCACAGACAGATGCTGAATTATTTCTCCATAAAGAAAGAGATTTAAAAAAAATCCACTGTACAAGAGAGGACTTGCTCAGTTGAAGAAAAAAAAAAAAAGAATGTCCTTTTTATAACACACACAAGGGGGTCCTGATACTGCAAGGTGTGTGCTGGGCATTTTGCTCAATTTAGTAGGACCTAGGTGCATGGTATGCTGGAGGATTTCACCTAATCTGTTACCAAATGAAGGCTGTATAAAGGATCTGATTTCAACTCTATGCCTCCAATATTTCACCATTATAAGCAAAAAAAAAAAAAAGAAAGAAAAAAGACATGGTTTTCAGTATACACCTGCACTAAACCAGCAACGAAATAGATGGTCTGGCATTCATCCTCACTTGTCTAAGTAGGCTAACGTGGTATTGTGATAAAATTGTTAAAAAAGGAAAACAGACACGTCCAAAATCCACTGGTGGTATTATTTTGATTTTTTTATTTTTCCTCATATTTTTTCCTCAAAATTTAAACTTTGGATCCTTGACAAAGGACATCATGAAAATTTTTTCCCTAGCTTATGATTTGTAATTTATGCAGGCTATCATAATGTGAATAATGAAATGATGCTTTGCATAGTTTTATTCCTATGGGTTATAAAAGGAAGAGCATTGGCACTGTCCTGTCATTGCAAATGGTCCTGGATTTCTGATGTCTCACTTCAATTGATGTTAATGAGAAAAAGAATACTCAGGCAAAATCCGCTGTTGGCACAGCATACAAGAAAAAAGCCTCACAGAATCCCAAAAGGGGGAGGGTGGAAGCAGGCAAATCTCTAATGCATAAAGTAATAGAGTTTCAAAAGATCTTTACAAGCTGTTAAGTAGCAGTTGGTGAAGAGACAAAATAAAAAAGATTACCTAAATGGCCTCACAAGATTTCGGCAGGACCCAGACCTTAATTGAGATTCCCCCTTCCCACAATTCATGTATGCCTGCACTGCACATTTCACTTGAACCAATTACCAAAAAAAAAAAAAAAAAAAAAAAGTCGTCTCCCTCCATCTGAAACCATTAGAGAGGTCTGACAGTTTCTTTGGGTAATAAAAGTTAAGATATTTAATTTCAACAATTTTGGCTTAGAATACAGTGAACTTTACCCAAAGAAAATGGCAAACCTTCTGAGGCTCAGCCATCATGGCTAATAAGTACTGCAATGAATCAAATTGATTAACTGGATTCCCTATAGACTTCAAACATTTTCTTGTAATTCACAGGCAAATATACGTATGTGCCATGAGCTTGTTAGGTAGATGACAAATGAAGAGAAAAGCCTCAGTGTACATACAGCTGTTCCGAGTCGGAAATCCCCGATTTAGAATTCAAAGTCTTGGGAACTCCTCTGGCACCATTTCCTCCCTTGAACACTTTGGTGAGAATGCTGAATTTCTACATGAACACTGCTCATTTGCAAGCAGTTTCCTTCTATCCTGCTGGTCTCAACACATCAGTAAACTCATTAAGGATCAAATAATTACTTCCAATATTACAGGTAGCTTTTTTGTGAAAAGTCAAATGTCACCAGTTAGACCGAAAAACAGAGGTGAAGGAAGAAGGATCAAGACACCCCAAAAAATCACGTAATTCAAGGAAAGTAAGGGGACTGCGGGACCCCTGACTGTTTCTGTGAACCCACCAAGTCCTAGTAAACGCTCAACTTCTACAAGAGCACCTGATACGGAGGAGAATACCAGGCGGACAGGTTACCCAGCTGGGACCCATTTCTGAAGCTTGTAAAGGATGTAATGAGGGGTTGTGTTGTTTTATCTGGGAGAAGAGGGCAACACACGTGTGGCATAGGGAGAAATTGAGCACAGTTCTAAGTGTTAGCAGCTATTCTAAACCAACCTACACTGATGAAGGGAACTGAAATATCAGAAGACAATATAACAGAGTCAATCATGGTAACTACCTGTTTTACTAGAAACAGATTGTCTCTAAAGAGGATTTGTTCATTACAAATCAATAAGGCACTCATTAAGACTTAAGGAAATCATTCTTTCTTTCAGAGACACATTTCAATATCCACAGTGAAGCTACTGTATATTTTCTACAAATATATGCACTAAATTTAACTCAGAGGAATTCACGTTTCTACGATGCATTGAGAAATAATGCATTGTTTTAAACATCCAGCGGTTATCTATTTCTTACTTGCAGGCTAAAGAACTCAAGGGAAAACTGATTAGGGCTCTATTTTTAGTTAAAGACACTTAAATGATAAGTAAAGCAAGGTGGCTAATATACCTTTTTTCCCATTATTACAAATTATTTTATATTCTAAAAAAGCTCTGCTGTACTGCTGCTTCTTCAGAGAAAGTACACACACACACACATTAAGGTTATTATTGGCACCTGATAAAAACATGCCATTTTTTGCAGATTGACAAAAATTATATGAAGTAGTTAAAGAAGAGGCTTGCATTAAGAGTCTATTCCACATGAAAATAAGAATCCTCTTCTTCCCACTCTGCTTTCCGCCTGCCTTAGAAACTCCCCCTGTGCATGCGGAGCGCGCCAGGCGTCAGCTTTCTGTTTTTCCATCAAAGTGCTGAAAACGGCCACACACACAAAGTTCTACTCAAATCAAATTAAATGGCTATTAATAAATAGGAGTCCAGTTGCACATCTTCCTTCAAATTCTCCTTGTGCCCTGTGATGAAGGCACTGATGTGGAAAGCTACTTCCTAAGTTCTAGTCATGAAATATATAGGAGCCCAGGACTGCATGTGTGCGCATTTCAAGGATGCGCTCTTTCTCTAGCACTAACACTGCCCTTGAAACCATAGCAACTCATCACCCAGTCTGATGTCAAAGTATGTCAGCTTCAAAGACTAATGCGTTCCTTGGGACACCATTAAAAAGGAAAAAAAAAAAAACAGTTTATTGTACCATTTCTTGAAGGACTAAGTAAACCTGCTTCTTATAACAAAATATTGGGTAAACGTAACTTCTTCAAGGCCTCGTAATTCATTAAAACAACCCCCCCCCCCCAAAACCTTCATGTGAACGTGCCAAACCAAGGGAAAATCCTGCATAAAAGTTCCTGCTGAAATTAAGGAGTTTACTGGTATATTATCTTATGCCATAAATGGGATAAGTTGAAAAGTCTCCTCATAAAAACTGCAGATTTGGCAAACAGCATTTTACCCTGCAGTGTTCAGCCGACACTGTATCAACTAAGCTCAGAAAGGCCTTGGAAAAGAATCCTCTTTTAAGGTACCTACATAAGTTGGCGGAGCTGGGCAAGTTCCAGACGGAGTGAACGAAGGGGTTAGAACGAAGCACAGATTTTCCTTTCCCTCAGCCATCCCTGGCTGTCTCTCCCACTCAGCTGTCAAGCGGTTTGCAAAGAAAGGAAACAAGAGCAGCGTATCATTTTGTTCCCAGGCTTCCGCTTACCTCAGAGATTCCGGATCACAGTAACTGTTGACTGAGCCTTCATTTACCCAGGGAAATCCCTCATCTTCTTGATGAGCCCATAAAACCAGTCTCTAGCTGGTGATAACTCCGAAGAGCCTCCTCTCAGGCCTTCCTGCCGTGCAGAAACTATTCCCCTTCAATTATTTGCTGCAGCTGGAGACCCTCCCTTCTCCAGGCTTCGTATTTCTGGCAGTGCAGATGTTAGATGATAATAATGCCAATACATCTCCAGCTGTAGGACAATTAAATGCTTCCTATTTTAGTCCCCTGGGAGAGCCGGTGTACTTCACCACAACCCTTCCCCCACATCCCTCAACTTGTATGTCTTTCTGTTCCGAAATCTGTGAAAATAGTTCTGCTTAACTCTTTGGACAGGTACCAGTGCAGATCCACCCCTCGGTTCCCTCTCTTCTTGTACACTCCCTTGTGTACCATCGGTTGGGCCTTTTCTGAAGTCAGGAACAGGAAAAGTGACTAACACCACTTCGTAAAATAGATTATACAACAAGTAATTTATGTCTTCTAATAATAGTCAATTAGAAGGCAAGAAGCTCTTAAACCAAGTGGCCAGCAGTTTCCAGCTGGAAAACTGGAACCCGACTTCATACAAAACACTACTGCATTTCAGAAGAGATGGTGTTCTCGTCCAGCTCCAAGGTGTGGGTACCTGCTGTCCTTTTTTCAGCAGTTTCATTCCACCCAGAGCTTGGCAGCACAGGAAGAGACCCAAACGTGTTCAAGTATTTATGCCCAGAGCTGCCCCGAGGCTCAGTCAGAGCAGACGGCTGCCAAGAACAGCTGCCAACAACTACTCCAGCCGCAACAGCTTCTCTCCTGCTTGTGTGTAGGTGAATAGGTTGGAGTTCGGAGAGCAGAAAGCCATGCCCCCTGAAAACCACAAAAGCATGCTTTCCCCATGGAGCCACCTTCCTGCTTCCCATCCAGGCTCCGTTTAGTGTTCCCTCTGATACAAGGTGCTGCCTCTTCCCTCCCATTTTGCAGCTGCCCAAGGGATAGAGGGAAATGAAATCGGGTGGTTAGGAGGAGGCTGCTGCTCATGGGGTGGGGATACAGGTTCTAGGACAGAAGTGGGCAAGGGAAGAAAGTATGCCAGAAAAGAAAGAGAGGAGATGAAAGGGTGACTCCCACCCACTTCAACAGCCTTTTGAAATATTTGGCATCCCCCGAGTTGCTCCCAAAACAACCCTACACTCCATCTTCTTCCCCTTTCATGTCACACATCTTACCCCCATTTCAAAACGGGATCTTGCCTGTATGACTCAGAGCCTCGGGCTGTGCCTCTTTCGGCTGAACTTCCTCACCTGACCACACACCTTCCATCTAGCATCAACATTCCTCCCACTCGAGACTACAGAGCACAGGTAGTATGACGTGGGCACCTGTTTGTCACCTCTTGGTTCTGTTGTCCCTAATTGCAGTTTTAACTGTTTCTTTTCAAAACTCAGCAGAAAATATTTCAACATATTTAGCATTCCAGCTGATGAAGGGGCCCTGATTTTTATTTCCCCCTCATTAAAGACAACTGCTTTGTCACCAACCAGTCAGAGCATGACCAGATCACATCTGTGCTGAAGGTCAACTGAAAAATATCAGTTGTTCTTTCTCTTGTGGCACGCTCCTCTTCTTTTGTACATACTCTAATGGAAATTATTCGTGAATTTCTTCCATTTGTGGGAAAACCTTTTTCCTTTTCTCTTTCCTAATGAAATATTTTTCTTCTTAAAAAAGATATTCTTCCTACTCAAAACAAGATGGGATATAAAAGTACAGAATATGGCTTATTCCTGGTGGGTGTGAAAAGATGTCTTTTATTAGGATACACATCATCACTCATATGAAACAATTTTCCCCTCCTGGCGATTGAGCTGTTTGCTCAATTTCCATTAATGATTCTCACCAAGGTTTTAACCTCTTTTTATTTTCCTACTGATCTCAAGGCACGGTCAGGGTTTCTTATATTTGGAGAATAATTTTGTGCTTTGCCATTTCCATTTTATTTAGTAAGCCGGCCAACTGGAAAGCTGGATGAAAGCTCAACCAATTCATTTCTACTGAAGTATTTCAGAGAAAACCCCTCTACCATCTGTAAATCAGAGCAAGTTAGTGACTTGTCTCGCTATCATTTCTCCTATTTTTCTTTGAAACTCCCACTCCATGGAGAAGAGCTATATGCTCCTCCCCTCATTTTAATTATCAGGCAAATGTTTGAGGTATACTTGAACTTCAGTTTCAGCTCAGTGAAACGGGGTGGGGGGGGAGAGTACCCAACACAGTCTGCCAGAAAAACACAACTTTCCTTAACACGAGGTTGACTAACTTGCTCTCCAGGCTGGAGAGCTGGGCAGAGAAGAACCTAATGAGGTTCAACAAAAGCAAGTGAGCAAGTGCAAGGTCCTGCTGCACCTGGGGAGGAAGAATGCCAGGCACCAGTATAGGTTAGGGACGGACCTGCTGGGAAGTAGCTCGGAGGAGAAGGATCTGGGGGTCGTGGTAGACAGAAAATTATCCATGGCCCAGCAATGTGCCCTTGTCGCCAAAAAGGCCAATGGAATCCTGGGCTGCATAGGGAAGAGTGTGGCCAGTAGGTCGAGGGAGGTCATTCTCCCCCTCTACTCGGCACTGGTGAGGCCACAACTGGAATACTGTGTCCAGTTTTGGGCTCCCCAGTTCAAGAGGGACAGGGAACTGCTGGAGCGAGTCCAGCGAAGGGCAACTAAGATGATTAAGGGCTTGGAGCATCTGCCTTGTGAGGAAAGGCTGAGAGAGCTGGGACTCTTTAGCCTGGAGAAGAGAAGGCTGAGGGGAGACCTTATTATGGCGTACAAGTATCTCAAGGGTGGGTTGAAGGAGGATGGAGCCAGGCTCTTTTCAATGGTTCCCAGTGACAGGACGAGGGGTAATGGGTACAAGTTAGAACACAGGAAGTTCCGTTCAAATACACGGAAAAACTTCTTTATGGTGAGGGTGACAGAGCACTGGCACAGGCTGCCCAGGGAGGTTGTGGAGTCCCCTTCCCTGGAGATTTTCAAGACCCGCCTGGATGCAGTCCTGAGTAATGTGCTCTGGGCAATCCTGCTTTAGCAGGGGAGTGGGACTAGATGATCTCTAGAGGTCCCTTCCAACTCTGATAATTCTGTGATTCTGTGAAAATGTGACATTCTAAAACTTCCTGTAGTGCAGTGACAGCTATCGGACAAATTGCTGTGGTGTCTGAGGGCTAAGATACTGATATATGATCTCTTTGGGCATTATAATAAGGAACAACTGGAGGACAACACTAAAATAAGAGTGCAACTAGTACGAAATATCAGCATCAAGGAGGGAGATATCCTTTGGCACCAGGAGGTTGAGACTTCATTTCTTTGGAATTTATTAACTGGAAATATCACAGCAAAATTGCAGGAGAAAAATTTTTAATGCTTAAAATCACTGACTAATATATTGAGATTTTGCAAATACCAAGAATTAAATGACGCGTCTTCTAAATACTTGTGTGACTAAGAAATTACATACAAGAACAACCAAGACTTCATTCGGCACTCCCACAGAGAACAGTCTCAGCGCAGGTGTATGTGTGAGCACTGGCTGCTGTCTATCTCAGTTCACCAGTCTGGTTTCTGATAGCCAAACAGAAAGATTTTTACTTGCAAACCCACAACTTCCCAGCCGAGTTGGAAACTGCCATATCGTGTCTTTATGTATGTTAGAAAGACAGCGGATGCTGTGAGGACTCTAATGTATTTGGGAAATGAGAATTCCATTTACTTGTGATGTTACAAAAGCATCTGACCTAAAATCAAATGCTTGAATGGAGGTTGTTTTCTCTAAACTGAAAATGGTGGAATTAACAGAATTGTGGTATTAGGACAGGAACAAACTAATAAGATGATTTAGTCTAATCTGCAAGAAATCTGCAAGATAACGTGCATTAGAACCTCTGTATATTAAAAAAAAAGTTCTCTGCTTTTTTTTTAATCTTACCTTTACCTCTTATGCTTATATTTCTATTACGGTTAGTGTGGTTGTGCCAGGGACCAACCCAAGATGGTTGTCACCACATGAATATTAGAAGACAGCTAAAGAATGGAGATCGAGATACACAAAATAATCAGTGCTGCAGCTTTTTCAAAGGTTTTGAGATTCACATAGCTAATGAAAATATCCTGCATTATGTTGCACAGAATTCAGTAAACGTGGAAGGGATAGAAATCCAAACATTTCACAGCAGTCTTCAGCTGAGATGGAAAAAATATCACATGATTCCCTAATATGGCATTGTAGGTTTTCTTACGCTTTCCTTCACAGCAACCAACACAGGGCATTGTCAGATAAAAGAGACACTACATAGGACAGAGATCTGATTCAATTACATAGTTTTCATCTGGATGAAGACAGCCTAAATTTTGGGGATATCTACCCTTAATGCAGCAATTGTTTTAAACACATAAGTAAAACAAATCCAGTTCAAAGCAGTGCGCGCTACTGCCTGTATTTCATGCTGAATCATCATAATGTCTTTCCAAAAAGAAAAAGGAGGATTTTATGTTCCAATGTACCTTCAGTTCATCTCGTTCCCTTTTTCAAGCCCTTGTATTGCAGTAGGAGCACAGAATGATGAAGTCACACTGCTGACCTGCCCTTTAACGGGACCTTAACTTTTACACTCCTCTGCATTCAGCCAAGGTAGAGAGATGAATAGCTACTGTAATTTCTGTCATCTTTAACTCTGAAAGACAGAGTTTATCTTGGTTCCACTTCATATTTTTCCTAACTTTCCCTTGTTCTCTATTCCCATCTTTCCTCTCCTCTCCATTTCTACTTTCACCAATCACTTTTCTTCTATATTACCTATACTTTTGTAAAGTCATCTCCTGCTTATACATTAATTTACACCTTACTTACAATCCCCCCCCTTGATATAGTCAAGCCATTTTTTTAAAAAACTAGTATCTTAATAGTCCTTTCCCCAGCTTGTTCATGTAAAAGGACATTCTGAAAATTACTCTTCCTGCACTGCTATCCATAATCTGCACCAGAAGGCAGTGTTAAACATAGCTGTTGCTAGGGCAGTTTCAGCAGGAGCTATTTATCAAGACAACAGTGGTTGACTAACTTGCAAAAGGTAGCCGGGGAGGCTGGCTACCTTCTCTCGTTCTGCCTCTGTCCCTCAATACGCAAATAGCTCTCTTTCACTTACCACAACTGATTCCTCTGCCCTACATTTGGGCAGATGATACTTACACCTGCTTAATTGTTTCCATCTATTTCCTGTATCCTGGAGTTGTGTCGCAAGAAGGAGAAGCTTGTGTACGGCACTGCTGTGTTGACACTATCCACTGATAAAAGTGAGAAATCAGGTCACTACCGAGATTCAGTAAATATACAGTAGTACATAAAGCACCTGGTTTTTTGGGGGGGGGAAGATCTGTGTTCAGCAATGCCTGCAATATAGCTCTGTGCAGAAAGAAACAGCTCTGAGTCTCATGACTGAGTAGATTCAGTATCACTATTACCCCACAATTTACTTCAGAAAATGACAGAGAAAGATTATTAAATCTTCATCGCTCAAATTAACAAGTGAAAGTGAGCGCATACCACTGCCGAGACAGAGAAATGCTAAGGATTACAAGGGATGCAATTTGTCTGATGTGAAGAAAAATGATACAAATACACTCCACATTATTCATTGTAGTACCCCGTATAATAACCAAGAATGTTATCAGTGTTATCTTCAAGATTCAAAAAACATAGTAACACAAAAATGCTTGCAGCTGAGTTACGGCAAAAACACTTAAATTATAAACAAATCTAAAATATAATTAATCCCATACAGTTATATTTATTCTTCTTTAGTTTAAGGCTTAATAATGTGAATGAGCAATATTCTTGAGTGTTGCTTTTACACCTATTAGTATAATAATCCTGACAAACTTGCCGTTGTTGCAATAAGCTCATTCATTGCCTTCACTCATACCACACCCACCTGTCCCCGCTTCTGTGGTGCTATCAGAGGACCTTGAGGAACCTGACAATACTGACAACTGAGGCTCTGAGACACCAAACAACTTGGGCACGGCTGCATCAGAAGTCTGTGACAGAGCTGGGAATGGCATCCAACGGCTTCAACATACACACCATAACCACAGAACAATACTTCTCACAAATCAGTAGAACTCTATAAAGCTTAGGGAAGTGCCTCTATACCCCATCAATTCACTCCCCACCCACCCCCCTTTCTTCTCCAAGTTGAGAAAATCTCCAGGCACATTCACCAAGTCTTATGACAGGGTTGTGCACGTGTATATGTATGCATCCATTTGCAAACACCCTGGCACAATAAATCTTTCCACATTCTACCAAACAAGCCATTTCTAGTCAAGTGGGACATTGTATAAAAACAACTTGATAAACACAATGCAGAGGAGCTATTAAAAACAAAACCAAAACCCTTCACTGTGAACCTTAGACAACTGTTAGTATTAAACAAGGTTTCATTTAATAACTCACATGAAAACACACACATGATCAACAAAAAAAAAAAAAACAGACTATGTGGTGGGGGAATGGCAGGTGTTTATACAGATGATGTAACTTGATGCCACAAGTACACAACCTGTGTGTAACACGGAGCTTGATAACAGCTTTCAAGGAAGAGTCATTTCATACAGATGTTAAATCAACCTTCATAAGTGTTGTGTTTTCTGGTGGTTTGTTTGTTTGTTTTTTAAATCACCAACCTTCATAAATTAAAATGAATTAAAATTATAACAAGGAATAGTAGGAGAATTCAGGTTTTTTTAAACTAAACTTTTCAGCTGGGCAGACAAATCAAAGCACACATTTGGCATTTTCACAAGCCATCAAGGAAACAATGCGGGTCTCGTCTCTATTTTGTCTCCTGCTCCTGAGCTATTTCTCTTAATGCAAAGAAGCTCCTTCAGAAAAATACAGTAAAATAATCACTTACCTCCTTGGGGCAGAGCTGCAGATAAAATGACAACTCATAAGCTAATTCAGTTCAGTTACAGTGACTGAAATTTCTGTTTCATGGAGTATCAAATGTGAATGTAGTAACAAGAAGGACCTCCATAGTATATAACGACTACTAAGTACCACTGATAAAGCTTCTAACATATGCTAGGTATTTGAACAGAAGATAAACGTCTAAACATCTTCAATAACATTGTCCTCTGTAGGACCTTTACGCCATTTTTTTCTGTATGAACTACAGTTTTCACCCTAAAAATCCTACAACCCTTCACGGATGCCAGCCACAGAGCACAGTATCTTTCATATTTCAGCTAAACACTCCCAAGGATAAAATTCACCTAAACACAGAAGGGCTCTCAAATCACAATTAAAAAATACCCTACATCAAAGACTGAAAGGGTCCGAAAAGTTTTGCAAAGCTTGCTTTGCACTTCAGGGGCAGGAATAAAATTCACCTCCCAAAATACAGTAATACATTACATTTCCATGAACAAAGCACAAGGGCTTTGTGTTGATGCTTTGTGTTAACCAGCCTCTCAGTTTCAGAGCAAGTTCAATAAAATAGCAATACCGATAGTAAAATGGAGAATCTTGGATACAAGGGAATAAGCAATACAGCATTTTCTCATCTTACTTCCCATTTTATATTTTTCTCATTTGTACAGCTGAAAGTTGAGCATAACGATGTTTTTCACTGAAAATGGATGAAGTTTATCTATTATAACGATAGTTTTAAGATGATATACATATTATTTCAGAAAACCAGTCTTTGTCATTGCTGCTGGTGTGCGGGAAGGTATTTGGCCAGCTAAACACCATGAAGAGCACCACGTTCATTAAAAATTTGTGTAACTGTATTGGAAGAGTCTATGACATTATTAAGATAAATATAAAGGAGGAATGGTCATATCCACAATTACAGTTATTTAAGAAGTAAGGGCTCATTTGAGGAGCATCTCACAACACCGGTGAAAAAAAAAAAAAATATGTTCCTAACTAAGTTTCAGAACATCAAAGGAAGAAATTACTGCTTTTATTATCCTTCCAACAACTTTAGCTGAAATTACACTAGAAATGCAAGAAGAATTTTGCCTACTTCCAAACCAGCACTAGAAACCAGGCCATTTCCACTTTTTGTGTGTACGATTTCTCACACTGCAAGTCAGATCCATGCATACAGTGGCAGGGTAGGACGCAGTAGCTCAGTGCTCTCATATTATTAGGAGGGACCAGGGCAAAGGAGTTCATCCGAGCCTCACTAATAGCCACAGATGACTTCTAATGACAACGCTGACATAAAAGGAATAGATTTCATAAAGACAAAAAACCAACACACACTTAAAAAGAAAGAGAACAGAAACTTAGGCCGTTGCTACAACATCCGAGAAAACGAAGCACACAAAAAAAAAATTTTCTACAAGCCCGGTAAGTATTTCTTCAGACCCGCGCAGTTTCTTTAAACAGAACATTTGTCACGACAGTTCACATCACTCATTTGTCAAACCCAGTTTCCCAGCAGAGGGCAAAATGCTACTTCTGCATCTGCTGTTTAAGCTGCTTTAGGGGACACCAAAAGAGGATGAACAGCTGCTGGTCCTGAAAGTAACAGCTCCCGCAGAGGAGAGGGCGCCGGGACAGCACGCGCGGCCCGGCCCGGCCCGGGGTGCAGGCAGGACCGGAGAAGACCAAGAAGAAAAACCGGCTAGCTGCCTCCTGGAGATGACACGATACGGCATCTGCTCCCCGTCGTGTCCGTAGCTGGTCTACCACAGCTCGTGAAATAAATACTACGACCCTATGCTTCTCCTAAGACGGTATTCTGTAGTAAATTAGTTAGTGATTTTACCTTGCAGAAGAAAAAAAGAGTATCTTTACAGCTCCAGAGAGTAAAGAGCATCAGTAATTAAATTATATCACAACAAGGAAATCTAAAAAAGAGAAAAATATTTGTATATAACAAACAGCACATCCAATATTAAGAATTCTAAAACAGATGAGCGCATGGAATACACTGTAAATTATTTAGGAACCAGTGCCCTCATTAATGATTTGATACTGCCAGAATGTTGCTTATTCCATTTTTTCCCCCCCATCTTCCACTCCCCAAAGTGGTCTTATATTTATACAAGGCAAAATACGTATTTTGTACTTGCCTTATGATAAAACACTGCCTGAAGGGCTTAAATATTACTGTGAAAACAGCCCTTACGATCCCTGGATTTGCTAATTTCAGGACAATAGGATACAGTCACAACACCTTATCACAGATGCAACCCACTAGACAACATGAATAGAGATCGCTATATCCAATTAGAGAGTATCAAAGATAATAGAGTTAGATTTACAGAAAATTTTCAAAGATGTCGTATCTTTGAACAAAACTTATTAGGGCTCCATCAGCCGTTTGAACAGTTTTAATGAAGTTGAAGCTCAGCTAAATATGGAGTTATTTTACTCCATGATTAACTTTGAAGAATTTTATTTTTGAAGCCTTAACATCCTGTAATTAAAAAGAATCCTTAACACATTGCAGTAATTCAGTATTCAGTAATTTATGTTACAAGTTTTACTTCCAGAAATGGTCTTGATATACAGCCAAATGCTGTTAACCAA
This sequence comes from Vanellus vanellus, assembly GCF_965231255.1. NCBI lineage: Eukaryota > Metazoa > Chordata > Aves > Charadriiformes > Charadriidae > Vanellus > Vanellus vanellus. Next base: position 6,252,882 of record NC_138916.1, on the reverse strand, counting down.
TGGGTGCGTTTTCATTTATTGCTACTGGCTTCTTTAATATTTTAAATCTCTCAAAGAAACCATATTCTCAGCTTCTCATTCAGCACTACAGCGATACATTTGAAAAATGCCCTTCCTTTGGCAGCCAGCTCATCTGCCTGCAGTGTTTGCTGCATGTTAACATTTACCTACAGCAGCGCAAGTCAATCCAAACGCCAAGGTGCAGGCCCAGTCCAACCAAGATATTTCCATGAAAAGATGAAGCGTTCGCAATTATTAATACCTACAGCTATTTGAAGCCACATTTTAACACCGTCTTGATTCTATACTCTCGCTCGCTTAATTTGGGTCTCTTCAAAGTGATCCAAAACGCATACTGAAGCTGGAAGCTAGCAACCTATTGCTACTTTAACTGTAAGATCTTTTGTTTAAGTCTCCAGGACACTGGAGAAAAATATCAATGCCACTGCTATTTAACTGACACTCTCCAAGAACAAAACTAAAACAAACCACACAGATCACATCAATGTACAATATAAAATAATGGGTTTCAAATACAGAGCACAACAAATAGCTTGGCTAGATTTCGCAGACCTTGTTTGAAAGCACACTGTTGGGAAGGATTTAGTAGCTCAGGACTGAAATGACCTCTTAACAGCGCATGCTGTTAGCGCACAACCTTGCATCATAGCACAAAAAGACTTAATGCTACAAAGTATATGGTATTTTAAAAACAGACTATCTTGCATCCCACTTCTAAGCCAGCCCTCTCCGTTTTCTTCAGCTTCAGTACTACACATCGTATTAAAAAGAACGAGGAATGGAAAGATCACGTGCAATAATGGAAACAACGAGCACTACATAAGTCATTACCCACAAGCAAGTAAGAATTTCTCATTCTTAACACCACAGATTATTTGCAACGTATGTTTCTGAAGGTTATACAGGCACTATAGATGGCCCTCTCAAGATTTATTTTGTTTAGAGCAAAGCTTCGAAATTTCAATTGGGACAAGGATATATTGTATTCAAACCATAAAGATAGAGCAAAGGAAGCAGAGAGTCACTTCTCAAACCTGTTAACAGAGAGCAAGGATTTCTCACTGAAAGCACCAACTGAAGATTTTGAGATGTCCCAGTGGCAACACATGCCAAGACGCCTGCCAGCCTGGAATTGCAGCCTGAAACGGGTCTCGATCAAAATGATTGCTTTCCTATTTTCAGAATGGAAGTAACGCACAAAACCACTGCCATCCACTGAAGAGTTAATTTGGAAAAACATCTGTGTTTTATTTTGCTTTGCTAAAAGCCTCCTTTCGGTAACATTCCTTGGCTTTAATCCATACCCAGAAGTCACTCAGCTTACTCTTATAATGTCACAGTAGTAGCTTAACGAAAAACTAGCGGCCCGCTTCTTTTGTGACTCTGCAGTATCTGTACACCTTTTCTTTCCCTAAGGAAAGCAACAAAGGAAAGGCTTCGTGTCAGGCTTGGGCTAGTTTCGTGGTGGCAGCCATGCTGGGAGCTGAGAGGCACGCATCCATCTTCTAGCTCCCATCACCCTGACTTAGCATCACACCACAGAGCTTTGGGGGGGTCCAGCCTGCTTAGAGAACACTGGAAGCTGTCCTCCACCCCTTGTTCTTTGCCAGTAGGACACCTGCAGGGGTCTGACCGAAGGGAAAGCAACACAGCTCTGTCTCCCGGGCAGCTCTACGACAGAACAGGAAATAAAGTAAGAGAAAAAGCTACTGGAAAGAAACAAGCTATAAGTAAGGAGGAACAAAAACATTTCAGAGATGTTTGTTATCTCCCTCTTCTTCCCTCCCCCCCCCCCCCCCCCCCCCCCATACACACACACACACACACTTCCTTCCCCTACATTCCCCATTATTATTATTATTGTTTTCAGCTCTCCTAACCTGTGGGGAGATATTTTGGGTAAAATGAGACAAGTCTATATGAAATGCAAGCTTCTGATGTAGACAAGAAATCTTCTTTTTTCCCCCCAGAATATTTGGCTTGACACTTCAAAGGCTTATTTCTCACATTCACAGTGATTCTTCTATAAATACATCCATCTATATGCACATAGCGACTGCAACAAATCCACGGTCACATAGGACTTCACAGTCATTACACACACACACACCAAACGGCAGCCCTACAGACCTCACAGTAAACCATGGGGAAGAAACTGCAGACCTTCCACAATCACCCCAGTTTGTGTTAATGGGCTAGAGAAAAATATTAGATGCAGTCTTCCGAGACACTGCTCCATGTTTCAATCATTATCAGACAAGGGGGGCAGGTCGCCTTTCACTAGAGGACATAGGTCTTGGTTCACATCGTAACTTAACTGGGCATAAGGTCCACAGAAATTCATCTTTTTGTCTGCTCAACGAGGCATTTAAATAGGGGGCTATGGGAGAGACTTTACAGCACCTAACATTGTGGCTCTTTTTTGGATAGAGGAATTACTTTTAAAAAGCAAAGATGCATTTGTACTGTTTTCTACTCCATCTCCGATAGCTGTGCGGATGTCTTCTTTTTGCAGGGGTTATACTCTACTGGTGTCTGGTACCAGCCCACACCCAAACCATACTATTAAGTCTTCCAAAATGAATAATAGATGAAAGGAGGTGCTGCTGAAAAACAGTGACAAGCAACTCATCAAGAAAAGCTGTTTTTCCACAGTAAGAAACCTCCTGCTCAAAAACAGTAAGGCATACCTACCATCATACAGAGCATATTCTATTTACAGTACACCTATCTGGTTTTAATCACATCAGAGGAGTGTAAATTCTAGAAGTGAATCCTTTTATCTTTAAAGCCAAGAGATGTATCAAAAGTTAAAAACACAATATCAAAATATTTTCATCACATTTTGAGCTTCATCACAAAGATGTATTTATAGCATCAATGAGGGGGTGTTGTGCAGACTTTCTGAACCAACTTTTATAGAAGCACCATACCTATGCAGTATTATCGTATGAAGTGCATTCTTCATTATCTGAAAAAGCTCTGTGAGCTCTCCTTTTAAAAAGACACCACTTGAGAATTTAGCTCTCATTCTAGGTTTTGAAAAACAAGTACTTGTAAAAGGATGGGACACCTCACTAAATGCAGTATGATGTGTTCCCATTATTCTTTATAGCCCAGTGAGATTTTAAGATACTGGAAGTAACAAAAAAGGGTACTGTACAATCTCCACTTAAAAACCTCGGTGCAACAGCTACCTGCACATTCCAGATAAACAGATCCCATACTTAAGGGGGTGTATTCAATGAAGAATATAGTTCATATTTGAACATATTCAAAAGGCCATATTTCATATATTGATGTTGTTTTCTTAATATATACTTCAAGGATACGCGTTCTGTTCTGTATCTCACAGTTCCCTGGCCATATTATCAGAGCCTCTTGAGTACTTTGCAAACCTGAAACTTGGGTACTTTGCAAGCCCCAATGCATTCCATCTTACATTACCGTAGAGTGCTCTTCCCGCTTCACAAAGAACTAAACCAGTCACACAGATTACAACGCTGCATCTGCTTTCCAAAGTCTCTGGGAAAGCCAAGCACTGAACTTGGATCACCCACCTTTCAACCTTGAGTTTATTCCTACTCTCTGCCCAAGTACAGGAATCTGTTCCCAAGTGAGTCACTGTGGGATAAAGATCTTTAGCACTGCAGGCTAAGGATTCTCAAGTCTCTGCAAGTGCCAAAGCATGGACACTGCTAGGGTCAGGAAGAACCAGCACAAGCACAACAATATTTTACAGCTTGCTTTTTAATCTAAGCATGAATAAAATTCCCCATCCCAGCATTCGTTCCCCTATGGTAACTTCTCCTAAAGAGCAAGAGGCAGACACTGCAAGTGAGAGTCAGAGACAATGGCACAAAACAAACCCCTCCATTCCTGCTCACTTGAGACATTTTTCTGTGTCTACAAGGTTTACTGTTTCTCCCCTGAGGCAATGACTGGGACTGCATTTTTCCAATCCCCCTTCAGCTCATCCAGCCACATTTGTCATCTCTCCTGGCATCTCTTAGCTCCTTGGTGATATCCGCTAGCTCTTCCATCTTCATCTTTCAGCTCAAACCAGACATATCTGTTAGCTCTTGTTATGATTGATCTAATTTTGACAATTAATAAACATGACACACTTAATGTCCTGTTACTTTAACACTGGGAATTCCTGGGAAGGCATTGCCTTTAAACAAGGATTTCATGAATGAAAATTTCATCAGAAACTAAACCAATCCTACTTTCAGGCACAATAATACCTTTTACTGTCTGCAGCTAAATCGCCACATCTCCACATTTGTAACATCACAGCAATACACACTCCAGAAAGTCTTCAAATGACAGCAAGTAGCCAATTCAGACATATGTGACTGCACTGGTGAACTGAACTGCATTCCAATAGCTGCCTCCAACTAACACAGTCAGAATACAGAAAAACAGCGTGCATTCTTTATGTTAAGCTCTTTGACATAGTTGCCGATTTTATGACAGGTTAATTCCTGCAATACATGGTGTAATGACTGTCACTGCAGTGCACGGGTCTGTCAAAAGAGAGGTAAGGCTGCAAAGCCTTTCTTCATCAAGCTGCCTGTCAGGACTAGGGGACAAGAGCGAGTACCAGAGAAGAAGAAGAAAGAAAAGTTCCTTGCCTCCATTCCTTGAAGGCAACCTTGGGCTCTGGTGATAGGATGGGATCTGTCAAGCCAAAAGAAGTTAGTCACTTCAACAACCAAACTCAAGCCTGGATAAGAAATAAAACCAATAGAAATAAAGAGCTGAATTATTTGTGCCAGCAATCCAGTAGGGATGAAAGTACAGCACAAACGTCCTGAGGACACTCTATAGACAGTTTGAACATTTATAATCATCTGCAAAATCAACATTAATCGGGAAATTCAGCATCCCCTGTGCTGGGCATTTGGAAGCGGTCCAACCTCGGCACACCTCTGTGGAAGATACACGGAAGCTGACAGGGTAACAAAACAACAGTGTGGCAAAAAAAGAGTGAGATAGGTGTTCCACTTCTCTGCTGCACAGTGATAACCTCTGGGAAGGTCTCAGCTCCTACTGGAAGCTTGAGACCATACATGTAGGTAATACAGAAGAATGATAATGGTTCCATGAGCTTCACTTACTTTTAAAATGTATCCATAACCTTTTCTCTGACTCTTGCACACGTACCCACCATTTACACAAGATGCAAGTCTTCCTTCTTTCTGTGCAATACGCTTTAGAGCGGTGGTTAAGTCACAGTTGCCTGAATTACAGAAGAATATTCTCTTTCCAGTTAAGCACAACCAAAAATGCAGCAGGTGAAAATGGAGCAGTGTTGTTTGTGTTGTTATTACCACGTGGTCCTCACACACACCATTTACACAGCTGTAATTGAAAGGGGTGAGTTTTCCACACACAGCGAGTGATGAGCCCTCTTCTCCTCTCCTCCTGAAGCTGAGGATTGGTAAAACTGTAGAGGCATAGTCTCGTTTGATCGTAAGTCACCAGAAAGAAAACACACTGCTAAAAACGCTAGAGATTAACAGATTTTCCTGGAGATTTTTTCCCAGTGTCTAGATGAGAGAATAAATTTCTAGGGCTTCGCTGTCAGTTTATCTTGTCATCCAGACCCTCCAATTGAGATTGCTTCTGTTCTTCACTACAGACCATCTGTTTCCATGTATAGAAAGGATGTATGCACACTGGCATTCGTTAGTGTACATCAGGAATGCCCTCTTCTTGCACAATAGCACCAATTAATTGCTGTTACTTTAAGCTCCGAGAGCGCAAAGTAGAGCCTAGCACCACACATACCAGTCAAAGAAAAACCACTTTCATCTATAATTTAGGAAAGTGGATGCAGTTCAGCAACAGTTAAAGACTAATCTCTTATGCTTTTTGTGCATTTACATAATTGATTTGCTAGATAATGCACTCTGCTTCCTTATTTAATAAACATGTTAATGATTTCAGACAATTACTCAAAACTGCCTACAAGTGTCTGCCTAAGAAACACACAAAAAAAATTAAAATGAAAATACACACCAAAAGGCACATCCTTCATATCACATAACACAAGATATTAAGTCAATATGTCACCCTGTCAACAGTCACTTGCTACCTGCTGTTATACATTTATTCCAACTCTCGTGTATTAGCCAGGGCTAAGGCACTGACTAGACACCCATGTGGGCTAAAAAGAGAGCTCGAGAATAAAACTGGTGTGCTGTCAAAAGTCTGCGTGTGTGCGTGCGGGGAGGGGAGCTGTGAGACAGAAGGAAAGGAGGAGGGAAAGAAAATAATGCAGGGTAGGAAGAGAAGATTAGAGAAGACATCTCTGCCGTGTAGTCTCCTTTGGGCTACGGGAGGGGAAATTATGGAAAAACTAAGCTTGTTCTATTTTTCCCTCCACAGCTCGAAGAAGGCCCAGCAGACAAATGTATCACTTTGAATCTTGTAAGTCAGCACACGTTTTAGCCACTCTTTTGTTCAGTTTCAAGGCACTAGAGCAACTGCCGATTGTAGGGCTGGGATCGGGGCCCACATCCCACCCGTCTCTGCGACGCCAACCTGCAGCCAAAGCCCCAGTGCGCAGAGCTGCCACCAGAAGAGGCGGAGGAGATGTTACTGCTAGCTACACCTGCACAGAGCAAGCTCCGCAGGGAGGGTATTTTTAGGCCGAGATGCTCGGGGCTCCCCTTTCCTGCCCTGCCATTACAAGCTGCCGTAAGGATTTCTGCAGACACATTTAGAGGCAGCTCTGGCTGAACCGAAAAAAGCAGGAGGGGGAACGGAGGAAACACCAACTAGCATAATAGCTGGTATCACCATTACAACAGAAAATCTAATACTGCACTTAGAGGAAATTCCAGCACAAGCAGCTGCAGGTCTGATCTCCTACTTGACATAAAACGTTATACAGCAAAGGTCAATTTGCTTTTGGAAAACTGGCTAACGCGGGGCACTGCATAAAGCCATCCACAAAGCTGTTTTCACGGCCTGCACTGCAAAGAGATCCAAGAGGGTGCTACTCGCCCACCCTCCCGGCTGGAGGTTAAATTGCCCCAATAACAGCTGACAACCAAGAGAGCAGAATAAGAGAAAAATTGTCAGTGTCTTTTATCTACAGTTTTTAATCATAATGGGTATTTTTAAAATGGCTATTCACTCCTCTCTGTGTTGGCTTAGCAATTCAGGGAGGGAAAGGAGGGAATCAATAAAAAAAATATTATGCTACACCACTGTTATCTTCATCCAAGCAAGGTTAATGGAAAAGTATCAGCAAGATGTTTCACTAACTTCAAGTTAAAAACAAGAATGTAGGTATGGCTGTGCAATAAAATAAAGCAAGCACATTACGAAGAGAAAATGAGAAGCGGAATGGTTTTATTGCGGCACCGTCGAGAACTTGACCGCTGCACAGCAGCAATAGCAATACTTCATATTTCTGAATTCACTACTTTTTAAAAACGCACAGTATTTTATCTGTGTGCACCATATCCCACAGTTTGGACACAATAGCAACTTTATAGAACTGTCTGCTTATAAGATGGGAATTTAAACCATGGTATTCATTTTTCCTAATAACAGGCGGGTACAGTATCAAGCATTTTGATCATCACTTCTATATTGAAATTCCTCACACTGAAGAAAATGGGCACAGAGACGTTTTACACTTCAGACCATGGCAAACAAATCTCATACTTCCACATTTTTAAGTTACAAGTTTAGCACTGTTTTTAAGGAAACAAACTCACTGGTTATATTTAAGTTTCTATTGGTTTGAAATACTTAGGAGTCGTACCAGGATGCTGTATTTGACATATGATAACTTCTCTTGGACTGGCAAACTTTTCCATGCACTGGAAATATTTTACAATCATCACTGATGGCATATAGACTGAAAGGCAAAGTTTTCCGTAACTCCAGCGTCTGTAAAGTTTCCATAACCAGACTGTAGGTTGGTAATAAATTCTGAGCATTTTATGAGACCAGCTGAATGGCAATGACATTACTGCTCTAAAAATAATAGCCACAAACTAAAAAGCTCCAACCCGCTATCTCTGGGTTTCCATTTGCTTTCCATTTCCAATGGATATGGAACAAGTCACCACCACCATACTTTCAGACCCAAAACTCACATCCACTCTCAGCAGCAGCCGTCTGTCTCACCATCCTCCACAGGTGACCGCCTGAAAAGTAACAGTCTTCCTCAATTTCCATCATCCCCCTGTTATCTACTACCAACACTCAGGTTGATTGCCAAGACTTCAGTTTGCAACAACCTTGTTCTCATTCTCTCCAACCTAGAGAGAAACACACAGTCACCGTCACAGACACAAACAAAATGTTTCAAACAGGTTGTAAGCACCTTGCCTACTTAGGCACCTAGGAAACATACAGTGTGTGTGATGGCGAACTCTGAATTGAGCTGTACAGCTTCAGAGCATGACCTTATTCAGAACAGAACAGCAGTGTAATAAAAATAAGTACTATTACAAAGCCTTTTGATTTTTACTCCCAAAGTTAACTAATGTAAAATCATACTGTGTTTGTTTACCTGAAATGGGCATATAAACTGACCAGAAGTACCACTTGGAATTTTCTGTGCATCCAGTTACTTTCTAACCTGCAGATTTATTTACATTTGAGAGGAGAATATCTGTGGAAATGATGAATTTAAAAAAGAAATCCCACTCCAGTTTACCACACTGCACCAGAAGTTTGGTTACTCTACTTCTTCCTACCATATCCAGAGCGACAGTAGCACCTCCTAGAGCGTACCGTGGACAGGATGTGAATATAAGAGAAAATCATGGTAAATGATAAATCATCTGTATCTTCTGTGAAGTTGGTTTCCACTCTTTCTGTCATACCACGATTCAAGACTTCCAGATTATATCTAATTTGGGAAAGCATAGCAAATTCAAACCTGGAATTATGTCTCCACATTTGTGTCTGTACATTTAAAACACAGCACACACTGTCAATCTAACAAGTAAAAGTTTTAGTTTACCCTCTCCCCAGGAAGGCTAACTGCTTAAATTCAAATACAAGACAGTGGCTAAGACTACAAAACCAGAAATGTCAGCATAGTTTTGCATGTCAGGCCTGGCTCTGTAAAACTCTGCTTTTACAAATAAGTTTCAACTTTGCAGGAACTTTATCTAAGAAATATGTAATATACACATATGAAAGCACTGTGCTTCCTCATGCATATATGAGGAATAGATAGAGGGTGTTTTTTTTGTGGGTTTTGGGGTTGGGATGGGTTTTTTTGGTGGTTTTGGGGTTTTTTGGTTGGTTGGTTTTTTGGGTTTTCTTGTGGTTTTGTTTGGGGTTTTTTTGTGTGGTGGTTTTTTTGTGGGTTTTTGTTTTTTGGTTTTTTTTTTTTTTTTTTTTTTTTTTTTTTTACAGTGAGGGTGGTGAAACACTGGAACACGTCACCATTGGGAGCATTCAAGGTTAGGCTAGAAGGGGCTGTGAGCACTCTAATCTAGTGAGAGATGTCTCTGCCCCTGGCAGGGGGGTTGGACTAGATGATCTTCAAAGTCCCTTCCAACCCAAACCATTCCATGATTCTATAATGGCTTCAAAGTTTTACTTAACTTTGCTACATCTGTGTATGTTTACTTCCTTACACACGCATTAACAGGAGGAAGAGAAGGATCCAAATTGCAAACTGAAACACAAATACTACTTTTAGCTCTGCACAAAACTACTTCATTGCTTCTCCATTAAGCCTATTTGCAAATTGAGTGAGAACAGGGAGATCAGGACTTATCCTATCCAAAATGATTACTTTTCTTAGTATTTGGTCACCTAAACCCCTTCTGCTGATCCATCAGTTCTGCTCAACTTTCAATTTCTAAATGTTCTTTCTTCCTCGAGGTACCACATTAATTTTCCTACACCGCAGCTGGTATTCCACCAACAGCCGATTCAGGATGATGACAAGTAAAAATCGTATCAGCTTTATTGGTGAAATACCAAAGCCAAGACTGCCTTGTAGTCAAAATAAAAGACAGACATCAAGTGAATGCTTATAGATTATGGCTAATAAATATCATGGCAAATCACAGATTAATGGCTAGTGACTCTCAGATTTACTTATTTTTTGTTTCAAAGACTCTGATGAGCAAACAACATAAAAAGCAAACTTTTTGCAGAATGAAAAAGCCCCAAACAGAAAAAAGCACAGCGCGCCCTTTTAATTGCAAGTGCACCGAACTAAATCAATTCTGTTGTTTTGGGCTATTTTTTTCCTCTATGCTAAGAAACCTTAAATAAACGTAGCATCCCATTTCTGAAGTCTCTGTCAAACACCTACATGTCAGAAGGCAGGGAAGAGGCAATGTGAACAACCCTCATTCTGTTTCTTCAAGAGGGCCAGCACAGTAAGGTCGCTTGTTGTGCATGATATGCCAAAGCACTCACTCAGGGGCAAAGGTGCAACTCAGATTGCTAGGCGAAAGGCTTAAGATAGGTAAAAAAAGAAGTCCTTTTCCCCTCTAGGTCTATTACTTTCTCCTAACTGCTCCCACTGGGTCATATCCTCAGCTGGAACGAATCAAAACCAATGAAGCAAAGCTTATTGACACTAGTTGTTCAGCTATTGTAAAATCCCCTTGCAAGCAGCATATTCATGCTATTCCCAATGTCTAAGAGAGCCTGCCTTCTCCTTGCACACAAAAGGACACCCTTCTCTTCCTCTACAAAACTCAAGACCGGTGAGTCTGTTCAGTGAGTTCTGCTCCAAAACATTATCTGATTTCAATTATAACGACAGCAAACACTATTCTTTCTAAAAATAAGAAGCCAACACAAGAATATAAAAACAGGACCTGCTCTCCTGAGATTTATGCCCACCTCCCTTCCCCCCTACCGTCGCTTGTCTCCTTTGCACTTCTCTCTTCTTTGATCCTTTCTTCCCGGTTATCTATTTAATTTAGACTATAAGCTCTTCGAGGCAGGAGCCAGTATTCTCAGGGGTTTGAAAAGCATCATTGCAAACTTAGGGCATTCTATTAAAGAGCTATTTATAAATAAGGCTCTGTTGCAGGATGAAAGTGATTTATCAGTCATGACACTGACATCAATTCAACATGTACCTTGTACGGTGGTTCAGCTCACTGTCCTAGGAAGGGCACAAGGTGTCCTGCAATCTTTACTCTTAAGATCCAATGTCTGTAAGTCATGATACATGTTCATTTCATTTAAGAAACTGCATTTTTAAATTAAAAACAGATGGAAAAAAAATCCGCTTCTGAAAGTAGAGGAGTTCCAGTTGTGAAATTCAAATGTTATGTTTATTTCACATGCTAAATTATAGATAAGGTGCCATGTTAAATTATACATATAGGAAGAGCTCATGCAAGTGAGGTAAAGTCTCTCCAGATTTCCCTACTTTTCTCTTTCAAAAAAAAAAAAAAAAAAAAATTTGCCACTTCCTTCTCCTTTTTATTTTGGCAGCAGAAGGCGAGACCTGTGTTACATTCTGATCGCAGGCACATGCCACAAGCCTTTAAGGGACATTTAGCTTCATCATGCCCATCTGAACCTAAGGCATTTTCTGGCATTGGAAACACCTCAGTGGTGTTTACATTTCTAAGACAAGAAGGCATCTATTTTCTCCCATGTATAAAAGCACCTTTTAGAGGCTGCTGTATCCTTTCATTCTCACAATCAATCAATACACTGGGTTTTTTTCCAGGCAGTACCATCTGAAATGACAACCCACCAGTAATATAGCAGAATCGTGAACAGGTGGCCTTTAGAAAAGAAATAAAATAATTTGCAGTCAGTTGCAAAGTTATTTCAACCTCATCATCATTACTGTTCCCAATATTGGACAAATATAGCCAGTTCAGATAATAACATCCATCCCTTGATGAGATCACTTAAAATGGGAACTAAGTCAAGTACAGTAACAGACACAACATGTGGACACCACTCAAAAATTCATTACCAGGTCTTCTGAAAGCCAGAACTGTGGCAATTACAAGGTTTGGAAGCAATTTATTTAGGATACATAAAGTACTTCTTTCAACTGCTCATTATTGCTACTGCCCAGAAGAATCATTAACAAGTACCACAGTGATGAACAATTTCAGTGGTCTCTTTGTTTCCTCTCCTGTTGCTGGGCCACCACGCTCCTTCAGATTCTGAGCAGCTGCACAGGTGACCTGAAGCCCTATTCCCAAAGAAACAAGACATAAAACTGAGCACAGAGTTTAGCAAATTTTCATTGCATTTTGGAGGGAGACAATTTATTTTCTTATCTTTTTCTCAAATGTTTCTCCTTCTCTAGCACTTCCAAAAGCTCTTGTCTGCTATTTCAATTAGAAGTGTTAAGAGCTCTTACCATTCTACTGTCTTAGCAAAAGGAATTTCACAGCTCAGTCTCCAATGATGCTCCTCTGTCCACCCAAGCTTCATCTTGAAGGTGTCAGTAACTAGATGCATCACAACTCTTGTTATACAAAAAGAACTATTGAGGCAAATGAGACTACTGGCATCTTATCAAGATGAGGAGGCAGCATCACATGAAGAACACCAGAGCAATGGATCTTTGTCACTGTACATAACAGAGCTCCAGGAAACCATGCCTGCCTTCTCTTCCAAAGTGCAGTTACTAGTGGCAGACATGGGAGTCTTGGAGGACAAAGAGTAAGAGCTATCGTCGGATATGTCTGGTATGACACCTATGCCCAGATAGGTACACAAGATGCAGACAGTCCTAACGATTCAAATTACATACCAGCACCATGATAGAGAAAGACAAAACACTTGCAAGGGAGTAAGAAGTTATCTTTTCAAAGTGCAGTCCTTCTCCACCACAGCATCTCACTCTGTCTTGGCTTAAAATTTACTTAACGGAGCTTTGCCTTACTGAGGTACTGGGGGGAGGAGCTGGGAAGATGGTCACATCTGCATTGTTTGCTACAAATGTCTGGAAGACTCTTCCAGCTGGAAAGAAACAAAATTCACAACCTCTTCTTCTCCACCAGAAGTTATCACATATAACACAATATAACACATATATCACAATAAACATGTTCTGAATGTTGAGGATGTACTTGGAAATCAGGTATGAGCTGATCAATCTGGGACACCAAATAAACCAACACAAAGGAATGGCATGAGAGATAACAGCCATCATCCAAATGGCAGAAAACAGATCAACCCCATGAATGTTTCTCCTCTCTCCTCCCAGGCTCTCAACTAGATGGCCTAAGCCTTCTGTAGAACAGATTGCCCGTTCATCTCACCAGATTCATAACCCTTTTATTCCTTTTCTTTTTCCAGCCACTGTTCATTTCTTCTGTCTCCATGTGTACACTCCTTGCACCATCCTTGATCTTCCTGCTTCCACCAAACGGAGAGATGCAATGTCTTGCTTTCCTTTTTTAGCCTTTTGAAGGAGAGACCTTCCACATAACTCTGAGGCCATAACTTCAGGCCATTTCAAAGCATTTTACTTCTATTTTATTTATTATTCACCCTTTTCCCATATTCCCTATAGCAATCAAGTCCACGGGAATAAGAATGTTTTTATGTTTCTAAACGTTACCCTAAATTCTGCCTTTTTTTCCTAGCAGAAAACACTTTCAGAAATACTCTTTCTGCATGCTAATTTCACTGCAAATACCTGATTTGAATTCTGAATAATTAGCAAATGAGGTGACCTGTGACAGAAGCTGGTCTGCCTTAATATATGTATGAAAGCTTATCAGAGAGAGTATTTTCAGATCAAGAACCTCTATTGCCTGAAAGGCTTCTGGGATGCTCAGGAATACTGGAGAATGTTATTTATTTACATTAATAAAACACTACTTCAGTACCAACTTGGAGAAACTGCGAGAGGCTAATGCAATGCACCTGACTGAGTGAAACATCCCACCTCATGCCCACATGATGTGCGTTAACTTGCACTTCCGCATTTAGAAGAAAAAACAAATCTAATGTCTCTACTAGACCAGAACTACATTTTCTTATACCAAGATGCTACAGATAAAGTTATTTCCCATTCAATGTTCTTAGTGCTCCTACTTAAGCTATTAAGCACTGAAAAGGAATGTCTGTAGTACAGGAGGAAACGACCATTTGTTGGACAAGTGTATGTTTCATCCAATGAGCAATTCTCCTTCAAAAAAATAAATTGCCAGTTTTAATTTTTGACTGCATTTTTTTTTTTTTGCCACAAACCAACACATACACAATATTTAAATTTGGAAGTATTAAATAAGAAATCCAAGCATAGTAACCGAGCAGTCTGTTCAGCTATGGCTCACAAGCCATTTTGAAGGCAAAAAACATGTGCCAGTATATATTTATATAGGCATATACATTCTCACTTACATCGCAGGGAGAGACAAATGTGTTCTTAGATGTTATATAAAGTTTAGAGTTCACAGGGATTGTTTTTAATTTAAAAAACAAATCATTGTCTCTACAGAGGGAATCTAACATGTAGAAGCCTGTGTTTAAAACTTCCCCCAAAACTCTGAAATACCATGTTTTCACATTCAAAGCCATATATTAAATCTGAAAAATTTCAAAGCAAATGTTTAAAGCTGCTGAATGTATGACAGAATCACTCTGCGTGCTCAGAAAGTCTTCTAGAAAAGGCATATGATCTCTTTCAGTGAATGTTAAGACACTAAAGAACTTGGGCCAAAAAACGATCACTGGAATATCTTTCAAGTTAGCAATTAACTTGCTTCATAGCAAGACAATCCCCACCCAGCCTAAGTCATACCAACTTGAAATGTTCATTCTGTTGTCTTTAGGAAAAGGAGGGAACTGTTTTTCTAAAGGCACAGAGCATGAAGCCTCAATACACCAACATAAGCTGTTCAGTAAGAAGCTACTTGGAACTCACCACCATGCAAGAGACTCCACCTGCTATCATCATCATCACACAGGCACAGGGGGCCACCTCCTCGTACGGCTGGTCCTGGGGGAACCGAAACACTGTAGTGCCAGCCAGGCTCTAATACGCTGCTGCTTGAGAGTCCCTGAAGCTGGTTAAAGTGTCAAAAAAATTCAGATTCCCTATACAGTGCAGTTAAGAAATCACAGCAGTGATCACACAGAAATCCAGAGTGGATACACAGATGTTACCTTCAAAACGCTGAGTGACTGGTGTCAATTGACAGAACCTCCTCCCATTTCAGTCAATTACTTCAAGAAAAGATTCCATTATCAAGCCAAGAATACAATACAATAATGCAGCATCATCTTCCCACTGTATTATTTTACGTACATACTTAAGTCTACTGAAGAAAAAGGAGGTTTCCAAGATGATACTTAAAAAGATGAGCACCTTTTGAGCTTAGGCTGACATAGGTGAGAAGGCACTATATAGTGTAAAACATGCACCCTAGAAGACAGATGGGTTTGGAAGGATTGATAAGAGGTAAAAACGATACTAGAGAAACCAAGTAGGCAGGTGGGAGAGGTGGATGAAAGCTCTGCTCCAGCCAAGTTGTATCACTCACGTACACTGCAAAACTGGTTCTAGGATTGCACTCAGAGAGCCTCTATCTGAAGTAGAAAAAAAAAATCCTTGCCAAGCTAAATGCAGACACGCACACTGCTGTTACTGTGCAGCCCGCAGCATTTGTTAGTGATGGCCCCAAGACAGATCTTTTCTCATTCTTTACCTCACACGAAACTCCAGACATCCACACAGATCACTGCCTTAGTGCTATGGCACACTGCAATCATCTTTATTCTCTTCTCAGTATCTCTATCATGAGGGAGTGGTGGTTTGGTTTTTTTTTTGCCGGGAAGGGGGGGGGGGGAGGCGCGGGGGGGAGGGGAAGATCACAAAAGAGGTGAACTTTTAAATATTGTTTTCCACCAGGAATAGAGCTTGAATGGCCAACAAGGAGCCTTCCTCTCCTTCCCCAGTCTCTATCTGCCCTCCATATTTCACCAGTGCCTCCTTCCTTTGCTTTTTCTCAGTTAGAATATGAGCCTGAAAAACAGTCTGTTCAACAAATGGTAGCAGAAGTATCTTTTACCCCATTTAAGCTGTTCCTTTAGTCATCCCCTCCACACCATGGGAAACTGGCAAGTTGAAAAGAGATCATCACAGTTTGTAAAATAGGTGTGATGTACAAATGCCTCTGTCAGACAGGACCAGCGTGCACTAACAGCAGAATAGGTTATTCTGATGCAATGGTATAGTGCCAAATGGCCGGGACTACAGCGACCCGTAATGTATGTCCTGATGCATAAGGCAGACACAAGAACTTAACTACATTATTTATCCCTTTTACATAATAGATGGAGGGAAGGAGGAGTTATAGAATGGACTTCATTCTTATCCTACAGATAAGAACGAAGTCTCTGCCTATATAGATAGTTTCAAGGTAGTAAAACAGACTTAAATGATGTTTTCCCTAGAAAAGATTTCTAAAAATCTAGACAAATCAGCCAGAAGCCTCAACACATGCAAAAGCATTTTAAGAACTTGCCTGCAAAACAGAAAATGAAGCAGTCCTTCAAGTGCTAAATACCAGATGCTTAAAAAAAAAAAAAAAAATTAAGCCTAAAAATGCTATTGCAAAGCAATTGCAGGTTCAAACCAGAGGGGGGGGGAGGGTCCTACACAAGGCAATAACTTTATAAAATCTACAACAAAGCTCAGCATTACTCCATACTGATTAAAAAGCTAGGAAACTTCTTTTTGATTACCATAAATCCTCACCCTTAGACTGAATGTGTCAGAATTTGAGACTGGTTTATAAATTCCAGTTCTACTTTAAATGATTGCACAAATGAGGAAGTAAAAAAAATAGAGATCAGCCTGGGACATAACACAGAAAAATGGCCAAAACCATTTGTGGGTATGTGGCATTTTTAAAGACACCACTGTTTTCCTAAAACTTATCTAGTGTCATGGATTTCTACCTGGAATTCAATGAAGGATCTTTACCTTAGTGTAGGGCCTTTCAGAGCAGAAGAAAGTGGTTGTATCCCAGTTCCTCAACCCTGCCCCACAACCAATTTATGTATTTTAAAATAACAAAAAAAAAAGGGGGGGGGGGGAAAGTTTCCTAATACATTCTGGATCTCATCAATATGATTACAGCAGTGCTGCAAGGTATTTAGATATAAACCTGTCTGAAAGAAGCATAAACACATTAGCATATCATGGCAAAACTGCAAATTAGGATTTTAAGCTTTACACGAGAGACCATTTAGCCTCTGTATGATCTTATGAGAACAATACATACTGCAGATATTTTAATATCCCCCCCCAAAAAAAAAAGAAAAAAAAAAAAAGAGGATAGAAGCAAAAACCTACAAAAGGAAGCACACTAAGTTAGTCCAAATTTCTAATAGTGAAACTGAGTATTGAGCATTTGGGTCTTAAGACAGACATCCTCTTCCTGGGTATCCGCACGCTCTAAACAACAGGCGTATCACAGGATGGTAACAACTATAGCAACTAATATACCAGAAAGGTATTTCGTTACTCCCTAGCTGCAGCAGCAGATTCTTGTGCTCTTTCGTAAACTAATTGGAGAACCAGAGCATTTGAGGTGAGAGGATTTCTGAAATCAATTTTATGTAAGAGAAAGGCAAGAAGCCATTTTGCCAGATTTTCAGTGACAAATACATACAGAGCATAAGGAATGGGGCATAAACCTAGTGATCCTTTTTCTGCATCCCATCATCAGTGGGTGTGGGACTTCCCTAGCCAGGCCATACACTTGGACTACAAGTTTTCAGTCAAGGAAGTCACATGAGATCTGCCACTAGTTTTAGATTGAATTTTTATTCATTATTAGAAGATGTATTATGAATACTTGAAAAGCACTTTAAGATAAAACCACTATGCAGGTTTTATATGCAGGCTTTATATTGTTCATACATTACCTTGTATCTTTTTGTGTTATTCTCAGAGTTGTAAGAACTAATATGCACACAAACCATTCTGTACATTTGCTGTCATTAATAACCTGGTAGGTTACACACTGAAGTACCTGTAATTAGCCTGTGTTTCCATAACCATCGCGGTTTTGCTTTAGCATAGCTTCTCTTCTGAAATTCCTCTGTTTTCAAATTGAGCTATATACCTGCCAGCCTTATCCATGTCTTGTTCATCATAAAGATGAACATGCTGCAACTTGTTCTGTTTGCAAATATACATTACATAAAACCTTCATCACCACCAAGAGAGGCTATCAACAGATTATTCCCGTACTACATTTATATGAAGCACTTCTGGGAATATATCAGAAGTCATAAATCCTTATTTAATTAACTTGTGTAAGAAAACATGAAGCTGGACTGTACTAACTTTTAAACACCTAGCTTCTAACAAATCCAATGGCAGATCAGTGCTGCCACTATCAAGCCCGATCAGGTAAATAACATTTTTTGCGTCTCTGTAGCCATGTAGACATTACCTAGAAATCAGAGAGACTAAACGGTTGTCTGGATTATAACAGACAGGGGAAATTTCCAGTGCTAATAGCTGTCAACGGAAAACCCAAAGGAAATGCAGGAACTTTTTGGCAAGTACAAAACCCCATAACTTTCAAGTGATCTTCTCAATTTCTGTATTATCAAAAGCATAACATATCATGACCTCCAACATCAAATAAACCAGTTATATCCAACACATTCATGGTTACCAATAAATTATGTATTTTATCGATGAAGTGTATGGCATGAACCCAACACAGGAGAGATGATCCCCAAGGTAAAGACTTTGTAAAAACCTCCCATCTTTATTTATAACTCTTCGTGCACAAATTGTTTCTACATTACAGATAGCACCGTATATTTATACCATCATCAAAAGTAGCAGAACCAATAACTATTTTATTTTTTGACGACTCAATCTTACAACAAAGCAAAAGCTGAGAAGGATTCTTATAGATAATCGATGTACAGGAATCAAAGTCCGCACTGCTATTTCATTAGAGATTGAACAGCCAAAAATATGAGTTAGATACAAAATGGCAGTCACCCTCCAAACACTGCAATTCGACATAAGTTTAAACGGCAAATAAGCTCAGCATTGAACAATGCTCTAAAGACACCCAAACCTAGGCAAATAAATCACCTCTTTGAACAAGTAAGCTTTCAAACAGGCATACTTAGAGGATATTAGGCTCTAAATGATTCTTTTTCCTAACTTCCAAACTAAAACTACAGCAATAACAAAACCAACAAGATATTTTAGAATATTCCCTGCATGCCAAATTGGAGCAGTAAGTAGTATTTCAATTTTCTTTTCCATTTCAGCTTCCGACTCACTGAAACATCCTCCTCAATTTTTACATTTCTTTGTAACAACTCTGTGTAAAAAAGGATTCACTGTGCTGCTATAGACAAACTAATTCTTCTTTTGCCTATTCCTCTAAGCACATTTACTAGCAAAGGAGTTTGAACCTGTGGAAGGCATTCCTCAAAGCACACTGCCTAAGCAGCCCACGTTGCCTCCTGTATACAAAGGATGCAGGGAGCTGCCGCTGCCCATAGCAGGAGGGAAAGAAAGGTAAGCTGCGAGAATCCGTGTGCTACAGTGAGCAATCGGGACTTGATCCCGTGTTTTGATTTGACATATACCAGTTGTTTTTGTGTAAAGACTACATTTTTAGAGCACCTTTCAAAGACTGTACTATCAAGTGCTGCCATTTCTGACTACTAGCCACAAACAAGCACTGGATTATCATCTCTCAGCAGTCCCATTTAAGAAATCGGCTGTAGAAATACTTCCAGGCTTCTGATTGCCTTATATCGGTCTCCAAGAATTAGAGCAATACATAGCACTGTGTTCCCTTCGCACCCAGGAATTTGGCTATGTGGTGAAACTTGGACTTCCTTGTTTTTATGGATTAAAGCTGACTACATCAAAGCACTTCTGAAGCTGCACCCATGTCATACTTTCCTTAAAAAGAATTTGCACAAATACTGGGTAAGAAATAAAAACCCTAAGCAAGCAGCCATCCACAGCCTAGACTCTGACTGTAAGTACCACTTCTAAAAGAAAATAATTGTATCAAAACGTGGTTATAGAAGGAATAACCTTGGAATAAAGCATCTCAACAGCAGTAGAAAGGACACGATAGTTCAATACTCTGAAACAAAGCCCTCTCGTTACAAGAATAACTCTCTGCAAAACTCAAATCCAACAATAGCTTTGCTTTCAGCAGTAGCTGTGCCTTACCAAAGCCTGATTTCTCACTCCTGTAATCTAGATAACCAGTCTTCCTTGGGTCCTGCTTAAACACCCAGCTCATTTTATCACCCATAGTTCCTTTGATGCTGTCTCCTAATCCTCAAGCACATCACCCCAAGACAGCTCTCCTATACTGCTGATCACTGGCAGTACTCTCCTGCCTTCCTCTGCTACAGGGTGATTTGCAGCGTAGTGGTAATTTAATAACCCAGCATCTGCTTTCCTCCAACAGCATACTATTGTGGATTCCACCTTTATAAAACAAAAACCAAAAACCAACACAACAACACAAACACACCACTTAAGAAATAAACGTTTTGGGGGTTTGCCTAGAAAACATGGATTTGATTACAAAGAATCACTGGTGGGAAAGACAGCCCCAGCTTAACTATTTCTGTGAAGGTAACTGTTGTTCAAAAGAAAAAAATGCAGCCCTTTTATTACCAAAAATCATCCGCAGAGACACAAAAGCGGGGGGTGGAAATGGCCGCAGATACAGAGGGAACAGCAAAGCCCAGGAAGAATGGAGGGTCAGGTCTCGCAGGTCCTACACTCGCGCATCACCTCCGACTTCACAAATAAGTAACTGAAAACAACTCAGCACAACAGAGCTGGAGAGAAGCACACTTCTGCTCAGCTGCGTTCTTATTCTTGACATCCAGACAAAAATTGAAGGAGATGGCAGTAGTTGAAAGCTTTTTCAGTAATGAGGGAACTGAAGTTACCAGTTATAATTCCGGCCAGCCTTCCCCCTTTTTAACACTGGGGGGGAAGAGACGACTATATTTTCTGAGACCATGAGGCTGCCAACTGGCTGTTCTGCTGGAAAGGATTAAAGTGTAATGTCAAGGAGAACTGTTGGAAGAATTGGACTAGGAAAAGCATGTAGCTGGGAGTTAGGGACTCTTCCTTCCGTATGGCAGTACTATGTGGATTTTAATACTTCTCTAAGACCTACAGAGCAAGGAGCTGCTCTTCAGTAATTTAATACTGACACTTTTAAGTTTACTTGGCAACAAGATCAGGAGGTAAATCTTTCTCTATACTTTCACTGGTGTAATTCCAAAGCAGTGACAGTGAAGTCAGTGGCACTACAGATTTACATCATCATAAAAGAGTTGGACTCACTTCATATCTTTTACCATCTCCACAATGAACACGAGAGGGAACTTGAAAAAGCAACAACTCCATCTATATTTGATAATGTCTTCCTCCTGCTAACAGAGACATTACAACAGTTGAACAGAAGCACTCCTTCCTTTTCTAGCACCTGATGCGTATTAACTGCTGCAGCTCCATCACCACAACTGCCAAGGCTCTGGACACACTGAGGCACCAGGAACTCAGAAAAGATGTCAAGGCAGGGGGGTTGGACTGGGTGATCTCTAAGGTCCCTTCCAACTCTAACCATTCCATGAGTCTATGATTCCGTAAGTGTGTTCTCGAGTACCAGCCCACCAAGCACACACACAAAGTTATGAAAGCCTTAGTCTTAGAAGGCAGCGAGGCTTGTGGGTGCTCTCACCACTGCCATCCTTCTTCACCTCCAACCCAGCATTTGCCACACCCTCTAGCTTCATTGAACTTGCATAACAAGTTCTGCCAGAGAATCCACCTTTGTCAGTAAAGCAACATCCACAGCCATAACAAATTAATAGTAATAAATGAGTAGTGTCTTATATTGACAGTAAACTGGTGGATGTGATGAAGAAAAGATGCTCATTTGCTTGATACATTGTGGGATATTAAAATCAATGCTTGATATTTCCAGCCATGACTCTACTCAGTTGTTTTAATAAGCTTGAAGCCTCTCCTTTCCTAAAGCACTGAAAAATAACTTAGCCCAAAAAATAAGCACCGATTATATGGAGGCACATTCAGAAAGTTGAGGAAAATGGTGGTAAGGAGTTAGATACTTTTTTTGCCAGGTCAAAAAATCCCAAAGGACAGTGTTCGGTTTTTTTACATACGTTCACATTAACATTTTTCATTTAATTTGCTTTCGTAGAAATTCTCTGGCCAACTTCACATTCAACCATACTACTTGATGTACTGACCCTTCCTAATGAAGCGGGTATGAAAGGTGGCGTCAAGAAAGAACGGCAGCTGTCCTGAGCAGGAACTACTGCACATAGAGCGCGCTGCCCAGGAGTCAGACAGAACATTCTTGTTTATAATGATCTGTTCATGAATAAACACGTAGACCACGACATCCCAGATCACCAGGGCCCCCAAGGTCTGCTTCCTTGACTTGAACAGGAATACATCGGTGGAAAGGGTGAAAGCAGAAGGCAGAACAACATTTTTACGTAACACAGCCCAGCTTATACTACAAAATTCTGCTGGCACAGTTATGTCAGCAGCAAGAAGAAAAAACCCAAAATACGCCCACAAGTGGCATCACAATGCCAACAAAGCCTCCCATAGAGATAAAACGTTTCAGCAACACTGTCATTTGGTCAGTACAGTTTCTATCATTTAATCAGATGATTTTAGAACAGCCAAAGGCATCCCTTTGACAGTATTTCATTGTCCTCTCAAGGGAGGAACTACGCTACCTACCCATCCTGCTTTTTGCAAGTGTTACATGCATCTCCCCTAAGGGCCCTCTCTGTGCAGGGCAAAGCCTCACAACGTGGACTACCTCTTACGTGCAGTGCTCAACCTCATCCTGCCCCTGTCACAGCACCGAAACAAGACACACTAGAGTCCTTCCCAGCTTACTGTCTCAGAGGCTATGGAAAGGAGCTCCTACCTAGAGTATCTACAGGCTGCTAATCTGCTGTCTTTGAAATACCGAGGCACTTTGTCCAATTAGAACTGTGGAGAAATATTCATCCTGTCCCTGACTAAGATGAAGCACTTCTTTCAAAAGCTACGGTGGCACGGCGCCAGCACTAGGGAGTCCAAGTGTTCTGTGTGGAGCCAAGAGTTATTAATTAGTTTTATTAGTGGCAGGTCCTTAATGTGAAGTGACAGGGAAAGAGAGAATATCCCATCACTACTGAAATATAAATTGTCCAGATTTCAGTTTTGTTGTTCCACAACACATACAGGCGACCAGCCAGGGAAGAGTGAGGAAGAGTGAACGCAGCCAAATGCCTGTATTCAGTGTTCCTGTATACTAATGGCGTACTGAAAAGACTCTGTTACCTCAGGTGGCTCTCCCGGGAACTGCTCATGAATTTTAATTATGAGGGAGGGAGCGTTTTGAAAAATAATGCCGCCTGCGTGTTAGCATTAAGCATGGCCTAAGCTACAGCAGTCACTTCCCATGAAAACAAAATAAGCAAGATGAGGGGGACAAAGCCTACTCACTTTCGCTTCAGTAGGACTGCTAGTCCGAGAAGAGGATTTGGCCTCAAGGATGGATTCAACGTTCAGAGACTGGCCTAAAAAAATGTTATGAGCACAAGCAATATTAATGCTTGTACAGACTAATACAGGCATGCAGGTAATCAGGTCACATACTTCAGAAGACAGATGCTTGGAAGCAACAGTCTCACCTCAAATACCTCAAACAAAAGACTGGTAATGAACAGCTTAGAAATAAGTCTCAAGCACAGTTGCATCCAGTGATGCCTTCAGTCCGGCAGCTTGTTCCTAGTGGCCACTGCATTAGCTACGACCGTGAAGCTGTCCAGGCTGGGACTGCTGTATACTGCAGCGGCACTCGGTAGCCGATTGCCAATTCAATTCTATATGCTGATGCGTTAAAGTAAGTTTATCCAGTCTGTATCAGGGTTTGCAAAGTATTTAGTTAAAAACAACTTGAATTCTAGATTAGATGCGCTGATAGAGAGCAAAGAGAAAAACATGTCTGTGCTGAAAGAACAAAGCATACTGAACAAATGCATAATACGAGTGTCATTGCCACTCACTAGCTGCACCGAAGTAGTACTGAAGACTAAACAGCTATTGAGGATCATGCTTGGCTTTACAGAAACACAAGGGAAGAGAATACTCATCAGGAATGTCAGATACGGGATTAAAAGCGCAACACGAGAATGGAGGTGAAGTCACCTACGTGAGGTCACACCACAACTTGTTTTAGAGCACAGAATTTACACACTGCTCTACTCCTCTATCCTATACCTATAGATTACATGACATATGACATTAAGGTTGCTTCCAGCATCCACTACAGTATGGCTCCTGCACAATACAATACAAGGAATATGAAGTAGAAATAAAAGCCTGCAGACCAGACCTCCAGCTAAACGAGCTGCCAATGCTATTGTTTAAAACTGCTAGTGAGAAACAGAGGGTAGTCACATAATTTCTCTAGCAGTGCCCCCCTTTCCCTGCCAAGTAAAGCAAAAAATATCCTTGGAGCAGAAAATAAGTACTTCCAACAGTCCATACAGCAAAAGGTGACTTTTTCACTTGGAAGGAAAAAATAAGGGGGATGGGGGACAGGGAAGAAGGAAAGAAAAGGAAAAGAGAAAAGGGGTAGATAACCAACCATCCAAAACAAATCATTGTGTCTCCTCTGCCATAAACCCCTCCAATCAGAGCACTGCTCTGCAGCAAATGCCACAGATCTGAGCAATCAGAGTTATCTCTGAGTAACAGTGTACCTGCAAGAAAAGACCTGGAAAAACATTAATCTGATGGAAAGCTTTAAAGCAGCTGCATTAAACAAAGGCAGGCAAGGCTACTCTCGCAAGTTCTGAAGTAAATAATTTCCCAGCGGAAAAGAAGCCCCGTGGACTAAACTAATAAAGAGAACTGTATGATCTAATGGTAATATTTTTAATTAAGTTAGCTTTATCAGATTGGCAGGAATGAAGCGATACCCTAAAGAAAACCAACCTTCAAACAGGAAAAAAAAAAAAAAGGGGGGGGGGGAGTACATTTGCATTCAGACACCCATGAAATTCCAGGAAAACTTCAGAATGCCAGTGACAGACCTTGATGTATTAAAATCCCTTACGAATGTTGTTGCAGCTGAAAGACAAGCGCTTCACACTGTGTCTTTCCATAAGGAGGAGGTGAAAACAGTTACCTTGTTTAAAGAAAAAAGTCACCGGTAGCAGAAAAAAACCACCCAAAACCTTTCACTGCTTTGCCTGCCCGGGCCATTAGGGAAAACACACCCATGGAACACAGCAGCTTCATGACACTAGTCTCAAATTAGCGTGCTTCTGGGACACAGAAGATTATTCCTACTGACAAATAAAAGAGTTTTAAAGGGAAGGAAAAGGTTTCAAGTAGCCAAAGATGAACTAGCTATCAAAAGCACTGACCATTTCCACTTCGCAGATCTCCATAAAATACTTAAACTACACAGCAGTGCTGCTCAAGAGACTAAGTCACAGATTGGAGCTGCTGATGTATAAAGATAGACCCAAAATGTGTCTTAAAAAGGTGCTGTCTTTAGTAAGAGAACCGTTTCATTTAACATTCAAAGAGGTCAAGACCAGGCACTTCCCCTTGTCGTCCCCCCGCCCCCCCTTTTTTTAAAGCAAAACATAAAATGCATCAACTCTGCAGTTACTAACACTTTAAAAGCTCAAGTTTGGACTCCAAAACCATGACTGTACTATCTCTGATTTAATTTTTTAAAAGGAATTGACTCACATTAGCACATCTATTTCTGCTTTTCAAGAACTTGGAATTAACTGTTTCCTAGCATCATCTCCCTCTAGTTATTTACCACAACCAGAGATTTTTCTAGTATGTTCAGAAGAGACAGGCAATTATTTTTTTCCTTATCATTATTTTTCACTGCACACTCTTTAGTCTTCTCATCCTGAGAGTAGTAACCAAAATGGCTCTTAATACAACAGTGTCCAAGAAATGAAACGCAAATTATGAAACATAGGAGAGCTGAATAGGAAGAAAAAAATATTTTGAAAAGATCAAGTGTTTTATATGTCCTCATTCTAATTGGGATGAACAATACATGTGTTCACTGAAAAGAGAAAATAAGCCCATTAGCTCTCAAATAAAAGACAAATATCAGGAAACACTCACAAATGGAGTTCTGTCTGTCCAAAATGAAAAATACAAACCAAAAATTTTAATCCATCATGCTGGGGTTTTCACATCATCCTGTAGCAAAAGAGCGAGGCTCAAATACCATCTAACTGGGGCTCCTTAGTAGTTCCTGTAAGTTTTGCTTAAGGCAGAAAGAAACAAACCATTTTGCTCTTGGATACCTATTAAAGCACTGATTTCTTCTACTGCAGACTGCAGCACTGATTCAGCTTAATAAAGTTATTTTTATATTTTTCTGTATTCTTGACCAAGTAGTAAAAGCTCTAAATTTAAAGACGGATGTGTGAGATCAAAGGTAATGTATCCACGCAAATAATTTTCAGTGTATTCTTTTCAAGGCCAGCGTATAGCTATTTCGCTAATTTTAACACTTCTG
Source organism: Vanellus vanellus (assembly GCF_965231255.1). NCBI lineage: Eukaryota > Metazoa > Chordata > Aves > Charadriiformes > Charadriidae > Vanellus > Vanellus vanellus. The sequence goes on along the minus strand of NC_138916.1, from coordinate 6,226,291 downwards.
TGCGTAAAAATTAGTATTAGTATTATATGGCCAAGAATAACATATGTAAATTGTATTTACCAATGGCAAGATACTGGTTTTAACATGCACTCCAGTCCTGTATCGCAACTTTTTTTTTTAAAAAAAAAAAAAGTATCTGACTATTGGTGACATGCAACAACGTTTCTGAACGCACTACAAATGAGTTTGAAGAGCCTGAACGCTAACATGTCAACTTCCTCCACTGGCAACACCCCGCAAGGTTTACGGCAACCTCCATTCTTCCAACAACTTTGTTTTAAGCTCTTCCTTTCAGGCTCCTAAGGCTTCTCCTCAACACCCGAAACCAATCCCCTAATGATTACAGCATAGTTCCATGACAGTTATCCCCTTTGGTACTATCGCTGCAGTTCTGCCCAGGGCCCCTCTTGCTGCTGTGCTCAGGTCTCTTTTGCCCACTGCAGCTTCCCTTCGGAAGTCGGCCCAACAGCGCGCTGTGCAATGGAGCATGAGAGATTCGAATGGCTCTTCGCCAGGCTCCACTGCAGACCACAGGCATTTTTGCCAGCAAAAGGATAAAACCCCCTCCAGGGATTCACCTGGGGTACAAGCACCCAGCCTTCAGGCTCTTCATGGGGCATAGAGGCATAGAGGGTCTTCATTTTTTCTTTTTTTTTTTTTTTTTTTTTTACTGACTGGCAAGCACAACGCTAGTATAGAATAAACAACACCTATTACTGCTTCAGATGTCTCCAAAAGAAGACCAGGATGAGGGAGAAGCACAGGGGCTTGGCAACAATGTGGAGGAAGTTCCAAGGAAATATAAAGACTGGGACAAGCCGTGTCCCAACTCCAAGCCCTTGCAAGAATCCAAACCTTGGACATCCTCTGCCTTCCTCCACATTGCCTTTCCTCACCTCCAGGGAGAGTTCATATTGTGATTAAACACATGAGAAGTTGGAGAAATGTCTTTATTATTTAACAAAGCTCTGCAAACACTCCCATGGGGAACTGAATGCCTACGCTCAGAAAGGTAACTCAACAGTGCGTTTGGGCACGCTCTCAGCAGGGCTCAAAAACTGAGCCATAACACATTAACGATAGGATACGTGATAGATGATCTGACCACTGTGGACTTGTGAGCATGCAGAGGTAATTGCTTTGCGCTAGCACAAGGATTCTCCTCCGAGTACTGCTGGAAAGAGCTGCTGGGGAACCGGGGTGAGAGCAGGTTCAGAACAGTACATGAAAGCTGAGCGGTGTTTAATCACCATCGTACCTTACAACATGCTAGCCTTAGTGTTATTATCTAAACGCTTACAGTGGTGTATGCATGTTACTTACAAACACAGCCATCTTCTCACCCATCTTCCTAACTTACAAAGTGGTGCAACAAACAACATTATCTGCCAACACATCAGTTAAAGCGCTAAATAAGCCACTGGATGGCCAAACACCCAAGTCAGAGAATAGTTTCAGCAATGTAGAAAAGAAAATTAAAAAGCTTTTTATCCTTCTGCCTCTGTAACACACCAAAACCAGCCAGCTTTTCCACGGCCTGCGCTATCACCGTGTTTGGATTAGTGCAATGTGAAACGCAGCAACTGCTGTTATGTAACTAAACCCTGAGTATACAGTTGTCATTCTGGGTAAATTTAACTCTGCAGGTTTAGGACGGAGGTCTATCACCAGGCAGACCACGTGAAATAACAGAAATTTAAAGACACAGGGCCCTTTCTGGTTTCCTTCTTGCACAGAAATAACGAGATGAGTCTCTCCCACATAGAGGCCCCAGTCTGCCCATCACAGAAGCCTGGTGGCAACAGCCACTGTAATAGCGAGCTCACGTACAACAAATCCTGGGGAAAGCAGGGCGGCTCAGTGACGAGGCTGGCTCTCTTCTCCTCTGCATGCATTCAGACAGCAGGCACTGGCAATACAGACGGTTTCAGGGTTTGATGCAGCGAGGAGCCAAAGTGCACGTGCTTGTGCCGTGATGAAATCGTAACAGGGAGCCTTATAATGAGAATAGAGTGTATTATTAGCACTGTTATGAAACTGTTTTAGCACTTGCAATTAGTGCTTCCCTATGACTATCCGTTAACATTAATCTGTGAATCTGTTTTTCTTCTTTTATCATTTATCAACGAGCAAGTCACTGAGTTACCTTTAGCTGAAACTGGTGAATAAGCACTGACGTCAGAACAGAACGTCAGATAACGATAACATAGCTCAAACTACTAACATCTGAAAATAAACACAAAAAGGAGTAGCAATAAACACAGAACTGAAATATGTCTAGAAAAGCCTCCTCGAGACTGATTATAGTCGCGTTTTAGGGCGGATTTTTTTTGGTGGTGTTTTTTTTTTTCTTTTTTTTATTTTCCTTTGCATTTCCCCCAGCTCAAGAGCTTAGTTTAGGTGAAGAGATACTTCTGCCATCGCAGATTCCTCCCCTGTTCTGCCAGAATAGCTGTGCCACCTCCTGACCAGGCCAGTGCCCAGGGGTCACACTGACTTCTGTCTAGGAAATACCTTCAGGTTCCGCTGGGAAACGCTTGTGCTTACTTGAGAGTAAAACCAACTTGTGTCATTGCTAGAACAGTTTTCACTTTTCTAAGCAGCAACTTGTTTTCAAGCTTAAATGAGTGACAACACTGCAGAGGGAAAGAAGATCATATCATTGACTTCCACTGGAATACCTCCTGATGACAATTTATTCTCCAGTTCACCGGTTAGGGATAGAGCGTGTCAAAGCTTTTTGTAGATTATTCTATTCCAAAGTAAAAGCATTTAAAGCAAATATGCTGAAAACCTGTAAGCTAAAAGGTTGATTGCGACATGACAAACGTGTGTACTGAAGCGACATCCACAAGTGTTTTAATACATTTAAAAGACAAGAATGTGTCTTGAAACTCAACAAAATAATTCTGTTCATAAGCAAAGTACAACAGACTGTAATACGATGAGAACTGAAAAAAGAAGGGGGAATGGTGAAGAAAAGTCAGTAGTTTATGAAATTAAACAAAAAAGCATATGCTGATACATTTATAAATGGGCACGTATCATTTGGGTTATGAAAATGACGTGTTCGCTTTCTTCCAAATGCAAATCTTGTTGGGGCTGAAAAGCAGGATTTACAAAACTTACCAGGGATTTCTAGACATTCTGCAAGCCAGGCAAGAAAGCAACTCTGACTGCACTGCTGGACAGCCCAACATCCAAAGGGATCCAACTGAGCATGCCCACATCACCTAGACAGTGCATGGCTGGCCAAGTCCAACCCCCTCCATGCCAGTAGATATACTGCTTACCCATGGCACAACAAATGTAATTTTTTTCTTCTTCTTTTTAAGGAAACTCCAGAAAGAAATTTGAGAGGCCATCAATTGCCCAAAGGCATAACTTCTATAAATAAAATGTAGTAAACTCACATAATAATCAGACTGATGAATGACTAAAGACCTAGGCGCTATAGTGTTCTAGATCTGTAGATCTCTTCCCTAGAGATAAAAGCAGATGGCCAAAGTGCTTTTCAGCAGTCAGTGGATGGTGCAGCTTTGGCCAAACCAATCCTACAGGTTCAAAACTTGTCTGACACACACGGCTATACAGTACTGTAGAGTACTGAGAAAATTCAAAGGTTACGATCAACAATGAATGCCATAATGCTTGCTTTATTTTCACTTTCACTGTTTCCCCCCTTCAAAAACATGTACCTACAAAGAAAAAGCGAATCTTCAGTGGTAACAGAGGAAAGAGCTCAGAATTAGGTTTGACCAAGTACTCTTCAAGTTCTTCAACCCTTAAGTTATGTTCACACGAAGACACGCGTGAAACTCTTCCGCCAACATCTGCTAGAAGAATTAAATACTTTTATGATCAGAATAATTCCTTTGCAACACTACTTTAAATTAGCTGTGCCAGATTAATGCACTGGTTTAAAATATTTATCCCCCCAGTTGTAGTAACTTTCCCATTAACAAGTGAACTAAAAAATGATCTGTCGACCAGAAAAAAATAAGTGACAGTAGCTAGCTGTTAGCCTTTGTATACAAGCTTGCCATCAGAAGCCCTGCCCACCTACAAGATTATATCAACGCAGACACTCCTCATACATTCAATGCCTGTTGATTACACCCACAAGCCACACCCATTTTTCCAATTACTCCTGGCTTCATCATTCCCTTCCCCTCTAGGCTTGTAGACAGTTCTGTATCTTGTTTCCTAATAGACATAACAAGGCCTTTGATGTTCTCATCATTCCTCTTTAACTTCCATTATAGTCAGCATTTTCATTGAGACTGAAATTAGAGCTTAATGCTCCTAGTTTAAAAAGACTTTCAAGTAAGTTCATTAAAATGTATCAAGTGACATATATATATGTTTTTTAAATGCAAAACCCCTACACAACTCATTGGACTGGGCTTTTTCACTTGAGACCACAATGTTCCTTTCAGAATCAAGCTGAAATGACAAGCAAATAACCCAAGTCCTGAAAATGCCCATCCTAATGAGGGAGGAAGAAATGTTAAATATACACCTCCTTAGTGTCGAACCGGCCACTTTTATTTTATGTGAGCTCAGTATTGAACACTCCTCTATGACTTGCACTCTGACAACAGTGGGAGAAACAGGGTAATATATAATTATAGAAGGGACGACTGGAAGCAGTTGTTCAGGAAGCTGGCAACGAAGCTGGCAAGGAGAACATGCCCAAAGCAGGACATTGACTTTCTGATTCCCAGGTTCACACCTCAGTAATAACATAGAGGTTTCATAGGCAAGACTTGAAAACTTCAAGTTTCCAATATATTTGAGGAATGAAAATTAAAGCACTCAATTAGCCAACCATTAGAAGCTGCCAGGCGAAGCCTTCTCTGCAACTGGCTTCATCCCTGGCAAATTGGTATGGAACCAGGCTCAGCGAGATCAGCACCAGGAGGAGCTGCTTTAGTTCTTCTTGGGGGCCAAGAGAGGGCGAAGAGCACACTCTAGATTTTAGCTATAAGCATCACAGATGGATTTATAAGTTGCCAGGAAAAACCACATATTAATTTATTTGCAAACAGCTGAAATCTCAGAGCAAAGGACAGTTAGTTTGGGGACTGCCTGACAGCTCCATCATAATAGCTCATTATTTTCATGCTTTTGTAGCCTAAGGACTTTGGGCACATTAACAACAAATAAACCTCTGAGGATAATTAAAACATAACGAGAATTCCTTACTGAAATGAATACAAGAGTGAAAGCAAGGAACAGTTCCCAACATGCCATACTGGTATGTGACAAAAAGTAAAATCAATGAAGATAGATAACAAAAACCTGGGAGTTGTTTTATTTTTAGGCACCTCCCAACCTTTTCTTCTACTTGCCAGTGTGCCTTTCTGGCTGGCTGAACTAGTTACTCAAAGCACCTGACAGTTTCAGCTGACTCAAGGAACACATTTAAGCTTTATCTGTGCCGCAGAGTTATTTGCATCAACTCAGAGTCTGTTCTTTTGACAGTTGTCTCATTTAATTGAGTAAAAAAAGCTGTCAGTCTAAAGAAACTGAGCCCAAGGTAAACTCACTTTGAACTAACCATCTGCCAGAGCATCTCTCAGGACAGCCAATACTTAAGGATACGTTGAATCCAGTTTTCTGGATCCCTAATTAGATCATTCCTGAATTAAACTGTCAATGGCCCTAAAAATTCAACAAGCACCTTGCAACTACAGAGACAAATCTCTTTTTCCTAAAGATACGCATGAGGGAAAGCCCACAAAATGTCTTTGATAACATTGCAGTAGAACAAAAACATTTTCACAACAGATTAAATCCATACAGAAAACCCCCAAAATATCAATTTCTATGGATATGCTGATCCAAACACAGGTTTCCGTGTTATGGCACAGCATAAAAATAAAAAGCTGCGACATGCCTGAAGAGAAAGCAGATAATATTGCCCTGGGGAAGATTTGTTTCCAGTTCCCAGCAGTACTGTGGGTCAGGCCTGGTCTGGTAATTTACTAATTGGAGTGCGTATACAGGACTTGTGGTTGTTGCAGGTCCATAGCCATTCTAGCTGCAGTAGTAAAAGAATTAAGTGTACTTCACGTTAGCAAGCCACTGGATAAAGAACCAGATTTACCACTACCATTACTGAGCCTCCATCATAACTACTGTCCGATGAATACGTACCGAGGAGCCCGGCGCTACTAAAGTAAGATTTCGCAGCGGTCTGATGCTCATTATCAATTACAAATTCCACTGGCATTTTTTTCTGCAGAGGAATCATTTTAAATTCACTCCTCTATATGGATTCTCTAGTGTCTAATAACAAGTACTTTGCTTTAATTGCATGCAATTAAGCCTCTTCTGTATGCCTGTTCTAACAAAACTTGCGGATATGTCATTATCTTTGAAACATCTGTCCTTCTGTCAAACATGACCAAAACTGATGGATTAAAAAATAGTGGTGGGAGGGGAAACGTATCCAAAATTGAAATCCCCATGAAAGAATGAGAATGAAAGGGAACATGGAGATGACAACCTTGAGGGTAAGACAGTAAGAAAAGAAAAGGAATGAAAACATCCTATGATCAGTTCATTGACAAGAAAACAAACGCAACTTGGAATTCTGTGTTCATACTGTTAACTGATCTGCCACTTCCAACCTTCCACCCTTTTTAAACCTCACCATTTTCACGTACAAGCAGGTGAAGAAACATAGTACTAGAATACAATTATTAGAGACCTTTAAAAGCTACACAGATCTACTTAAGCTTCTCTAAAAAGTCTAGACAGACCATTTCAGGGGCTATAGCTGAGTGCTGTAGAGTTAAAGATTAATTTAGCACTTTTAGCAGACACAAATTAGCCCTATTTATCTTCATCTGAGGTTAGGGCTGTTAGTGCCCAGTCTTGCACAGAAAACAAAGCCCTGAAATCAGGAAAATGTGACTGATAGGCAAAGTAATAAGGCAGTTACTTCTATGCAACTCCATTTACAATAGAAGGTGAGAAGGCAGGAAAAACAAAAACTTAACTCAATGTACAGAGCTCCTCTTCAGGCTTTTTCACTGTCTTTCATCCTCAGCATCCTGGCTTATCTAAGAAAACTATTTGTCAGCTAGCTGAATTCTCAAGTCACTGAAAATTAATTCCACATTTGTAGCTTCTCCGGTATATTCTCAACCCTTTGAAATACACAAGGAATTAATCCATTCAAAGAGGTCTGTTGTTCAAAGCTACCCCTTCTCTCATTTTTTTGAGGAAGGATTCAAGCAAATACAAGAGCCTGGGTTTTACAACATGCATTTTGTACCTGGTCGTGACCTGCTAATCTTCAAAGTCTATTGATCCATGAATGTTTCTGGAGTAAAACCATTGATTCTTTGGAGAGTCAGAAAGAAGCAGCTAAAATGAGGATGTCTGGGGGAATCTGTGTAAATGAAAAGTGAATTTTCAAATTACTGTAATTAAATAAAGATTTTCAGCTATTAAAATGCAGCATGTATTATGACAATTTCATGAGGACTCCTGGTTTGAGGGTTTTGGGCTTGTGTTTCTTTGTGGGGTTTCGGTTCTTTTAAGTACAACATAGTGGTATAAAGGGCCAAATTCTACCCTCAGTTATGCGATGTGCAGATTCTGACAGCAGCTTCCTAAGTGCACATGAAAGCATATTGAGGCCCTAGAGTCAGACATAAAAATTTAAATGGTATTGCATATATAGAGCTGGAAGTGTCTTTCCACTTCATTCAATCTGAAATATTTCCCAATCGGTGGCAGACGTAAATTACTTGAAGATGAAGAATATTATATAGTGCTTGAATAAAAGGAATTTGAAAAGGTCTCAGTTTATAACAATAATGGCATCAGATCCGAAACAGACTAACTGCAGTGGGTCACCTATTCTCAACATACAGTTTTGATTATTTTTTTTTTTCCCCCACTCATAATGAATTACAAATATGACTTTTCTGATTGCTGCATTAAGCTTGTAAAGAATGCAACAGTCACAAGGAAGGAAGGACTCTTCCTGCATTAACAAGTACACAGGCCTGCATCTCTCAGTAAAATCATGTTCAGCTTCGCTGGGTTGACAGCCATGCTCAGCAATTTGAAAATTATGTCATTTAAATAGACAAAGATCCAACACTCAACCTCACAACAATTAATTTTTTTAATCCTGGCTAGAAGGAAAACAGACAAAGACACCATTTGGTCTCATCTTAAGTCTGCCCTAGAAGTCCTAAGTGGGGGAAGTACACCCTAAATAAATTTACCCATCTCTAATTCTTACCTGTAAACCATGCTGGTGAGATGGATTCCTTTCCCACTCCTAGCTTTAAACACCCATGGCGTCGATATGTGAATTTGCTGTACTCTAACACACTGGCCTTGCTATGCAGAATTTTTATGGTTTAAAGGTGAGAAACAGGTACACTCAGGGTGATTCCCTGACTTAATTTGGACATCAGCCTTCAGAAGAGTTACCCTCCTACACTTCTTTATGTTAGACAATAAGGTGCATTTTGAAGAACTAACTTACTGTGCAAACATCTATGTATCGTTAGGTGAATCCTACATGACATGACTACTCCATGTCCTGTAATTTGGATGAGTAAGAGGTATACCTGAAGACAAGTAGTATTAGAACACTCTACGGAAAGCTATCACTGTGGAAAGTGAAACACAATAACTCTTCTTATCAGCCTTGGAGACCTGCCCCTTCCCTTCTAATGCTTTTCAGACAACCAAGAAAGGGAAACCAGATGAAAACAGATAATGGAGACCTTACTCGCCTGTTTGCAGGGAAAATAGCTGGAGCTTCATGGCCACTACAGAATAACTGAGGATCAGAACAGCTGTAAAGTTAGACTTTGTGAGTAAACGAGGTAAACATCTTCCACCATGGCGCTTTATGTTGTTGGACATGCAACACAAAATAATGCAGTTGAGAGTCAGCTGCATGTCATTCCACCGTGGCTTAAAGTAACTATTATCAACATTAAATACTCGAAGCAATCTCAAAACCAGTAGAGTACATTACTCATCTGGTTTCCAGGCATCAGAAGCCTCTCAGAACAGGTTTCTCCCATCTTCTGCTCTTTCCCAGCTCTTATTAAGCATTTTCTTAATATGGCCATTAATCAGCTATCAAACAAACTATGTTTTCATACTCCTTTCCTCAGCCTAACCAGCAGTTTCCACTTGCTCTTCAGGATTTATGCTTCCAGAGACAAGATCTACTCAGGATACCACTGGGATTTTTCCACATTTCTGCCAGAACTCTTTAGTGTCATTGGTACACGCATAACCTCCATGTAAGGATCAAGGGGAAATCTCATGTAGGCATCAGAATATACCCTCTCTTACTTGTCAAATCTAAATTGAATTGCACTAATCACTCTTGGAGAGAGCAACTCTTTATACCTTAGGTTAGAATCTGGCAGCCTTATCTGCCATAGAACGTACAAGTTCCTCATGATTCCGTACATTAGTTCGTCTGGGGAAGAAACAGAGCCCACATTCATTTTTTAAGTGATAGTTATTACCATATCATTTCAAGCAAGTGAATAAGTAATGGCCAAAGTATTCCCCCTCCAAAAACTCCTTTCATGGATATTACAATGCCAGTTTGGGTTGTGTAGCATATTAACGACCACAGCAGCAACATTTTCAGCATCTTATTTTAGGAATATTGTTCTTTTTGCCTTTAGGAGCCCACAAATTTGATTCTACTTGTTTGGCAAGACTGTTATTTGCATTGCATGACTACTTCATACCACACAATACTGATCACACATTCAGCATCACCGAGTCAAAAGCAAACAAAAAACCTGGCACTACTTTCACTTTTTACAAACTCTAAATAAATTGATTTATAACTGTAAGAAATATTCCAAGAGCCATTTAAACCTCTGCATATGTTTATTGCCACTTGGAGTGAGCCGAGGGCATACACATAGACTACACCTGCGGGGCTCCCTGGTCTGCTCTCAGCTAACGTAAGCAATTAAGTTTCAGAGTATTTCACAAAAAACATTCCTTTCCCTCAGGCTGAGTCTTACAAAGAGAAGAAAAACAAAACAAAAGCATTAGTAATCAGCCTCATGGCAAAAAAACATAAACTCTGGTCACGGTAACTCTTAAAGCATGGCTGGGCTAGCAGCTCCCTTTACCAAGGTACTCGTTGTAACAGGGGCTCTTTTCCCAGTGATTGCTAGATACTGCCTCTTTAATATTCAGAATTGGCAGTGACTACTGCCAGCCCATAGTCTTAGCTTGTTTTCAGCAATCGGCTAAAGTTACTTGTCAAATCTGTACACAAAAATGTCTTCAAAGAGACCGGAGCTTAATTTTGTCTAGCCAGAAGGAAGGTTGTTAGAACAGCGATGAGCAAAGCTAGATTTCGTTAAGCTATCACAAAGTTTATTCACCCTGAAAAACATTTGGCCATAAATGAGAAATAAGATAAATAAGGAATAAATAAGTGAGAAATACCTACGGTCGAGAGACAGAGAAGGCTGGAGCACAAGCAGCACAGAGGAGAAAAAAGCAAAATAGTAAAGCAAAGTTACTCCAACACAAAGCACAAATGAAACACGGCTTATTAATTTTCAGTGGAGGGAGACCTCAATTCCATTACGCTTTCAACACACCAAGCATACAAGCCAGTAAAATAATAGTCTACTGGAACATTATTTTTATTAGTGTGATTGTCAGTACTTATCTTACCAAGTCAAAAATCAACGCTTCCTCAAACTCTTCCCCAGCTGTTTATCTTTCAGAAGCAGTACTTCAGTGCATCAATTTAGCAATTTATGAGCATACCTGCATCTGCTCTGGTTGTTCACCACATCAATTTTCTGAAACAAAATTATCTCCTTGTTTCCATTAATTGGTCATTACAACATGTTGATCCCAGCAGTTCATCATTTGTTATCATTTTGTCAATTAAAAAAAAAAAAAAACAAAAAAACAAAACAGCCTGGGAGATGATCTCTGCTAATGGGACACCACATCCCCCGCATTTGCTGTTACCTAAAACCTTCCTTTGCTATTTTAGATTTGCTTGATAAAGCCACTTGTTAAATGCTTTGAATGAAACCTTCACATTCAGGATGTTCTGCTAGCTGGTTAATTACATCATAATTCTAGCTTGGCACCTCCATCTTCCTAACTGGCACTCAATCTCAAATTTAGAAAATCTTACTGATTCCATTTATAAAAAAGCTTATATTCAAAGGGATGAGAGTTTCAAAATCACACAGACCCATAAGGGGAGATGAATTTTCACAAGTGTTCACTGAAAGCAAATACAGCACTTGTGTCACTATCAATTAAGCAGATGTTCATTTTTTTTTTTCCCCTGAAGATGCACCTTTCCTCTAGGAATAGAAATATTTCACTTAAAATTTAATACCTAGCAGCTCCCACTGTCTTCATGCTGGAAAGAGAGCTCTTTAGAAACCTGCTTAGCTCGGAAATGAAAGCTTAAACAAGCTGCTAGTTTGAATAAATATAAGAGTATTTTTAGAAATAATTCTTGAGTCAGAAAAGTTACTCCCGTGCCCACTTGGGTGTGATAAATGCTAAGAGTAAAACCTCTTCTCCTTCCTTCTACCATACAGAAAAGAATGAAAGAAATCAATGTTGTTTCACTGCAGCTTTAACACACAATATCTTGGTAACACTCGCATTAGCAAGATACAAACAGAAAGAGCAGCAAAAGCTTTCCTAGTCTCTTGGGAAGGAGTACAATCTATTTCAAAAGGTCACCATATATATATATATATATAGAGAGAGAGAGAGAGAGAAGGTAAGGAAATAGAATTTCAATAGGTATTTCTACTCCTAGAATGGGAATTTTAATTCAGGACATTAGTGATCTCAGGGAAGATGCAAAAATTAGAGAATCAACAAAAACCTAAACTATTTTTTAATAGCTGAATATAAAAAGGGTCTTCAATATAACTGACAAAATCATGATGAATCAGGTAGCTGAGAAATCAATTGCCATAACAGTGATGGGAATTAACGGAGAGTCACTACATTAACAGGATTTGACTGATGCCTCAATGAGAGGTCTTCATACTAAGATTCACTTTTGTTGTTGTTATTTGGGCTGGTTTGGGGAAGAAAAGCTCGAATTCAAACCTACTGCTGAATTTGATCTGTGTTTGAAATATGTGGTGCACCACACACAGTGCAATGTTCGATTATGTTAATTGCTGCTTTGGGTTTTGATGTGAGAGAAGTCCATAGCCTACTGATGGTTGGGATTCCATCTCTTCTCCAGCTCTGAAGGGTACACAAACCTCCCGTCCTCTCAAGGCAGACAGCTGACATTATCACTGTTCCGAATTTGTTTATCTAAGCTAAGTTCAGAACCAGGAAAGAGGCAACAGAAACATGTACGGTTTTGTTTCGATATGTTTACCAGTTCTCTCATACTCTGAGGGAAGATTTTTAGCTTAATTTTCCCAAAAGAATCTCAGCATTAGGTCTCTGACAGAGAACACATCTGCTTCTCTTCTTTTGTTAGAGTATACTTTCTCCATTCTCACCAAACGCATACAGATGTTGTTGCATCCAGAATACACCATTCCAGATGTACTGATAACAGCATATTTGCCAGATTTTACCCAACAGAAGAGAAGATCCATAAGGGGCCAACCATTTCTTCTCTGGTCCTCTCTTTCCTGTGCTAGCATGTTTCTGAATTTTACCAGTTACTTCTTTTGTCAACATACTTTGACTGGCTGTAGTCAAACCCCTTTTTACTCTGAAGTCTGTCAAACAGAGGTTTCTCCGGCGCTCCTGGAACATAGGAACCAACAAGCAGGTATCAGGCTCGTGGCTCGGACTAAAGCCAATGGCAGCGACCTCTCACCCCTTTGTTGGAAAGTTCACTTTAATACAACTTCAGACTTTCACTACCAACAAGCCTTCCTTACCAACTTTAACAATTACCTGCCTCAGCAAGATACTGTTAATAAAAAGTTGAAAGGATGACTAACAATATTTTGGATATCTCCAATTCCTGAAAGTGCCTTTGGATAAAACTTGCCCTTAATCCTTCTCTGTAATACAACCGCATATTAGCAACCTAAAGTTACATAAGATCCCACATTTCAATTCTTTTCACATCCTAGATTTTAAACTCCAGTTCACATTAAACAGTCTTTGATGGTTGATATCAACTTACGTTGAGCGAACACTTGCATTTTTAAGCTCAGAACCTGCAGTAGCGTTTGATGTGGCCATCAAACCAGAGCTCTCCCAATGTCCTTTCGTCCCCTAGCGCTGCCGAGCCATGAGATACTCACTCTTGCTAATACCTGCTCCTGGCTATGATATGTCAGGCGCTGTCACACAGTGACTGCGGTCACCTCACATGATGACTGAACTCGCCAAGGGGTGTGTGGAAGAGAAATAGGTGGTTTTCCCTGTGTCCAAAGGAGAAGGTAGCTCTAGAGAGGGAGTTTTAAAGCCAAATCATCCCTTTCAATTTCTGAGTACAGATCTCATCAGGTAGACTAAGCGACACGAAACACTGCTACTAAGGAATTCGAACAGAGTTTGTGTTTGTTGCTTTTATGCTTTCCTGCAAGACACTTCCCCCTTGATAACTCAATGGCCAAAGCAGGAATCTTACCTGAGACAGCGAACTGAATTAACTTCTTGCAGTGTAAAAAATATACAGTAGAAGTGTTTCAGAACCCTGTCCCACTCTTGACCACAGAAACTCTGTGGACACCTGTATGCAGACAAACAAACGTGATATTTAAGAAAGCACACACATCTGCACTACATCCTTCCAGTTTCACCATGCAAAGTTTTAAACTAATTTGAAGGAACAGACACCTTTCCATTTGGAATATTCATAAGTAAATTTCACCAGCAATAGAAAAGAAATTTATAACCACATCTGTGCCACTGAAAGGAATTTATTTTTCTTCCAAATTATCCTTAAGGAGAAGAGACTACTTATTATGGCAGTGCCTTGAATAATGTTTTTTTACGTTGTATTAGAAACCTCTCCACAGTGCTAGAAGCATGGCAGTAGCTTTAGTTCTGCAAAACTGAACGATTGCCATATTACTATTAACTGCGTATTAGAAGACAAACTACAAATAAAGGTGTAACCTCTAAAAGACTTAGTCTGCTTAGTCCTTATAAAAGCTGGTGAAAGTCATGCAGAACAGCTTCATGATACAATTTAAATCTGAAGTATGTTTTAAATTTAAATTACCTTATTTAAAGGTATTAAAAATTTCAAATGCCTTAATTTTAAGATAGCTTAATTATTCCCTATTATGTTCTTGGTTTACGTCTATAGCTTTTTTTCCTCAGTAATGTCCAGCAGTTACAGGCCTCTGTTTAAAATAAGACACATTGGAAAAATATGAAAAAGAAATGCAAATCAAAAGCAAAGCATTTACAGAGAAAACATTACATTAGAAAACAGTAATGTAGAAATATTTACTTTTCTGGAGAAATATCACATAGAAATGTCAGCATTACACAAAACTTCAACTGCTTACATTTACACTTGAATGCGGTCACGATAGTCATACACTACATGAGAGAGACTAAAAACGAGTTTTTCTGTGCTGGTCTGGTCAAGACATGCTGAAAAAAAGTTCGCAACAAGTAAGAATTTATACCAAAAGAAAGAATACTGCTTCCCACCACACCACCACTTATTTATTTCCTATGAAGTCTGAACACACAACATACTGCAAAACCTTTTTGTAGAACAGCACAGAACTGTAGTGCACAGATTGCAGGGGGATCTGAAGTCTTTCATGTAAATTAAACCATGTAACTCCACTGACCAGTAGCAGTATAATTGCCACTTGATAAGGGCTATCCAGAGAGAAATCCTTACAATCTCCTGAAGATTGTTAGGCACTGTCTATATATAGAATCACAGAACAATTTAGATTGGAAGGGACCTTAAAGATCACCTCGTTCCAACCCCCCGGCCATGGGCAAGGACACCTCCCACTACGCCTGGTTGCTCATCCAACCTGGCCTTCAACACCTCCAGGGATGGGGCAGCCACAGCTTCCCCAGGCAATTTGTTCCAGTGCCTCACCACCCTCAGACTGAAAAAATTTCTTCCTAATATCTAATCTCCCCTCTTCCAGTTTGAAGCCATTAACCCTCATCCTATCACTACACACCCTTGTAAAAAGTTCTTCTCCAGCCTTCTCATAGGCCCCCTTCAGATTCTGGAAGGCTATAAGGTCTCCCCAGAGCCTTCTCTTCTCCAGGCTGAACAACCCCAACTCTCTCAGCCTGCCTTCACAGGAGAAGTGCTCCAGCCCTCTGATCATCTTTGTGGCCTCCTCTGGACCCGCTCCAACAGGAGCATGTCCTTCTTATGTTGAGGGCTCCAGAGCCGGATGCCATATTCCAGGTATAGTCTCATGAGAGGGGGGCAGAGGGGCAGAATCCCCTCCGTATGACCTGCTGGCCATGCTTCTTCTGATGCAGCCCAGGATACCGTCAGCCTTCTGGGCTGCAAGCGTACATTGCCAGGTCATGCTGAGCTTCTCATCAACCATCACCCGCAAGTCCTTCTCCTGAGGGCTGCTCTCAATCCATTCTCCGCCCAGTCTGTATCTGTGCATGGGATTGCCCTGGCCCACGTGCAGGACCTTGCACTCGGCCTGGTTGAACTTCATGAGGTTTGCACTGGCCCACCTCTCAAGCCTGTCCAGGTCCCTCTGGATGGCATCCCTGCCCTCCAGCATGTTGACCACTCCACACAGCTTGGTGTCATTGGCAAACTTGCTGAGGCTGCAGAGCCTCTGCTAACACAGCTATGACAAAAAAACATTGTGCTCTTCCCCAGTCCTCACTATCTCCAGCATGACAATCTATATCTTGAAAGAGAACAAGAAAAAAAAAAAAAAAAAGTTATGCTGGCATTGCTACACTCTTCCTCCAAACATACGACGAACTGATAAACACTCCCTTCTGTTAGCAAAGCTGCATCCACACCAGTAGTTTAGAGTACAGTATCAGTGACAGAGCATGGGTTTTTCATTTCCTGCACCAACAAAACACATAGGTATCCCAGAGACACGTGGTTGCACAGAGCTAGTCTTACAAAAGGACATCTAGGCCAGATGCTGGAGAATAAGAAGGAAAACAGTTTAGGCACAGCTGCTGCCTCCTCCTCCAACACTGACAGAGGGAAAAATGCCAGACTTCTGCCTAGCCCTTCCTTCTGTAGGATGTAAATGCCTAAACAGTCAATCCTTGAAGTACCTTCTATGGCACTTCAATGCCGCCAACTTACTCCACGGACGGGGAAATAACAGGTCAACTCTCTTGCAGCTCCTGCCTTTTTCTGTCCTCATGATTTGAAATTCAATGCACCTCAGCCTAAACCTCCATACAGTGTAGTCAAGCATTCCATGACTCCTGAACCTTGGTCATGATCTGAAGAGGCGCCAAGGGGCAGCATTACTGATGTGGCAATACACAATCTTCTTTTCTTTCTATGTAGGGAAATAAGAGAACTGAATACGAAAGCTCCAGAAATCGGAACCGAGTCCAGAAAGAATACAATGCTCACTCTGACATCATACCATTACTCTGTCTGCTCCCAAATACATATTACAATAATGTGATGTCTTAATGAAGCCATTGCTCAAATACAGCAAGATACTCCTTTTATCTTAAGCACGTATCGTGTCTGCAATAATTTCGTTATAGCTTTAGATTTTTTATGTGACAAATACCACACAGATAGAAGAGTAGTTATCATATAAAGTGTCTTGGAACATTATGACAATAAGATTAGAGTAAGTCGGTAGAAATAAAATATTCCTGTAACTAAAATATGTTCTACCCATAAGGGAGGAGGGACTGATACACAAGACAGGAATTCAAGAGACAGAGTAACATGAATCCTGAATTTCATGCGTACCTCTACAAAGCCACCATTTGACCACTTTTTAAAGCAATTTCTCTTACAAACAAAAAACAGCCGGAGTAGCCTCTAATATAATGTTTAGTGCTTTTCAGAACAGCCCAAAATCTGTCCCAGGACTGTCTACCAGCTAGTAAACATAGCTATTTACTCACTGACAAGGTTTTGAAGAAGGAACTGCACAGCTGCCTAGGAAGTTAATTTCAAAAGACAACAACAACAAAAGGTATCTTAGTAGAAACTACCAACTCCAAACTCTTCCCCTTGATTTAAGTCACCAGGGAAAACAATATAAGCCTTTTTCAAGGGAAGCCTGGAACTTATCTCACCATTTAGGTAACAAAATGCATTTGCTTCATAAAACCTCCTCACAGCACCCCACTGATAGATGACAACTTTTCTTTTAAAAAAAAAAATTAAAAAAAAATTGCACTGTTCCTGGACCATAAAAACAGGCTTTCATTTTAATCTGCTTAACACACTGTGGGAAAGGGCTTCTAATTTCACAGCACTGAGATAAGACAAATAATTCATATAACACATTAGCACAACATCTATGGTGAAAGCATTTAGTCAGAGCTCATTGGAAACAATAGGGTGCTGAAGCAAATCTGTGAGAGGCAACTGTTTGAGACCCCACCATGCACTAAAATACGTTTTATTACATTCCATAGTAAAGACAAGATCATAGAATATTAATGTACAAATTGTCCAGAGGCAATAAGGCAGTAAATTCCCCTCCCCTCAACAGACATTGTAGCTTCCCCCGCTACTCCAGTCCTTTTCTAATTTTTTTTTTCAGGCCGTTCTCCAAATCAGTCATCTTTCCTTTGTGCCCTTTCATTACACTTCTTCCCTTAGTGCCACGTCTTTCTTTTACTGTTCATTACCCAAAACTACCCTGCTCCCCCTTTGGCTTCATTTACTTCCTTTCTGGGTTTGTTTTTACATTTTCTATTGCTGCCTTTCCAGAGCTGAGTTTTCTTCCAGTGCGCATTCTGCTGTCTGCAGAGAAAAGCAACGCAACAAATATTTTCAGTATATTGGCACGAGTCCCCACCTAGCCACTTGTGATCATTTGCTCTCAAATCCCTAAAGACATTTTGCTTTGAACCTCTGCTGTGGAAAAGAAAAGAAAGGATATGTGGAAGAAATTCAGAGGAGACTTGCCAATTGCAGAGATCTGTGACAAGCCATTTCTACAGTCTCTAAACTGGGCTGAGAACAACAGGAAGGTGGACTTGGGAGTGCCAGTCAGCCATTTCAGCACATGGCTGGAGCAGAGAAGCCCGACGCTAGGACTAAATACAGCCTGCTAAATGGAAGCTCCTGGCTACCCGTAAGCCTAGCTGCTCTGTTGATCCTGGCTTCGTCCAGAACCTTTTGATCTCATTCCCTCTAACGTGAATGCTGGGGGGGGAAGGGGGGGGACATTCTTTGGAGAACTGAAACCAAAGATTTTAGTGATAGAACACCTTGAGGCTCTTTCTAAGAGATGCAAGCACTGCTGCAGAAAGTTAATGACGAGCTAGAATTTTGGAAAGATTTTGCTTCCCTTTAAAAAAAAATAAAAATAAAAATCTTCCCTTGTTCTTTTGCATAGCCTTGGATATTGCACTCCTAGTCACACTAGAGCATCTCAGGGACACTGCTCACCTGGCATGGTAATTTCAGTGGGGTATCATGGTCAAAAAATTAACAACTGCAACTTCTCACAAACTAGAACCAGGAATCTCTAAAAAGAGGTGAAGTGGTATAGTGTAATTTACCCAGAAAACAAAAAAAAAGGGAACAGAATTCAGTTATAGTCAAACCCTGTTACAAGCAGCCAAGACACATTTTGACAACTAGCCAAAATCTAGAGAGATAAATACCAATAAGCCAGGTCACCTCAACAGTCAGCTTTCTAGATTTTCTGCAGGTAAGCCCTGCAAATTTGTTCTCCATTCCCTCCTTCCTTTTCTCCATCAGGAAACAGAAAAGACTTTTTGATTTTTATAAGCATAGAGCTAGGTTTTCAACAATTACAAAATAAAACTTTTAGTGATCTTAGCAAACACATTCCATATGCAATGACAGACAAGCGCAACTCGGGTTCTGTATACGAGGAAATTCTTGCTTATCTCCTAACAGCTGTTTTAAGTAAGGATATAAATCCTTCACCAGCAACGGAGCCACAGTATAATCCTGCAAGCAAAATTATGGCAGGGTAACAATCATAGAATGGTTTAGGTTGGAAGGGACCTTAAAGATCACCTCGTTCCAACCCCCCGGCCATGGGCAAGGACACCTCCCACTACGCCTGGTTGCTCATCCAACCTGGCCTTCAACACCTCCAGGGATGGGGCAGCCACAGCTTCCCCAGGCAATTTGTTCCAGTGCCTCACCACCCTCAGACTGAAAAAATTTCTTCCTAATATCTAAATCTCCCCTCTTCCAGTTTGAAGCCATTAACCCTCGTCCTATCACTACATGCCCTTGTAAAAACTTCCTCTCCAGCCTTCATGTAGGCCCCCTTCAGATACTGGAGGCTTCTATAAGGTCTCCCCAGACACTTCTCCTCCAGGCTGAACAACCCCAACTCTCAGCCTGTCCTCATAGGAGAGGTGCTCTAAGCCTGTGATCATCTTCGTGGCCCTCCTCTGGACCCGCTCCAACAGGAGCATGTCCTTCTTATGTTGAAGGCTCCAGAGCCGGAGACAATATTCCTGGTGGGGTCTCTTTGGTACAATATATATGCCAAAGTAATTCCAGCTACTGGCCCAGCTCTACCTACTCTGAAAACAAGTTAGCTCATCTTTTTTCCAAAGTAATTTCATATTTTTCTTAAACAATTTCCACAGTGGAGTTCTTGATTACTAGCAGTCCTCCCTTGATCTTTACTACACAGGCACCCCTAGCTCTGGACAGCGAAGCGTTATCACTGACATCAACAGAATCATTCACGACGCTTCGTATTAAACACACGTATAAACTGTCATAGGACCAAGTCTTCTGTCAGTAGAGCAGAACTCTTCTAACAGCCGAGGGTAGCTTTCATGCTGCTAATATATGACCGACCTTAATCTGATCTCTTGCAGATTCATGTTCATGAAAATCAAATTACTACAGTTTTCAAAAATACACCCAATTTTAGCAGAAAATAATATACCCTTACAAATGTCAAGAGTTGAACGGTAATGAAATCTGTAGAAGTGACTTACTGGTTTGTTTTTTTAAAGACTCTCAAAGTGTAAAAGACTGGCTGCCACTGACAGATGGGCAAAAATGCTTAGAGACGGAGAGTACAATGCCACTACCTACTTCTTCATCCATTATTCTTCCAAGCATCAACCCTGTAAAGAGTTGCTTTTGTGCTTTTGCTAGCGGACTTGCTTTTATGTGTATTCTCTCAGAAACACTGTGACTAAACTTCAGATGTTAATAGTCCGGAGTATATTTAATTAGAATTTTTTAAGGCCTCTCTGTAACGACTCGGGCAGTAAAGGACCCTTCCTAACTTCTCTAATGACAACACAAACGACTAACAAAACTTCTCTTGAAGATTATACAAATGAAGTTTGACGCAGAGAGAGAAGAGGGTTTTGATATGCCCTAGTTTCCTTTGAGATTGGTTTCATTTTATTTTATTTTTTAATATACACAGGATTTAGAAGATGCGTTATGCTGACACTTTTTGACTTCAAGTATTAACAAAAGCTTTATTTTAGTCTGCTTATCAAATTTCAAGACTTCTTTCAACAGAATAGTTTAAACCTTACTGTTCTGCCCTTAATTAACAGATGTAATGCAGCACAGCCCTCTAACTGATTTACATTTGGTACAAACTTTGGCAAAGCCATATATCACTTCATAAAAAGGCATTTTTTCCCACCTCTACCTTTGAACAGAAACTATGAGGGGAAATCCTACTTTAAAGTATTCTCACACTTCCACGACAGGAAGAAAATAAAACCTATAATCTGTATTTCACAAGCGTTGGCCTTGGTTTTATCCTTGACTGTATCTAACAGAGCTTGCTTCAGTGCCAAAACAGTCAAGTCAAGATCTACTAATACATAATTTAAGTCTTCTCTATGGTGTCTACAGTTTTGCATATATATTTATTTCAGAAATATATGGCATACACTTCTACATAACTATGGAAAAAAATTCCTCTCGTATGTGAGGAGTTGGCAATGCTATTGGATGCATACTTGATAGCACTTATGCCAAATGGTCTACCTCTGGTTTTTTGATTTTTTTTTTTTTCATTTTGTATTCTTTCAGCCATATTTTCAAAGCCAGCTGCAGCCTTCCTGGCCACATATACACCATTCTTCACACAAACCACCCCTCTGGACAAGCATGCCCTTTTTAAGGATTTTTGTGCGAGTAATAAAAAAAAAGGTGTGGGGGGCTCTCTATTCAACCTCCTTCTAGGAGTTCAGGAGTCTTCATTTCCATCACTGCTGTATATTAAACACTTTCAATCCATCTGAACATTTGCAGAACTAAAGCACACAGACATAGTGTCTATTAATGCTGTAAATATCCCACAGTCTGTACAAAATAAAACATTTAAAAAGAATAACAGCACCACAGCTTTTCACTCCGTGATCACTACACCTGCCTCATTAATCTCATGTACCCATGTGAGGTAAATACATAGTACAACTACAAACTAAAAAAATCAATAAAACCTTTAAAAAGGTTTAATTTGATTCTACAAGGGAGGTTATCATAATCCAGCTCTGCTTTCTCACATTCTGCTAGCAATTTCTCTCAGCTCAGTTTCAACTGCTAACTTTGTTCTCCATCTCGCTATCTATCATGCTGTTATAATGCCAGCTCAAATGCTGTTTGTAACAGCACAGCAATTTCTCAGAAGTTGCCAGCTTCATAGCGTGTTCCTTTAGAAGTGCAGGGAAATTATTAGATTAAATTACAAATGAAAGCCTCTGCAGTTGGTCATGATTACTGGAACATTTATGTACATTCAGCTGATCATGAATTTTAACTTTTGTTCCTTTATATCCTTTACAGACCTTCTGTTTACATTCCGTTTTGCTGGATTATACAGGAAGTGAAATTGAAGACAACTGGGAAAGAGCTATATGTTTTCCCCATACTCCCCAACATCCTCAAAAGAAAAGACCGTGACAGCCACCTCCCACACTCCCTAACTGGCTTAATGTTAACATATCCCCTACAACCGTTTTTAAAAGTGCGACTCACTATTTGAAGAGCCCAATTGTACAGGAATCTGCTTTATGCAAAGCAAGACCTGCAACATCCCAGTTGTCCCCCCTGGTTTGTAAGATTTCACATACCAGCATGGGACCAAACAATTAATGCTTCTAGAAATACCTGAAGAGAAGATTGATCATACTGCAACTGGTGATCACAATAGGGTAAGCAGCAGGATCTTTGATTATCTCACTGCTGGGGGTATCATTTTCAGGAAGATATTTCAAACCAATTTCTTGACCGTACACTGCCACCGAAAATATCTAGTAATTTTCTACAGGAGTAGAGCTGTTCGACCCAATTCCAATGCAGATAATTATATTATCTGTACCTAAAATCCCTCTGAGTGTTTCAATCAGGTATGGTATTCTTCACTTTCTGTTCTGATCTGCTTAGCATGGCTGAGCACCATTAAACAGCTGTCAGATTCCACACAAGAAGTGGCTGGATTTCAGTAATAAGCAAAATGGTTCCCGATAGTGTTTAAAACACCTGGGGATCCTTCCAAATGAACGGTGCAATGAGGCTAAACTGCAAGATTTAACTGCTGTAGAATAAGCCCCACAATTTCTTCATAAAAAGTACACGCCCTAATACATTTAGTCTCTGAAGAGCTCAGTTGTTGCCGAGAATGAAACATACCTAGATGAGACTTCAGATAAGAGTATTGAGAACCTTTACATTCAAGATATTAGACAATTACCCCCTCATGACATACAGTCCAAGCTATTCTCCTGTTCCTATCAGCACAGACCATCTACAACAGATATGCTTAAGTGCTAAACCATGAGTCGGAGAACAGAGCTCAGTATGTTAGCTCAGCTATCACAAAATACAATACCAGCCTCTTCCTCATTTTCAGTCCAAGGAGATTTTATAACCAACATTTAAAGAAGCAAGCAAACTAACTGATCGTGAACGCAGTTTCTTAGAAGTAAGATGCTTTCTAATCATCAGAATAGCAAAGCTGTAGAAGAGCCTCCTATCGGAACACTGGGGCCAAAAAAGCTAACAACTCTCAAAATGAAGTTTGATCCGTTTATGACACAAATTGTGTAACATGGATCTCGTGACGTTAGAGGATTTAGATGCTGCTTTGCAGGGCCCTCCTCTACATATTTGTAAGAATCTGTGCAGGTAAGAAGACATGGATTGTCTGTCTGCCAGCCATGGCTATATATAATCTTAAAACCAACAGCTCTGTAAAATACATTTCCAGAAGTGATTATCAAGGCTACAAAGACTGCCTCAGCAATAGGTGAAACACAAGATACTTGAAAAAAGAATGAAAGGAGGAGAAAAAAAGACCGCAGAAATCTGCATATGAAGTGCAGAAGCTTCCACACATCCAAGAGTTTCTCCAACACCTTACCTGGAAGAACTTCCTCTTCTACCAAAGCTACAGAAATTCAGAAAACTACAGAATCTCCCTGGCAAGCTCAGGTCCAGGTGTAAGTGTACTGTGACAGAGAAAAAGATTCAGCTCCACTTGAGAAGCAGCCACTGATCCCCCCCACAACATCCTGCCCCAAGGAGGAACTGAGATGACAGGAAGTCTTTGATGGTACAGGCGCCTGTAGCTAAAAGGTCTAGGATGGACAGACAGGTGAGGAGTACTCGCAGTACAGAAACGGAAGGCCTTAAGTCAAGTGTATTGTGCTGTTTTGACAGCTCGCCGTAAACTATCTGGGCCAAACATTCCCCTTTCCTTTCCCCTGCCCGATACAGCTGCATGACACCAGCTACTGCTGCCTACGACTATCGCCTCTTTGCTTCATGTGTAGAAGCAAGGCAGCGTGGAGTCTGTAAACAACCATTAAGCTACACAGCACCCAGGTTTGCCAGTGCTTTCAGGTATACCCCCAATTTTAATTTTTTATTTATTTATTTACACCTGTTTCTACAATTTGATACAGAGATCACAGTAATTTAAAACCAGGCTGGGTTTCTTCCCTTCTCTTCTTCACTGGGATAGCTCTCAGATTAAATCCACCGAGATCAATTGAGTCATTGCAGTTTTTCCCCAGCACACATTTTTGTAGCTTAAAAAACAAATACTAGAAGAAGAAAAAAAAAAAAAAAAAAAAAATCAAACCACTTCCCAAATCTGAAATTGCCCTTTCCATTCGAATGCAGTGCTATACCCAAAACTGAAATTGTCACGCAGCCTGTTAATCTCCATTACAAAACATGCTCTTTATTTAGTAAAATTACAGCATTTGGTTGAATGATAACGGTATTTACATACTGGTTTATGAGCTCCTGAGATGTTTCTCAAGCAAATAAAATAAGAGAAATAGGTTACGGTTTATTGAAATAAGAGAACTGCATTGCTCCTAAGAGAACAACATACTGCTGCTATTATTGCTCCTATGCTACAAACATTTAAAACAATGTTGTCCTTTAAAGGATTCATAGCACATATCATTTACGAAAATAGGACTAAATTAGTGGTGCATGCAGAATAGCCCTCGATGACAAAGGCAACCCAAAGACTCTACAGAAAACATCCAATTTTATAAAATTCAAAGAAACCTCCTGAAAACAACACATGAAATTTTGTACCGTGACTATGCTCCATGGAATAATCTAAATCCAGAAACAGAGAAAATCTAGCAATGAAGGATTTTTTTAAATAAAGGAACACCACAAACCTACTGATGTCACTATTAATGATGTCACATCCCTACTTGTGGAGCATCACCCAAATTAAAACAAAACACAAAAAGCAAGCTGCCCCCCCCTCCCCCCAATCTGTCAGTAGAAAAAGCATCAGGCTGAATAGATGACATGATAATAAATTCCAAACGCTTCTGGAAAACAGAAACCTCTCAGTACCTCAACAGTGAGAAAACAAGAACGAGTATCTACAGAGCTATAGCTTTCTATTATTAAATATGAAGCATCATAAAAACATTTACACACAGCATCTTCCAATGATGTAAGAGCTGCCTTTAAATTTTTTTTCGGAAAGACATTTTCTCTTGATTGACTTACCACTGAGACCAAGAGCTCAGTTGCAAAAAAAAAAAAAAAAAAAAAAGAAAATCCCGCATTTTTTATCAGATTAAAAAGCTTTTTATATACTTTTCATTTTTAATGAGACAATAGTTCTCTATTAAAATATAGTTTATTCAATTAAGACTATTTCTAAGAGGACTAGTGAACATTAAGCCTTAGAACGCAGCATGGGGACAACTCCATGGATGTCAAAGCCTGCAAAGTGAAATGAATGGCACTTAACAGTCTCAGTCTGGGGCCAGAGCTGGAGAGTGAAGTATTCCTTCTACTAACCATGGCAAACCACGGCAAACCACAAACCCTTGTTGCAGAACACACATGGACTGAAATTCAACCTGCTGGAGAGTGACTGCTCTTAGGAAAATCTTACCAATTAGCATCAGCAGTAAAAATATTCTTCTTAGGGAAAACCAGGCTTTTTAATCTATTTCCTGCTTTTTCCATGTATGGTGTCAATTTTCTAATGATCACTTTTGATATCAGACTGCATGTAGTTTTCCAGAACCTGCAGGTATGCATGTATATTCCCATATACTAAATAAATCAGGTAGCAATTCTCCATTTGAAAAGTGCTTTTGATAACTCCCGAAGTTATGTTTTCGGTTAAGCTTTCTACACAGCGACACAAACAACATAACCTCAGCAAAATAAAAATCAAGTTATGTAAGGATCTGGTGCTCCAAACATGTATGTATATCAAGGAACAGTGTATTTTGAAATGCTAGCGGTTATAATAGCTAAAGCTTCACTTAAGAATTTATTCCACAGCAAACTTTCCCCACTTCATCAACAGCCCTTTCTTCAATTGTGTTTTCTTCATTTGCTATGTAAACTGGTGATTATAAACTCTGAAGTATCAAAGCAGCTTTGCAGCAGGTGCAGCTATGACAATAAAGGATATGAAACAAGTATTTCTAGTGTTTTAAAAGGTTTGCTAAGTCAAACAATAAGGATTTTTACAGTTAGTGAGGTGTGCATGGGGTATGTATGTCAAAGTATCTATATATCTAAATCACTCCTCCATACGGATTCCATGAGTCCAGCTCTACCAGTTTACAACACACTGCAGAATCATGACCCAAACAGGTAAATTCTTGAACTCAATACACAGCTGAATATATACGCTTATAAGACAGCTGTTCCAAAAATATTTTCACCTATACTGGTCACACATCAAGGTCACACTGTTACCATAAGAAATAAAGGACCATATGAAAAGGGAAAAAAAAAAAAAAAAAGGCAAGAAATCAAATTCTATTTCAGTACCTTTAAAAAGAAAAGCTACAAGTCTATAGGGACACCTATCACCTAATCCATCAAGTCCTGACTTCAAGGAGGCCAAAATGTTAATGTTGTCATGTTTTCCTGCACGGTTCTGTATCTTCAGCTTTTAACTATTAGAAAGGCATAATCAGCTGGTGTGTAGCGTGTAGGTCAATTTATTTCCAATACACTAATTTATGCAACATTAGCACATAATGCCAGCTCCAATTCTCTTACTGTTTGCACTCTAGGAGTAGACTTGTATTTTCTGCCAACTCCGTTACATCATCTGAAAAAACCCAAACATTTATTTTTCTTTTTTTTTTTTTTTTTTTTTTTTCTTCCCCAAATCCCTGCCACTCTCCTCCTCCTTCTCCCCTCTCCCTTCCCGAGCCCTTCCAAACCATACGCCAGTTCCTGCCGTGAGCTTTATTTCACTTTGGAGCCTGCAGAGCCGCGGTACCCGAGAGCTTTCGCTATTGTGTTGCGGGGGGATGCCTCCTCCATCACTGACCTTCGTGCTGTCGCTCAGGCTGTTACATAACCCGGTGCCTGCTTGCGTGCGGCGAGCGCGAGCCCGGGCGAGTGTCGCCCTGTGCCTGCCCGTCCCCGACCCCCTCCCCTTCCCTGTTTAATCCCGGGGGAGGAGGGACATGTGGGTCAGCAGGTTAGCAGTACCAAAGCCTAAACAATTCGGGACCGCGAAGAAAACACCCTCGCCGCCAGAGCCGCCTGGTCTTTCCAGCCGCCTCCACCACCCCCCCCCCCCCCCCGTCCTTTTCGCATCCATACAGAAACGACAGCCGAGCGTTACATAATTTATGGGACCCCAAAGTTATCCCCCCCCCCCCCTCCCCAAGCCCGCCGGCTCCCCGCCGCCGGCCCCGCTCCCCGGCAGCACCATCTGCCCGCGCCGCCGGAGCCCTCGGCCGGGAGAGCCCGGGGGGGGGGGGGGCGGCGGGGGCGGGGGGGGGGGGGGGGGCGTTGTGTAACACCCGCGAACTACGGCCGCTCCGCAAACATCCAGAGAACTCCCCGACAAATTAAGGAAATTTTCTCCAGTGTTTCTGATTAACCTCGTTACATAAGGCGCTTGCATTCCAAATCCACTCTCGCAAGCTCTAAATATACCCCGCGCAGCCAAAAGCTCCCTGCACACACGCCCGCGGCCACCCGGCCTCCTCCGGCCGAGCCCGCTCCTCCTCGCCTCGGCATCCGCCTCGCTGCGCGCTCCCTGCTCGCAAATCGCCTCTAATTAAATGTTTCGGCGTGTGTCATCTCGATGGCTTTTACTGTACGCGGATTCCCTGAGTGGGAAGCTGCCTGGGAAGGGGGGGTGTGGCCAAAAGGGGAAAAATACTGTAAAACACAAGCCAACACATGATCAGCCATATTCCAACCTACAACCAAAAATCCCTCCGTCCGAGGAGAGACGGTCTCCCCGCCGCCGGCGGCCGGGCACCGCCGCCCCAGCCCCGCCGGCGGCCGCCGAGGGGGCTGCCGCTCCCGCCGGGCACGCACTTTTCTCCGCCCGTCATTTCTTTCCACAGCCGTGTGTATTATTGCACAGCGTTATTTAATTAATTTTTACCCATCACCGAGTGATTTTACCGAGCGAAGCCTCTCTAGCGCGCTCTCCCCACCCCCCCCCCCCCTTCCTTGTAGGAGCAACGCTTCATAAATTATTTACAAGTAATTAAAGCGGCAGCCTCCTCCCTCTCGCACGTCTCGGCAAACTCCGGCGGTGTTTGAAGCCGGCGCTCCTCACCGTGCCGGCAGCGGCCGCCGGGGCGAGCGCACCCTGCCCGCTCCGCTCCCCTCCGCTCCGCGGCTGCCGGCGGCGCGCAGCCCTCCCGCCGCCGGGGCGACTCGGGCACTACCGAGCCGACGCCAAACTTCAACCGCCCTCAGCACCTCCAGAGCTCGCCCCCACGGCTACCAGCCGCGATTTGAGGCAGGAGAGGGCTTGACAGCGACAGAAAAGGGGGGGCTCGTTTGTTTGTTTGTTTGCAGCGTTTTATTCGGGGGCCGCGAGGGGGGGAGGGGGGGGAGGGCGGCGAGGGAGATTCCACGGGGGCAGAGACCCTTTGCAAAGTTGTGCACCTTCAAGAAACAGCAGCAGCCACCAGATCATCCGCTCCGCGAGGAAATCATTTTTAAGACACACTTAAATGAATTAAGGGAAAACAGCGCGCAAGAGAGTGAATAAGTCACCCGCAAACCGCAAATCTCCCGTGTAATCACAGATCCCCCATTCACAACAAGCCACAGCACACCAGTTGAGAACTGTCAAAAGGAGACAGACGAGGGGGAGAAGAAAGGGGGGGCAGGAAGGACACTGCAGCTTTAAAAGTTTGTTCCCTTGAATCCCAATACTCCTGCTGTTGCTTTATATATTTATAAAATTATGTAATTTCAGGGGCACAGTAGCCATCCGGATACCACAGGCAATAAACGAGAGAGATAGGAAAGCACCAAACACCACTCAATATTTTCATTGCATTCGTCCCTCCTCCTGCAGCAATTAAAAGAAGCTATAAAAGTTTGCGAGGTTTTGCAGGGGGTAGAAGCGTGGCTTGTTTGCGTGCGCGGCTTCCACAAGCACGAGCAATAAACCAGGGGATTAAATTGCTGCATTTCCCCCTTCTCTCTTACCCCCCTCTTCCTATTCCCACCCACCCCCCGATCCCACTCCCCCGGCCCCCTCCCCCTTCCCCAAGTCTCCCTACCTCTGCTGCTGCTGCTGCTGGAGTAGCTCTGCCTGCGGACGGGAGCCGGCGCATCGCTTTTCCGGGCGGGCTCCAGGTTCACCGGGGTGTCCCTGGCGCCGGCGGCCGCCTCGGAGACGCTGCTGCCCGGCTCACTGGCTGCTGGATCGGGGGCTGCCGGAGCGGACTCCATGTTTTTCCCAATGTAGATCGCTTGGAGATGGCGAGCTCCTACACTCCCTCTATCTTCTGTTTCCAGCGCAACTCTATGGTAGGAAAGCAGAAGGGAGAGAGCGAGCGTGATCCAGATGGGATGTGAGCTTGCCTGGCTGTGACCACAAGCAGCGCTAGCGAGAGCTGCACACCCCCCCGCCCCCGCACCCCCCGCGCTCCGCCGCCAGCCGCGCACCCCGCATCGCCGCCCTCCGGCGCGGCCCCAGGGCGCGGGCCCCGGCCGGCCGCCGCGGCGGGACGGCTGCGGGCCGAGCCGGGCGGGCGCCCGCCCGCGGGGGCGGCGGAGCCCCTGCAGCCCCCGAGCGGGGCCGGGGGACGAGAAGGTGCTGCCGCCGCCCAGGGCGAGCGGGAAGCCAGCCCGACCTCCGTCCGGGCAGGGACCCACGGCTCGACGCGTCGGCGGGGCCCGTCCAACGAGGCCACCGGGCCCAGGAGGAGCTCCCATCTCTAGCCCCAGTACTGGTGGGAAGAGCTTCTAAGCGGGGCTGTCTCTTCCCTCATGACTGTTGCAGCTGAAGCCGCATCAGAAGATGCCAGCTGTATGAAGTGTCTCAAGATGCGCACGTTCAAGCAGCCGTGCAGCCGGAGAAGGCAACATTTCAGACAATACCCCTCTTTCAATGAAGTATGCTTTGAGGTAGGACACAAGGTGAAAACCTCCAGATCTAGTCTGACTTCTGCAAGCACTCTTGTGCAGTTCATAGTCTCAGTAATGGTCAACTCCTTGTCCATTACCCCAGTTTAAAATAAAGTAACAGCTGCCACGAACAGTGTGCCGAAGAACACATCCCTCTTGTGTAACAGAGGCCATGTTACACACAGCCCTACTGCCTGCTGCACAGAAGGTGCTAAAGCTGCCTGCTTTGACTGTTCTGACTGGAAGCATGGCCTGACTGAGTAGACCACAATATTTATACTGATAGCAGCAGAAGCTTTTTCTAAACGGTACGGGGTCACATGCAAGCAGCTGACATGCCACCTTCTGCTGACCAGGACTGCTGCTACAGCTTTCAACACTGCTGCTGGTGATGGTACCTGATGCAACTCATAGGTAAACCCTGGACGAATCCACATTCTGCAGTCCGATCACCAGTATTGTACTGTTTACAAACAGTTGTGAAACATACCATGGGTCCTTTTTGCCCCAGGAGCTTGTCCATGAATCGGATGACATCTTGCACTGCTGCTAGTTCTTTTAGTGGAAGGGCAGAGTCTTGGGCCAGTCGATTTGGAGGTCCCGAAGTTCCAGTTACCCGTGGCTGAAAAAAAAAGCCAAACCAATAATAGTCCTCATTATCTGTTGGCTGCCTACATCTGAGAGGGATGGACAGAGATTGCAGAAGATAGAGTAGCATTAAGAACGATTCTGCACTTATTTTCAGAGCGTGAATAAATCTGAGGAGGTCAGAGCTGGACTTACAGATGTTGCCTATTGCGTAAGACAGTGCTGGTTCTTGAGGGTTAGGTATTCAGGTAAGGCAGGCCCAGAAGCCCTTAAATGAATTAAGGGCAAAAGACACAATGTTTTTCACCAGTGACAAGTGAAACGATCTCAAGCCTGACAGAAGCTGTTCCTAGACAGCAGATGCGGAGGGCCAGTGAGTGAAAATGGAAGAGGGAAGCAGGAGTACAGTTTGCTCCCAGTGGTTGTGGCAGCGCCCCACCATTACACTGTAACACGTGCCGGCACACACAGGTTCACAGTCTTTTGGCACGGTCTGGCCAGAATCTGCAGAGGGCAGGGAGGTGGTCCTTCTCTGATGCAAGTTTGGTGGATTAGAGCTGCAGTTTCCTGCAAACTCTCTCCCCTTTACTCCTCACTAATTGGCAGCCTCCAAATAGAAGCAAGAATTATGTGAGCTGTGGAAACTGAACTGCCTGTTATCCTGAGAGAAAGCTTATCCCTCCCTCTTCAGATCAGGGTTTAAGCAAGCTGACCAGGCAGTGTGTGTTGGGAAACTTGCCTGGCTAATAAAAAAAGGACTTCATTTCTCAAAGCTGCCAGACCACTGCCTTTCACCAGCACTGGGAACAATCAGACTACTTGCCACAGTAAGGATTATTCACGTGAGTGTTTTGCAGGACTGTTTTTAGCATTGCGGATACTTCAAATTATCAGAGAGTGTGGGGTGTTTTTTTCTTTTCTCCTTTTAGCTGTCAAAGGCTGCTGAGATTTAGTACACCTACCTTAGCTATACAGTTGTCATTTAAGGTATCCTCTCCCATTTTCTAAAACTAAACGATTTTTCAATTTACTTTCTTGGAAGAGAAAGAAGAGGAGAGGGAAACATTGAAGGCAAGGCTCCGATAGGACAACATACAGTAGAGCTTTGTTTCTCAAAAGAAATGGGGGGGGGGGGGGGGATCAGAGAGGAGTAAACCCCCAAGTGCCTAGAACACCTGAATCAATAGAAAAGAAAAATTAATTTTATGTTGTTTAACAACATCTCTCTCATAAGTCATTAGCAAGATGAACCAGGTAAAGCAGGACAGACTTGTAGCATGTTTGCAGAGGCAACAGTCTAAGGGATTTTGTAGCACCTACACAAGCAGAGACAAAGCAGCTTTGCTCTTTTGCAAAAAGAAATTATGCCCCAAAACCCTAAAAGCACCATGAGAAAAAGGATAGGGTGATAGTTCACTTGAACTTTATATAATGGAGGAAAACAATCATGACTTCTGTCAAGCTCCCTATCTATGAAGCTGCTCTGCCAAGACATTTCCTGGGCACAGAAAAGGTCTTCCTCGTTCTTCGGTTTTTTATTTCTAGCTTCCAACCCATACCAAAATGGTTCATTAACTTTGATCGCTAAGCTTGTTTAAACAAGTGAGATGGCATTAGCAGCGAAGACAGGTATGCTGAGAAACTTGAGCAGAAATGTTTGGTTAGATTAAAAAGAGCTTTAGAAGTTGCTGCAGATGTTACCCTGCAACAGGTCCTACCAGAAGTAACAGTAATGAGGGGGGGAAAGTATCACCAAAGTGATAGTATCGGACACCAAAGTGAAAGTATCAGACAAGTATCACCAAACATTTCACCAAACACACAAACAATAATAATTTTTAAAAAATTAATTAAAAAAGAAAAATCACACCAACCTTGTGTGATTCCAGAGTAGACAAGATATTAAGATCATATGGATACTTTTTTGGCACACTGACACAGTGATGGAGTACATGGCAGAAAAGCTGTAACACACACAACCATCAACCACCACAGAAAGCAGGGCAGAGACCACGTGCAGAGGGAAGAAAGTCATAGTGCACAAGAGATTAGTACAACACCATTTTGCCATAGTGTTCATGGTCCATTAATATGGAAACATATTTTGAATTTGAGGCAGTCAATAATGGTCGTCTACATACACAACTAATATAGCTGTCAAAATACCCATTTCAAAAAGAATGCCCAAGTACATTCCTGACTCAGGAAGTACATAATAAGCCCACATTACTTTCTGTGGATATGGGCTACAGTGGCCTCTGGCCACACCTTGCATATGTCGAAGGGGACTGTCGAACCTTCCTAGGAGGCTTTGCTAGCTTCAGTCTAGCAGTTGTAGAGAACATATTGCTGCAGAGCAATGAGGGCAAAGCTTGGATAATATCTCACAAAAAGAACTAGCGAGATATTTTGGTGCTGGTGGCATTTTCTGCCTTAGGTGTTCCCTTGTGACATTCCCCCCAAATTCTTCCAGTTACAGCTCTTCCTCCTGTACAAGCTGTCAGTTGCTTTCACTGGACACATCCCTCTGTCCGTGGTTTTGATGTCTTTTCAGGAAAAGAGAAAGCAAAAGGGCACAGGTTGAAGACATTCAGAAGAGCAAATTTCAGAGTCATGCAAGAAGTAGGACATCCACTAGGTCTTCAGTGGTGTCAGCTAATACATTTCTGATGTACTCATGCTTATAGACCAAATCTTGGAAGAATTTAAATTGTATGCATCTAGTCTTTGTAACTATATTCTGTGGGATATCTTTTAACAATTTACAAAGCTTTAGTTAATTAAATTTTACAGTAAGACAAGAAACTGCTTCCACTTGAACCACGTACAGCCTATAATACCTGAAAGCAACTGTCTCAAAGTTATGCACCCCATTAAACCCCAGCAAAAACAGGCAGACTAGTAAGCTACACGTACAGAACCCGAACTAATTACTGAAGGTGAATATTTGGCTGTAATTAACTTAAATACTACTTTAACAGCATTCTGTCTTATTCTAGATGAAAAAAAAAAATAAGAAATGATAGGAGAGAAATAAAACAACTGTGCTGGAGGCACTGTGACTGGCTGCAGTTTCAGTGGACCCTTTCCCACAGCCTTTATCTCTAAGCAAAGTGGAAAGCTCATCAAGCAGTTCATCTGGAATTTACACTCACAGATATAGTTCTGTTTGTTTTAAAGACCAAGGAGCATTTGTTAACTAGCGAGCACAGCACAGATTCAGTGGCATCTCCTTCCTGCTGCAAACTCAGTGTAAACTATGAGCTGCTTTTCATTGTTTGTTAAGCCTCTATTTCCACTTTTGTCTCCTGCCATTTGGATTTGTTCCTTACTGGATTTTCTGTTTCTGAAAGAAACTGAAGAAGTGGAGAAGCATACAACATAAGAAGTAATGAATCCTTTGTGCTTATCTGTACAGCACTATGTCCACAATCAGCATCCCCGACAAAGAGTAAGCAGCAATAGCCCAGGCCAGTTCTTAAGAATTCAATACTTTCTGTGAATGAATTAAGGCAAAAAGGCCCAGAGAGAACTGTCTTTCTCAGCATACTGTCTTTGCTGCTGTTTTCTTGCAGATGGTTAAAAAAAAAAATTACTGAATATTTTCCTTTAGCAAGATGAACACCTTTCTCACATTCCATACACTTGCAGACAACCTCTTCCTCCCACAAAGGTAAGCTAATTGAATTAGAGGAGCAATTCAGCCTGCCCATACTCTCTGGAGAGCTGAAGGGAAACAGGGAAGAGAAAAATCTGATCCAAAGATACATTTTTCATCTCAAGAAAATGGAAGCTCTTTTAGTGAAGACCAGTAAAAGAGACACCATTTCTGAAACCTTGGATCACTCCCAGTCCGAAGTGGGGATGGTTGTTTTTTATTAACTCTTGCTTCAGTACCTTCTTAACTGTGTTTTTCCTCAATAGCTGTTCCCTCTAATACCACATTTATTACAG
The DNA here is from genome assembly GCF_965231255.1 of Vanellus vanellus. Taxonomy (NCBI): domain Eukaryota; kingdom Metazoa; phylum Chordata; class Aves; order Charadriiformes; family Charadriidae; genus Vanellus; species Vanellus vanellus. The sequence continues at coordinate 6,191,733 of NC_138916.1, read as the reverse complement.
AATTCATCTTTTATAACAGACTGATATCTCATACTTTTTGTGCAAAAAATACGTTTCTCTAGAAGCAGTAGTAGGTTAAAAGCAGGTTAAAGCAAGGAGAGAAAATAGCTTCTCCTTAAGAAAACTTTTTTACTATTGTCTAGATGATCATTGTGCATATGCCATCATACATCCCTCGTTCTCTCTGTGGATTCCATCAGTAATCCCTTTCGAAATACCTTACCTGTGAGAACCGTTGTAAATTATTTGGCTCACTGGCAAGATCCTAAAATATTAGAGAGAGTAAAAATGCATTTGGAAAGCTAACTTTCACTCAAAATCATTAAGGAAGTTTGTACTAGCTAAGCAAAAGCATATCAGACTAGAAGTTCATAGTTCCAAATCATCCTGAAGAGGAAAGCTACAATTTACTGTGTATTACAGTGCATTAACATGTAGTTAAGAAGACACTTTCCAGAAACTGTCTAATGCATGCACAGGAGGATGTTGTCAAGCCAAAACCCAAAGCTGCATATTTGCAGGAATCTAAAACGTGGCCAAGTAATATTCTTCGCAATTAACTTTTCCTAAGGATCCAGTAAGAATGATAAAAAAATACCTGCGTATCTGAGGTCTGTGAACAGCATACCCACACTGACACTTAACCACAGTGAAGTATTCACGCAAACCACTGACACGCTTGCCTTTTAACAGTCATAATGCTAAATAGTAGCGTACTTCACCTCACCATTAACTCGCAACAGTTTCCAATACAGTACCTTCAGAAAGGTGGGGAAGTTATGATAGAAACTATCTGCCTTTTCCCCACACTCCATCACAACCCAGCCATCTCAGAAAGCTTCCCACCATTTGCTCAGAATGCTTTCTCAGGTATCCCATTGCAACAGTAAGGACCCATGCCTGTACACCTTCCAATTTGCCTCCTTTTTCTCCAGGTCACAGAATTTCATCTTCTAGCTAGCTCAGAAATATAAAAATTGCCTTCATTGAACATATACCAAAAAATTACACTAACCACCAGTTTATTCAAGCAGCCCAAATAAGCAGCAGAGACATTACAGCTTAGATGAGCATTAAAAATGAATTATGCCAGAAAGGCAGAAGTGAAAGTTGCAATTTAATTTAAAATAATTAGTCAGGTTTTACATAATTTGAAGCCTCATTTGATTTATTTAAACACTGTATCTAGCAAAATATTTTTATTTCAAGGAAAAATGGAAAGCCATCTACTGCGCGCAAAGGTCAACTAGCATGCCCAGCATTACAGAAAACATATATTCTCCTGTCTGCTTTAACTCTTTGAGAACTTAACATTCCACAGTAGAAAACAAACCCCAAAACTTGGAGTTTTGCTAGAGCTGTATTCATGTTCTATAAAGCACAAAAATCCAAATTAAGTTCTGCAACTTTTTTCAGCTTTTTTTTTCTGCGATGAAAAATAAGATAGGAAAAGTACCTTTTAATCAAACAAAATATTTAATTAGACCTGAAATGAAAAGATGCATTTTGCACCTTCATTTTTTAACTTGTTAAAAGTGAAGTTTAGATATGCTTCAAAGTAAAATTATATTTTCCTTTAAAAAAAACCCCAAAACTAACAAACCACAAAAAACCCCTTTTGAGCATGTTTAAAAAGGAACATCAAAGTCTTGCATATTTTCCAATTTCTTCTTCAATTAAATAAATCAATCACAAAATAGAGTTCATTAAATTGACCCAACTATGGATTTTTCTAGCCAAAAAAAAGCCACTCCATTTTGGATATGGTAAAACTACCAATAGCTCTTTGGTAGCCTTTGTACAATCAACATGGTGATTCTTACACAATTTCTACTACAGAAGTACACACAGGATGTAAATTAGACTACTCAGCAATAGCATCAGAAGAGGCTCTCAGTATATCTTAAATTAGGAGACTCAACTACCGTCAAAGCCATTTACATATCCACATGAAAAATTGGGTCTAACTGTAACAGTAAAAATGGCTTTCATACTCAGGTTTGTGACTCCAGCACAAGTGTTGTGAGGCCGATGTGTGTGTCAGGCCATAGGCAGCTCTCCCAAGACAAGGACTCAAACCACTGGCAAACTATTTTCACACGTCCTTTTGGCTGAACATCCTTTTTGTTCTGTGTCTATGGATTCACTCCCCGCACAGGGTGAGCCTCAACAGCCAACAGCTGCTTATGGCTACGCCCGCCGCCATATTACCAAAAAAAGGCAACTTCTATCTCTCAAACCACCAAGACAATCTAACCAATCTACAAACAACAAAATAAAGAGCCTATTACAGGATGATTTACAAAACTTTTAACTGTTAAAAGTTGAAGATAATACTGGAGGGAGGAAACACATATTGAAGCACTCAGTCCCTCTCTGTAAAGTCAAGGGAAAATATATAAAATAGGCGAAATAGTCTAAATAGTCTAAATAAAAATGATTTCAAGGGTGGTTTTTTTTGATATTTTGTTTATTTACAACCTTCTTTAAATGAAATACATTTGACAGAGTTGTTAGCCGAATAGCTGCTACCTTCAACTCTTTTGCTAGAGGTTTGTATTTACATCTTGAATTTTGTGAATTATATATCAGAACATCAGATTTTTTCCTTCTTGTTCAAAGAACACAGAAAAATAGCAAATTTCAGCTTAAGGAAGCCGAGCAATGCCTAGCCTAGCCCTCTGTTTCTGGGACTTTCCAAGCCTATGAATGCAGTATCAACTGAGATCGGTAAGGTATTTCTCCTCTTTTTCTTCTTGAATGATTCTTTACTTCTATTTAAAAGAAGCTATTATTTCAAAGCAAAAACAAGCTATGTAAAATATCCTTACGAATGTATTTAGACACACTATATTCTCTTATTTAGAAAAATAATTGCCTTACAGGTCTCAGTCAAAATAGGAAGCTCTTTGCTATACAAGGTTTGGCTTAGTTGAGGTTTGAATCTTGTGACTGGGAGCCTTCATGATAACCCACACAGTTATTTGAAAGTTTAAAGCAAAAATAAAACCTGCCATACTCTGTAGATTCTTACAGTACTCTATTTCAGCTTGTCACTTTTAAGTTTGTTTCTATCTTTACTATCTTCCGTAATGCATGAGATTCTTTCATAAATCACCTCAGCGATCCTTGTTGCTATTGTAGAAATTTAGCCACTGTTTGAAAATAACATAAAACAGCAACTCCAGCAAAACTACTAACGATAAAAAAAAAAAAAAAAAAAAGGTAAAATCCTAGGTGGTGAATAACTACTATGAAAATCAACTTACTGATACAGAATAGAACATATTTTTTCCACATCCTTCATCAATATGTTACCCTGTGGGCACATTAATGAAGTGTCCACAGGATTTTTCCCAGTTTCTTTTTGCAGTTTCCACCATGCTTTACCTCTGCAGGCTTGCCATTAGTCACTCAAAGTAATCAGCACAAATTTTCACTGGCAACTGTATGCTTTTTCTCACCTTAACATGATGGCAATCATTTGCCTCCAATTTAAATAGATTAAGCAAATAATATTTACAGCACTATCTTTACACTAATACAATTTTACTCTTCTTCAAATTATCTATACTCTTTATAGCACACTGGTATTTTCCTGGTACATATACCAACAAAAACTACTGCTGTACCTCCCCTCCTCTGAGACTTGCAGTTTTGCAAGACCTTTATGGTGATATTCAATTACCATAAGAAAAGCAAAGATCAGTGAATAATTTTCAAAGGAACAAGAAGTGGTTCATTTTCAACTTCCTTACTAATGTTTGTGGCTTTTCATAAATCAATACAACATGCAAAAACAATGCAGTAGCTCTACTTAAGAATTTTTGATTGTCTGAACATAAAACTGAACTTATAACAAATACTAGCTCTGAATTCTCTTACCTTTTTCCCTAGTGTTGCAAAATTTGTCTGAGGGGAAAATGTTTGAAATGGATGAGTTTAGATTTTGAAAGCCCAAAGATTTTTATTTCTCATTAAAAAATCGGAAATATTTTATATCTACTGTTCACCATTGTTTTTCACCATGAAATTTTAAGTCTTCCCCCCTTTCTATCCACACCTCAAAAAATGCCAAAAGCTAACAAAACTAGGGGAAAGAGGTTTAAAGACCAAGAAACAATTAATATGGCTTATATCACAAGGGCTTCATGCCCCTCTGCTTCAAGTAGACAAGAGGGAAGAAGCAGCATATAACGATCTTCCAAAATGGATTGCATTAGCTAGTGCATCATTTCAGGTTCACAAACAAATCCAGGAGGGCAGTTTCTTACGTCAAATTAAAAAGCCCTTAACACTTTTCCACCTCAGAATCTTCCCGTTACATTCAAGGACCTTATGTTCTTCCATTTGGCATACTGGGCCCCCGCCTGGGTCAGCTGTGAGCTCATATTCCGACACCAAAAAAAAAAAAAAAAAAATTTAGGCATGCTCTTTTCATTGGTGCTCAAAGTACAAGTTTCATGGAATATATAGTTTACGTTCCTTCTAATCTGATCTCATAACTCTATTCCATGGGGACATCTTTATCAAGGAATAGATTCTTGGCCTAGGATGCTGGAATTAAAAATTCCTTACTAATTAATTTTTAGCTAGCACAAATCACAGTCTTTTTAAGTTCAGTAGGAACTGTAAGTCTATTCTCCTTGTTTAACCACTTATAATTAAAGATAAATAAATAGCTCAGCTCTATTCCCCCCCCTCCCCCCAGATGAATGTACTGATTACCACAGTAGGTTTTTCTGCAGAACTTTGGTTTGTGGATGAGATTTATTTATTTATTTATTTATTAAGAGTTCAACTGTCTAAACACTCTCCCCCAAGAGTAAAAGGGATGGGAGGGGATAGTTCTGAAACTGATCATAAAAAGTTTCTAGAAATGTTTTTTTTAAAGACTCATAATTATTTTTAATAGTCAAAGATGCAATATTTGTTTAAATGACCATGCTTGCATATGCTTCTACAAGGCTTTTATAAGCAAAATTGTGTACCCTCTGGACTGCGTACACAGACATAGGACAACCATACATTTGCTCAATATTTTCTGTATCAGGTAATGATACCTGTGCACCCCTTTCGGCGACGCACAATTAATAGAATGTGTACCTCAGACAAGCAAAACAAGCAAAAATCTCAGTGTCACTGGAGTTACACATATTTTTATTACTAAAAGATTAAGTTTTTGGAGAAGTAAAGACTTGGGAAAGCATACAGGTAACAAAGAGTAGAACTAATCACATGCTTTACACGATACATGCTTAAATGCTTTGCTGAACGATAACCTCATAAATGCCAGGAATATGGTCTCTAATATTCTGGATTTGAAAATGGACTATTAAAACACAATATTTTAAAATTATTGAAGCTTCCTTTCTGAGAATTACAAAAGTTTAAATTAAAATATAAGGTCTGAAACTTTTTTCGAGTACTCCCTATTTTTAAAGGCTTGATTCAATTCAAGAAAGTCAGTGGTAACAAGATAGTCAGACAGTGGCATTTTATTTCACCTTGCTCTTCCCCCCCCCCCCCCCCCCCCAAAAAAAAATATTATTTTGCAATAGAAGTATTTCACCATTGGAAAACTGAACTGCTTTTTTTGATTGGTCACATGATACCACTTCTGTTCCCCTGACAGCATCTATGGAATTACCAAGAGGAGAGTTAGAAGTAGCCATGACAAAAAAAAACAATCCTCTCTATGATCATTGTGTTCATCCTGGAATATATATCCACGTACATATGTATATATACACTCAGTAATCAGACTGTACACTGTATGTATTTGGTGGTTTAGTTTCTGGACCATCAGGAACAGAGAAGGAACAGCTCAGAGGTTCAAAATAAGCCCCTTGCTGGAAATGTATGGGGAATCACTTAATGTTTTCAGTATTAGCTGTGAAGAAACTTAATCCAAGTTACAGTACTTGTTTTGCCAGTACAGGGAAGCAAAAGATCAAAAGGACCACAACTAGTTAAATAATATCCCTCTGTTCTTGTCAGGCTGACTGACACAGATGCAGCAACCTGCTTGAGCTTCTGAGGAAGTTAGACCAGGGAAACGGCAAGCCTCAGGGATGACAGACCTGTTCATCACAGCCTTTCCATCGCACTAACAATCTTTTCTCCATCTCCTCTTTTCCTGTGGCTTTACTCCATTTCTGCTGTTAGAATACAATATCCCAATTTAAAAGAACTGCCTACTCACCTGAGCCACAAACTCCCGATGGGAATAGCTTCAGCTATTCAAATCTCCATGCTCAGGGTTTCAAAAAGTAGGACTTGACCTACAGCTGGAAGAACTTGGAGAACCACCTCAGAACTGTCAAAGCCCAGCAGCTGTAGCAGTGTATTAAGAGGAGTCAGTCATATCAGGAGCCATTTAACCATGATACCTGTCAGCTTTTTCAGAATCCTGATGTGTCGAGGTGATGCATGATACTACAAATACATATTTCCAAGCTTTATCCAGACGCTCCTGGGCTTGTGACTGTCTTGTATTCACACTGCACCCACCTTCTAAAGTGCTTAAATGGTGGCAGAAAGCCATGAAAGGCAAATAGAAGAGTGAATGAGGACATGCATGGTCGAAGTAAATTTATTCTTATGTTTAAGTGAATACGCACAGAAACTTGTCTGTGGTATGCAGTGATCTGCACTTTCTGAAGCACCGTTCTCCACAAATACAGAAATTCAATAATTAGCTTTCAAGCTATTCATTAAATTTCTGGGGTAGATAAATAATGAATAAGAGCCAGCTATTCATTAGTATGCAACACCTGAAAACTATCTGTTATCCTTTTCGATGAATCTGACCCAAGGTTTCCCTGCCATTGGAGGAAACTAAAATTATAGCTGACAGAATAGTGTGCTTTATCTATAAGAAAGCAGAGATAACAAAATGAGTTTGTTACTCAAATAAGCAAGTGTTTTCCCCCAAAGCTGTAAAAACTATGGAAAAAAGTGTCTTTTTAGGAAAATACTTTAAAGCATACTACTGTTGGTCTCACACATCCAAACAGCATGCAAGCTTTCCAAGATGCAGAATAGGTGTCAGCTGTTCATGACTTACTCAGCAACAAGTTGTCTGCCTAACCCGTTAAGTCTGTTGCCTATGAACCCTCCCTGGTAACAGGGAAAGGGAGAAAGGCTCCTGCATGAAACCCGCTCCGTTTCAAGACTTCAGCCTGACTCATCCCTGCCACAGCCTCGCTTTTGGTTACAGAGAAATTGTTTTGTTTGATTTTAATTTCGTTCTGAAACGGAACAGCATTATTATTCTTCCCAGGAAGTAGAAGGGGTTAGCATGCAGCTATCTCATATTTAAGCAAGATTGTGCTTAATGCTTTCAATTTTAGTGCCACTGCCTCTGGAGAATCTGTGACATTTCAGTGCTTGGTCACTGCTACTTTCTTTACCCCAGCAGGTTGCCAATGCAAGCAGTTCATATACTGCTATGCCAGCTCAGCCGAGCACGACTAGGCGTTTTGTGTTTGTACTGCCTGTGTCTAACTAGAGTAGCAGCTATTGATGAACATTCTAAAAAACAAAAATCTCTAAATGCTGGAGAAAATAGTTAAAGCAATTGGCTCTCCAAAAAGAAGAAAAGCTCAGATTGCAGCGCAGTTTGGAAAGTGCTATGAAACCCATTAATAGCAATATGTTCTCCGCACACTGAAAAGATGAAGCTAATTAGTAAATTTCTGCAGTTCCCCCAAGAAGCCTTGTAGATTACTAAACGGGTCCACAATACCACTGGCATCATTCAAAGATGTGCATTTACATTTGATCGTTTACCAGAGTGTTTCTCACAATTCTTCTAATTATGGACCGAGCACCACGCTTCTAGACTCCTAAAAAGATGAAAAGAAAAATCTGCAGACTCTGCATTATCTCCCTTGCTGTTTTAACTCCAGAAAGAGCAGTTTTTGGATGGACTGACTTGTGCACACCTCTGGAGCTTCATTAGGAAGAAAAGGATTATGCTCCCCTGTCACCCTCAGGCTCATGAATGAGAGAGGCAATTCCACAGTCTTACGCTGCAAGCAGGACTCCCCCACCTTTTACTCAGAGAAGGCCTAATCAGCAACAAGCTAGGAGCCACGCCACTCCAAAGCCATGTGTCAGACAGTGGTGTTTTTTCCCCCCCCAACACCCTCAGAAATAAAGTGTTACTGCATTCCCAGCATCAGCATACCTTTGGAACAGCGTTTTCCCCATCTTCTCCCTGCCTTACAGAGTAGTGGGAGGGAGGGGATTCTTCTGGAATCAGGAACATGCAAGCCTTAAACCTGCAGGCTCTAGGCAACTGACTGCTCCAGTCCCTGGAACACAGGCCCTCACACAAGTCCCTGGGTAGCTGGGAGAGTTCTATCCACTACAGCTTTGGTGATCAGGTAGTCTTCTGAGTACAGCCAAAATTAATTTGGCGACTGCAATTCATTTGGCAAAATTAGTTGCAGGCCACTTGCTCGAGAGGTGCAACTCCAAAGTATGTCCTTCCATGACCACGCTTTGCAAATTCCTGCTGTAGACAGTGTTCTGCATGGGCAGTCAAAATGCTGAGAGGCATCCATCAAACAGGAAGGATTCTAATACTGACTAACCAACAGCAAAATTCATGCCAAGAAAACACAGTAGTGAGATGCAACACAACACAAACTCACAATAGCGAGCATATTACGCTGTCCCAGCATTTTTTCCACTAAATGCAATTTTACAGTTGTTTTCAAACACAGAAATAAAAATTGAGATTTGCATTATGTCCTGAATGTTCCCCAAACTGGCTACACTTGAGGTCATGTAAAAATGGAGGAAAGGAGGAGGAAATCCAGAGCTGGGTTCATCTTAAAGAGACCTCTCAAACACCAGGCTTCTCAGATGTGCAAATACAGTTTCAATCTGGATACCCGCACTTACAGAGCAGGTCAGAGAAGCTGGTCTAAGCTGTCTAACAAGTTGTGAACAACAGCAGGACCTTATTGGAGGCTGGCTGTTGTCAGGCCCACGGACCAGGGGGGTTCGCATTAAGCTAAGGAGGTGCTTTCAGATCTTAAGAACAGCCCAGCTAGAATTACTTCTGTGCTGTATACAGATTTATGAAGCTGAAGATGTAGAGGAGCTAGAACTTGTGAATTGCAACTTGCCCAGCTGAAGTTGCACTGGGGACTTGTACTAAGAGGTTGGGTTGTGTCTGAGTTGCTATTTGTCAAGTTTTCTGCTTCTGAAGTGCTCAGAGGGGCAAAGGGAAATTGCTGAACCAGGATATTACCCCACTGGTGTGCTACAACCACCTCCTACATTTTAGAAGCACCTCTTATACACTTAGAAGGATGCTCCAGCTGCAGACTTTGAAGGGTAATTTTGAATCACACTTGGACTTTAAGAGATTCTTACACAGTATAGGGCTATAGGCATATAGATTGATGAATGCTTCAATACTGAGTATAAAGTTTCTATGTTATTTGATTCTATATTTATGCTTTAACTCACTAGTTGGTTTAACTATGCTGCGCAAGCTGAAAATGCAGCTTTCTCAAATTATTTCTCCATATAAGGGATTTAGATGCTTTTCCTCTTCTCTGGTGGGGGTCTTCTATATGAGGTGATAAAACAAATAAATAGAAGCTAGAATAACAGCCATATAGCCATATATTAATCTGTTGAGTGTTCCTAGAAAGGAAAAATAATTTCCTGTTCAAAGTTTCTATTCACCATTAAAGAAGCCAAGAAGAGGCAGAGGGAACTGCATTCTGTACTGGAACCTTAGGAAGATCTGTAGAGGGAAAAAGAGTGGGGTTTAGTCCTCAAAGGGAGAAAGCGATTTACTGAAAAATAGATAAATAAAAGACTAAATGCCACTCTCTGGATTTTGGTAATCATAATAAACCACTCATTTTGCTACTTTTTTCAGTTTTTACTTTTATCCCTTTTCATACATAATAGCAGCAGTAAAAGTCTCATTTGCATCCACCTCAACTATACTAAGATGACTTAGGTAAATATACTCTAGTCGATGACTTATATCAACATAATATGGCTACGTTACACATCTAGAAAGTCATATCCTAATAGTAGTATGGTGGAGTTTGGATAAAGATACAAATGAGGTTTGATACTCTCAGGTTTTCAATCAAGGAGAGCTACACGTTTTCGTAAATATCACCCAGGTTTATGCAAGTCTAGAAAAAACAATGGATGTCCTGAAACTCATGTTTCTTTAGGGAATGTTCTGAGCATTTAGGTTTCTGACAAATTTCAATTATGTCTCATTTATTCAGAATAAAGGTTTTTTCTCCTGGTTATCTGGATTTTTCTCAAAGGCATTGGTACAATGTATGAAATGGGAAGATGAGAATAAAGACTACTCGTAGAGGTCGTATCAAGATAAAATACCACATGATAATACTGAGAATGGTTACTTTGGAGTAAAACCTAAGAATTATTTTTGGATAGTGATGACTGTCTGTAGATCATAAAGTTCAAGTCCCTTTTCAGTAGAGGCTCCTGTATCACCTTTGAAAATCAGGCTTAGAAAAAAATTAAGTATTTTCAAAAGCACTCATGAGACTTTGGAACAGAATTCACAAAAAGGCTTCTCCACAGTGACACTGAGCTTCACAATGTTTAACTCGCAGTCAAATGAGGCTTAAAACAATCCTTAGTGCCCAGTTAGGTGCCCAGGGTTTCTCTACAATGCAGAAGGAGGGTTAGACAGAGATGAGGTTCACACAAAGTAAGAGAGATGTCTTAAGGCTGCAGACACCAGGGGAGCAATCCTTGCTGCAGGGAGATAGCTGCCCCCACTCTCTGAACCTCCAATACTGAGGCTTTTTTTATCGTAAGACAGAGGGTACATGTCTCATCTAATAGCTCAGTAGTTAGAGCTCGTACAAAAGTTTAAGGACACCTATAATCCCTCCTCCACCTCAGGTCCACATCTTTTACACAAGGGAGCATAAGGTAGATACACTTTCAGCTTCTGTTCTTCAAGCTCTCTCCACTGTCCAGAGGGCAATAGGGAAAGAGAATGGTGTGAGTCTATAACCTAGTAGTTACGTACTGCTCCGTAAGATACATACCTACAAACTGTTTCCCATTAAAAAAGCAGTGATAGGTAGTGAACTTGTTTAAGTTCCATCAACCAAGGTGCAAATATCACTGTCACGGATGCCTGCCCTTCTGGGGGAAGGCATGCAGAACACGCACAGAGAGCTGCAGTAACTAGTTACAGTTTGGCTCGGATGTCACAGTTTAGCTTTTCCTTCCCAGCTCCCCAACACCAAAAGTGTCCACCCTGTAGCAGCACAAGGCTGCAGGTCCCATGCCTACAATGGCTCAGGTACGGTCATTGCTTCCACACAGACAAGTTTGCTGATTGGCACCATCACACCTTTGAGTGCCAGGAGCACCTAGCTCTTGCTGAACTCTTCATAAGCAGAAACTGTGGGTAGGAAGCCACTGCCTCTTCAGAAGCAAATGAACAACTTGCTTCTCTATGATGGGCAATGGCCTCCACATCCTCTGTATTCCCAGCTTCTGCTGAAGTTAAAATTCAGTGTCTCCTGGCTCCCAGCTCCCACTGTTTTTCACAGCATTTCACAAAAACAGCTGCAGTATACACAGGAGGAGCAGAGCTGCCGAGAGGAACATGACGATAGCCCCACTGTGCACCAATCCCAGCCAGGAACCTTCAGAAGCAAGCTCTATAAAGCAGAGAATCTTCCCAGGTCTACATGCAAATCATCTCAACGTTACCCACCTAATCCAGTGTTAATTTGACCACAGTTCAATCCACCTCTAAGAGGCCCACAGTAAGTAGAGAAATTTTGCTCAAATCTAATGGACACGCCCTTGAATTGGTTTAATTGCTCAGCTCTACTTTTAAATGAAATGGACCAACTTCAACTCATTACTCTCCTTTTTTGGGGAACTGTCATAAGGCTGCTAAAAATGCTCAAAATTTCTAGTGTACTTCCTCATAAATTATATACAATCTCAATCCAGTAAATGCTTCCATCTCTGTCCCTGTGATTGTAATTTACTTGCAATTGGTATTTAAACTGTTGCATTTGGTTTCAAGTTGAGTGACAGTTCTGCCACTTGAGACCAGATTTGCCACAGATATGCAGAAAAGAAACAGGCTGTGCTCCGCGCAGTCATTGCTATAAAGGTGGTGTACCTCCAAGCTCAGACAACAATTACAGACACAGCAGCATCTTAGAAAATCTTTGGGTTTTTTTTTTTTTTTTTCATGGTTTGTACTGTATCTTAGTCTTACACAGTTGCACTGGAAAACATTCCCTGTAATAATTCTTCTGAGAATGCTCAAAACGTGGTATATGGCTCATAAAAAAATAATCAAAATATTTACCATTGATAATGAAAACCACTGAGCTGAAAAGTATAATACTCAGCATTTTTATCTGACTCAAAAGGTGTAATAATGCTACTTTTTCCACACACAAAAGAGATTTTTAAAGGCACATTTGGGAAAACTTTCACACCTCAAAGTTTATAGTATAAGACAAGATATAATTTATGCTCTTTGCTGCTTTAAACCTCTTTCAGTTGAAGAAATTACAATGAGAAAAGTATTCGAAATGTCAGACAAAGAATATTAATATCGCAGGCACTCTAAAAAAAATCAAATAGTCTTTTAATTAAAAATTGTTTTAAGTTTCTTGTCAAAATAAGAAGGTAAGCTGTGTCATATCTGTATTTAGCCAAATGTAAGCAGAGTTCTCAGGACTGCAGGAAAAGCTTAGTAAGTTTGGTGCATCTGGTTTGGCCATTGATGTTTCTCATCTGATTGAGTTCTGGCCCCAACAGACGCTTGATGAGAGAAGCTCTGCTGCTACACACTTTTACAAGTACTGTAAGTCTTGGAAAAAACTGAAAAACATTGGGGAAGTTACAAGAGAAAGAGTAGGAGACAGAGACTGCGTATCTTTTCCCTTTCTCCAAACTAATACAGAATATGCCTTAGAAACTAGGCAGACTGATATACCAGAAAATCCTGCACAAAAGTGCAGTTTACCATGTCTATAAAGACAGCTACATGGGCAAAGCTAAAGTTCTGGAAGGAACTACTGACATGCGGTATTTGTCCCAGGGCAGGAGGCATTTAGTTCTTTTCACCCAAACTTACAGAAACACATTAGTCTTGGCAGCGTTTCACAATTGTTCCAACATAAAGCTTTAGGTGGAAAGACTGAGAAGTACAAAGGCCTTGTCCCAGCTCCCATCTTACTAGCTTAAAACTTCCACCGACTTCAGAATTGTGAAAAAGGGTTGCTCTGTCTCCACGAGCTAGGTAACTGAACTTGGCTCCTCTTCACATACAACCAGGATGAATTACAAAGCTGTCAGGCATGACACATGGTCGCAACGTATTATTTTGCTGTGCACACACACACCTGACAGATTTCACTCTCCCCTCCCTTTCACCATATTCCTCAGGCTTTTTTATTTTATTCCATGCTGGAGTTCTGCTTCTTGACTAGATATTTTCACCTTTATTAAACTTTCCCTGGGAGTTTTACCTTGTCATTACGGCTCCGTTTGCATTTTTGTGCAATGCTATTCCAGGAATAGTTGTGTTAGCAACCTACAAATTAACAAACACCACCAGATGGTGAAAATATGTCTGACTGATTATTCCAAAAACATAAAGTGTGGCTTTGTTCATAGTTCTGTTCATTAAGATTTGTAAAGGCTTGTTTAGCTCAAGATCACTATCATCTATTCAGTAGTCAAATAACATTACAAAACCATTACTAAACAGTGAGTTGCAGTCTCCAGAGAATATTCATTCAACCAGAGATTACAAGAGAAATCTCGTTTCAAAAGATGCCACTTCTTTTCAGCCAGTGTGCTATAAAGCTTATGTATCACCCCTCCCCTTGTTTTTGTTTCTGGAAATTCTACGTGAAGACTATGTAGAATAGTCTTCTACATGAAGACTATCGCTACGGGACGCCATTTGCATTGAAGAGCCTGCCATTTTACATGCATCATTTTTAATTTTTATATGATAGTATATTGGCACCTTCTCATCTGAGCTTGTATCCCACAAGTGGGTTGAGTGGATTGACTAGAATGAGTCTGCGTTTTGCAGGACATCCTGTATACGTGAGTCTGGAAATACCCAATTTTCATAGCTATGTACAGCAATATTAAAACTAAGAATTTGTGATTTGTCTTCAAGTTATTCACAAGAAGATTTCTATTTCCTTAATATATTTTACTGTACAAACATTTGCTAGACATATGCAGTAGGTAATTCTTAAACTAAGTATTATGGATATGAGCCTATTACCTCTCCAAAGCTCGGTAGCTGCTTTAACACATTATCATATGGAAAATCTGTTTAGATTGGTAGTTTCACTTTAACCAGTATTTTCCAGCATTCACTCACAGAATGCTCTGTCTAGGGCAGATACAGATTACCCAGTCCTGACTTAATGTTCTCCTATTTGTCTTTGTTTAAATCCTGACTGAATGCAAAAGAAATACTTCCCAGATGTCTTCCTATATTCATACACAATTCTCTTGCTACAATTAAGACGGTAAGGAAAGCAGAAATTGTATAGGTGTTACCCTCAATTGATACATTACAAGCATTCAGTCCAGTTGTAGAAAAAGAGCCTGGGACAGAGCCTTCAAAGAAGGAAGCACTCTCAGCTATTATTAAATTAAGGGACACAAAGGCACCATGTACCTACGGAATTGAGTAAAATTCTTTAAAGGCAAAAAATGAATTTTCCTGCACCTGACTCAAATTTCAGGAGCATTTTAAGGAAACTAATGCAATATACAGTAACAGAGGTCATGACAGTTCTCTTTAATTCATCCTTCACTGCAAGCTAAATTCATTTTTCTTTCAAAAATCAGAAGTTTATCTGTTTGGCTTATTTAACTCTACACATTACACAATTTGGACAGCTCATCCAGTCCTTTAGTGGGAAAACTTGGATGCAAATGCTTTTGACTCTAAAAAGAGGCAAAACTGTGATCCTAAACCGAATTATTAGAGTGCAGCACCTAGTTAAAAAATACACTGCAAGAACTAAGGTTTTCCATATTTTCCAAAACGTGAGTGCAAACATCACAACACCTTGTCTAAGACATTCTTCAAAGAGCTTTAGAAAAAGACAAAACTCCTTGGATTCTTACCCCAAGGCATTAATGTTTCTTTTTTCGTGTACAAAAACATTTCCAAATCATTACTTTCACAGACTGTAAAACTTATCAGACTCTTCACATAAGAGTTGGCTTTAGATCAAGCCCCGATATACTCAGTTCTGCTTTTTAAGGAGCACCCATAGCAAGAATTATTTGTCCTACCCCTGTATTATCATAGCCTCATCTTCCATTCCCTCTTGCAAAATTAAATTCCATGTGATTTTCATACATTATAGACAAGAAAAATCCCCAAAGGAACTTTTCACTGATCAGACTTCTAAGAAATTCTTCTCAGTCATTATAACAATGAATAAAGACTTCCAAATTCAGGTCTACAGAAAGCAATCCCAGAAAATCTGGAACTATAAAACCATTTTCATTAATACTTTTCATCATCCTTTTTGTTTTAAAACTCTCTTCAGATTTTCTTAAACTTCTTAAATGTATCTTAAATATTTAGAGACTATCTTGACACAGATTTTATATCAACACGAACTTATCTAAGTTTGGGTTTTTTAGATTTACTTGTTTATTATTCCACAATGACATGACTGTACACATACCCATATATTTGAAATCATACTGCTTGGTGTTACTTAACCTACTCTGAGCAGATGAACTGGTTTTCAAAAAAATAATAAATTTCAGTGACAATTTATAGTCAGCATCCTTTTCAGAGTCCTTAGTAGTTCAGTATTTGGTTTGCTAATGCTACAAATAAACACTTATTTACAGCAGCTCCTCCCGTATGAATTTTAGAAGGAGTCTCCAAATTTCATTTTAGCAAATGCAGTTTTAGCAAATGCTTACCTTGAGGTCAAATATGAATGTTAAGTTGTACTGAAATACCATACCTGATTTTCATAACAAAAATAGGGCGGTAATGCCAGAAAAACCCAAACTGAAAAAAAAAGCAAGCCAGCCAAACTAAAAAAGAAAAAAAAAAAAAGGCACACTACTATCAACAGATACAACAGGCACCCCAAGAGTGAAGTAAGAACAAATGCCAGCTAAATTGCAATGAATTTATGGATTTAAAAATTATTTTCTAGATAATCTTTACGTTTAAGAACCTTGCTTCTTCCACATTTCAATACAGTTCAATTACTTCAGTTATTTTCAAGTAAACTAACTCTATATGTTTTCTTCCTTTTTGGGTCTCTCTGGTTTAGCCTTTATTTCTTATTGTTTCTTTTGTCACTCTCCATTTCTCACTGGTCCTCTTCCTTCTCCAGTTATCTTTAACACATTTCATTCTCCTGAAACATTTTCTCTATCTCAGCTTTATTCCCCATCTCACATTTCTGGTTCAACCTTGAAGTTTCAACAGTTGTCTTATTTTCACAATAGAGTTTGTGCCACAGATCTAGCATAATCTCAGCTGCACCCTTTTCCCACACTTTCAATCCCTGCAACCTTCATTGTTTCTCTAAGCAGAAGGCTTTGAAAAGGAGCACTATATGCCGATTAAAAATCAGACATGTGGCTCTCCTCTTACTTTCTCTCAAAAAGTCAACAAGGAAGATATTGGAAGGCGTTTTTCCCCCTGATTCATCAAAACCTAGGCAGGACCAGGCAAAAATTAGAAAATTTACCTTGAAAGAGTATCTTTGTATCTCCCCTTCAAATTTTCAGCATATAAGGTAAAGCTGAGCAAAAAGCAGACCCCACTAATGCATACATCTTATATAAAATGCAGTGCTTGACATTACTCTATATAGCTGGACCTCGGATATCCACCGCATGTGTTACAGGAAGCCTGCAGCTGCCTTGTGCCCTTTGAAGCAGGCCCATTCTTATGGCTCTTCACAATCTCGCCACAAATCATTTGGATACTTGAATTTGCTGCTTAGTGGAAGCAGCACCTTAAAGAGCTGATATGAAATTCAAGTGTATGCATAATTGCATTTTGATTTGTTTTGTGATATCTGTAGAAGCATGCAAGCAGCTCGACGCATTCACAGATTTTAAGTTGTTCCTTGCGAGGCTCTGTTTGTGTTCAGATAGCAAGCACTGGGGGTACAATAACACAGGAGGATCTAGCTCAAGAATACGATTCTTTTGCCCGTATTTGATAATGGGAAAGGTAACCTCTTTCTGTCAGGCTCTGATACAAGTCTTACATTCTAGAGACATGCTTATTCCATGAAAAAGGCAAGCTTTTTTACAGACAAAAGCAAAACACGTTCTCCAACTTATTACTTTAGAGCCTTCTCAGATGGGGCAGTGTCCACTTAAGCTTATTTTTGGTATTTCAGTCCCTTCACTCTGTATTCCTTCCGTGCACGTGCTGGGCCACAGAGTTCCAGCAGTACTGCTCCTGTTACCAGAGACCCTCTTAAAAGCATGGAGAACAGCAGAGTCCCAGAAGACATGCATGAGAATAATGACTGCCAAACCAGGGAAGCCTACTATGCAGAGGGAAATCTCAGCTGCATGATGCAAACAAACTGAAAAAGGCAAAGGTTTAGCACCTTTTTTCCTTCTAATCTTATCAGCTTAGGGCTGCTTCAGAATGGTTCTAGTGGAAACATGATTTACAGGTTGACAATTATCTGTTTTAAGAATGAAAGATTCTACAACTAAGAGCACTTTAAAAATTACATAATGGAGAAAAGTAGTTGCTCAATTTAGGGTTAGCCTTCAGAAAACTCAGAATGTCAATTTCTGCAGTGAATACCCTAATTGGAGTTACGAGAGAACCAGTCTTGGGTTTTTTAGTCAATATGCATCTCCAGATTGACTTTGCTGTATAGTTTCAAGAGCTACCTCAAATTTTTAGTAACAGTAATATAACATGTTAGAGGTTAACTCATCCTTAGTAATGATTTTGTTTTGCAAGCTCGTTGTCCTTTCCTTTTATTGCTAATTTAAAATGTGTGGTTTTCCTCTTCCAGAGGACTACAAGCGTCAAACTTACTGTGGTCGCAAGAGACCTTATTGCTCTATCAGATAGCATTACACTCCTAAAAACTCTGAGCATGAAGCAGAAAATGTCTTTTCAAAGACGACATTAAGAGAAACTCTCTCAAGCCTTTTAAAAATCAGCAATGATGAGTTTAAGTTGTCCAAAAGTTCAGCTCAAAGGCCAGTATGGAGCAAAGACCACAAAACAATCCCGGTCACTGTAAAAGATTCAGTGAGTCCCTTCCACACCCTAAAGAAGCCAAAAGACGTTCCACATTAGGGACAGGGTATATACGTCACACTGTAGCCCAAAAACGGATGATTCTCTGAGCAGGCAGTATATAAGCTTGTCTATCTTTAGAATTCACATAATTCCTACAGATACAGACCAAATAACGTTAGGGATAGCATTTTTGGTGGATGTGTCAAACTTTCCTTGAACAAGGCAGTCATGCTGCCTCTTGGCTGTGAAGCTCAAAGGAGGTTATTCCTTCACCACATATTTTTGCAGCTTGCAATCAAGTGCTTTCTGTGGGAGATGGAAATATTTGAGAATCGTGTTAGACCACAGATAAGTATTTTCCTCTCCACTACATCATCCTGACTGGACCATCTGAAAAGGCTATTGCCAAGTAGTTGTCATTTCCATCTCAGGAAGCCTTTGAAAAGGCTATTCACACTTTTGTCTTTCTTCAGGATTAGATTACTGTAATTCTTTATTGACTGGCTTGCACAACAGGGCTCTGCACAGTCTCCAGCAGGCACAGCCTGCTGCTCTGTTTTTTGTGAGAAAGGGATGATTTGAACATATTGTGCTGATTGTAAAGCCTTTCCATCAGTTGCAACAAAGTCAATGAATTGATTATAAAATTGTTCTGTTTACTTATGGCACAAATCATGGTCATTGCCTTTTAGCTGGCACATTTAATTGTAGCTAACTAGTTGAATCCTTACAGAAATTCTGTACTACATGGTATAGATCACATTCTTTCTTTTCCCAGCATTGCATGAAAGCCACATGAAGCAAAATATGGCAGCTACAAGCTCTTAAGACCTATGGCTCTATACCTCCCAGGATGAATAGGCTTTATCTTTTTAAAACTGAAGTTGAAAAAAAAAAAAAACCAACCCTACTTTCTGGCAGCTCATGGTGTTAAAATTGATTTTATGGTGGGCTATTTCACTTGAAGTACTGATTTCTGTGTTTTATTCGCCATGTTTTTGATTGCCTTCTACATTCACTTTGGACTGCAGGATTTTGATTATTTTCTAGCCTCTCTATTGTTTACCAAGATAAATACTCAATTGCACTTAATATAGCGGAGCCTCGTTCCACCCCTTACAAATCTAAACTATCATTCACATTTACTCTGATACTCCAGCTAATGCCTCATTTACTGCTATAAACTAAGTACTGCTCAACTCAAGCGGTTTCCATCTAATGAATGTACAGCTAGTATTTGCTGTCCTCGACAGGTTTTTAGCATCTTCTGGCTATCAAATTATCTGCCATTATTATTATTATTATTCATTCTGTTAAACACAAGGCATTGTTTCTCCAGAATTGTAAGCCTAATTAAGAAATGCATATATTAGACCTACCTATGAGCTGTATTGAGAATATTCATCAAAAGTAATGATTTACAGAGCTACATTGGATTAGCAGAGCAGAACTGGGCATCATCTTCAGCAGACCTGAACCTGTGATTAGCAGGTAGTCTTTCAAAGTTCACCACAGGCTTTTTCCAGCACTGGTTCCTATTTGCAGCTTATTGTCCCCAGAATGCCAGGCCATTACTCACAAGGTGCTCCAAAAATTATTTCTTCTGGGAGTGGTTCCTAGTTTTAGGAACAGAAGTCTCTTGCCTGCACGTCTTCTAAATAATGATAGCATATTCTCCATGTTTTTCAATATTTGATAAGCAACAAACAGATGATTCCAGCAAGACATCTACCTCCAAATTTTTCTTCCTCCTTAGCCTTTTTTCTTGTTTAGATCATCAGTTCTGTGCTACAAGGTCCTTTTTGTAAAGTATAGCACACTAGCGTGTGTAGCAAGGGAGACTCAGCAAGCCAGGAGGACTCAAAGGGCCTCTTAACACATTTACAGTGAAAATTTCCTGCAGCATAATAGGCTTGGTGCCCACTGACACCCACTAGAAAGTTGACTAGTGACAATTTGTTATTCTAGTCAGACTTGTTCCCAGCCACTCCTGACATTCAGAATTGTAGTAAGAAAGTATATTTTTATTATACCGAAAACATTCTTTGAAACAGATTCAGAATTACTGGAGATCTATTGATGTAATTCATCTCAGCTGAAACTGAAGAGCAGTTTGAGGCTTTTTCTTCCTTTCTGTGTTTGCATATTTGACAGTAGCTGTTTCCGTATGCTTAAAAAAAGTGATGTCTCTGTCAGTTATTATTTAATTCTCCTCTCAATCACATTAGGCTGAACAAAGACAGGTCAATTACATACTCTTTTTTAAAGACACTTTCATTAAAATCAAGTTTGATCAAGAATCAACATTATTTGAAGTCTTTTCTCCTGTCATGCCTAAGGCACACAGAGATTTGCACTGAAGTTTCTTAGCCAGAAGCAGTGGAGAGATTCCCTTACCTAATGTTGCTCAGAAGAGGAAGACATGGCTTGTATTTACCACCATAATATAAATATCTAATGCAAAATGTTGTTAAAGAGCAGATTTTTGGTAGGATGGCACTAGCTATCCTGGCTATATTTTGATCACACTGGAAATACATAAAACAACAAGGAAAAACATCAAAATATTCAAAATAATCACAGGAAGCTTGGCCTGCTTCCAAGTCAAAAGAGCATCTTGCAGAATTTAATCTACTTTTTGACTGAAAATTGTTCTCCTGAAGCTTGTGTAACATTAAAAACCTTTCAATGTTTGTTACATGAAAACGGCTTCCCAGAAGTTGAAAATAGTGCAAGAATTACTTGAAAAGAAGAAAGAATATCTATTTAATAAAGAAGCTAACCAAATTCAATTAAGAGAAGTTTAGTATATATGCTTGCTCCAAGAGTAAACCTCAAGACAGAAACCATGCTGCGAGTGGAGCTGCGAGATTTTGGATGCAGAGTAACAGACAAGACGACAGAAGATCTAGTCCCTTTCATTTAGCTGGTAGTTCATGACCAGACTGCATTACCTTCTACTTACCTACTTTTAGTAAGGATACCAGAATACATTTCCTATAAGCCTGATTTACGTCTTCAGCCTGCTCTCATGCATTTTGGAGAAGTTTTAAAAGAGAGAGGATCAATGGAGAACTTTAAACAGAAGATCACCTCCTCTGAAGGTGAAGCACAGAAACTGGGACAGCTTCCAAATATTTAACAAAGTCATCTACTACTACTGGCAGCTCCAGAAATCATTAGAGTCTTAAATGAGAAAGCAAATCAGGAAAACATAGCCAGGATATTTAATAAAGATATTAGCTATTTAGAAAATTAAATACAAGAAGTGTATCAAAATAATATTAAGTGCTGAAGAAATAATTAAGCTGTTGTAGCTCTGGCACCTAAAATTATTGGAACAAAATAAGAGAACAGGGAAGACCCTCCCCCCATGTCAGAGCTCCACTCAGCATGGAAATGGGAAAAGGGAGTGGTGTCACATACTTGGTTACAGCTCCTTACTTCTGAGACAGGTTGCCCTAATTTATTCTGGGTCCTTTAGGTTGCTCTAATTTATGCCATCTGTGAATGACTTTAAGAATCACAGGCCAGAGGAGGATCCGCAAGCAGAAATTGATTTCTGTCCACTCACAACTTTCTCTTCCTCCCTCTCAGCCATTTGCAGATGAAAATCTCTTCATTGGTGCTACTTCACCAGCTCAGAGGGGGTGATAACGTGGTAATTAATCCAGCCTTACATCTAGGAACCTTACTTCTTTAACATAAGGGAGATTTTCCGTTTTAAATACAACACTTGAAAAGGTTTACAGTTTACATTTACAAATGTTTCAGTCAACATGTTCCTTGCTCTGAAGATTGTCAGAGCAATTTCAGGTATTAGTGTAGGTGATGCTTGGAAACACAGAAGAGATACCTTGCAGAAGGTCAAAGTAAAAGAGAGATTGCCTGAAGATTCACACAGTAGTGAGTTTCACAGAGCATGATAAAAAATACAGAGTATGAAATGTAAATATGAAGGAAGAAATTTGAATAGTGGAAAGAAACAAGACTGAAAATACATTATAAAAAGATTCCAGTACCAATGAACTACTACTCATGGAGAAACAGGTTTGATCATGGCGTATTTTGTTTTCTTTCCAACTTCCTCCAAGCTTACGTAGCTTTTCAGAATTAAGTATTCACGCTCACCCATTGTAGGTCAGTGCTACACAAATGTTAAATCTTCTGAAAATCCCACTGAGAATATGCCAAACTTTGTCAAAATACTGTCTTGATGCATTCTACAATAGAGCCCAAACGGAAAACTACAGTTTCTGCAAAAGTATATAATCTTTCTAGCTTTTTGATAAATATTTAGATTAAGTACCTTACAAGCACGAAATCCTACTGTGTTTGACTTCTGTCACAAGACACTTTGGGGCACAGAAACTCATCTCATGCATAGCAAATGGCCACTTCTTGTGCACATAAAAGATGTTCGCACCCTGTTCTCATATGTATCCACAAATGAAAAAGAACATGTGCACAGGCAGAGGTGACAGTGGTTTACAATACAAACAGATGCTTGTGAATACTGCCTGTGCAGAAATCAACAAGCTCAAGGGTTTCAAGAACAATGCATCTGCAGAGTGGCTTTTCTTATTTTAACATGCCTAGCAGTAAACAAAACGACTTCCATTAATGGATAAATCATATCTATTTGTAGTACAAAGTCCACAGGACTCCTGTCAATCGCTAGCAGTATAGAAACATTCATAGGCTAATCATGGCTAAGCTAATTTTGGCTCTTTCAGAGCCAAATTATGGTGTTTTGTGCCAAACCTTATTATAAGTTAATTGCAGTCCTAGTGCATAGTCAGGAATTCGAAAAGCAATACAGAAAGGTGTTGCTGCACCTGGACACCATTCAGAGTTAGCTATTCAGTTTTTCATCTTAAATAGAAAAAACAAAGCACATCAGGCATAATGGCATTAAAATGGAGAGATTTGCAGAATGTTTTGACAAATTAAACACTGAAAGTCTCCTTTTGCAACTCAGCTGCTCTAGAGATAAAGACTGAAGGATAGTTTGTGGTCAATTCCCAACTGGCCTCCCAAGACCTAAAAGCAGATTGGCATTGTTATATAACTTTATGCTAATTACTCTATCTCTGTGTTCTGTATGTGAAAAACAGTAATGGCAGTCCTATTTAGGCTAAGCTCTTTCTTTTGACATATGTTTATTGGAAGCTGCTGAAGTGCAAAGCTAGTTTCCATCTTCAGCACCTTTGTTTTTAATCCTTTCACCTAATTCTCCATGTGCATATATATAGCTTCACATTAGCAAGCCTCACAGCCACCTTCTTCCATTACTGTTCTCCAGGTAAAAGCCACGAAGCAAACAGGGTTAAGACTTCTTGATGAGTCTGTGTGGATCTACTAGCCCTTCGTGTAGGAGAGATGTCTGGTCTTCCCTTTGAAAATCATGTATCATGAACCTAGATGGATTTTTTTTTTTTCATTATTTACATTTTTCTTCTGTTACTTGTCCAAGAGGAGCTCAAATAAGCCCCAGTCTATTTTTATCACAGTTCAAAAACACTCATTCATCATCACTTTGACAGCACTGGGATGTACTCCATTGCTTGAAACACTGAACACACCTGACAGGTCCACTTACTGTCAACAACCAATATGGAACTGCTCAAACACATGAAAAAGGAGGAAGTAATCTCCTACCAGATCTTCACTGCTTTAACTTGATGCTCACTTCAGTCAGAAGTTACCAGCTAATGTGGTGGGATGTTAAATTCAAAGAGTAGGGGAAAAACCCTTGCTAAATTGCTGGAAATATCTAGAAAAAAAGGACACCAAAGCAAACACGGAAGCTTGCTTCCATCATAGTATATAAACCTAGAAGTGGTATGCACACAGCCTTTTCCTCAGATCTGCCCTCCATTCTGATTTGTTTCTTAACAGTATACTAAAAAAGCCATTAACCACACAGACGTTCCGGGCTAAAAAAAAAAAAAAAAAAAAAAAAAAATAATTAAGTGAGGCAAGCTTGCAAGGATTCCAGTAATTTGACTCTCTTTTCACCCCAAACTGTACACCCACCTCCCCAAATAAAAATAAATAAATAAAAATATTGAATGCGAGCCCTCAACCATAGAACAATACACTCAGCCCTGTTCTGGATCCAGCCTGCCTACTAGTATGTATCTCCCTGTTCATAAGTGTGGCTCACACACCAGTCTTCTATAACAGCTTGGTGCTTCTTTTGACAGGAGGAAACAAAGTTGACCTATTTTTGACAGTTTTTAACGAGATGAGGCTAAAAAAAAGTTATGAGGAAGTCTTGCTGAAAAGGATTCCTCTAAGTAGCCATAAAAGTTCTAGCAATTGTTCCTCCAGTGGCCAAGGGGTTTGACCACTGCAAGTTGAAACCTGTTTAAAAGAGCAGGTAGAAGAGTAGATATCAAACTCATCTGCATTAAATTCTTTGCCCAGACTTACATTTCTTTTTATTGCTACAAACGGGAACAGTAAGCAAATCAAAGTTGTCCCCATAATACCAAAAAATCCAGAGGAGGAGTTCAACTAGGCAGAATATAGTGTCCTGGTAACAGCACAAGCTCTTCTTTCTAGTTGATTTTGGACTAACTGGAGTACTCGCTCTTTCCAGTTGTCTGAAGAGAAAAACTAGCCAGCTTATCATAAAAATCCTCCCTCCTAATCAGTCAAAAAGGCCATGTAGAAAAAAGCAGATTCTAAACAAAGAGGGGGAAAAAAACCACACACAAAAAAACTCCCACACGTACAGAAAGAAGTCTCCCATGTGCCCTGTAATTGATCCAATACATTGAAAGAGACATCATTTGGTAGCTGGCCACTCTACTATGCACACTAGTAAATGACACTATTTGTTAGCAGGATCCATACTGCTTCAAGTGCTGCTGCAGTTTTGAATGATGTAGTTTCACACTAACTTCTACAACTATCTGTTGAATTAACAGAAAGCCTTTTACTTTACAAAAGTTTTTGGCTGCTTGGTCTAAAAGCAACTCTGATCTAACTACTCCTTACATGCTTAGGTCTAAATCAAATACTGGTAAGTTTGTCTTAACAAGATCATAAGTCTAAGCAAACTCTTAAGTATGCAGATTCCTCTACAGAAAAGTTCTTCTGCTCTTTAAACTTAATGACAAACTGTCATTAACTCGACAGCCTAAAAAGTGTATTATTAGCCTCCTGAAATGTCAAACTTACTATTAAAGCTAAAATTGAGGTCAGTTGGGTTTTGACTGCCTGACTTTTGACAAACTGATCCTAATAATTTTCTTGACTTTACTGGAGTAAGTTCCATAACACAGCAAAAGTAACTTTGTTTTTTAATTTTGCCACAAATATATTAATCTCCAGACAAACTCTTCCAATATAAACACCATTGCAAGAGCCATAAAAAATACCGGCAAAAAGAAAAGCAAGTCTAAGGAATTTAATGGTGAATAAAAATAAAACAGAAGGTAATTTCTCCACTGGCCCCAAGGTCTCATTGGCTTTTTGTGACGTCAAGGAGGATAAAGAAAAATCAGGAACAGCCAGGATCAAACTGAAGTATTTGGCAGTTTTATTTAAGAAAAGAGAGTATTAAGCCACTTAAAGGTTAACTGATATGCATGAGTTATCATATACTCCTTGTCTTCAAGGTTATAGACTGTTTAGCAGAACTCTGCCAAACGGCAGTTATCTGAAGGGAGCTAGAAATCATCTCTGTTGATGACAGACCTCTGAGCAGATGGTAAGTAAATCAAGGTCCTGATGTGAAATGTTAAAGCTTTTATGCTGGAAGACACTGTTAAAGCATTATCCAGGTTAAATCAGATTCCATGAAATACCAGTTTAGTAGTAGGCAGGCGTGAAGTCTTCCACTGAGGAATTCTACAAGTTTGGTGTCTTGGTTTGTTTGGGGTTGGTTTTTTTGTTTTGTTTTTTTTTTTTTAAAGACACCCTAACAGATTATTTATAATTTGGGTTTCTTTTTTTTCCCCCTTGAGTAGTCATTGCAGCAGTTCTATCAAAAGGGCAGGGGAAGGGAGGACCATTTGTTTATTGGTCATTAAATTAATTTTTGTTCTTGTTTAATTAGGCTAGTAGCATATAAGAAAGGCAGCTTTCATAAACATCGCTGAAAATCAAGTGGGCAACATAATAGGTTTTTTCTAAAATTTCTACTTAGATATGCCCAGGCAAATGTGGAAGTTTGAAAACCTTTCCAAACAATGTTTTGGAGCCTGAACATTTGGAAAGGATCTGGTATATAAGAAACAAAGTAAACACCTACTTTTGTTTTAAAGACTACAGTTGCCAAAGGGCATCTGCTAGACCTGCATGGTAAGACTAGGAAAAGCTCTAAGTAATTTTGTGTAACTGCAGATGGGGTGCACCTATTTCATTGAAGCAAAGGGAGCAATAAAGCTTCTTTGACTTGCAATGCTTCAAATCAGCATGACTACCAAAGTTAAAGATAAAGCACCAAAATCTAGTGTCTTCACAAAGGAATAACATTTATTAGTCTGATAATTTGGACCACTAAAATTTATGAATGGTTAACATCCATCACATAGAGATTATTACTTAGATGACTTTGCTAATAGCTCTATCATGTTCCATGGCTGATCCAAGCTACTCATGTTGCAGAAAACTGCCTTGAAAATCATGTTGAATTGATCTATAATATTGAACACCTGACTCAAGTTTATGGAGCTATATACCCCGAGATTTCAATCAAAATTCTCTCAATAGCAGCCATGTCATTCAGTTTCTCCAAACCCTAAAGTTCCCATGGGAGTATTACAGGGAGGTACTCAGAGGAGAGAAAAAAAAAAAAGTTAGGAATCATCCACAGAACCTATCCAGAAGACTTTGATATGATCAATTACAGAAAGTCACAAGCTACCGAAATACCATTCTTCCATTGGAAAATACATAAATATGTGTTATTTTCTTAAAATTTTTCTTTAGACCCCTACACTGAACTTGCAACCCAATTATTTATTTGACAGCTATAAAAACAGCCCTTGTATACTCTTTTCAGTGGGCTGAAAACCTTCATGTGAATAGAGATCGCACTATTGCTTCTTTCTTATGTAGCAGTAAGCACAGGTCTAGCCACGTATTTTAAATTTCCATCCTGTCAGTAGCAGGCCTCTACCTTCTTTCCCAACCCCCATCTTGCACGTGAAGATCCATAATCCCTGTGCTAATGCTTCCATTGTCCTTTAACTTCTGGAGTCATTTCCAGCTTATGCTCCAAGGAATGGGGGGAGGGAGAAAGAAAAGTACATTTTTGACAAAGACCCTAAGTGATGAATACAGCTACAGGGGGGAGAGATTTCCCCCCCCCCTAAACCTTCAGTCTTTTCATTCACTCTCCAAATGCATTGAGATTAATAATGCCTCTGGGCCACTGTATGCAAACCTCTACTGTGCACGCAGAGAAAAGATTATAATTGAATACCCTATTACGATGGGCAAGGAAAAAGAAAAGCAGACAGACAGACAGGGCTCAAAGGCTGAATTGGCCTGGTTTGGCTTACAGCCCACAGCACCTACAATTATCCTGCAATGATTTTTATTTATCTATTTAGTGTTCCCACTAGGCAGAGAGAGAATCTAGTATTAATTTAGTGCTCGTGGTTAGACAGAGAGCTTTAAATTGAAAAAAGTTATTCAAATGGATAATGAAATGTGGCTGGAGCCCTGATGTCCTGCTTTGAATGAAAATAGTACAAACCGTAGCCCTCTGCAAATGTTTCGCAGTCTGATCGTTTATGCAAGAATTCGGCTAAATTACATTTTACAGCACAGCCTTACCAATGTAGCAGTATTAGACCTTTATGTAGATAAGCAGGTAGCTGTTGCCAAGCATCCCAGCACCTCACAGCAAAACAAGTGAAGGACAGGAGCATAAGAGAAAAAGCAGCTCTGACTGACGAGCTCGCCTAGGATATATACAAAGGAAAGGATGAAGCCCAAAAACCAGGATGGCACCTCCACAGCTATTCGTTTATGGCATCTAGATGAAGTCATCTAGTTTGCTCCTACGCATCTCACCTATCTATGGCAAAGCACCCTCTTCCAAATTAGTACAGGGTATTTTGAGCAGTTACTTTGTTAGATGAAGACCCTGCCAGTACCAGCATCTGACTAATGACCCTAAGCAGCGCAGGTAACTGGAGGAAGAGAATGAAATACCAAATCAAATTCGCATCTTTAGATCACTTTAAATTCAGATGAGCTTCACAAAAGCGCCTGCTTGAATTAAGCTGGTGCACTCTTCAAGTGTTTGAAGCTGCATTTCATAATAGCAAATTGTAGCATAAAGAAAATATTTGCTTTCCTTGGCGTAAGAAATTTCATAAAAGCTTTCCAGAAAATATAAGAATTCGTATTAAAAAAGTACACAAACAAATTCAGAGAGATAGCAGAAAGCTGAGCATACAATCAAGAATGTGCAAGTGTTAGGACAGTTCAGAACAGTTGCTCTAACAAATACAGGAACAATTCTGATCTATGATTTGAAGTTTAAAATATATTCAATAAATCTAAGGATCAAGCTTAACTTCCATGGAACACTAATGCTGCATTCTAGAAAATAATCTAAATTGATTATCTTAACTGCATTGTCACTGCTTTTTTGAAGAGACACTAACCGCCACAATTGCTCCATTACTCACCACAGTGCATAAAATGTCTAAGGCTTTGGAAAGCAAATAACAGAAAAATATGGATTAAACTGATAAAAATGATAATTCCAGACATGATTAGATTCACTGCGTTGTGTAGCCTGCACAGCAGGTGGGGGATCCTTCAGAAGAATTAGGGAAAGGTTTAGAGAAAGCAGATTAATGGGGAAAAGATTAAATGTGCTCTAAAAGCAGGACAAAACATATTTTTAAAATGACAATTCTAACAGCAGTGTTTAGGGATGCTCTGGAATGGAAAGTACACATACTCCATTTAAATACCAGATGCACAAATGTCTCCTACTTACAATTATGCAGTGCATTGTATGACTTTAAATCATAAGCTGAATAAGCATTTGACATTAAGTGGTGCTAGGGACAAATATTAATCAAAATATAGCCAATAGTTTCTAGCACACAGCAGTCAAGTGCTATTTTCCCCTTCTCCACATGCAACTTTTTACAAAACTGATCCTATGGATGAAGGCCTACCAATCTATTTTTATATCCAGAAATATATTACAGTTGAAAACGAAACGCAGTAATAGCAATTTCTAGAGCCCTGAATAACACACATTGATGCCACTGCCCTCTCTCCAGTGTTGGAGGCTTTCTATCTTAGAAAGAAGACACCATGCATTTAACTGGTTAAGAACAAAAAACATAGCAGAAAGGGCCCACTTCTGTAGCCTAAGAGGAGAAACGCTGTTTAGCTGCTGAACATAGGTTGCAGTCGTATCTGCTGGCACTGAGAGAGGAGACAGCTGCTAATGCAAGACCTAATGTATCTTATAAAAGCATTACCAGCAGCAAAGCAAATGTTTTAGATTGTTGTTACCCAAAATTTCCCACTCCTTTACATAACAAAAGGTAATAGTGGTACACTTTTACATCCAAAACAGCACAAGTTACAGTGCCTCCAATGCCCATGGGAATCTTAATGGCTCCCTCCTTGCTTTTTGAAATTTAAGGGTTTTTTGTAACTGTTCAGAACCTCCTTAGTAACCTTGTCCAACTTTGCAGCCACCATGACTATATGTTTACAGATTACTCCTTAACTATTTGATGCATTCACAAATAGTAGGAGGCTCACAACAAAAGTCAAATGAAGTTTGCCATACTGGGAAATACATTTTGATTTGCAAAGTTATGACAGAAACACCCACAGATCTTTCTAACATCATCTCACAGGAACAGCATTCCCTTTTCCTCAGGATCGTCTAGTAGATGTCTATCACCCAAGGCTGATTACCCAGAAAATGCAAAAAAGGCAGCTTGAAGTAGAGGCATTGTGTCTGGTTGCTTCTACTCTACAAGTGAGCTGCTGGCATGAGCCTTTGGGACAAGCCGACCAGGCTGGCCTGAGCAAAACAGCAAGCACTATGCTAGCAGAACGCAAAGACTTCTGGCTTTTCCCACACTTAAACCCAAGCACTGTTTGAGTTAGCCAAGTCTCACTCAAGCCTTAGCATGCCAGCCTGTCTATTTTGTTGTCTGTGGTAATGAACCACTTTTAATCTGCTTTCTTCCTACTAATTTGTACTATGTACTGCTTAGCATCATTTTACCCGTGTCTATGATGCTTCCCGCTTCCAAACCTGTCCCTGTTTTTTAACTCTACAAGTGCAACATCACTGAGAAATCCAAAGTCTTACAAAATAAATGCCGCAGCACTAAGATTTGCGTATCACTCTCAAAGTGAGCACATGGTCTTGCAGTCTTTGTCCTCTTTTCATTCAGCCCAATCTCTTTTGTTCTCTTATATCCATTTGTTACGTTATGTCTGTCTTTATGCTGTAAGCTCCTCCAGGCAGGCATGTCTTCTGTATGTTCTGCAAAGTGCTTTTTCAGGCAAAAAAGCAGAAATTATGTTGCTTAGTTTCCCCATTTCTAGAAGCAGCATACTAGCAGTATTCAGCTACCTCACAAGACAGCTAGCAAGTTAAATTTGTTAATGATTGTGAGGCATGTGGAGATCCTTTTATGGAAAGCTCTACAGAATTGTGAAGTATTGTCATAGGTCAAAAGTAAGGCTTACAGCTTGAGTCAATGTCCCATTCTGAGGACAGACTTGTGTCTTTCCAAAATTAGAGAGGGGTTTAACTCTAGAGTGAAAGCATCGTTTATATAGCTTGGGCATGTTAGTTTGGAAGTATGTAAGGGGAATGCTTACTGAGTACCCTGGGATCATCTGGAGAAGAAAGAAAATAAAGTGTTTCCTTTTTCTCTCCATTTAACATTAGGGCATCAGAAAAAGCGCCTTATAGGATGTCATTAAATTCAAACCAGGTTTCTTATCTAGCAATGTTTCAAAAAAGATATCTAGAATTTTATAGCTTCTGTCCAAAATAAAACCCAACTAACTGCATACTACATTAGACACGAAGAATGGAATGTTATTGTTACAGTCCAAGAGATTTAAGCCAGTCACTATGATTTTTTTTTTCATAATTAAATTTGAAAGTGCTCAACGTGCCATTTCCTTAAATTTTTCATAAGAGCATAAAAAGTGTTTGGCATAGATTCAGCCTCATTTTAAGCTCCTTATAGTCAGTCCTCCCTTACGGTGACTATTGTATGACCGAACATCAGTTTACAGGGGTTCTCCCCCTCAACTTGGATTTTTATTTTATTACTGGGTCATATTCTGAAATTCTAAATAAGAAGTTCTCTTCAGTCTTAAATATCAGATCTTTCCTATACTCATAATACCATAGGACATTAGAATCAGCAGTACTGCCAGAACACTCTTATTAAATTGTGCTCCTCAAGCCTCTGTTAATCCCACAAAGCTGTATCACACTCTAAACTATGATCCACCCCCCCCACCCCCAAAAATGAAGCATTCCTAATGGTACTCCCCACTGCTACACCAAGATGCATCCTCCTCCTTCTCTTTACTCCCCCATTCAAGGAGGCAGCCAAGCAAAGCTTTTGTACAAGGCACTACAACATGACATACACGTTAAACAAATAAGGGTAACTCCAGGGCAGAAGGAATGAGGAGAAAAGGCGCACGTGACAGTGAATTTGCTAGGCTTTCTACCATTAAACTACAGTGTGAACAAGTTGTTATTCTCCCCCACCCAGTGGGTAATGGAATAATTTTTAGCATTTGCAATACTTAGTATTACACATTGCTGAAAAGCAAAACCAGAAAACATACGCTATATAAAACAATAGTTAGAAAAAGTACTTACACCTCCTTTTTTCCAGTTTGTGGCTTTATTTCCATACCCTGCTCTTTTACATATTGCTTGTAACAGCTGTACTCACCATACACAAGTTCTCAGCATTCCAGGAGAAATCTGCTCACGGAAGTGAGACATGTTGGTCCACAGTGAGTATTTCCATCTTTAGCAAGACTCTTGCCACAGAGAAAATCCCCTCTTGCACTTGCATAGTTGACTTCAGGTAGGATTTAACCTGCAGCGGGGAAAAAACCAAACCAAAACAAAACAACGTATTTAGTGTAAAATATAGTTTGTAGGAATGCAAGTAGCTTAAGAGAGCTGGAAGGAAGACAAGTCATTTGAAGGCTGTCACTGATGTTGACAGGCCAGGTAACAGCTGGTGTCACCACCACGTGTATATACACCTCTCCCTTTGTCTTTGTTACACACCGCCATTTTCCTGGGACAACTGCCATTTCGTTATGAGGCTGTTAAACAGGACCTTACTGAAACCACATAAGAGCCACAATCAAATATGAAAAGCCGCGTAACTCTGAGCAGGCAGTACATGTCAAGAAGCCACTCACCCCCTACAGTTACATAAATTAAAAGAACAGAAGTACTTTGCAAGGTGATGATGGACGGGGACATCACGGAACTAATCCAGCTGCCATCGAAGAGTCAAAATACCAGAAGAGAAGCTTGTTAAACAAACCAGTCCTGTCAGGGAGTTGAGGGGCTCAGCCAAGGGACGGCTTTTGAGCTGTTCCCTCAGCCCAGGAGCAGCCAAACCCCGGCACCGGCGGCGGCTCACAACACGGCAGGCAGAGGAAAGGCCTCCGCCGGCACCTCTCCTCACGGGGGAGACCAGGCAGCCCCGGGGGGCGCCGCCGCGCCTTTCTCGGGAAGACGCGAACTTGTTCGCGCTTGACCCCGGCACTGTAACGCTCGGTTATGAGGTGAACCGAGCCGCCGGCCCGGGCGGGTCCCGCTCTCCGCTGGGAGGCGGGAAGCGGCCCGGCACGCGACTGCGCGGCCCGGCGGCGCTGAGGCGCTGAGGCGGCGGGGCCGGGGCTGGCGGGCCCCCGGGCTGCGTCCCCCGGCCACCTCCGTTTCTCCCTGCCGCACCGTGGCGTTTCGCAGCGGCAGCTGTGCATCTGCAAAGCCGCCTGTGGAATACAGTGGGGGAACAGTCACAGCTTTTGCTACAGCTCGATAAAGAGAGGCCTGAGAGGTACTTCCCGCACGTTCTCGATGGAGAGAGGATAAGGCTCTCTTCGTGCAGCTTTAGGTTAATGACACCTACGCGCCTCGCTTCCTAATGACTAAAGCAACAGTAAAGAATCACCTCAAACAGCAGTGAACACCTCTCGTGTGGGTCAATTTATGACACTGAAACATACGTCAATAAAAGTAAACATTTAAATGTGATTATTACTTTAAAAAAAAGTGTTTCTCTACCCAATGGTTCCCCATAGTTCCTGAAGAAAGAGCAATGGATAACACTTACCCATCTCAATAATACATCAACACATTCCCAAGTATTTCTGTATATTTCGTTCAGCACCTAGTGATTTCCATTAAGACCCAGTTTTCGGAGTAAAAAAAAAAAAAAAAAATATATATATATATATATGTATAACTGCATTTGAACTTGCTGACAAAATAGGCATATAACCAAGTGTAGGAAGATTATTTTTCACTTGTCTTCCTTTGAGAAGAATACAGAAGTTTAATACTCCAGAAACGGCCTGCATACCCCGACTCCTCCACGTCAGCTACAGAGTGGCCAAGTCTGTTGTCGGCACCCAGCCGGAGAAGGCAGGCATAAAGTATGTCATGGCATCCATATAAAAGCTCCAGGAGACTACCTCTCCCTTCTTCAGTTTCAAGAGTTTTCTTCCACTCTGTCCTCTAATTGACATACTTTAAAACTTGGTGAAGACTCTGTTCCCCATCACATTTCCCCAGAAGACTGTGCAGTGTTAAGAGTTCAGACATGGTTCTTTGCTGTATTGTACAATTGAGTTGCCTCATATTCCAACAAGCTTTTGTGCTATTTTAGAGCTGTCTTGAAGAAGTCCATGCAACTAGTCTCAACTGCAATAGTACAAAACATCTGGGAGCAGGATTATTTCTGTCATGTGCTGCCAAAATAATATTTTGCTTATGGAATTAAAATTTTAGGGATTTTCCCAAATCCACATAATGTTCTTGAGTGCTTAAATTTGCATTATGACATTTACATTAGCATATACACGTGTAAAAGACCATCTTGCCAGCCAACTCCTATTGGTTATTCAAAAGCTTAACTCCACCTAAAGCTAGGATTAATGTATGCTCCTGAAACAGACTTCAGTCGCAGTAACAGATTTTCTTCAGCTAAGTGCCTTTTCCCATCTGCTTTTACAATCACATCTGCAAGTAAGTGTCTTGAGCGATCACCTTGCCGTAATTATGGATGCCTTCCCAACTCCCTAGACAGGGACCCGATTCCCTGTTTTTCAGTTGTGCTATTTCTGTATACTTGGCAGTTTCAGCTCCTTAGTAGAAATGACCACAGCAAAATGCTGAATATCATGCAGTAAAGGAATCTACTACTTGTCCTAAACTCTCTTCCAATACGAATGCTTGCTGAAAAAACAAACCAGCTTCTAAACACTTTGCCCATATATCCAAGCTAGTGCAGTACACAAGTAAAGTACAAAAAACTCTGTGTTGTTAATTGCAATGTTTATTTTCACTCTTTCAGCAAAAATAAGCTCACCTGCTAAAAGGAACCTTTTGCTTTATTGTTTCTAGTACTTTATTGTTTCTAGGTGTTAGAGCAGGCGGACCAGCAGGCCAGTGCGCTCACTTCACTACAACCCCAGATGAGAACTGAAAAAATGTAGCCCTAATTCTTATAGTTAGAGATAATCAAGAAAATGCTAATTGTATGAGAACCATTCAATACAACTTTCTTGGATTTGTCGACAGTCAAGACAATAGTAATACAGAATGTGAGCTATCCATGCATTTCAGTTGAATTGGAAGTTGAAACTATATTGTTTGCTCCTTCAGTGTTGAAAGCAGAAACAACATGCTCATACCCAGCTTCCAAATTATTTCCCACACCACTCCCAACACTGATAGTTCCCAAATGCCCTTTACTCAGCTGCCAGAACTTCTCACTTCCCTGTGACAACCTCTACTGTGCTACTATATACATTAACACAAATCTGTCACATCAGAAATGAGAAAGGGAGGGCAGTGTAAAATAAACGCAGTTTACTATCCAAATATCTGACAGAGGACATATCATAACCACATCAGTAAATTTCAGACTTCAGTCTTCATGAAAACTCTTGCTGATTATACTAGGAAAAGTTGCAGCAGAATACCAAATCAGTACCAA
Source organism: Vanellus vanellus (assembly GCF_965231255.1). Taxonomy (NCBI): domain Eukaryota; kingdom Metazoa; phylum Chordata; class Aves; order Charadriiformes; family Charadriidae; genus Vanellus; species Vanellus vanellus. Next base: position 6,156,180 of record NC_138916.1, on the reverse strand, counting down.
AAAAACCCAACTTCATCAGCTCAACATCACCTCACCACATCTGAACTGTACCAATCGCCATAGCCTACACGCGCTTGCCATTTCTTAGAACAGGTTCATATCCTTTGGCTTTTGTCACCGAGGCAGACACTCGAATAATTGCATTGGAAAGTAACTGCCCTGCAAGAATCTCAAAGAAATGAGGCTTCAAAGGCCCGTTGCTTGCACAGGCACCCACACTGCAGAGCTGGCAGCAGTTAGTGCTGCCAGGCTCAGGGCTGCCGACCCACTGCAGCCCTGCTCCCACCATCCGAGGAGAACCGTCGCCTCTGCCTAGATCACAGACCTGAAGGCTGCTGTTCCACACCACTGCAGGGACGCGCTCTTCAGCCCAGAGTTTACTTGCTTAACTTTTCTCACATTTAAGCTAAGATTTTTTTCTACTTTCTACCTTCATGAAGAATAAATGCACAGCTTCACCGGCCAGGAGAAGATTGGCAGACTAATAACTGCATGGATAAAACAATAAACAAAAACGCTCTCATTTCCCACTTAAGTATTGCAGTAATTACTTGATTGTTCTGTTTGAACAAATTAAAGGGGCTGCCCAGAAGCATCCATCAGAGCCCTGTAAATGCAACTTATGCCTCTTTGCAAGCCCAGACGCGAGCATGGGCCTGGCTGATCGCTGGCAAGGCTGATGGTCAAAGTGAATTGACTTGCGGGAAGCTAGAAGAACTCAAGGTTCGTGATTAAATCCTGTTGGCAAGCCTTAAAACTCAACCAGATTTGTCCTTCAGGTCAAATGGTCCCTCTACAGAAATGTTTTCCCCAGAAATATACTTGTTTGTGTCTACAGCAGAGCCCTTATTCAGCACAAGACATCTTTTCTAGTCAATTCCCCATAGCCTTACTTCTTTAAGATCCATTTAAAGAGCATGACCATAATTTCCTGAAGCAATATTAAATGAGATCATAACATTCACACACCAAATAGAATTTCTCTTCTTACACTCACCTCCTATTATAACCCAGTCTATATAACACTGTTGTTCATTTGATTATATTTTACCTACTGCTCCCACATATTTTATGCTCTATACTTAATTTTAACACCCGATGCACATATAGTCCACAAAATGGAGTCATTTATTTTTAAATGCAAAAAACATGCAGCTAACGTGCCTTTAAATTATCAAAGCTGTTACAAAGGTCATATTTACCTTTGTTTCCTTAAAATTATATATGATACATATATATAGGAGGGTATTTTCCTGATCGTTCACATTTGACATGGGAAGTCTATGACCTTTTAGCTCTTATTAATAGTTTATGCTACATCATATGTACATTCTCCATCCTCCTCCTCTCTTACTTATCTGAACTAAGTGGACTTTGTCATCTATTCATAGGCCTTTAAAGGGCTCCAGACCTCACATGCAATATGCTGTGTTCTTTCATGAATTATTCAGTGCCTGCGTTCTTCCATCATCCATCTCTGGCTGGCTCTATTTCTTCCGTTCTATTGAGGTCTTGACTTATGAGCAGAATCTCCTGTTACTCTTTCTCAATTGTCACACTTTATTACAATTAATATTAATTATGTGGATTCTCATCCAATATGTAGCTTTCTGGGCATAAAAGATTGTCATGTTGTAATGTTCAGGTTTTTTTCTTTGCAAACTTCTATGTAATAAAGCATTCTCCTGTCAGGAGCTGTCAGCACCACATATATCTACTTGATAATAACCGTACGGTAATAGAGTTAGCTAAAGAAGTTGCGTGCAAGCCGACATGAATTCCCATAGAGAAGCCAATCTCGTAGCTTATCCATGATTTCCTATGGCTGACATGCAGTTAAACACAAAGTGTTGCAAACAGCCTGCGTGATGAAATGAATAACCTGTTACAGCCTTGAAAGAAATGCTGGCCTAGGATGTTATACCTAAGCCTCCAATAGAAGTTTAAGTAGTAGATTCTGACAAATACTGTTCACACAAGTGTTTGCAGAATGAGAGTGTTCCATGAATATTAATGAAAACACATTCTCGTAAGCATTCGCAATCCACGCAGTAAGCGTAGGAGTCTCTGACCCTTCAAGTGCCTTGTCCATATTAGAGAGAGAGAGAGAGAGATCTGATGTGATTTTAAGCTAAGGTATTTTATCCCATGGTTGAAAGAATAGGAACACTAGTTTAGCTATACAGGTCAAAATCCACAGCAAACCTGACAATAGCTATAGGAAGAAGTGGAGGAAAAAACCCTACAGTTGGTAGAAGACAAGCAACAATTAGATATTCTGCACATTCTCATGTAATATCATTGACTTCAAAGGTGGCCATCAGTGATGGATTACAAGCAGATTAACAATAAAACAGCGGATTAAGCCCGATTAAAGGGTCACACTTGAACTGAAAAGAATAAAGGAAAAAAGCAGTCTAGAATCTGTTGGTCAAAGTGGAGCAGATACAAAAAAAGCCACCACACATGTACTGCAAGGAAAAGGTTGCCAGGTCAGGAAGTTGACACACAGTGATGCAGTGTGAGGATATGAAATGGAGAGCATTAGAGCTCAAAAATACATCATGCTGCATGGGAGACATTCAGAGAAGTTGAGGGTACCAACAAAGAGGGACTGAAAGATGAAGATTCAACTTGGCATGCAGCTGGGATTTAGCAAGAAAGTAGGATGAAAACAATTCAAGCTGGACACACGGAGTGTGTAACCAGGGAAGAACAAGCACTGCTGCCCTGTCTGATAGGGCCCAAAATTAAATGTGGGAAATCAGAGAACATCACAGCCCAATGATGCGCATTGGCATGGCACTGGCAAGCAGCCAAGAAGAAAAATAATATCTGTGTTCTCTCAAACTATTTCTAACTACTAGAATGAAACATTCATTCCTTGGTGCAGCAGTATTTGCAGCAAAAGGAGTAACGCAGCTAGAGAGCACTAGTCCAAAAGCATACTACTGAGCACATGTAGTTATCAGGACAAATGGAGATCAAGTATAGATGTGCTGGGTTTTACCAGCTGAGCTAAACATGCAATACCCTAAGGGGAAAAAGTAAAGCCGAGCACGTGATATTGACAGTCTGTTGCAGTTGTCATCCTGCCAGCCAAAAGGAGCCACCGGATACACAGCAACGATCCCACTTCCCAACATAACTAACATGGAAGGCCACAGTGGTCTGTGACAAATGCTCAGTTATCCCATCAGGCATTTGTATCAACAGCACCTTCTCTGTTCAAAGGTCAGCACATGTTGGTTTTGCTGCTTTGGAATTGTCTATACTTCTGATTATCTTTTTGCTCATGTTAATAATACCTTTAAATTGTGTGCTGTTGTTTATGTCGCCTGTTTACCTCAGAGGCACAAATATTTTGAGAATTGGGGGGAAAAAAGATATCTGATGGAGAAAAGAAAGTATTAGAGGGTAGAGAAAAAGAAAACAAATTGAGTCCTGGACTGTAATACTAGTTACAACTGACTGCCAATGGCTACGTTGTAAGTTCAGCCAAGACCAGCATTTTTCCCTAATGGGATCAGAAAAATACTGGGTTTGTGTCTGAATGAGCTGTGCATAAAGTCCCATTTGGATAATAGAACTGTTCATTTTAGCTGCTCCAAGAAAAAATTTCATCCAGAGTGGCTGGCAATTTCCACAACTGAAAGAAATATTCTTACAATTTTTGTTCACATCATGTGATTGAACCAGATTAAAACCAGAGAAAGCATGAACAAACTCATTAATGGGTTTTTCTACGTCAAATAACCCTTTTCTAGACATGATACATGCCCTTGAAGTCCTGCAGGTTGTAATGTGCTTCATGGTACTGAAGAGCAAAGTGAAATGTGTTCCTTGAAATTCATGCTGACTAGACAGCTTATTTCCATCACAGAGCTAAAATAGCAGAGTGCCCTTGGAATAAGTTCAAAAACAATTTGTTAATATGTATAAAAAGTTTTTACTAACTTGGGCGTATAATTGCACCTGCACGACATATTGCCTCAACAGTCGGGTTTCTCAGCTGAAGTTAGTAAGTGACCATAACTATGAGTCTGAAAGCTTCTTCTCTACTGGCGACATTACACTTCCAGTACCCACCAGTAATCTCTCAGGGCACAAGCAGAAAGGTCAGCATAAAGAGAGATTATCCTTCACGAGAGGAAAATGTTTTCCTCTCTCCAAGAATGAGCTTTATTGTTTGCAGTCACACCAAAGCTCCTATCCACAGGGAGCAGAGGAAAGGGTCTAACAGCAGCAAGGAAAGTGGTAATAGGTTAAAAATAAACACATTAAAATATATTAGCATGCCTATGCCATAACATTATGGGCACTTTTTAGCACATTTACGAGACTGATCAGTCCCCAAAGTTGTATAGTACTTAATTCTTTTGAAAGATTCCCCCCCCCCCAAAGCATTGTCCCAGGGTGACTGGATATCTTCAAAGTTTATTTCCTCTAAAATTCACAAAGTATTTCTGTTACAAATACCAGAAATCAGGACTCGGTATGTAAATGAACTACTGCAAAGTAAACCGGGGTGTGAACTTACAGCACGTGGGCCTCTCCAGCGTAACTGGAGAAGGCAGGTTGTGCAGGCTCTCCCCCAGCAGGAAACCTGTTACATCAGGGTTAAGAATCCGCACTCAGGCAAGTACTGCACAGTAGCACTGTAACACACACCCTGCTTTCTCTCTCAATGTTTTATGCACCCATGTCCATTATAGCACCCTGTCACCCCGTGCAATGAGATACCCTAACAACCAGCCTGAGCTTCCTTTCTAGGTAAAAATTCATCACTGAAACCATGTGCCTTGCAACAACGTACAAAGAAACACACAGAGCTTTTGACATTTCTGGGCTTTTGATCAGTCAAAGCAGTTATCTGCTTTAAATTAATTTTCAGTAGTTACATGAATTTTCCAGGTAAGAGACATTATGCAAATATTTAATGTTATTTAGTCACACCTCAAAAATAATACTGTTAAGCAAACTTGAACACAGGTGTGGATTATATCCCGATCCAGACTGCCCTGAACACAACTTAAAACCAGAACTGTTTTCCATGGGCACTGGATGGATACTGTGATTATGTCGATATCAGCACAGTAATTAAATACTGCATATCTTTGAAACCCAGTCTGTGGTGTCTCGTCTCCTGAGTCACTTCTGACACTCCTCTTTCCCACTGTGCTGTTTAAAAGTTTCCCACAAACATGTTAACTTATCCATTAAAGGATAAGTTACCTTACCCTACCTATTTGTAGATGCAAGAGGCTGCTTGCATAAGGAGCTTCCAAAAATGTTCTTCTCTCCTTCCCGGATTGAGCTATACCCAACAGAGCTAAGATTTCCCTCAAGACCACTTATCAACAGCTGCTAGAAAAGGTATTATTTTCCACCTCACCAAAAAATCTGACCGTACCAGTCAAAGCCCCATCTGGTAGCTCAGGTCAAACAGCAGGACTGCAGTCCGGCAGCAAACTGCCACAGGTTTACACTAGCGAGTAGAGCCCGTGGTTGTCTCCAGAGCACCAGGCACATGGCATAAGGACTGTGTTAAGAACGTGATGTGGTCAGGAATATATCTGTTTTTAGTAAATCCAGTCCTGGCACACCGTCCGCCAGGAAGCCTGAAGCCGGTGACAGCAAGTACCCAGCAGCAGCCCAAAGCGGCACAGAGGGCTGCCCTGCGCGGTGCCCAGGGGCTGGGCTTGCACCCCCAACGCCCACAGCGGTGCCCTAGAGGAGGGGGCACATCTGCCTCAACTGCATTTCTCCAAACCAAACCGTTGCCACTCTGAAAGTCTCCCAGTCCCCTTAAAAGGACAGTTTTTCCTTTAAGTTAATGCAACCGAACACAGCTATGCCTCTAGAGCCTGCCAAAACTGCTCTGAGTACAAGCAGGACGATATTCCCTTCTGCCATTTCCTTCATGCTGATACACTTCAGGTTGTGCATGCATAGAGATATCTCATCATAAAACTCTATACACTTATTTCTCAAGACACACAGAAAGCAGCTGAGGGAGAGGAATTGTGTGTTTCAATGCATCTAATTTAAAAACAAACATACATGCATCAACAGAAAGTGTTTACAAGGTAAATATGCACAAAACATGACCTGACATCTTTATCGATGTCATCTTTTCTTGAATCGATGGGTGGGCATCCGCTCACCTTCCCTTGACAGCATTTGCCAGGCAATAAGGAATGAAGCAAATGGCAGATTTTATTTTATTTTTTAATCGCTTTTTCCCAGACTGTTGTGATAGTGAAAATGATCATATCTGTTCCCTATTCTGGGCTAGTAAATCGCAGTCAGGACTTTAAAGTCTCTCACCAGGTAGTGATTGCAGCCTGGCTTGAAACAACTAGCTTTCAGGCAATATAGGTACCACCACATAAGAAATATTGAGAGAATTGGACCGATCTGGTTTACCATCCGTGCAAGTCCCACCTGCTGAACAAGATCTGCCTTTCCTTGTAGTAGAGCCTGAGAAAGCACGGCACTTAAAGCAGGACCCTCATTATACATTTGTCCAAGTAGTTTTACATGCACCTAAGCAGTATAAAGCATAACGCAATTATGCTTTCATCAGATCCAAGTGCGAGATTTTTTTCAGTTCATATTCTAAATTTGGCACAACTTGCTACTTTATGTCAATAAAATACATCATCTTTTTTGTATTGATGTCTGCTTAATTTGCAAATTCAGTAGATACACATGACATTCAAAGTGTAATGAATCATGCATTTTTATAATGAATCCAATGGTGAATGTAAAAAATCACTCTTTGATCTTTCTTCTAACAGCCCAGTTATTCCTGGATTTATACATAGTAAGTGTTTACGGATTACTTTCAATTAAACAGCCTGTTTTACTTTCCATTTTGTTATGAAAGTAAACCCTTTTCAGGCTACAATGAAATAACACAGGGCTCAGTACTCCTACTTGAGTAGGTGGAAGTTTAAGGTCCTGATCCTCAGTTTGCACTACTGTTGCTGAAAGACCGCCCCAAACCCAGCAAACCACCCTCATTAGGACAGGAGAAGAAGAGGACCAGAGCATGAAAGTTAAAATAAGCACAAAACTACAAGGCTTTCACCATTTCTCTGCTCATTCTGCCTCACTAGCAGTATCAGAACAAAAAGCAAGAAACAACTCAGTAACTTGCACTGTTCCACAAATTTCAGCAATAGAAGAAAATTTATTCTGTGCTGCTGTTAGCAATCATAGACCCAAGCTGAAACATCACAGAATACACACAAACGTGGAGATCAAGGAAGAGAATAAGCTACAGCAATGGTTTGTGGCAGCTTACACCTTTAACATACTCCAATAGCTTACTTGTTTCCTTATTATTGTACAATTGTCCTTTCTAGCCTGCTCTGCAGCCATTAGAGCTTTACGATTCCCTAATAGGTCTCTCGCATCCCTGTCTAGGGCTGAAAGGCTCACTACTGAATTTTTCTGTCCTTAACCCTGGTTGTTTTGTCTTCCCTGTTGTGCCGCTTCTTGCTCCATCAGCTATGCTGCTGCTGTTGCTCCGCGGGTTGAGGTAGTGAAAAAAGGAGAGAGAAAGGCTGGAAGAAGTTGGGATCATGCGCTAAAGCAGCATAGCTCCAGCTCCTCCGTAACGTTTTGGGGCAGGTTGTTTTGAAGCACTTGTCCTTCTTTCTTGAAGAATGTGGCTTGGTACCCATTTTCTTAGGCAGTTTTCTCAGAAATTCATGTGAGCCATTCTGGAGAGGGCAATTTATGTTTGCATGTAGATATTACTGGGTTTCAAGTGGGGATTGCAAATTTATGTTCTGATGAACTGTAAGTGCCATTTGTTCCACAAATAAACACCCACTGACTGCAGAAAGCAATAGGGCTCTTTCATACCTGCTATAATGTTGCTACAATTGCTTGCACAGGGATACAAACACAAATAACTTCAGAGAAATGTGAGTTAATTAAAATACAATGCATCCTCTAGATCTTAGCATGGAATTAATTCAGTAGACTATTTACTAGCAGAAAAATATCGGACACAATATTGTAATCTGTGCAACACCTACACTGCGAGATCTGCTTTGTTCTGGACACTCAGAAGAAAGGACAAGATGCCTAGGCTGTGATTTAATTAAGTTTTCATTTTATTAACTCACTATATCTGGGAAATATCAACAATAGCTTGCATGTTGCTGACCGAAGATCCCATCAGCTGTGGAGAACTACTGTTTCTCACTCCCATTCACTGCAGCGTGTTTCCTACACGTTACTTGGACCCTGCCAGAGCCCCGTGTTGTGAGCTAGTTAAGGAGAGTGACAAAGGTGCTCTCTCCAGGTGCAAGAATTTTTACAGTATGTCTCACCCTCAAACAGCCTTGGGTTACCTGTTTGTAAGCAAGAGATCACACATGAAATGAGCATCTGCCAGTCTAGGTGTACTCCTGACTGCTACAACAGGCAACATTCTCCACTATTGATGTAGAAGCTAGAAGGAAAAGTGACTTTGTAGTGCTAAAGTCAGGAACTCTTTATTGAAGGGGTGCCAGAAGCCAGACCAGTGGGATTTCCCTTCCCTCCCTCATGTAGCATACCAATGTCCAGGCTGTTCCACACGCCTTACAGTACCAAGCCATATATCAAAGAGGAAAACTTGAAAGGGCTATTCCTTTCCCCACATTCAAGCACAGTCCTCTACCTGAGCACTGCAGAAGTCACACTGAAAATGAACTCCTAAGCCCTCATCCCAAAGCAATTACAATTGCTTTAGATGCACTTACTGCCCAGTAACTGCCCAACTTAACTCAAAGGTGATATGGAAGGTAAAATACTTGAAAAAACATGAATGTATGTGCATATGCATAAATCAGATATCTTAAGCTACTTCTGAAGTTATTAGAGGTAAATGACGCATGTTGGTGTTCAAAGTAAGAAGCTTCAGCAATTCAGTTCCAGCTACCAAAAGCAGTGAGTTTATACTCCAGTCCACTATAATGAAATCCATATAAAAAAGATTTCTAGAAAAAAAAAAAAGCTTAGGAGTTACCTTCTAATTGGAGTAATGACTAGAAATGATTAAAAAATTTCTGCATAACTGCTAAAGGTAAGGCATGCAGTAAATCTCTAGTCCAAATGGCATCTTGTTATGTGGAACTTCAAATCAAGTGGAACAAACAATGGTTAGAGGCATGTTATGTTCCACATAATGCTCTTTTGTATCTATTGTTTAGCTTATATACAGATCCATCTTGAATCTAGTTAACTAGTAATTAAAGCTCTGCAAAATTCAGTTTTATTTGCAATCCTGCTGCAATACACACCAATTCATTTCACATGCTTTTGCAGTGGTCGTATTTTGCTTATTTGCCATTACTTGAGAACAGACATCTTGTATTGCAATTTGAATGTACAAAATACATTAGCTTTACTTGTGGCTGATATGAAAGACTCGCACTTGAAAAATAGAACCATTTTGCTACCTGGAACTGGCTATTTCACAAGATATTAATTTCATTCTTTTCCCAGAAAATTCATGTACCGGCACTGCTAGAAAAGTGTCCATTAACGCAGATCCCTTTGTGAATTAATTTGAAAAGCTTTTTGAATTCTGAGTAGAATTTTATTATGAATACTTTACATAGCATATGCTAATTTTGCAATTAGGACTAAATATTTCTCTTTGCTTCTTTTAACTAGTTTCAAGGACACTAAACACTGAAACGGTACACTGTTTTTCTTAAGAGTTACCTGTCTAATGTCCTAGTTCATGATACTACTCTTATTTTTGGGATTCCAAATGTGTCCAAAGTAAACTCTACTGAAAAAATGTTAAGTGTAAAAAGTATTTGTGATAGGAACAGCCCAACAGGCCCAAATTTAGATTGACATTTTTCTCTCTTGTAAGAGCTGAGTAAAGGAAGCAATTTACAAAATATTCTCTACTGCTGGTCTTTGCAGTTCAAGTAGCCAAAGTGAAAATAAAGACCTCTGGAAAGCGTCTTTCTCACTCTAGTTTAGAAAACAACTAGGCAATGAAATCTGAAAACCTTGCAGCTCTGCCCAGGATGGTAGTTTTTAAAAAGCTTTTGAATGTATCTGGCTTAAGCTTGTTTCATAGAATCATAGAATGGTTTAGATTGGAAGGGACCTTGAAGGTCATCGAGTTCCAACCCCCCTGCCATAGGCAGGGACACCCTCCTGTTTCGATGCGCCAGGTTATGCCTATATAATCAAGAACACACCAACAGCACCAGAAGCTTCTGCTATCTAGTCTGACTACAAGGCTGATACAATAGAAACGTCTCCCAGTCTTCCCACTTTGAGCACCAATAACATATCAAACGATTACCAGAAATAGTTCTCTTGATCAAGGTTTGCCTACAAAATAAATGCATTTGATGCACCCCACACAACCCTGTTAATTTCCATGCAGGATCTCGTATAACTAGTAACATAATCCTTCAGCTTTTCCCATCTGCTCTTTACATTGATTCTGACTTCCTCAGCACTCACCCATTTATTGCAGCGTTTCCCCAAAACTTTAATATACCATTCAATACTTAACATTATTCACGATCATATTTTCAGCCATTACATTTGCACATTCAAGTGAAACACGAGCCAGAAGCTACTAAACCCAGTCAGATCCAAGTTATGAAAACAGCGTCTCTCCCTGTGCTTTCAGACAAACCTGGGGTAGAGGAAGAAGACAGCCAGCACACTAGAAGCTCTCATTACCACCACCAGTCTTCTTCATTCCTCTTCTCTCCAGAAGTTACCTACGTCTGGCTGCTACACTGCAAACATACCACACGATTTGAGATAACAGAGATAAGAAACAGGATTGGCCAAAATCTACAGGCTAGGGCAAGGTGTTACAGGAGCGCCTTGACAGCCTCCTCATCCTTTGTGCAAAGGCGGCTGAACCCCGCCTGAAGGGGAGGGCAGGTGCTGGGCCAGCCCCATCAACAGGACTGCACGTCCCGAGAGCTGCAGAGAGGCAACTGTCTGAACAGGCTGCCGCGATCGGAATGGTATGTACGTGCCTGGGGAAGCTGACTCACTCCAAGGTTTCTGTGCAGGTTGAATAAAGGAATGGAAGCCAACAGGAGAACCCTAGTGGCAGTGGCTGGGTTTTAGGGGAGAAGCGCGGCATGTGACGTGGGGTCTGGAGGAGGTATTAAGCTGGATAATCTCCTGACAACCCTTCCAGGGGCCCCATGGGAGTTCCAGCGGGAATGATTTTCCTCAGGCTGCAACTACTTGAAGAAAAGTGTTTTGAAGACTGAGTTGGTCTGCTTGAGTCATCCTATGTGCTATAGGCAAAGCTAAGCCTACCCATGATTTTTTTTGTTTAGCCTGGTTTGAAACAGGCCAAACTATTTAATATACCATTCAATACTTAACATCGTTCATGATCATATTTTCAGCCATTACATTTGCACATTCAAGTGAAACACAAGCCAGAAGCTACTAAACTAAAATAGGTATAGCCATTGGGCAGAGACCTCTCCTAACAGGTCACCAGATGTCCCCTGAACTCCTAAGGAGGAGTTGAGGAGAGTATCAGCCTGTAAGCTCATGTCAAACCTGTCTTTGCAATCAAAGTCTGAAGTAACAAAACACAAAGTGATGTTAACATTTGAGAATAAAAGGTCACATGCCTCCAGCCAAGCTTTGTTCGATTTCCCTTCTCAAGTAACAGCTGGCCTGTCATTGTCCTACAGCCAGACTGGCCTAAAGGCAATCACAGGACAAAAATTAAGGAACTAATCTCCCTGCAGCAGGTCAGTATAGGCAACGCACAACTACTATTGCAAATATTGGCTTCTACTTTCCTCCATTTTTACTGCACTGTCTCTGCTCTAGCTGAGAGTTGAGCATGCCCAATCTAATTTTTGAAAGACACCGGTATCTTGTTTCCACGTGGCTGAATATCAGCCATCAGTAGCACCAAATCTCAAAGCAACTTCAAGTACTTGCACAGATGTGCTCCATAGGAACAAAGGAAAAAGGTTCCTGCCATACCCAACCTGACAGCATAAGAACGTTTGCCCAAAATTGCTGTTTCCACCCAACCATCCTCAAGTTCCATGCTTAATAAAGTTAAGGACAGCTGACAGGTCTAAATAAGTAATCATGGGCATCTTATCCTCATCTTTTACTGGGTCAAAGGAAACTACCGCTTACTTCGTATTATGGTAGTATGGACAGAACGTAATACAAAGTCAGTAAACACATTAGTCCCTGCGTGGAGAAATAGTCCCTCCCCCCAGAGCAACTAATTGCCTAATTAGAAGATCCTACTCTTTTTACTGCTCCTCAATCACAGTGCAAGAAATAAGGCTATTTGAACTTGAATATAAGCTTTGTGTGTTTATGGATTGCTATGCAGGTTATTTATACGTTTTGCAGCTCAAAATCTAGCCAAGGTTATTTAAGCTCATGCTCCTTTGAGGTTAGCTGTAAGGGAATTAAAGGTGTTTTGTAATTTAAATTCTTCTCTCCAATAACCATTATATATGCACCTGTCACAGAATAACTGACCTCATTAAGGGAAACAGTCTAGCCGGGACAGTGTACATGTGGCCTCCTACCTATGGGCCAAGCAAAGGACCTGTGCCACTGAGAGAAGCTGGACTGGCTATGGAAGAGGAAGGCTGCAAAGTGCTGTTGAGGAGCCATCGTGAACGGAGACAGAGGGGCTGAAAGGCTCACACAGGGATTCTAGAGGGAGAATGATGAAAGCCAAATGAGCTGTGAGGAATTCAGGAATAAACAGTAGCTGAGAGACAGGAGCTTCTTCCTCATCCCTTCTAAAAGCACCAAAGGTTATAAGGAGGTGAAGAAACCAAGTAACCATGTGCTAATCCTTGAGTAAAATGAAACCCTGCAATGCAGACACTCTACTGCCTTACACGGCTTCAACAAAGTCTGCTCGTAGTTTAATTGAAAATAAATATTGGCTAATGAATATGAGATCAAATGTGACCTGAGGCTGGTTATCAGTCAATCTGGTATGTAGATAAAACAGTGCAGGACTGTGCTTGACCAGAACGGAGCAACAAGAGCAAGTCTGGCAGCATTTTAGCCTACCTTAAAGTTGTAAGCCATCCTGCACAAATATTATGTCTTTCTATTTTACCAGATGGCTGCTATCATAAAAGGAGTCTTTGGTCCCTGTCACAACTTTTCATCACTGTGTACAAAATACAGCAAATATTTGCATCTTTTAGCATCAGTTACAGAGAATTTGCCATCATCTCTGGTGGATACGGTATCATGACTGGACTGATGAATATTGCTTTATGCCCTGGAAGATCTACCAACAATTTTCTCTAGCATATCCCATTCCAATTACAAGGTAAGCTCTCACACTCGGATAGCATCTGCTCTTCCTCCTTATGTCATTCTGAAAGACACGTGTATTTTATTTGGTTCATCTTGCCTTGAACTAGAAGAGCAGATTCCTTGGGGTCACAGCAATTAAGCTGGCTGTAACACAAACGGATGCCTACACAACACCAACTTCTACGCTATCTTGACCGGGTGGAGAGGTTTTAGCGCACTGTGAACAGTATTACCTGCTGACCAAACACTGACACTTTGCTGCAGCCACACGCGCCATGGGAAGGAAGGGTTGCACTCCTCTGGGTGAAAGTAGTTTCCCATTGAAAAAAAAAAAAAAAACAACAAACCAGCCATTCCTGAGTTAGCAATATGGATACTAACCCTAAAACGAAATTAGAATGTATATCCACATTATTGCAAGTCTGAAGTTTATTTTCTTCCTGTGTAGAGAATTGTAGGCCTAAAATGTGAACCAGATAGCATCACGCCCACTGCTACAGCTCTGCAGAAGTAGGTGGTGTTGGTGATAATGGATGGCAGAATCACACTAAACATTGTAATCATGCTCCCAGAATTGCAGTACCTGAGAAATGCAGTTAACACCAAGAATATCTTGCCAAGAAGATGCCAGCAAATTTAACAAGTATGGAACTTCAGAACTTTACTTTTTCAAAACCGGAGTACTGAATCCTCACAGAACCACTGGCAGGGCACGTTTTATAACTACCAGAATGTTTTGTTAAATGGGTAAAAATTAAAGTGTAGAAGTAACAGCTGCTATAACAGTGACATGCCCAATATGAGGGTAGTTTCTGGTATTAAGAATACATCACTCGTCTTGTACAGTACAAGAAGAAAGCCCTGACTGAAATTCACCTGTTTACGCAGAATATTACCACACAGGACTCACTCATCGGCTTGCATTTAAGTAATTTAAAGCTTGCGTTTAAACTTTCAAGTTGCCAGAATTAACAGAAATCTTAAGATCAAATTAAAACAGTCTACAACACTCAACAGAAGTCCTCCAAGTGTTCCTCATGACTCCGACTTCTAAATCTTGCAGTTTCTGCTCACATCCAAAAGGACCGAAAGCAGAAGGTTTAGAAATAAAGACAAAGTAATTCCTCCTGTATCATTCACATTCTCCTAGGAGGAAGACCAGGGAACTGGGAAGTTCCTCAGTTTGCTGCAGAGCTAACTAACCTGGCTGCTGAAAACGCCTCACTCATTCATGAGCCTGCAGATTCACATATCTGCATATGTCAAATTCTGGAAGAGATCCTTGCAAGTTTGTCCATCCTAAATATCACCTGTCACCGCAAACAAACATACAGTGTTTTTTTACTGTTACTGATGGACAAGGTTACTACCACCCTGGCAAGAGGGATTGGAGTCACTCCTCATCTCAACTTGTTGCAGTGGAATACAGAACCAAACACGGCTGCACAGTGGTGACAAACCAGAGATGATGACAAACACCATGTCCTTGCAGCATGTGTTAATGCAATACAAACAAAACCCTTCCGAGACAAATTACCAACCTTTTTCACCTCTTCTCAGTTCTGCACATGGAATGAAGTCCTTCAGGTGAGTCCGAGACACGCAAATATGCTCCCATCCTTGTCATCTCCCTCTTTCACTCTTTAATGCTCAAGCTTGGACAGACACTTGCTCTGTATTCCCTTCTAAATTTTTATGGCCTTTAGAATTCAAACACTGAAGCCAAGTTTAAGGCCTAAGCAAAGAACACCACCTTCTCTCCCATTGCTCGCTGGATTCTTGTTGAAAGGTTATTTTGTAATTCTGTATCATATCCACTCGCATTCCTACTTAGGCCCTCCTACTGGGAGTATACCATGCTCCTTTCCTAAGGTTAAACGCTAAAAATACATATTTTGTTGGATTGCCATTTAAAACTGTTTTGTCTGAAAATCAGTAGAAATAGATACTATAGCAGCAAAGGAAAATGTTGTGACAGGATGAAATAAAACATACAAAGAATTTCAATGTGTCTGTTCACCTTACAATTCAGAGACCTGAATAGGCAACTGTACATCATCTGCAACTGCACAAAGAAAAGCTGTTTTACAGTCAAGTATTTAAGTAAACAGACCTTATTCTTGATCTAGCATATTAAATACAGAAAAGTGAAAGACAGAAGTTGCACCCAGAGGTACCATAATTATCTTTTATACCAGATGTGGTACTCACACCCTTAACCGCACTGCGCAGCCTTCAGTTGGGGGAGCGAAGGTGCCATGGGGGGCAGCTGCAGGCAGTTATGCCCACCGCCAGCCCACAGAGACAAACGGAAACTTCTTGCCCAGCACTGACAGCCATTCCTGAGACAGCAGAGTGGGCACACACGGCCACTTTGCAGTTTCTATAGTACATTCAATGAACGTTCTATGTAATGTTCAATTATACTATAGCAGAAGTAGACGATCCTAAGTGTGCGAGGCAGCCTAAATCCCACGGAACAGCAATGCTGGTATTTTATAACCCGTGAAGCAGTACATAACAGCTACAGTAATGCCTCTTTCAGCAGGAAGAATGGAGCAGGAATTATTCCCGGGCAATAAGTGAAGCTCTCTGACAACTGACTGACCTGTGATCGCAACGCCAGGAGAAACAAGTTCGCTTGCAGCTGGGTGAGCCTCAGAAGGGGGTGCAGCTCTGGCCCTGCGCCGAGGGTGCAAGTCCCTGTCACTGAGGAAGCGAGGGCCGGGCCCAGCCGTCGGAACTCGGAGCCATTTTTGCGCCATCACTCTCAAAAGCTCAACTAAGCTCCATAGAAGTTGAGACCCAGATCCCAGCTTTAGGCTTCAAGCCACGTTCTCGCACAAGTGGCAAAGCGTGGTGAGGGCCAGCCACTCTTCAAGGTGTCCAGACCAGCAGGGTCCATCGCAGGGCACAGGTATAGCTGTGGCTGAGATGGAGAGAAGCACACATCCAACAGAGCTCAGACCAGGAACAAAGACCCTGGGCTGAGCTTAAATGGTCCCCTGGGGCCATGGATGAGGTGTGGGGAGGCCCCAGGTAGGGCTCATCGGTGCAATTAAGGGCTGTTAGATGCCCGATGGAGAGCTACCTCCCATCCAGCAAAGCATCAGCTGTGAGGGTACCCTTCCCCACCCAGGGAAACAGTACACCGTGCTTCTAAAATCCCTGGTTCTCGTTTCTGCCAAACCAATTCAGAGTTTCATCGCTGACAGACAGGAGACCATGCACTTTCCTACAGTATTTTCAGTTGCTTAAGGGTTCACTGCCTGTTGTATTTCGGCATCCTAAAGTGGACAAACACCTAGCTGAGGAGCAATTGAGTACCGGGACTCAGTCTTTTGTGTGTGTCTGAAATGACTTTTTAAACCAGTTCTTACTTTGTTTGAAGTGATTCCCTCTTCTCCCAATCTCCTTGCGAGTTACAAGCTTTCTGCCTTTGAGCCCTCTGAATTCACGGGTACACACCTAGTTTTGTACATCGCCCCTCACCGTCCCTCGCTCATCCGTGGCCCCCCGAGTTACGGGCGCGCAGGCAGCCGTCGGAGGCGCTTGCTCGGCTCAGAACCTGGCTGGCAGCCGGGCCCGGCCCCAGCACCCACTAATTGCCTAAGAAGAAAGTAGGTTGCGAACGAAAGCGTGACAGGCACCGTCACACAGGGTGATGAGAAGGAACTGTGGCAGTAGAGAAAGCACAAGGAAATAAATGCGGATAATTGGAATGATTTAATTTGCTAATGTTGCATAAGAGGCGTAATTAGTTCAGTAACAGTGAGAGAAGCAGAGGAATCAGACTAGTAATCACAAATAATTACGTGCCAATTACACATAGTAAGGGGGTTTTGTTGTTATTGAATGGTCAGAATTTGGGAGCTAGACCAAATAACAGACCTCACATTCTCTGTTTCAGTCACTTTTTCTTTCCTACAGCAGCGAAGCCTCTCTACCTTTTCTCTGGTAGAAAAGAAAAAAGAAAACCCAAGATAAAACAAGATGTGACGTGCCTCCAAATTGGAGAGTGTTCTTATCAGGAAAGATAGACTTCTAGTGTCTTTCCAAAGCTCCCTTTCTGTAGCCAAAATCTTTGTCTTGTCCACACTGTCAATACCATCTGCCAGCAGCCTCCTCAGCTCATAAGCCATCTGCCAGCCACTGACCTAGAGCTTTGCCTGCGCTCGCTGCCATGCTTGCCTAAGCTGCTGCAGTTCCCCATCTCTCACTATCCTCCTACCCCGCTCTCACACATCCTCCCAGAAGAACTGATCCAGACAAATATTACTAAGCCAACAAGAATGGAAGGAGTTGAATACTGATTGTTTCTCCTGCGTAAAAAGCCCTCTTTTTATTTTTTTCTGGTGATTTCCTAAGTAGAATGAAATATGGACTATTCGCTTTGAGTCGTTCTGCAATAACAAATTAATACAGTACTAGAATAATTCCCTGTTCAACGGGAAGCAGGAATGAGTTGATTTGAATAGATACTTCTTAATTACAAAACTAAAATAAAAATCAAGAAAATGGACACCCGTATTTTATTACTATACTGCATGACACTGTTCACAGATTTGCCCTCATATCTGACAGTCTTTACCTGAGTGAAACTGTAATCTCTTCAGATTCCAAGTTGGACACTCACTTTACTGCCATTAGATGAAGGCACAACAAAGTAAGACAATACTGTATATAAAGTAGTACAATGCCGCCACCACCACCACTGGAGTTTGAAATTCATATCTACTGAGGTAAAATTTTGTCCAAATCTGAACTGATGTATTTAGGAATATGTTAACAGTTTTCACGTCTTTCAAGTTTGCACAGAAGAGAAAGGTGTTCATGACAGCCTCCACTCTGATTCCCACACGTCCATAACAGCATCTAATGAGATTCATTATATTTTTCTCCAACAGAAAAAAGGGCAGTCTTTCAACTGCAGATAATACACTACTACTATGAGAGTCACTATCTGGAAATCCAGATCATGATTATTTTTCCTAATGTAAGAAAGTGCCAAGTACCTCTTTTCTCAGAAATCTTTTACAGTATAAACCACAGCCAACTCCAGCAGGTAACATCACCATTCCCGCAGAAACCAGTTCATTGGATCAGCTGTTCTAATACTAGTTTCCCTTGCCGTAGTTATCTTGCAACTTACTTTTGAACAGGTTTTTAACGTTCTAAAGCGTGTATTGCTCTTACCTTTTACTGAGAGGCAGTTTTAGGCAACAGTTATGTTGTCTCCAGCATTGTTTGCGGCACATTAACTCTTGAAGGTTTTGAACAAAGACATTACAGTCATTTTTCTTAGGAACAGGGACACACACAAGAATAACGTGGCACAACTGAAAAAAAGCCCTATTTTGCTAGCAGAAATATAAGAAAATGATTTTGTCCCCGATCACTAGCCTGCACAAATATTTTATCTACTCCCAAACGCATAAAGGACCATGCTGCTGAGGTAACCTCATATGGGTACACATCCCTGAATCCTCAGTAAAATTAATTGGGCCAGTATAATATATGATCTAATTCTTTTGTATGTTTACCTCATTGGTGTAACTTTCTGAGAATATGTCTGTTATAAGTTTCTTTGTAGAATTGCACAGATGGAGATGTTTTGTTAACATGGGATGGGGGCAGAGGAATATTGCTTCTTCTAGAAGTAGGTGACAAAGCGGGGAGACAGCCCATGCCTGCTGTGTTGCATCGCAGCAAGGGGGTTGCAGCTGACTGTCTCCTGCATGGTGCTGCAGCTTCTCTCCTGTCCTGGAAACTCACGACACAGTTAACTGGGTCTGGGCTGTGCACTCGAGGAGCTGCAGAGGTGCTGCAGTGCTGTGTAGAGGCTTCTCATGGGGAACAGAAGCTTTTCTGCCACTTCTAAATTTGTCTGCACACTTGCGCATTGCAGTGATACCATGGAGTCTTTCCTGCATTTGTCGAGCCTCATTTCTGCTACAAAAGATGCCTGATTTGGGGTATTTCAGGTAGATATGAGCAGGTAATAAATTTAGGGAACGTGATGTAAGGTTGCGGGGGTAACATACAAGTTTAAGTGCCCCATGCCCATTTGGTAGCCTCCTAGTCCCACGTACCTGTGCACTCAGGGCACCCGAAAGCACTCCCCTTGTGTGTTCCAACCCAAGGGCCCATCTTCCCTGTAGCTCTTTCACCTCTCTACAAAGGCATGTCCATGCTGCATGATCTCTAACCATTTCCTCACCAACCCTCCCCTTACCATCAGAGCAGCACAACATCCCTCTGGGCTGCCTGATCCACAGCGACACCATGTCAGTTAACTGTTGCCTTAGCTAAAACTTTGCTTTCCTCATTTTATTAAGTAAAGCAAAGGGAATGAGTTTCCCTGGGGCTTTATTTAGCCTTTTTAGAACTTATATTTGTAAGTTTCCTGGAATACAGGACACCCACAAATCCACGGGCCTTTATGGGATGCACCCGTGAGTGCTGAGGGAGCTGGCAGATGTTACTGAGAAGCTGCTCTCCATCATCTTTGAAAGGTCCTGGAGAACAGAAGAGGTGCCTGAGGACTGAAGGAAAGCCAATGTCACTCCAGTCTTCAAAAAGGGCAAGGAGGAGGACCTGGGAAATTACAGACCAGTCAGCCTCACTTCCATTACTGGAAAGGTGATGGAACAGATAATTCTGGATGACATCTCTAAGCATGTGGAGGAAAAGAAGGTTACCGGGAGTGGTCAACATGGATTCACCAAGGGGAAATCATGCTTGACCAATCTGATAGCCTTCTATGATGGCATGACTGGGCTGAGAGCAGTGGATGTTGTCTACCTGGACTTCAGCAAGGCTTTTCACACTGTCAAAACATCCTCATAGGTAAGCCTAGGAAGTGTGGGTTAGATGAGTGGACGGTGAGGTGGATTGTGAACTGGCTGAATGGCAGAGCTCAGAGGGTTGTGATCAGCAGCACAGAGTCCAGTTGGAGGCCTGTAACCAGTGGTGTTCCCCAGGGCTCAGTACTGGGTCCAGTCTTATTCAACATATTCATCAACGACCTGGGTGAAGGGACAGAGGGTACCCTCAGCAAGTTTGCTGATGACACAAAACTGGGAGGAGTGGCTGACACACCAGAAGGCTGTGCCGTCTTAAAGCGAGACCTGGACAGGCTAGAGAGTCGGACGGAGAGGAACCTAATGAAGTTCAACAAGGACAAGTGTAGGATCCTGCACCTAGGGAGGAATAACCCCATACACCTGTACAGGTTAGGGGTTGACCTGCTGGAAAGCAGCTCTGCAGAGAGGGAACTGGATGTCCTGGTGGACAACAAGTTGACCATGAGCAGGAGTGTGCCCTTTTGGCCAAGAAACAGTGTCTCTGTTATGAGGAAAGGCTGAGAGACCCGGGTCTGTTTACCCTGGAGAAGAAAAGAATGAGAGGGGATCTCATCAATGCTTATAAATATCTAAAGTGTGGACCTCAACAGGATGGGGCCAGACTCTTTCCAGTGGTGCCCAGTGACAGGACAAGGGGCAACGGGCACAAACTGGAACACAGGAAATTCCATCTGAACATAAGGAAAAACTTCTTTGGTGGTGCCAGAGCACTGGCACAGGCTGACCAGAGAGGTTGGGGAGTCTCCTTCTCTGGAGATATTCAAAACCTGCTCTTATATTCTTATATAGTCCAACCCCCTCTAGGTGAACCTGCTTTGGCGTGGAGGTTGGACTAGATGATCTCCAGAGGTCCCTTCCAAGCCCTGCCATTCTGTGATTCTGTAATATGCTTGCTTAAAAAAAGTGGTTCTGATTTCTACCCCACATTCTCCCTTCAGATATAAAAATGTTCAATGTTGAATACTTTCCCAGGGTTTCCTCTGGGGAGGTGCTGGCATGTCAGCCCGGTAAGCTTTATGCCATTCTGTTTGCAAAGTTGTTGTGATGCTTGTAATTTTTTTCGTATGTATTTTCCTTTAGAGATTGTTTGCTTCTCCCTCTGTCTGAAAGAAGGGAATACTTAACCTATGTCCTGAGAATTCCCTGGGAGAACCAAGACAGCAGAGTTAGAGGGACAGAAACCTCATTTGCAACACTGAAGAGAAAGTCCCTTGGCCCTTCCCAGCAGGAGCTCTCGTTCAGTTGGTTCCTGTGCTCTTTCAGCCACTGGGAAGTGTACGAGTGAATCATAACCCTGAGTTCAACAGATTTTTATCCCATATTTCTCCCCTTTGTCCTGTGGCAAGTCACAAGCATCTCCTCGGTTTGTAGAGAAACTTGTGATCCTTCTGCAGAGAGCATGTTGCTTTTATTTCCCTAAGGATCACAACTATGGCCTTTATGTTGCGTGAAATGCGTCGGGCATTCGACCCCGAGTCAGCTCAGATAATGGAACTTGGATATTGAAAAGGAACGAAAAAGCCAAATTATTCAAATCCACTGCACCAAGTAATTCACAATTCCTGTCCCCATAGCCCCATTGGCAGTTGCAGATTTCCCGTGTGTATGGGAGAAGGAACAGATTTAATTAGAGGAGGCTTCCATTCTAAAGGTATCTACGTTTGTGTCGTGGTTTGGCCCCAGCCAGCAACAAAGACCCAGGCAGCCGCTTGCTCGACTCCCACAGCCGTGGGAAAAATCGGCAGAAAGAGGCAAAACTCGTGGGTTGAAACAGTGTAATTTAACAGAACAGCCAAAGGGAAGAAGAAAGAAAAACAATAACACCGATAAAGGAGTATAAGGACGCGGTTACAGGATCGCCGCGCCCCGCCCGGACCCGCCCCGCCGCAGCCCGCCCCCGAGCGGCGACTGCCCCCCCCTCCCCGGCTAGCGCCTCTTATAGCCGGGCATGGGGCACCTGGGATGGAATACCTGCCTCCCCTGCCGGCTCCTCGGGGAAATTAACCCCATCCTTGCCGGAACCAGGACAGTTTGTAAAAGACAGCGTGATCTAATGCATGAGGAACTGCAGGGGGACCCGGGAGAACTTCCGTACCTCAGTTTCCCATCTGTAAAATAACGATAACGTTTTACTAAAGAAGTCAATGTCGACCTGATTTATCTGCTACTAAGGGAAATATACAACAACTACGACTTACATATTTGATTGTTCCATAGATGGAACCAAAACAAATGACGTTTCATACCATTTAATAACTGGGTGTGGGTACCCCAAACATTTGTTTTCATCCTGAAAACTACTTGAAAGGCTCTTCTCCTCCTGTTACAAAACACCAACGTAAACAAGTTTTCTCTGTATCTTGATTTAATATGGACAATTTCATTAGTACTTCATTGTAAAGATTAAGGGTTATAATCTCTAAAAGCGTATCAGAGCTTTTTGTTCTATCTGCTCAATAGAGAGATGCCTTTTTCACCTTGATGCCCCTTGTAGGCCTATCTGCACAGTAGGTTCCCCAGTGGGGAACTATTCCTTCTGTGGACAAATACAAGTAGTGAATCTATAGCACATCAGTGCTCTGAAGGTCACAGCAGAAGAACCTGCCGAGGCACTTTCCTTTGCCCACCATAACTTGCTATGTATCGTTCAACATACTGTTCAGGATTCAACGTACATATAGAGAAGGGAATCTGTGCCTTAATGAATTGAGAAGTTTTAGAGCTTTTTAATAGGCTATCAAAGCTTGCGATTTGAGACGTGAAAGCCTACAAGTTATTAAACTCTACATTAGTGTTGCAAAAAACCCATTCACACAGGCAAAAGATTGTATTATGACAACCATTTCTACCCATCATCATCTGTGGGTCAACCTACTAGGTCTTCACTCACACATTTTCAAAAATTGCTTTGGAAGCCTTTACTTCCATCCTTGTTTCCCTGGGTGTTTGAACATGGAAAAATACAGTGCCGTTGTGCCAAATTCCCTATGATTTCCAAAAAAGTCCAAAAATACTCCTCAAAACACTTCAGAGTACAGGGGTAACTAAAATGAGATACAGACCTGATGTAATCTGAAGTGGTTGCCAATTAGTTTCAGAGAAATAGTCTAAGTCAATTCACAAAGTTTCCCCTGCTTAGTGAAAGATTTTGCTTTGCCACTGAGGACTGCAAGACCTAAGGAAGAAGGCTCCACTGCTGGCTCCGGCTTTGGCCATGGAAGGGGCCCACACACTGAATTTCAACAGAAGCCTTTAGGTCCACTGTTGGTGTTTCTTCTTTAAGAAGCAGAAGCAGTCTCCTTCCAACATTCACTTAACTAACATCTACCTGAAGCTTTACTAGAAAAAGACAGATAGATCAGGCTTTAAAGTGATATATATCACCCATTTCTCTCACAAGTGAGAGAATAAGGGAAGTGTTTATAGGGCACTTGAGCTCAGAGATAAAAGTTGCACTCAGAACATCTAGTGGTAAATCCTAGGGTTAAGCAAATAGCTTTCCAGGAAATTTGATGCAAGCCATGGGACACAGAAGTGCAAGTAAGTGAAAGGAATATCTTTCTTTTTTGCCAAAATGCTATCAAAATTATAAAAATAAGAAATTGTAAAGCCATTTCTGATTCTGACTATTAGAATCATAGAATCACAGAATGGTTTGGGTTGGAAGGGACCTTAAAGATCATCGAGTTCCACCCCCCCTGCCATGGGCAGGGAAACCTTCCACTAGACCAGGTTACCTACAGTGCCATCCAACCTGGCCTTGAACCCCTCCAGGGATGGGATGAGAAGCAGCAGGAAGCTAAGAGACGCATGCAAATGGCCGCTCAGTGACAGACCCCGCACCATCCTACTCTGTGTCCCAAAACAGTAAAGGACAGACACGCTCCCAAAACAGACGTTGGCACAGGCCGGCTGGGTTTATCAAGCACACAGAGGCTTGCAGAAGAAAAGCACTGAGAGAAAATAAAACAAACTTGAGGCCAAGTTTGATGATTTGATTCAAGTGAGAATAGTTACCCTCTTCAGAAAAAAGAGACAAAAGAAATGCCCTTCTGTAATTTTTTTTGCTTGATAAGTCTTTCTTTTTCTTCTGAGAAACAAGTCTACGTGGTAGCTGTCTAAACAAAGAAGTCGGAACGAAGAAAATAATGTGATGAAATTGGCCCCTTGTGGCAAAATAACCACAAGCTGCTGACCATTTCTATCAGCTTCTTTATTCTTAAAACAGATTTAATACTATTTTTAGGAAATAAAAAAGTTAGGATATGAATTGCTAAGTGATAATAATAGAAATTCCCTGCTCAATTATATTTCAGCTCTCAGGTAAATCATAGGTTTTGCTTTCATGACACAATAGCTGGTTAGAGCTTTTGGCGCAACTCTTCACAGAAATCCAACAGTTTGTTCCCACATGTACTTATATATGAATGTAAAATTCTCTTTCCGCAAATATTCTTCCTAGTAAAACTTGCTAATATTCTTCCTAGTAAAACTTGCTCACCAGCGTGCTCACATAAAGATAATATGAGCTGTGGGAGTATTGTGATAAATTCATTTCAATATCTGAATTGGGATCTAAAATAGATAAAAAGGGCAAACCAGATTTATTACATCCACTGCGAACGAAGTCATTTGAGGGAATAACAGCTTTATGTTTATTCAAACATAACCGAACCAATTATTCTTCAAATGTCAACAAAATCTTAACAATAGTTCTCTGCTCTGTGGGGTACCACGCTCAGGTTTCATTTTAACTCTGACTAAAATCAAGAGTGGTATATGACAGAGATCACCTGGTAGGGCCACAGTTACCATGACAAAGTTGAAATGGGCACGGAGAGATTTTATCATTTAACAAATTTTCACATTTAACATTTAACAAATATTCTACCAAGATCTCTACAGGTCCAAAGCTGAGCTGTTAAAACAAGATGTTAACAGATACCATTTCTGGTATCTTTTTATCTTCCTCCACTTTTCCTCCAGCTATTTCACACAAGCTCCTGTGATTACGGTCTTCTATCCAAAGCCAAATCCTACCCTTGTAAGGGTTAAACTAAATCCTACCTACAAGGGTAATCCTACCCTTGTAAGGTTAAACTAAAAGAGCAGGCTAAACAAAACATGCTTTCGGGTCTTTCCCTCAGCTTTTTGTGTTCCTTCCACGTTCCTGCTCAGGTCTCACTTTTAGTATGTGAACAGTATCCTCTTGTCCAGGCCTTAAAGTGGGAGTCTTTCCTGGGCCTCTGAATGCCTACTTTTCTCTTCTGTTTTAATCTTTCCCTGGCATTTTCATTAGGCAGCTTCCATATAGATGTAACTTTTCCCTGGAAAGTAATATGGAGCAATTCCCACCATGATCCTCCCTTTTCATCCTTCTCCTTTAGCTGTATTATGACCTTTCATCCTACAACTCCCACCCACTTCCAGCATCTAACTTTGATTCCTTCCCAAACACCAGAGCCACCATAAAAAACACCCACCATCAAAATTGCTCTACTCTGAAGGCAGGTCAAAGCTAATAAAACTAACTGTCCTTTCAAGTACCTAAAATCTTGATGCATTCAGCACGGTGAGAGTAATTCAGATCTTTAGCTTTAAAGCAATATTATTTCTCAAAAGATGGCGACTTAAAATGTGTGTCTACAAGGCCAAAAGAAGTAGTGGGAGTGATTAAGGTCTTAATCTGCGTTCAGCTAAATACTCCTCTAACTTCTCTCCAAAGAAGTAGAAAAGACACAAAAGACACAAAGCAGCATCTTGAATAGCTTTCAAAAACAGTAGACAAAAAAAATTATTTTCCCTGAGGAGTAGCAAGGGAGGAAGCTTCTGGAAGTCAACGCACCCATAAAGGGCAATAAGTGAAGAAGGTTTTGCAAGAACAACAAACAGCTAAAAATCTAAGAGCATTTGAAAAGGAAAGACTTTTGATATGTTTGTTACCCATGTCTCCACCCATCGCGTAATCTCTAATCATTAATACAATGAAAATCTCTGCTGTTTCAAGGAGCTGACTACTCAAGTTGGCCAAAAGGGAGAAGTCGATACGAGCAGATGGTAAAAACTGTAGGTGCCCTAGGAAAGATAGATTACCAAGAATTTATGATATGGTAATTCTCTTTCTCTGAGTCACAGCAATGAATCTACATTTTTAGATCGAGGACTCATTGTATGTCTTATGCTCAAAATACGTCAGGTTGGAACACTCAAAATATATAAATTAAGAACCATAATGTGACATTGCTGATTTAAGAACCTGGGGGCCAAAACTGTGCTGTCATAAAATAACCCTCACCACTACTTACTATCTTCAAATGGGAAATTGAGATAGATATATGTATGTTGTCATTTAATGTAAACTTTCCTTGAATCAGCTGTAATAAACAAGTGGAGTAATATACAAATGGATTTTAAAATGCACATGAAACCAGGCTGCAAGAAAGAAAAAGAGAACATTATAGACGTGGAGTAAAAGAAAATTTCCGAAAAAGATGACTACGGTCATTGGGTCTAAATAACATGGCATCAATAATCTGACTGGGGAGTGCACAAGAACAAGGCTCAGGAGATGAGAGTTGTATTTTGTGCTTTGTTTCCTTAACTTCAGTGAGGTCATGTCACATCTCAATGCCTCAACTTCCCCAGCGAGAAAATAAGGAATAAAGACACTGAAACTCACTGAAGTATTTAGAAATCTGATGAGAGAGCTTGGCGTTATGACTTATGCAATATTTCCAACTCATCCAGTGATGGATCTTTTGAATTGGTCAAAGAGGCAAGGAAAAGGTTAAAAAAAAATAAATCAGGGCTTGGAGTAGATGATCTTTCAAGGTCCCTTCCAACCCGAACCATTGTATGATTCTATGACTTAACCGATCCACAGAGATGCAATGTGTACGACACACTAGTGGGAAGCAGTGGAAGATTAAGGTAGGAATTTCCCCACAGGAGCTGTATCCCTGGTCCATTTCTCTGGGTCCCAGTAGGCAGTGGCTAGCGCTTTGGGCAAGCTCTCGTACAGACACTGTAATCATCTGTGCAGAATTCTCTCGTGTGTTTTTTCCACGAAGGCCCCAAAGCATGAGATCTCTTGTCTCTTTTTGCAGTATTTATAGCCACAAAGCAGTTGTTTTAAAGGCCTCCTGGATCACTGAATCCCACAGCTGGAAAGCAGATCACTACAGTAACTCAAAAGAGATTAATGACAATGCTTGCTTCCCTCAGCCTCTGTCGGGGGGTTTATTATCATTGTGGCTGTTGCTGTTCTGACGCGTCATAAGAAGCTATATGCACCAGAAACTTTGATGGAATTTGCTTTCTTGGCTCCCGGTGACACCATTAGCCAGCACTCTACCCAGACTGCTAAGAGCATGCAGGGCCTTGTAGGGGATTGTTGTTCCTATGTTGTTCCAGTGGCCAAAGTCCCAACAACTTCAATGGGAGGATTTGTCTCTTGGCAGTAGAAGTTTTATTTCGCTCATTAGCCTGCTAGTGAAAAAAGACTCCAATCAAATGTGAATATACAGATACATCCAAACCAAAAGCTTTCAAGGCTCTCTATTCATCAAAAAATTTGCTGCTACTTTTAAAAGATTCATCATTGTTTCCTGAGCTGAACAAATAATTCATGAGTAACTTATTCACTAAATTCAGCCTACTTTGGTTCAAAGATGATCAATGTGAAGATCATGATTTCCTCAAATTTATTCATCTTTGAATGCGATGAATATGTTAGCACATACTTTGCTCTGTGGATCCTGATAATCCAACTGTAAACTGTATTCTTTGCTGTGATTTGTCAAAGTAATCAGATGGCACTTAGTGTTTGATCAGTGAGTGTGAAGGTACTGCCAAACAACCAAGATCGTTTCCATATTTGTGTCCATAACACTGTAACACTCAATCTGATAACTCAGAAGCCGGAACGTGAAAAGTAAAAATGGCATCAAAATGGAAAACAAATTTATTTTAAAACTGATACACTTTACAGAGACGTAAAGTGTATGGCTCAGAAGGAAAGGTTACATGCAAATTTCAGGCACCGTTTCTGCTCTCCAAATCTAGTCTAGGTAGATATTGAGGACAGTATGTTTCTTTTACTCTGCTATCACTGTAACACTACTTATCTCCAACAGAGAAAGCTCAGAGGGACAAAAGGGGTTTCCATTTGTATCTGTGGCTATGCAAATCTTCAGGTTAATTATGCTGTATTTCTACAACAAACTTTAATACCTTTCCCAGGTCCAGTCTTTTATTGGTTTAATAAAACATGTTTTAATTCAGGTGTTACAGCTCCTGTGAAGAAGCTATGGTCCAGAGACCAAAGAATCAATAACTATTTTTATAGCTCTTAAAGAAAAGCTATAGTAATATCAGTGTAAAATCCCTAACAAAAACTATAGTCATAGAACTACCCCTTTTATTATACACTTCCAAGTCTTTAAATAGAAGAAAAGAACAGATGCCAAAGCAGAGCCATATGTTTTAATTGTAGCTGTATACAAGCATGATTTTATTTTTTCTGACAGAAAATCTATAACTTGAGTGGGAAGTTACTGAGTGGAATCCTCAATGCCATATTTCTGGCTAAAGAAGTAAACTCCCTATAGGACATGTCAAAGTCTGAGCTGAGAGATTAAGACATTTTGATAACAATTCGATACTTGTCTCAAAACATCCAATTGCTTTGAAGTAATTGGTGGGAGGAGACAAGCTATTAATATTGGATTTATTGGGTGGCGTTTGTCTCTTACACTAAAACCAACCACTAGGTCTCCTTTAAATTGCTGGCAGGTAGCATACAATTAAATCAATGGTTGGCATGCAAACTACTCTACTAGTGAAATAGCCAAATATGCCTCTCACTTACTATTTAAAAAACCCCATACCTTCTGAATGCAGATGATGGGAAAGAAAACGGTTAATCAGACCTCAAATGTCCCTGCAAGTTAAAGTCCTGGCCGCAAAAATACATTTTTCTGTAAACTCTTACTTGTAAGAATTGCATTTACTTTCAGCTTCACCAAATCAACTTCAAAGATGTAAAAAACACAGTCAAACCCCACCAGCTGAATGGAGAGGAAGCCTCCACTGTTTGTGCTTTCATTAAAGTCTTCTTCAGGACAGGCTACTGCAGGTTTCTGCTACAGTGACGATGCTCTACTTGTTATGGACACAGCCAGAAGGACTGATTTGCTTCTGCTCAGTCAGCTGCAAAACCGGACAGAGCTCCTCTGCTCTCAGCTCTGCGTATGCACCAACAGGCTGGTGGATGTTTGGAGGCAAGAGGAAGCAGCCGGGTTTGGTACCACCTCCCGTTTCTTTTGAGTTGACCCTGTGCTCATCTCACTGCTGAGTTTTGTAGCCCCTCTTAGCCACAGATCCCTGACCTAGAGCCAGGAGTCTCCTAGAAGCTGGAACATTGCAGGAAAACACTGGTTGCACAAGAAAAATAGCCACAGATTAAAACAGGGGACAATTCATTAAGAGGGAGGTTTAGATTGGATATTAGGAAACATTTTTTCACCGCAAGGGTTATTAAACATCGGACCAGGCTGCCCAGGGAGGTGGTGGATGCGCCATCCCTGGAGGTGTTTAAAAAAAGGGTAGACGGGGTACTTTGGAACACGGTTTAGAAATGGTTTTTGTCAGGGTAGGTTAATGGTTGGACTTGATGATCTTAAAGGTCCCTTCTAACCTCAGCAATTCTATGATTCTATGAAAATATTTCCAGAAGATTAAGGGTATGGATGCACAAATGAGAAGGTAAAGCTTGATGCATAAACCAGAAGCAAATACCGCTGCACCAGCTGTGTACATTTGAAACTGTAAGAAATGAGCAGGCTGTACATTGAAAAGTCCATCTGACAGATTAACAAATTCAGCATGGATTTGTGCAGAGTTAAATCTGTCACTGGTATGATCACGCTAAATTGCTTTTAGGGGTTCATTGCTTTTTGAAACTGCAACAGCTTGACATGGAAAAGTGAATGCGTTAACCTGAAGCAAGGGTTTAGACCAAATTGTTTCTGTGAAGTGTCATTTATGCAAAGATAAGACTAAAAAAAAAGAACAGAAGAAAACTTCCCATATGATTCAATAACACTTCTGATGTAATACTGGGTTAAAAACAGCACACATCAATCAGGACCTTGCTGAAACCAATCAACACCCATATTATTGAAGACTAAGAGAATTATCCATTTGGAAAAACAAGGAGAGTTTTTCCTACTGATTTATCAAAAGGCATCTACTGTAGTAGTGGTGTTAGAACCGTGTCAACTCCGTCAACTTCTCAACACACTGCATCTGATCTCAGATACTTGGACAACATAACTAATGACAGGCTGCAAGTCAGAATTGTTGCCAAGGATGCAACCCGAAGAATTATGAAACATCCAGGAGGTTAGAGCTCACAGACAGCATAAATTTATGGTATAATATGTAACAGAGATAAGCAGAGGGTATTGCAGTTGCAGGAAGATGAGCTGTTTATTTAAAGGAAGCAAATGGTGTTTTCTGCTTTTGCTGTTGATCATTCTTAAACTGTTCGAATTAATGTAATGACTAGAGGGGCTCTGACCTGGAAGAACAAGGGAAATTCTCTGTCAACATGAGTGATTACCTAAGCATACAGACAATAACAAGAGATACGCAGACGCAGTTGAAGCTAGAAATCAGGTTTTATAAGCCTTGTACAACTGACAGCAACAATCAAAGGTTACTAAACAGGGGAAAACAGTACCAAGGAAGCATACGGCAGCTGCTGTCTGCTATTACACAGTGCTCAGCAGGGCACCTTGTCTTCAGGTGATTTCAAAACACCGATGGTAATTCTTGCTGGGCTAGTAGACTTTATCAGCAAGATTTGGAAAGGACAGCTACAGACACGGCACTGGGCATAGCAGCCTCAACCTTTCACGTTATGAGCCAGAAATAAAGCAACTTGTGAGAGTGAAATCAAGCAATTCAGATCTGAGGCCCGTACTAATGGCTGGAGGAATGAGCGTTCCCTACCCGGCCAGGGCAACCCTGTCTGAGGCCACTGTAGCGTATCAGCGCCCCGGAACGAGTGCCTGAGATCTCCTCACTAGAACAAGTGCATTTTGGAAAGGGAAATATTGAAACTGCTGCTTATTCAGATCCAGAACACAGGTAAAATCAAGCATATATCCAGCAAGCTATTGAACATTACTGAGAATCTTTCTATTTAAACTTCTGTGCTTTCTCTGCTTCGACACAGGTTTGAAGTGTTAGGTGCCAAAGGTACAATATCCATGGCAGGGTGCCCTTTTCTTGAAACTGCACGTTGGCTACAAAGATGAAAGTCATCCAGACCTTCATACGCTCTAGGTCTGCAGTATCACAGCAGCCTGTCTCACTGTGGTGTCAGGCTGTGCCCTCTTAAGCAGAATGTGATAAGGAGCGCTTTGGGAAGCAAAAGTTAAAGGAAGAGAGAGAATCGACCATTCGTTTCACTGTTTTGTCCCTCTTACAGGCCCAGAACTGAGGACTGTGGGTGGCAGGAGGAGGCGCTGGGTCCCCTCGCAAAGCAGAGGCTGTTTGAAGCAGCCCTCTCGCTCAGAAAAAGCAAAGGTTTGGCTGTGGTCAGCCCTGTGGTTCTGTGGTGCCCTTTCTTCCCTCCCCTGCTGCAGCACAGGGGCAGGCACAGGTCCCTGTCCTCAGGCAGGTTTGCTCTGTAACACAGTGACACTGGAGCATGGCAAGTGTGACCCCATTGCCTTTCACATAGAAATCATAGCCAGTATCACAGAATCGTTTAGGTTGGAAAAGCCCTTTAAGATCATCAAGTCCAACCGCTGACCTAGCACTGCCAAGTCTACCACTAAAACATGTCCCTAAGTGCCACATCTACACATCTTTTAAATACCTCCAGGGATGACGACTCAACCACCTTCCTCGGCAGCCTGTTCCAATGACAGTGATGGCGAGACCAAAAACACAAAATGAGGAAACTATTGCGCTCTGGGCTGGATTGCAAGACCTCTTTGGGAATGAAGACTTCACGCTGTGCTTCAGTAGCACCCAGCTCAGTAGGATAGGGGACACCACCTGGTGACGGACAAGCACCAAAGGACAAAGACCACCAGACCAGAGTCCCGTGCGGTTTGGTGCTGCTTCCTTTGCTGTGGACACCTCCAGCCACAGCTGGGCTACAGCCTTTCCTCTACCGGCAGCCCCTCACCCGGCTGCCGGTGCTGGAGCAAGCAGGATGCCAGCAAGCTTCACAATTATGTTCTCCCCGTGAAAGACACCTGCTGCAATTCCTTTGTCATAGTAGGGCTGTGATGTGAAAAGGAAATTGGGTTTTATTAAAAAATTGAACTTTATGAAAACTCCCCCTCCCCCTGCTATCAAATGCATTTCTACAAACAGAAAATCTAACTCTGCAGTAGGGTTTTTTTTCTTTTTCTGGATCTGAATAGTACAGAGGAGACTGTGATATAAATGGAAACATAACAATCATATAACAGACAAAGCAGTGCTAGGCTGTATCACTAGATCACTATGGTCTCCTTCATGAAAAGGAAAGGACTGGTTGACTATAAAAGAAAATATTAAATAGCTGTAGTTTACCTATAAAGCCTTTAAAGCGTGGATGGCCGTTATCTAGGGGATATTGATGCGGAGAGATAACATGGGTTATATACTATTAAAAAAGAATAATAAGACAAGGACACATCTGACACTGTTGAGCAAGAAATATTTGCTCTTTCAGGGGGTGACCGGACCAAGACTTTGTTCTGTTCTCAGAGCCGATATCATTATTTAAAAGCACCTTCAGCGTAATGCACCCTTAGCTGCTTTATTCTAGACAAAGTAGCTGGGCATTCTTCTTTTCATCTTAAGAGATGGTCATTAATTTTTGTTCAGAAATTGTTTTTAAGTAGTTTTAGGAATCTGCTTGTTATGCTTCTGCAAAGGTATCCATAAAGACATCAAAGTGTGGGTGACACGTGCAGTGATGCATCTTCCCTAACTGGCACCGAAACTCAGTGTGATTAGGCTGAGGTCACACAAGCATCCCAGAGGTCAGATGCTTATTGTAACTATAAAATTTGAAATTAAAAAAAATGAGCTGTAAAGCTCACAAGAGTAGTCTTCTTTAAATCAAGGATGATGTTTTTCTTTTTCTTTTATTTTTCCTTCTCTCTCTTTCTTTTTAACAATTTTGCCACTAGTTTGGTTTAGAAAGAGGTTCCAAGCCAGACCAGTGCCAAGGAGGAAGCAAGCCTGTGAAAGCAGAGTACGTGGCAGGCAATACTTCTTGGTCTGAACTCAACTTTGAGAGATTTTTTTTTTATAAGTCTGTTGAAACAGTCTTTAGGAACCAATTTCATTTTCATCAAAGGTATCTTCTCTCTCTGCCAAAAAGTGTTGCTTTAAAGCAGGACCAGCTCGAACTGTACAGCTTTCAGTTTTCACATGAATCACACAGAAAAATGCATTACTTGAATGCCTATTTCAAAGATCTCTGCCAGGTCTTGTGGAGTTGTAGCCTCGGTATCAAATGTCCCCACTCATCTTGGGGAAGGGAAAACAGAGGGTTTCCCTTCGCCCATCCTAGCAAGTTATAAAAATTTCATAGAAGCTTTATGTGAAAACAAACCAACTTTCCTTTTTCGGCGATACTTCCAGGAAGTGATAAACCCGGTGTTCTAATGACCTATCCTACAAAAATATTTTTTCAATATCTCTGAGGGGGTTAAATTCTGTTCCCCCTTCCCTTTTCACCAATCTTTGTCTTAAAGAGAGTGAAAAATTGGTAATACTACGCCTTCCCCATGTCAGCATGAAATTCTCGTGAGTACCCTAAATGCTGCAGCATACTATTTCAATCAAACACAAAAAGAGTGTATACAGTTCTCCTGATTTTATCATAAGGTATACAATATTTGAAATCTTTGATTCATATGAATCTTAGTTTTCTTTCCTGTGTAAATTTCAGCCATTTTGCCTG
Organism: Vanellus vanellus; assembly: GCF_965231255.1. Classification (NCBI taxonomy): domain Eukaryota; kingdom Metazoa; phylum Chordata; class Aves; order Charadriiformes; family Charadriidae; genus Vanellus; species Vanellus vanellus. The sequence continues at coordinate 6,121,998 of NC_138916.1, read as the reverse complement.
CAGAGAAAAGAATGGAACTACAATCCCAGGACACCCTACAGGTACAAATACCAGGAAGCAAATTAAAATAATCTGCAACATACAAAAATCATGATGCTTCAAAGAATAATAACAACTTAAATACCACTCCAGAAATAGTAATTTTGTAATTGTATGGTCTGCCCTAGGAATGCCCAGCTAGGACTTTAAATACCTGTGTTAGGTCCAAGAAGCATGTTAGAAAAAGCAATTTCATCCCTATGCCACATAACCAGCTCCAATCAATATGTTTTCTACAGTTTAATGTCTATTAAGCGCATCCCTTGGTGACAGAGCTACATACAATATGGACACAACAGTAAAAAAGAATAAAAAATTCCACCGCATCTAGTCAGCATCTGTGTATCCTTCCAGCTTCTCTCTCCTCACTGTCTGCAACCCATCACAAAAGTGATTTGTGCTTGGGAGTGTACTCTAAGGGGTCCGACAGAGGAAAATGTCATCACACGCGTTTATGGTGCACCCACTGTGGCCAGGCCATTGACCATTAAGACTACCCAAGTAAAACAGCTGGTTTCTGCTCCTTACAACCACCATTTGCATAGTAAAGACCCTATATTAATCACGAACAATATAACCGCATAACCCAAATTAACCCTAAAAATAACTTCCAATATAGAGATGTGAAATACTTAGTTCCTGCGTGTTTCCATTTCACGAGAGCCTTGTTACACCAATTACTCTTGTTGATTTGGCAAAAGTTAGGTTTGCTGGGTGCCAAATTCTGCACACAGATGTATGTGCCTGGCTACCGCTGAAATAAAAATCAGAGGCTTTGACTTCCACTTTTCTTTTTATCCCTCTGGTCTGGAAGACAGTCTATCAATCATAGACAAATTGAATATGATGCACACCCACGTGCACGCCCAAATGGCTTTATGTACACAAAAGAAAACCGGGCCATTTGCATTTAGAAGTGCTTTTATGAGGTATCCATTTAGTAACTATGTTTACAGCTGGGGTCTGGGAGACGATTTCAGGAATGGCATCCAGAGAACTGAATACAGCACTGGCAGTTGAATAAACGCTCGCAGCAGCCTGATCCTCATCCTGAAAGTGGGTGGTATCCCTTTTTTTGGCAAGTATACCACATCACGGGGCCTGGATAGTGCTATTCCCCTCTCGACCCTTTCTCCATGCTCCTTCCCCTCTTCCCATTTGGCTTCCTTTAACACGTTCAAGGCTCTGGGCAAAATGGCACAGGAAAGAAATAAGAGAGAAACAGGAACCCACGCAAGCGAGCGTTCTTTTTGTGGGATTTTTTTCCCCATGTTGGAATTAGTTGAAGAGAAAAACTGTTAAACATTCAGCTGTGGGCTTTTTCCAAACCTCTACCCTTGGGTGTCTTTTCAACCTTGTTTTCTCCCCCGATGCCCACAGTTGGGCCAGTATGAATGTAGTTTATAGCACGTGCAGTAAGGAGCTCTTTCATGAATTCAACACCTTTTTGAGGATCAGAGGTAAATAGCGGTGCTGATACAGATGCCTCCAAGCTCATCGTTGCAAGAGAACTACTGTCCCTAAAACTGGCGAACGTGTACGGTGATTCTCAGCTCATGCACAGACGTGGTGAGCACCGACAGCAGCCAGCATATTGCTTAAGCAGAATGATGGTTAAAATGTAAGGTCGTCAAGGCTTGACATGGCGACAGAGAAACCCTCCCAAAGCAATCGCTGCTTAATTGCTGAAAAAAGTTAGTCTGTAACCAAAAAACCCCACGGTTCCACTGCATTTCAGTGACCAAAGAGATTTGCATTAGGTATCACCTTTGAGTCCGATCCCACATTTTGGGTTCGCGTGCAGCCTCTAGTAACTCCGAGTGAAGTTCTGAAAAGCAGGAATAGCACAAGACTGCACATACAGTAATGAGCTCTGGCTTCAAAATATGGCTCCCTCTTCATAAAGATGAACCTATAATTCTGTCTTTAGTAGCCTGTGTGGCTGAGGGGGAACATACGCTTTGTAGGCTAAGTTATCAGGTTAAGTACAAATTTCAGAGAGTCTGAGGCATACAACAATGTAAAATTCTGCTCAGAACTATAACTGGAATGCTCCCAGTCTGCCTCTTCCCCATCATTATTAGGCAGTAAAAGGGAAAGTAGGAGACACAGAAAATAGGTGTGCTGCTTACCTTGTTTAATTTTACCATCTTACATGAATAAAAAAAAAAAAAAGATGAATATTTTATAACCTTCTCTTTCATCATAAATAATTTTGTGACAGTTCAGCATTTCTGTAGATTATTTACAGCTTTTTGGTTGATGTGTGCTCCAAAAACATAAAAAAATAATAATGGTTTTTTGGATATTACCACAGTAGCATGAGCACACCTTTCAGATTTCTAATAGCCATTTCAAGGACACGCCAGGCTGAGGGTCCACAAACTCTCCCTTTTCACAGAGCTGTTCTTTAATAAAGCACCGACTCTTGCTCCAAAAATGCCAAATATAGTTGAGAGAACTCCTTGATAACATGTTTTTGCTAAAAACTATTTATATTCATAGATTCCTGACAGTTTGCTTCATTTTGATACAGTCTCTCTACATTTACCCTTTCCAGTCTAATTTCTTTTAAACCTTGTTTTTGGTTTAAGATTTGGAAAACAAACAAAAGCTCTAATCAGGGAAAAAGATATATAACTACGTAAACGACTTATTCTGTGCACACAATTACATGTAAATAGCCATGAATCTTTTTTTAAAGAAAGACAAAACATAAAATAGACTGCTTAGCTGTAAATTTAAACCTATTGCACTTTCAGGCTTCACTGCTTCCAGTGTGAATCAGCCTATTATCTTTAAGTATGAAATTAGAAAAAAAGATTTGCTGTTTGTGTACACCCAAAGATTAACACTTCCCTGAGATTAACAGTGTGTTTCTTGAAGATGGAAAGTATATAACACCAAGAAACGCATTTTAATACTGCTTCTCAAGAGCATTTTTGTTTTTATAGCAAACGCAGCTTGAGATTAAGAATATGCTTGAAAACCAGCTAGTGACAAAGTGATATAAACCAAACCACTGAAGCTGTGTGGTGAAAGCAAAACAAATTACTACACGGCTCAAAAGTTAAAGACATAAAATCTGCAGCTTACAGTGCATTTGCTTGCATCTTTTTGTGGTATGCAAAATAATGCATAAAAATTCAGGATTAAGCATATTTAAATGTCACTTCAATCAGAATTAGAATAATTGTGAGAATGTTATAATAAGGCATCTGTTTGGAGCAGTATCTGCTCTATAATTGCCTGGTCAATATTTTCAAGTTTGCTGAGGAATATCTAGCCAGAGGAAAAGCAGAATACATCATTGTTCCTTCCTGCATGTCGCTCCAGCCTTCAGTCATTCCAGGAATAGTAGAAGTATGAAAATACTAACAACATGTGATTCTCTGCTAAGTTTGCTTTGGGCTAATTCTCATCATCGGAAGACATAAGGACAGAGCAGGCTACCACATTTACTTCCCAGAGATTTACATACAAGACCAAAGTCAAGTATACTCTTTACTTATTTCCTCCAATCTGCCTGATTTTTCTTTCTTACTGACCTCCTTTCTTTCTAGCCCCCAACGGGCCCTGCACTAACACTAGCATAAATGCCACCTCAAATATATTACTGTGGGTAACAATATGGGCTGCTAAGAATGACTGATCCCATAAAGAACGGATGCAGCTTTGGCTAAAAGCGAGAGAGTTTCCTCATCCGTTGGCAGTGGAAGTGCCCTGTGCCTTGGAGTTGTACGCTTGGGTTCCTCTCCTGCTGAAATCTGGAAAGGCTTCTAGCATCATACTCGGCGCTCTCGGTCTCAAATCTTTTAATGGTAGCGAGGCTAGGAAGATACTACTCAAAGCCACCGTCATTTATTGTTTGTGCTGACCTTCCTGAATCTCACACACTTCTTGGCAGAGCAGAGACGTGCTGGCAATATAAAGACCTGACTGACTATGCTAGGCTGCAATATTGTCCACTAAATTCTGAACAAATTCTGATACCCCTGCCCGCATATGGTATTTTGTCATCTCAGGGCCAAGCAAAGGTGAGCAGCAAGGCAGGCAAGGAAGGAAGGGCCAAGTGCCAGTACTAGGTGCTTCACGATCATTCTGAGGACATCTCAAACTGCCCAGGCACTGGTCGAATCATCACAGTGAAACGCTAGGCAAAGAGTTTGCAGGAAAGCGGAGAGTGTCCTTGGAAGGCTAATCTGGGATGCAGTCATCTACACTGCGCATTGCACGCTGGATGAGAGACTGAGATAGAAAGAGAGACCAGGGGGTGTGTGGGGAGGGGTGTGTGGGGAAGGTTTGGAAGTTTCGGAGACTCAGTCCCTGAAATTTTTGTAGTCAAGTCCTTTACTTCTAGTGACCTAAATCTTGATAGAAAGCTCTTCAGTCTGGAAGGCAAAAATCAGAAAACAGAGGAAACCCAGGTTGTTTGCAGTTCTAAGTACAGTTCATAAAATGTGTACAATTCGATCAGTGTCTGCAGTGTTGGACAAACCCCTCGTTCCTACTTAACATGTAGAATCTGAGGTCTACCTGCAATTTTTGCATATCAAGCAGCCCACGGTGCTTGAAGTTGCATATATGTGCAGCAAGAATAGCGGCTCTCTGCCAAAGATTTTCTAAACTGAACGAACAGGCTTACACAGACAATATCAACCTGCCTGACACCACCTAGAAAACCCCAGGAATGGGGTTTGTAGCTCCAGAGTCCAGCTGCGTTGCCACAAATATCCGTCTCTTGTTTCTATGTTCTTTCCTTCTTCCTCTTTGTTATTAAAATTGCAAAACAGACTTATGCCCGCTCCAGACAGTAGAACTGTGTTTGGAGATTTTTAGCAAGGTGTCTGGAAAAGGTGTACAAGTGAAACAGGATATGCTATATTCAGGTTGAAATTCTAAGAAAGTTGTTCTTAGAAGTATACAAGTTTGTAACTCTTCAGAGCAAACCTTCTCAGATACCATAGATACCCCCACCTATACATACCTCACTGAAGACCAAAATCCTAAGCCTGCAGCCACAACTCCACCTTCCATTATCACTGAAGAATTGACTCCTTCAGTTGTATTACTTAGCGGCAAAAATCTGAAAACCACTCATAACAAATAATTGGAGAAAGGCTATTTGACCTTTAACATCAATAAAAGCAGAAGTCATGCGAGAGTAAACAAGGTGCTCTATGAGGTTTTATTTAATGTTATTCAGAAGATAATTGTATTTTGACTTATTTTCTAGATTTTGCAGTATCCTTTTTCTGCTGACACCATTCTTGGCAGATTACTTAGAGTAAATATTTAGAGAATCAGTTGGCACAAAAAAATCCTTGACAGTCTAGTTCAACAAGATGGAAGGTGAACAATAGGTGATGTGAGGGGTCACTGCAAGACGTTGCACAGACTGCCACAACGACCACATGTCCCGTGGGCAGTGGGGGAAACAACAGTCTCTTGGAAAACAAAGTCAACATAAAAAGGAGAGGATATGAAAGCAAGAGGATTATCTGTTTGCGAGTACTGAATCAGTGGAGGGAATGACTAGAGAATGAGAAAACAAGAGGCAGATAAGAGGAGATTACAGACAGATTCATCACATATGAGTTTTACCTGTGCTGGAGCAGACTACCTCCACCCTGGTCTTCTAGGCAGATGACCGGTTTGTTATTTCATTGCCTACCAGTCACACAGAGCAGCTGGAGTATATGTGCCTGAGCAGTACTTGTTGTGGGGAACCACTGCAAAGCAAAGCAGTTTACACATACACACTCCTCCAGATATAGAAAACAGATCCAAGAAATACACACTCCTCCAGATACAGAAAGAAAACAAATACACATGCCACTTCTCAGAGATGGAGTACCTCAAAGCAGCACTTTACACTGAGTACTCTGGGAGACGAATGTTAGGCTTTCAGAAGACGTTACGGTAAAATAGGAAATAGGGAGAGAATAGGGAAGAGAGACACTAGCAAAGAGCTGCTGTATGCATCTTCTCACCGAGTAGTGAAGTTCTAAGAGAAAGGCATCAAACCCCAATTATTACCTAAGGTACGGGCATGTTCCATCTAGTAGTTACCAAGCCAAATGGGATGGGAAGGAATGAAAACGGACACTCCCACGGCTAGACCGCACACTGAAAATGAGGCAGCCTTTGGATTTAGACGGCATCAGCACAGACCCGTGTGATGCTAAACCTGTCACAGCCTTCAGCGCTTCACCCAACCTTCTGAAGTAAGCAGTGTAAACACAGAGCAGGCTGATCGAATGAATCACAGAGGATGTAAACACCCTCTCTGACAAAGAGCTTTGCAGGGTAGTTTTGACTACTTCTTCATACGCCTTGGAGCTGAACCTTCTCAGAACAGGTCGATGTTTAGATTTCAGAGCGCTAATCTTTTTAAGTGAGACTTCAAAGGTCAATGGATGGGGTGTAGCAAACGAGTATGAACAAATCGGACAACTACAGGTACTAAGAGATGAACAGACTATCTCTACCCTGGTCTTCTAAGCAAGTGACCACTGAGCTAAGTCTTCAGAAAGATTGCAAATTAAGGGAGCCTTAGCTTCCTCTCTAGGCAGACAACTTTAAAAGAGAAAATTAACCTCTGTGTACTATAGCCAATAAAGTATTAAATCTGTTGTAAAGACTGTTCAGTTAAATAAGATTATTGCAGATTAGTCTGACAGACAGAAATGTACGTCCAAATACAAGGAAGACCATGCTTATTTCTGGATAAGGCGGTTTAGCTAAATACTGTAATGACGAAAACCTGGGGAGAATCTAGGGAAACATCATTTATGCCGATACCTCTCCAGATGCCAACTTCTTTTTAGCAACACAAAACTCCTCCTGGAATGATGACTTTCCACTTCCTAGAAAAAGCAGAATTTGGAAATCTTACAAGTCAGAAATTAGTTAGGATTTTTATTTGCACTCGAATGCTGGACTACGTAAACAAGTTTCCTACTACAGAGGGCAGGACCTAGTAGCAGGCATGATAAGGGTCTTGTTTCTCCTATATAGGTAATACAGGTAATATATTTCACTGAGCCTCTGTGAGACTATCCCACTTCGTATATAATGCTCCAGTGGAAGAGAAGGCCAAAGATGAAAAGAATATAATCCTCCCAAGGAAGAGAATTGATTGATCCCCAAAGGAGAGACTTTCAAACCGATTAAGAAAGCTCCCCTACAGAACTGGAGGTTGAAAATCATTCATTGCAAATATTGAAATCCTCACCAGCAGCACTTTTTCTTGAAATTTCTGGAATTTATTTAGAAATTGAATTTCAAACTAAACCACAAGTGGACTTGGCAAGCCACCATGAGACTCACTGATATTATCACACACTGTTTATACAGCGTTTTACTCAGAAAATCTGAAACCTCAATAACTCTGTTGATACTTGTGTCTTTTCGGATGAGTCCTTTTTTAACTGAAATTTTTCTTACACTTTGCTTCCCCTAATCCTGACAAATAGTGGTTTCATTTGTGGCAATATTCCCATTCATAGGGAGTGACATTCTTCCTAATGCACATCATTTAAAGCAGAAGGCCTTATTATAGACACAACGTATATGTGTGAGATGGATGGGACCTCCATGCAGTAAACAAAAGAGCATCAAAAGCAGACACATCACTAGCCAGTTACTATGACTTATAAGACGAAAATAAATGTTTAAATGCTGTGAAGTGATAAAATGTCAAAAAGAGAGGCAGAACGAATGGCCTAAAATGGAGGGCTCGTTTGAGTGATCCAGTCCCAGAAAGTTTAGTCATGCTGTCCTAACAACAAAAAATCCCTACAAGTTTCTCCCATTGATCATATGCTTTCTGTACTTGCCAACAGAAATGTATATTTAGTAACTCCCTCAAAGATTTACATCTATTACATTGACGCAGAATACAAATGAGGCATTTTAAGTGGCATTTTATGGTTATGTTGTAAAACAAATCACCATATCTGTTTGAATTCCTGTTTTACCATACTCATCCTTCAATCTTCTTCAACCTGTCTTTACTCTGAGACCCTTCTCTTCCCCAAGCCTCTGGTTTATACCATCCAGAAGCTTAGGTCTTTGTTGTTCAACTTCATTCTGTGGCATATAGCCATAGTAGCTTTGCAACTTGCCATACATTCCATTAAGTTGAGAGATGGTTCCTGTAACTTAGCAGAGGAACAGTGCAGTTTTCTCAGATAATGTCAGATTAATCAGTCATTTTTAAATACCAGCAGGCACAAAGTATAAAAGTACTCAAAATCCAGTGTATATAAAGTGCTTTCTTATGAGGCATAATTCAGCATGCACCTTTGCCATGGTATCAGTAATACTAATTTTGTCCTTGCACTTCAAACAGCATATCACTTTGCACGCATTTGTCTATGCACATTGATAAAGCATGCAGGCTGCTAAAATTCTTTATCCTTCCCCAAGAAAATAGCCAAGCGAGAAATTGTAAAAGCATATGCCCGTATTTCTTCAGCATTAAACACCAGAAATCAAGAATCTTTGCATTGTTCATTTAATACTTTCTGTGCAAAGATAATGGAAAGTAATTTGACTGAGCACGGCATAGCAGGCAGTTAGTCAAATGCGTGGTATTGGGCACTCCCAGTCCTGTTCCTTCAGTGCTGAACGCAACTTTTCTCCAGACAGTTGGTGATCTCCCAGCTTGCTGCAGATGTGCTATGAGCAAGTTGACATTTATTTTGTCAATATCGGCCATAAAAGAATATTCAGCTTTTGAAAGTTGTGCTTATTGATACCATCTTGTAACATAACCCACTGTACGGGAACATCTAAGTTGCACAGTAGCCCAATAATGCTGCTAAGATCACACAGTAGTTAGAAATCTCTAAAAGACCTGGCAAACCTTTTCAAACTAAACATATGACATTATTAACAGTCTGTTGAACAGGCATTGCCCAAGAATCAATTCCTCAGCAATTCCCACTTTCTCTTCTCTTTCTTTCCTTCTCATCTCTGCTCTTCTCTTCCCTAGCTCAGTTCTCCTGTTAGACCTAGAGTGCAACTGCATGGAAAGCAGGTAGCATAAGCACCAGTACAGCACAGAACAGCAGCTCAAGAGCACTGTTTTCTGTCTTCCTAGTGTTATGTTCTCCACTGTGCACTGCTGGTTCCAGTTCCTCCATCCTGTGGCTAACGCTCCGAGTACTAATGCATCAGCTCAACATCCATAAACTACGCACCATAAATGATCTCCTCACTAGCACTATCCAGGGCATTAACAGATGCCACCAGCATACTCACCACCACCTTCACCATAACCTTTCTTGAGTACCAATAGGAAAGGTCTAACATTCTCTGGTATAGTACAGAGAACGTACTATACTATGGTATAGTACAGATATGTCACCAACTTCATCTGGCTCCTCTTCACCTATAACTTTGCATTCAGTAACAAACGCTTTCCCCAGTGTGTAAACACAGCTGGAGACCTCGAGCTGTCTGCACAATGTGCCCATCTCATTATGTCCCAAATAACAGATTATTAATAACTATTAACAATACAAGTATTAATAGTACTAATAACCGTCTTCTTCAATGACACGGCTGCCACCTTCCTCATCCAAACTGGGAACTTCAGCTCCTTCCTTCCTTTCACCACAACCTAAGTGAACACTAGCTTTCCATCAGATTGTCTCTTAGGAACTCCTAACACCCACACCAGTTTCTTAGTGGCCATAGTCAACATAAACAATAACACATTATAAACTGAAGTATAGAAAAAAAACCCAGCAGCCACCTAAAACACACAAACAAGACTGTAATACATAACCAGCCCCTCACAGGTGTTAGTTTTTGCTTTCAGCTACCTAAAGATTAGTTTTAACCAAGAAAAATAATTCTCCAGGGACATAGGTCACATCTTTGAGCAAGCCACTCACTACCATGCATGAATTCACTTCATGTATAAAGGAACCCCATGGTGCTCATAGACGCACGCATCCAGGTGTCTTCCCTCACCTCCTGCGGACACCTTTCAGCCCTTTCAGCGAAATCTGATGTGTCATTTATGTGGACATGAAGGACATCTAGTGGAGTCTTGCTTGCTCCCAGCAGAATGCAGTTTTTAGCCTCTGATCCCCGATTTCTTATCCTTGTTCCGGAAAACCAGTGTATGCTTCTGTTCTCTGAGGACAGACAGAGAAGTTCAAAACTGTACAGATTCCTCTCTTCCTGTTGTCAGTATGGATGAGCAGTTTCTCTCCGGCATTCTGCCCTCCCTCTGTAGAGCGTGCTGTCTTCTGGTCTTTTTCACAGTCTCCTGCACCTATATTACCCTCCTCTCCACTCACTCTCCCAGCACAGAGGCATTTCTCTGCTAGACCAAGAAGTCTAGAATAGTCGATGCCACAACCTGCTGGCCTTCAGAACTGCATAGGGTAAGTGGCAAGAAGATTGTGCATTTAACCTCTTCTGATCCACCAGGGATTACAGCCACGTAGACTTTCACTCTCTGCACTCATCTACACTGTAACACTTTAGGAATGTAATTTGTGGGCAAAACCCTCTTAATTTTATCCTAGCTCAACATCCTAGCACTGAGATTACAGAGGGCCTGAACTTTCCACAAAAAAACCCAACAAGGCGGCTTTTGTAGCTAGGGAATCAAACTCTCATATATGGCTAAGCACAATCAAGTCTGCTGTGGAAAAAACCCAAAAGGCTTATTCAGATTGCCTTGTAAAAGCTTAAACATAAATATTTAATTCAGAATATTTTCTGAATTCACTTTCAAAAACCATCATTCACAGTATTTCAAAGGCTGAGGCACAGAGGTGTTTTATCTCTAGAAGAACAAGTAAACAAACGCAAGTTTCCCCCTGTTCATTTAGCTGAACATGTCAAAGCAAGAAGTTGCTAAAAATTAGGAAAGATGTAAATAACAACCATTCCAATAGGTGGGTATTTCTCATGGTAAAGATATAACCTGAAAAGGAGGAAAGGAATTCTTACAAATGAGATGTTTCTTTTGGAGTAAAAGCAGATCGCTATGTTTTCATAGAATCATAGAATCATCTAGCTTGGAAGAGTCCTTTGAGATCATGGAGTCCAACCATTAGCTTAACATTGCCCAAACCACCAGTAAACCACGTCCCTCAGCACCATATCTAGACGGCTTTTAAATACCTCCAGGGTTGGTGACTCCACCACTTCCCTGGGTAGCCTGTTCCAATGCCTGACAACCCTTTTGATGAGGAAATTTTTCCTAATATCCAATCTAAACCTCCCCTGGTGCAACTTGAGGCTGTTTCCTCTTGTCCTATCGCCTGTTGCTTGGGAGAAGAGACCGACCCTCACCTTGCTACAACCTCCTTTCAAGTAGTTGTAGAGAGTGATAAGGTCTCCCCTCAGCCTCCTTTGCTCCAGACTAAACAACCCCATTCCCTCAGCCACTCCTCATAAGACTTGTGCTCCAGACCCCTCACCAGCTTTTGTGTCACAGAGTTGCTGGAGTTAACAGCCTCTTCCCAGAGGGTCTCTCTCTGGTTGCTGAGTGTTACAGCGGGTGCCCTTCAGGGACTGGTGGGACCCAGAATGAAATCCCCATTACATTCGTCACCAGAAGTGCCAATCCTTCTCTGCAAGAGACTGCCAAAGGCTGTGGAGGATCATATATACCAACTGGGGCAAATCTCCCCATGCTCAACACAGACACAGGAACCATCTGGCTCACTGCTGCACCCCAAAAACCTGGTTCCCCCCGTCCCCTATTTGCTCTGCCTCCCCTGTTCTGCAGGTACTGGCAAAATCCGTCCCAGCCGGCAGCTCAACACGCGCAGCACTGCACGGTGAGCCCAACACCCAAACACTCCACAAAGGAGTGACTCAGACCGTGCTGAGAATAGGCGCAGTTTCCATTCCCAGCTACAAATATTTTTAGCTGCTTTAACAGAACAACTTGTCAAGATGACCCGTGAAGTGTTTAAGAAGAAAACATGACAGAATTTATGGACAGTGCTACACAATGTGGATGTGAAGACTCTAATGCAAGAAGCATCTCGTGCTAGAACTGGGAGGCACGTATGTCTCCTGGCCCAGGCAGTGTATAACATTGAGTCCAACGCTTGCATCTACTCCACTTACCCTCTCCGGAGGATATTTCATTCACCCTGTGCATGAAATCAGCATATTTGTGATGGGTGGGAAAGGCAGAAAGGGGATATCCAGAATTCACTAAATCAACGATTGAAACCCTATCAGCAATGTACTGAATTTTTAACGGGTTTTGAAACAGACTTTCTACTTTTTCATAATTAGTTTCTTTTTTTTTTCCAGAGACCAAATTCAGGATTTGCTATGTTCAAATTTTCTCTCTGCCTCATATAGGAGTACGATTCAGTTCACACAATTCCTCAGCAGAGCTGACCAATACAATTTTGGCTGTCTGTCAGCTACTAATGCTGTCCTACTTTCTTCCCTTTCAAATTGGAGGGAAGTCCACACTTGATTTCCTTAGTAAGGAAAAAGTTGATCTATCTTACCCGAATGCTGACACAAGTATTGCAAATTATTCTAAAGTGGGATTACAAACCTTTTATGAATTAATTATTGTCCACTGTATTGGTGGAAACCTTAAAATTAGGCTCTCTAACATATTGGGAAATGGCTCCAGGAGTTACCAAACACCTCACAGAATTCTTCCAGACTGAAATTTTTCATCAGCTTCCACAGCATCCTAACTGGGTACGTGGCCCTTACAGCTTAGCTGTCCACCGTCATTCTGGAACAAGTTCTACCGCTCAGAGCAAACGTCCCCAAGCAGCACATGCAGGAGGACGCCCAGGCAGCTAGCCATCCTGCTGTTTTCAGCACATTGAAAGCACAATGAAAGGGTTTAAGGTTATTTTAAGATAATATTCAAGTAGATTTCCAGATAACACTAGAGGAAGAACAACTGCCATCTGAGGAACCGAATACAGCATAAAATGCTCCTGGGAATTCGCACCACAGCGCCTAAATTTTGCGAGCGAGCAGTTCTTTGATTTCTCATTGTTCAGGTGGAGACTAACAGAGAAGATGGAGTGAGGGGTTAAGGTGGGTCCACATTTCTGACAGTTGAACAGACATGTCTCCACCTCAGAACAGAGCTTGAGAACGCCAGGTTCACAGGTGATTTTGGGAATGCATACCATGAAGTTGTATGTAGGTATGCAGATGTGGCGAATTATGCCTTTAATGAGCAAACGCTCTTGCATGTAAGGACTCCGATCCAGAGTGACCATTCAAACCCAAATGAATAAAGGGAGTAGAAGTACCTAAACACCATGAACCTCTCCTGTACCCGCACATGCAGCAGCTCCTTTTGCTTGCTAAACATGCCCTTCTCTCTGTGCTGCCACTCCTCTAGACTACACAGTTTTGCTACTCTCAGCTAGAGAAGTCACTAATAGCAATAATAAAAGTCACGAAGAATACATTTAACAGCGAGGTACCACGTCCTGTGGAAATTATTGCTTTGTATTAATATTTATTGTTTACCAACTGTATAATAGGAAGGCTAAATGGTCTACTTGAGTCGTCTTGTGAGGATCCATTTATACTTACAATGTTTAATAAAACATTTGCCAATAGCTCTCTGAATAATATATACGTATTTTTAAATTACCCCGTGGGTGAGTCTGTAGAGGAAAGTATCCTCTGTTATGCCGGTGTGTTTAAGCCACTCCTGTCACGCCATTACCTCTCACACAGACACCCTCATTTCAGCTTAACTAAAGCAGAACTCGGCGGTTAGAATGCTCCACAGGAGGAGTTACGCTAGAAAAGTGCATGGTTTAAAATTCACACCTTGTCTTATGTTAGCACAGCTTTCCCAGGGCGCAGATCTGCTTCACAGAAATTTTATAGACATGCCTGTACATACACACACACACACATATTGCTCTTAATTTATATAGAGCAACCTGCATTATTGTCAAAGAGCAGCTACATTCTGGCCAGGAAAATTTAGGTTACTACACACAAAAAAAGAGTCCTACTGTTTATCCAAAACCAAGGATCACATCTGTGCCGACTGGCAGATAGGCAGAGCCATCTGTCATTTTGGGGTATCCTAATGGGATTTGGCATCAGAAGATGAGGTTCTGTAACCAGGTAAAGATCAAGGGACAAGAATGCCTCGAGGCTTCAATTACCCACAACTTCACATTGTGCTGCCTTCAGAAATCTGTTCTGGGAACCATATTAAGTGCAATTCATTGATGTTTATGGTTCGCATTTGCCGTTCCTGGAAGCAGAATAGCTTGTAAAATTAGCAGCTGTAGCTCTATAGCTGGGAAAAGGGCAAAGAAGTTGAAATAGTGAAATCTTTATTTTATTTCTTGATATTTCTGACTTTGGCACAAATCCAGTTTAACAATGCTACCTTCAAAATGCCCTTTATTTCCAGGTGACCATTCTGTATTTACAGCCCATATAGGGTTTGTTTTATTCTCCGTGTACACTCTGTATCCAGACCTCCAGAGACTGCTATTTCTGAAACCTTTTATCTTTTTAAACGCTGAGTGCCCTCTATTACCAAGCATTTTGGTTGTCGTTTTATGAGCTCAGAATTAGATATTTTGTGAAATGAAACAAATAAACAGATCACCAGGCAGAAGGTACCGTTCTGCTGAAAAAAAGGTGGATAATTCCCCACCCATTATTCAACAGTAATCCAAAATGGATCATTCCAATTAGAGTTGTGATTTTGTGGCCGAGGCACTGCACTGATGCAGACAGCTATTTGTACACATTTAGAGCTACAAATTATCTTCCCTGCCCAGAGAAAAGCAGAAAAGTTCTCGGTAATATTAGTAAAGTATAATACGATTTGGAGACAGGAAAACTTGTATAAACTTGTCTAGGTGTTATGAAAAAACCTCTTTTATGAAAGAATCCACATTTTTGAGTCTACAGAAACAAAGATGCTACTAAAACCGAAAAGAAAAAACAACCTCAACACCCCCCTCACAGTGAGGTGCCAAACCAAATATTGTTACTGATAGAAGATATCAAGTCTTCAGGCCTGAAATATTTCTAATATCTTCTATTTTAGAATAATCTGTGCATCTGTTTCAACATAGCTTTGCAACTGCCAGTATAATGAAGACAACGCTCTTAACCATGCCTCGAATGTTTTATTTGAGAACTGTTGAAGTTCTCAGCAGATGTAAAACCACTGCTCCATTTGATTGTCATATGCTTCGAGGACAGACTGCTTAGGTGTAATTCTCAATTGAGAAGCGAAGTCAAGGCACTTGGTTATGTACTTCATTTCCTCTGAAATATTTCTGGAACAATTGCAGTATGGATAAACGGGGATTTACTAAGAAGTTCTCCACTCAGACCTTTGGTTAAACGCAGCTTTACGAGGACAACATCTAACAAGTTCTCAGGCGGAACCTTTCCACACACAATTTTTCTCTTGGCCACATACTTGGTTCCTTCTTAAACCAGCTATGTTTGGCCTCCCTGCCTGCTCTCTGCCTGGCACGCCGGCCCTCCACTTCAGCCAGCCAGGCTCTCTACTGCCTGGCCTCCCCTTCTGTGACAACTGCCCAGGGATTGCTTTGAACCTCCTGCTCACAACCCTAGCTCCAAAGCTGATTCCTTCTGATCTTGTACGGCTCAACTGGTTATTGAACAGCTATTTAGATAACTGGTCAACCATTCCCTTTGCAGAATGGTAACCCCTAATAAAATAGCTGGAAAGTCATTGTGCATGTGAAATGAGGTGGGTTGGGATGTTCTGAGGCACCCATGTTAGAAAGCTAACACCAACAGACTGCCACTTCGGTGCTTGTGACTGCTCTTCTCCCAAGCCAAGCATCACAGGACGCAGAGGTTGCCCGGAAACTGGACCAAACAGCAGGATGCTCGAGAGTATGTTTATGGAGTGGCACTATCACAAGAAGGATGTAATTTCTATATAATGTTAAAATACGTCAGCTTTTTTGGTATGCAACTGGAACTTTCTGTGCATGTTTTTACTAAGAAATAATTAAAAAGAGGTATTGTCTTACCAAGTTTGAAAGTAGCCAATGGTCACAAGCAGAAAAAAAAAAAAAGGCAATAAATTGGAAGAAGTCCAGGGTGTAAACACTGGGAGAGCCTTTGGTTTTTTATTCCCCTGTCAATTCCACACAGGTATGTTCAAAAAGAAAGAAAAATAAGTATAATTGTATGATGAGCTTCTCTCTTTTACACAGAACACTGCAGCAAATGCACATTAACAGACACAAGGCAGATTTTTATATACTGCTACTTGAACAACAGATCTCGACAGCAGAAACAACGGCACTGCCTCATGCTTAGAGAGGTGCCGTGCGTGGGCCTCACTGCCTCATGGCCCGGCGCGACTTCTGCCCTCTCACCCTCTCCACTCGAGCAAGGCAAGATGGAGAGAGCCAGCCCACACTGCAGAGGCAGAAAGGAAAAAGAACGTTTAGAAGGGGATGCCATGAGTCCCTCGAGCTTATCTGCAGGACCCAAGCAGCCCGCAGCCGCGACCAAAGAGAAAAGCAGGTTGTCAGCAAATACTATTTTCTGCCTTTGAACCTGGAAGAGAATGTGATGGACTCGCGAATGTGCAAAGAAAGAGGAGCATACATGTCCAGTGAAGCTTTTCTTCAGGATTTAAATATTCCTTTTCCCAGACTTAAGAAAGCTGCATTGTTCATGAAATTTAATGCTCTAACTTGGTCCATTTTCAGAAGGTAAATCCTAAAAAGCTCAGTGTGGCATTTTTAAACAACTGCCACCACAAATCTCCAGAATTTTGTGTTTCTAACCTTGCTTTTAAGTGCTTGCATGACTAATAAAGTGTGACATTGCTGAGATTTGCTAGCATTCTTTTCTGTAACATAAGTTCTAGCTGACAAAAATATGGCTAAATTTAGATACCTGCAGCAAACAAGAACCTTCGAAACAAAAGCAGGCTTAAGGATTAAAATTGGCTATGACATGTTTGTGCTCCAACATACGCAAGTTCACATAACCCCTTGTCTGCTGCCCCATTCGCAAAGTCACGGGCTGGCTATGAAAAATAGTTTGCTGAGTGCTAGCTATGAAAGCATTAGTTATTTTGATACGCTGCTGCTCCAGCGGGTTGTGCCAGTATGGCAGGTGGAGCCTGCTGGGTCTTTCAACTACGGAATTTAATTTTTTTAAAATAAGCCATTAACTGCAGAAAACCAGACGGAAAAAGACCTCCTCTGTAGATAACAAATTAGTGTCAAGAAACATTGCTCGAACCGCACAGAAGTCTCATTCCAGGATCTCAAAACTCTAAATACATTCGGACACTATATTGCATTCTCCCAGTTTTCTGCTGTCTATGTGCTCTTTAAATGGGGCACATCCAGCTGAACCCTTGCTTGTTTCTCCTTCTATATTTCCTCACATGTCCCTAAGAAGTAGGAACCGCAGTTCAGTATTCGTTCAATAACAGGCAAACTGAAGTCAATTGATGGTTTATCAGACACAAATATAGAAGACCTACAATGGGAGTTACACCTAGAAAAGAGGAATAAGAAAGAGACCATTTAAATCCTGTAGCTGAATTTCAGGTGTCCCATTGTGTCCTTTTTATTTCTGTTTCCTTTTTTGCATTGTGCCAGACAGCTACCCTAGAAGCCACAAGAGGATGGTATATAAACACCAGTGCTTTCTAAGACTTCTGCTGGAAGAATTAGCCACCTTATCTAAAAGTCAATTTACTGCAAAGAGAAATTCTTTTAAAAAAAGAAAAATCAAAGTACCATTTGAAATTGAATTTTCAAGCCATAAACTTTACCAGGCTAGTCCTGCTGGCATATTGAATGGCTGGTAGGCATCTCATAACAAGGTCACTTTTTCTAGTTCAAACTTTGCATTAAAGCACCCTAAGAAAAACAGTCAGCTCGTGCCACAGCAGGAGTTAAAATAAGAAGCCCAAATAGTACAGCTGCTGTGGAAGAGCCTTCTTTTTCCTCAAAGTAAAATTCATCTTTTCCTTTCTGAAAAAAAGCCACCCAAAAGATACTAGGACCTCTCTGTAGTAGCAGAAATCTACGACGTGCGTGAAAACTTACATATTATGTTTTCTATTTATTTTCTTTGCAATTGTGTATTTAGTCCTGGAGAGAAGACTTCCTGCTCTAAGTACATATTTTGAATTCACTGTCAGATTTAAAAACAAGCAAATGAAATACCCAAACACAACAGGGCATCCAGAAGCATTTGTAGCTTCTTGTCCTGGGAAAAGACAGAGCTGCAGCTCTGTGGGAAACTCCTGGCAGGTCTGATGGCTTTGTGTTTCTTGTAGACTGTTCTGATCGTGGCAGAAATGAACACAAGTTGCTATCTCTAAAGTTTGCAGGAAAATCCCATGGAATACCCAGCATTACTGACAGAACAGTTATCTTGTGCCAGATGCAAGAGCTTCAGACTGCTCAGGCCGTTCATCTACATTGCACCATGCCAAGCACCTCTTTAGTTGCCTGTGTCTCGCAATCTTACACAATTTTGTTGATCCTTAAAATCTATACATCAAATGAAACCTGAATCTGCAGAGCAAAGTCACAGGTTTAAACATTCTCTGTCAGATTTTGCTTCGTCTTTCATATTCGGTTTACCGGGAATGATGTCTTCCGTATGCACCAAAGTCAGTTCCTCCATTCTGTCAGAGGAGGAGTGACCTGGAGAGCTAATAAACCCAGTAAGTCGCTTTCAAAACATTTTTTACTTGACAAATCATGAGCAAAACCCCCAAAGTACTTCACTTCTATTGTTAGCAGATCAGGGCAAAGCAAAAAAACCCAACACCAGAAAGACCCCAGCACCCTAAATCTAGGCACCTAAATAACTACAAAGAAAAATCATCTCTTTGGGGAAGTATTTTACGAGTGAAAATTACAACTTTCCTCATAATCAGCATCCTGTTCTCATTTTTCTTCTGACAGCTGTAGGACCCGTGACACTATTTCTATATTTAATCGAGACATCTCTGGAAGTTTCAGAAATCAGCAATGCTTTAAGACACAAAAAAAAAAAAAAGAAAAGAAGAAAAAGAAAAGAAAGCAGTGAGTTCTGGTTGCCCCCAAGCTCTTCTCACTCCTCCAGGGAATGAAAATGAGGAGTCAGGCAGATTCTGCCAGTCACAGTCCCTATGGAAGGAGACAGAACACAAGCGCTCGCTGCTGGTTTTCGTCTGTCACCCACCAATGAGTTCCCCCATACTCAGTGCTTAGATGACCTCCCACGCAGTTTTCCTGTGTCCGGATAACTGCAACACAAACACCACTGTTGCATTAGCTGCCATTAGCAAAAAGCTTCTAACAAACAGCAGTGGCGGACAAAGGCAGACGATGCGTCTTTTCCTCTGTATTGGGACAACATGCAGTCAACTCAAAAGGGATTAGCGGAAGCCACATCAGGCTGGAGATGCCAAGTGGGAGGATGGCCCCAGGCAATACATGCTGCCATCCAGGCTCTGGCTGTTCTAATGGCGCAAGAGCTGAGATTAACTCGTCTCCCACTCAGCTCCCCCTTAGTAACACAGCATACGGACACAAAGCAAGACACCTACTGCATAATCAGGCCTCTCAAAAGCGCTAGCAGAGTTCGCAGCCGTTCCTGTGATACCCAGTGTCATCAGAGACTTATGGCAGTGTCGTGCCTGGAGTGTGAATACCAGTAAAATTCATCCTACTGCCTCTAGGAAAAAATGCCAGGGGTCAGGAAAGGGCAGTGAAAACAGGCGAACCACATAGGAAGGTACGTTGTCCTCTAACGCAGAGGAAGAGCAGAGATATACCAAAGAAAAGCAGGGCTAAAAATATCAAGAAGAGGGCAGAGGTGTTCGCACAGAGCAGGCATACTGGGGCCACAGAAATGCATTTGCAGCTAGTTCTAACCCGCACTGATTGAAAGACAGGTACTTGTGTGGGGACAGTTGAAAAAGATGTTTTATTTCCCACCTCTCTGTACCTTCCCCCCCCAGTTTGGTAGCACAAAAACCCTTGAAACAAGGGACAGAGAACAGGGAAAGAGAACAAAAAAAAAGCATGTGTGTGGGGGAAAGGTCTTAGAAAACCCATAGTTTTGCACTGAGATCTTTAAAGTTTAGGGACATAGTTCTGAAACCTGAATATTTGGTTTGCCTTGTTTTTAATTGAAATAACCTTAGCCGGTCCTACTCCTAATTAACTTGCCGATAAACAGATTGTTAAACTACTGACATGCACAAGACAGAATAATATAGTGTCATCAGAAAGAGAACAAAAACATGACTGGAGAGAATTAACTGTACAGCTCCATCCTCCACAGCCACAGCAAAGCAGAAACACCTAAACCATCCACTTAATACACAACAATAAGCACAAAGGTGTAACCTCCTCTTGAAGGGACTGGGAATGAAATGCAAAGCTGTACACCCACGGTCAGGGTTCCAAGCCACGCACGCTAAAATTAGTTTTGGAGAAACTGGGAGTGCAAAACAGACAAGTCAATTCACAAACTAACAAAAAAAACCAACAACCACCCCACCCTATATTTATTAAAAAAGACCCAACCAACCCAACCCTTCTAAGACCATTAAACTGAAGCAGTTTAGAGTACGCATCTCGACAACATGGAAAGTAGCTAACTGAATCCAGCTCTCAGACACTGGGCTCTGTTTAAGAATAGATTAATTCATGATTTATTTAAATTGATCTAAGTTCAGATTACCTCTGAGAGGTGGGTCTCCTCTTCTTCTGCTTACCTGTGTTTTCGCATTGTTCCCTTGAAAAGGCTGCTCAGTAGTGTGACTCAGGAACTGAACTGGTTGAAATCTTTCTTTTTTCTTTATGGCTTAAATTACACTCAGATCAACTTCTCATGAATATTAGGATAAGGAAGGGACCTGAAAGAGGAAGAGAGGAGGGATGAACTCTTCTTTTTAGAGACAAAAGAAACATAGATAGTCTTAAGTCAATGGTGAAAGGGCACCGCACTTGGGTAAGTGTTTGTTGTAGGAAATATTACGTGTAGCGCCCATCTTGGCCATATCCACAGCAATGGTGGGAAGTACCCCTTGTTACTCATTTGTAAAGTAAAAATGTATTTATAAGAACTTATTGGTACTTGTTGGTCCTTCACACACACACGCCCCTTTTTATTTGATTTTGTTTATAGATGCCAGGCCTTCCCAGATGAACACAAGCACTCCTGACACTGGGGTGTTCCCTCTGTTCCTCTGCGGAAGTGCCAGTGACTTGAGTTCGTTCCTGTGAAGAAGGCTGGTTTCAGGAAGCCAGTATTTTCTTGACCGGTTGCCCCTGTGAGCGAGGAAGGATTACAAACTGTCTCTGCACAATTTGAATATGCTAGCAAAATGCTCTTTCTAAATGGAAAAGAAGATGCTTTTCATCTTTTATCTTTCATTTTCATTGATGACATTCATGCCATAGTTCAGAAGACCACCCTTCAGCTTGTTCTTGGCTGAGACATAGTGCTTTTAATTTATAAATTATGTCTTCTTAGAAAAAGAAAAAAACCACTCCCTTCTGCCAGTCATATTGTCCTTGTTTTTTAATTACCACCACCAAAGAGAAAAGTCTTTAATGCCTAGAAGAAATGCGCACATATTTTCTACCACAAAGAAATTCATCAATGTTTAGCACAATGGCATGTAATTAATAGTTGTGCTTTAAAATTCAAGCTAGACTCATTGTAGTTGTTTGCCAAGAGGTATACACTAGTGCTGCCGCTGCCATACTGAATGTATTTTTCCTATAGTTTCTGTTTTTCAGTAGGTAGCGAGACTGTGAAAACAAACCAATGCGGCATTACCAGAACAACCCACTGTAGCAGTCCCTGCCACTACGAAGGCTCGCTTTACACAACAGTTATGGGTGAAAAACGCACGCAACAGTTGTCTCAAGGCCCCCCGCCCTCTTCACTACACAACTGCCAGCTGCTTGCTTTTTTTTGCCTTTTTTTTTTTGATCCTTTTTTTCCTAAAAAAAAAAAAAAAAAAAAAAAAAAAGCAGCACATAAGGATGCTTTACAACAGCACAGAACAAAGCTGAGGTGCTGCTCCCGGGTCTGCCCCCTTATTTCCAAACAGGTGATGATTGTCCTGGTAAAATGCTGAAATAAAATTTTCCAGCTAAGTGCCTAGAGAAATGAGGCTGGCTAACTGAGAGGTGATGGGTAGGCATGCACAGCTCGCGTGAAGGACTCCAAGACACAAGGCGCGGGGGTTTTAGCCGACACTAGTGTCCCCTGATGTGTCCCTTTCCCCACTCTAGAACACTGTCCTATTGCAAGGGCAGCCGAAGGCCCATAAGCTTACTCCAAACAGTCTAAATCTTCCAGTTATACAAACTCTTCATCTAACGGCAACGATGGGTGCCAAAATTCAGCTCAGCCTTTTCTCCCCCTCACTTCTGCCCGCCTGCTTATTTCCACCCAAGTGAAGTGCTACACATCTCTACTCTCTTACTTTTGTCCATACAGCTGTGTGTGGAAACAAAATACCCAAAACTATCCGGGTTAAGGGCAGGGAAGCTTTTGATTTGCATTTAATCCAAAGGGTGGGACTCGCTAAGAAGTCAGGCACGAGCAGGGATGACCAGGGCACGAGCAAACGTTTTACTGTGCCACGTGGCAGAGGAGGAGCAGCACCTTCAAGCAGAGGCAGCAGCGGTGGTTTGGCAGGGATGGCCTCAACTGCTGCAGGCACATCTGCCAGGTCTCGTCTGCCACTATGCTGACTTCCAAGCAAATGGCACTGGTAAGGTCTGCTGGAAATCAGGCCTCTTATTTACAATCTACTTTGCTGGCCATAATAATGCGCAGAGAAAAGCTCTGAAGCAAGTTTTGTTGGCGTTGGCTGGCAGTGATCCTCTCCCCAAGCTGTGCCTGTTTGTTTCTCCTTCTAACACCACCGGGATGGCAAGCTGACCCATGCTGGAAGCTGGGAGGAGAATCCTTGTCTGCAAGCAACAGACGTGGAAGAGAAAACAGCTTACCAAATGTGATACCATATCTGAGGAGTTCAGATGCAGCAAGTTCATTTTTCATGCTGTCACATTCACAAAACCCCATCCACGTGTTTTTGCAACAGATCTACCTGTGCATCCTCATGCCCATTCACCCATCCAGTTGGGCTGTCCAGTTACTGAACAAAATTGGTCCTATTTTACCTCAAGCCAGGACAGGAGATGAGGTGGAGGTTTGAGTCAGGAGCTTCCCAAAGCCTCCGAAGTGACAAACCCCAGATATCGTATAGGACTGGATTTTTCAGTACTGCTGCTTGCAGGAACTGCTTTAGACCAGCATGACTTGTAACAGGCTAATGGCACGTGCCTGAAATACCCTCTGCCAGGAGCTGCTGTTGGTCCTGCAGGGAAAGTGTGAAGTAGGTTTTGCTGACTCGTTGGCAGAGCTGACTTGCTACCCCACACAGGTACAAATGAAGTTGGAGCAGCCTTCAAGCAGCCAACCCCAAACCTAGGTTTAAGGACAAGTATGGGTGGGGAATGGACAAATCCTTAGTTTAGCTAAACCTTAAAAACAAAGCTTATTGTTATGTTGAGCATATTGTTAATTCATAAGTCAAACTTCAGAAATATGGCTTTGATTTTTCTATGTGTGTAGCTCGAAATCAAATGGGGATCTCCAGCTGTTTACAAATCTGCTAGTTCAGGAAGCAGAAAAAATGGAATCACTTATTCCTTACCCCGTCTTCTCCCACCTTTAGAGTTTTGCCTTACATTTGCTTGCAGCTTCTGCAGAGCAGGGGCATTATTTTCCTCCTCTGCAGTTGTACAGCACCAAAGAACCTCAGCTGCACACTGCAACCCAGGGGCAAGTGCCATACAAATAAGAATGTTACTGGTCCCAATGTACTGGCCAGTATAAACAAAACCCTCAAAAACTTTTGTTGCCATTCGACGCTTAAAGATCCTGACTGCCCACAAAAGGTGGGTTCCCACTCTGGGCTAAGAGGTACTGCTCCTGTTCTCTAGAGTGGCCAGCCCTTGGCCACTGGTTTTCATCAGAAATATGAACCATCTAATGGTCATCCTGCATCTCTCTTTGCAGTCAGGTGAAAAACTGAGGGTTCTGCACAGAGATGGAAAGCGCAGAATGGAGAAACAGAGACTGAGAAAGTATTTTCAGCCAACCCAGCAATTTCCACAGCAGTACAAATATGACCAGGTAGTTAAAAATGACACTAAAAAACCTACTTCCTTTGGGACCATTCCTCTCCTCCTTCTAACAGCGTCCACCCAGGTGATAGTCACAGAAAGGACCACTAGGTGCAACTTTTCTTTGTAAATACCCAAACCAAGTTAGACAGTAAACTACTGAAAACAAGTACTGCTTCAAATAATCTTTCACTCAGTGAGGATTGTTTGCTTTTTGTATTCAGATCCAATTAGTTTTCAAAATAGGTAAGACAAGTTCCAAGCTATGGAGTTTGTAATCCAGAGCTTATTAGCCTGAAGAAGAAAGTTTAAAGTAAAACTTTAAATTTTTTTTATGTAAATTACTTACACCCTGATTATCTGATATTTTCATCTATGTAAAAAAAGTCGAGAGTTTGATTGTTAGTCTTAAATATTAGGAAATCTGTCCAAAAGCACCTTGTCAAGCTGGTCAGAGCTGTCAGCTATCACTCTTGTTGAGGAACAATTCAGAGATTCCATAGAGACTAACGTGATGCACACGTATCTATAAATAAAAACTTCTGTTTTGTTTGTGGTGAGCTAGAATTAGATACGCACCTACATACATCCAAGGTTATAAATAAAAATTAGTATCTTGTTCATGGAGTCGAGTTGGACTTAGATATCCTAACTCTCTCTGTTTTTAGAGATACATACATATTGTTAGTATATACCTAGCTATATGTAGGACACCAAGTTTTAAAGAAGATACCCAATGCTATGGCCCTCTAAGCTCAGGTTAGGGTTGCCTGCAAGGAATTTCATCTCCTTATGGTCCCTTTTTAACAGGAAATAATAAGAAAGGAGGGAAGACACCAGAGTAGAGAAGGTTCTTGCCAAACCCAGATATGAAAGATACAATTCACCCCAAAACATTTGCCGTAACAGACTTCCACCTAGAGTGAGAGGGAGGAATAACTGTGACCAGTCCTGATGGATAAGACATTACTATAGCACAAGGTTCTGCTGAGCAGTGACTGAGCCAAACTGAGAAAAAACGTAAAGCCAAACTACGTGGAGGTAAGTGCCAGAGGATGCATGGATGGAGGCCTCCAAAAGGAAGCTGCAGCAGTCCTCTGTCATATGACTGAGATCACAGAGGACACTGCAGGTGGTGGTAAAAAAGGTAGAGGAAAGGTATAATGCGATTCTTAGCTAGTATTGGCTACTCTCCCTAGTTAATCTCTAGCAGGGAACTTACATCCCTCTACTGTTCTGTACACTTGATGAATAGCGGTTACTCAGATTGTGCGTGTCATTTCAATTTGCTCGATCAATGCAGCTCATATTCCCACTGTAATCCCCAAATGGGCAAAAATCCTACACACAGGCCTTCAGCCACGAGCCAGTCACAGCTACGAGAGAGATGTGAGCCACAGTTCTGGAACAGAAACTACCACAGGCTAATGTACACCTAGGCATACCGTGTGCATATCTACATAATAGATATTGATAGACAATAGACACATCACAGAATAGACAGGCATAAATACAAGGAAATATAACTCAGATAATAGATAGGCATAATTAGACAATAGGCACTGAAAGATAATAGTTTTAATGGGAGAGAGGGGTAGGGGAAGATCAAGCATATCTTTTCTCCGAGCTGAACTTCTAGTGTCTCCTACATTTTTTCACATTAGTCGTCAGCCATAAAGAAAAAAACTGTCTTTCACTTACAGTACTGGGTACAGCTCCTGGGAGAGGAATGTTTGCTTTGGTGCCAGTTATTTTCTGTCTGTCTTAACAGCAAGAGGACAGAGTGAACCCTGCTCTCAAACATCAGGATTACAGACTTTCAGAAGGGGTTTTTTGTAACTTTTGTTTTAAGCATTTTTCATTTATTCCTGCAGGACCTCTTCCTGAAAGGTGCCTTTGTTCTCAGGACTGAATGATGCTTAGGTTTATCTTTAATCTCTCTATTTGATTTCATAGGAGACAAAATAAATAATTGTTAACTTGTGCTGTGGCCAACAGGAGCCTCTAAACCATTAAGTGAGGGTTATGGCAGATGTTGGCCTGCGGAAGTTGCAGGAACTCAACATCTGCAGAAATCCAACCCTTAGATTTTAAAGCACTGCTTTGTACAACTTTAGGTAGTCTTGAAAATGTTTCTCATGAGACTGGCCAGAGCTAGTGTGGCTTTTTAAGTTCATTCACTCCATCTTACAACTAGCTTCAATAAAATACATTCATTCAGTTGAATTACGTATTCACTCAGTTGTCATTTGCTTGCTAATAAACCATGCAGTATGGGGATTTTCACCAGCTCATGATTTGTAATTAAGTAAGTATGCAAAGTATTTACCTCTAATCTTGTTAAACTGATAGCTTTGGCTCTGTTTATCCAGGACACTGCTTTTAGAAAAGTCCGTAAGGAAATCTGTCTTGTACATACAGCACCATGAAAGAGGAACACATTACCACAGTCTGAACTATTGCTCATGTGTTGTGCATTCTGGAACATAGCACAGCCAAGCCAGAACTGCAGATGGTGTTTTACATGACAGCAGTCACGACTACTGGCCCTCGAGTCATTTGGGGAAAAAAAACCCAAAAACAAACAACCAAAAAACACAATCAAACCCTCAACATCTACCAGGATCAGGTCATACTGGAGGAGAGGAGAGAGAAAGAGCCGCATCACTGGTTTATAAACATCTGACTTACACCCCGATAGGTAATTATCCCACAGCTGATAGGGAAAATGTCAAACAAGCAGTTAAAGTAAATTAAATATAAAAATAAAGAATGAACTCAATCCAACCAACATGGCCACCTCAGTGCACTGCATCATGCCATTTTCATATTAGAAGGTCCAGAGCAAAGAAATTATTTTGTCAGCTTTTAGGGCTCAAGCCAGTCATACAATTCCTTCTTCGTGCATTTGCAGCTACAGAAACTACAGTAGCTTTCAAACAGTTTGTTGTGCCATGTGTTTGTCAGAACAAGTCCTTTTTTTTTTTTATAAAGGCAAGCCAGAACCAAATTTAGCGTGACTCTGTGACATCAAAACTAGGCCTTGAGCAAAATTCATAGACTGAATGAAGAGCATCTCCTTGATGAAACAGGCACCTTCACAGAATTACCCACGTTCAAAGCTCCTGGCTCAGGAGTGGCCAGAGCACATTCTGCTTTTGACTTGCTAAATATCTCAGGTTTGGAAATTTATCAAGCTCAAATTAATAATTGATTTGGGGAAGCGTTAGATTTCAGGCCACTGTATCCTGCGTGCTGGATATACCCAGACTGTCAGGTCCTCTGCTGCACTGCTGCATCCCAATCTAAAGCCGAGTCCCTGCAAGGACACCCTGGGCACACCCTTACTTGCACAGATGAGGCAAAATCCCGTATCCATGTTAAAAAGCCCAAAATGAGTACCTTTCTATCTACTTGCCAGAGATTTATGTGATTTATCTAAAGTAGCGGCTTAGAAAAAAGGAGTCCATGTGACTGTGCGACATAGCATAGCACAGAATACAGGTCTGTATCCACCCTTGCCTCTGCCTGCCAATGCCCCCGGAAGAAATCCCCTGGGTTAAACTTCACAGAATGCAAATGAGAAAGAATGGTGTTTCTAAGGAGTCCTTACGCCTGACACTTAGGAAAAATATCTACAATGCAAAGCATGTCATACTGGTAGTGGGAATTGCAGGAGGAGAGGGAACATTTTCTAAGACATCTGCAGGGAATATTTTACAAATTGAAGTGTGTTTTCTCTTAGGGGACTGTTTCATCGCTTCACTTGATTATCCACAATGTTTTAACGACCATGTTTTTAAAGGTTTTTCGTAAGAATGAAATTTTGAATCAAGAGGCTATGAGATCCTGAAAGGGAAGAGTGTTTTACTTAGGTAGCCAACCATGACCTTGGGGGATTTCAAATGCAGTGGGGAAAATAAAGGAGTCTATGCAAAAATTAAGCAGACTGAAAAAAGAAACTGGGAAAAAAAAAAGCCAATATAAATTGGTCCTTTGTTGAATTGCAAAGTGTTCTAAGGAACTTAAACTAAGCAAAATAAAAAAGCAGAAAGGGGCATTAAAATAATTCCTTTAATACTCCCATTCAGATCCCACTGTCCATTGCTGCAGCGCAACCCAGTGTAACTGGACTAAACCCACCAGAAATATCTCCATTTCTCTGCAGCTACTACTCTCAAGTCAATTAAGTTAAGCCAAAACTGGAGGCCTGAAACCACTCACTTGCTGATCCTACTTTAAAACTTGTCATTGCCGCACTAGCACAGGTTTTCTAAAATCTATTGATTTTGTTATGCTTGCTTGCAAAGGTGCAAGACCGGCATAATGCCAAGTAAACAAAAGTACAGTAGTTCAAAATAAAGAGGTTGCTGATCATTTAAAATTTCCTTTCATCTCTCCAGCTTTTTCACCGTAGCCGCTGAAAGCAGTTCGAACACAGACAAAGGTCCAGGCGTTTTAGTCACCATGCTCTGCAGGTGTCTATGAGGCTTAGCCAGCCCCAGCCAAATCCCTGCTAGCGGCCTCCCTCGCCCATTTACCCCAGGAGCAGGAAGAGAAGTTGCACTGCCTGGATGTATCAGCAGAAATACCAGACCACGGCTGGAAACACGTTGTCCAAAAAAAGTGTACGTTGGGTGGATTACTCCTCACATTTCTTCCCAGTGTCTTTCAATGACAACTCAAGACAAAACACCAAAAAACTGCAGTCTGACATAGTTTCTTGTAATTAAGAGAGAGAAGGTTCAGGTTGTGTCATGAGATGGGTAGGAACCCGTCCAAACCAGTGAAACTGCAGGGCAGGAAGGTTCCTGAGAAGAGCTGCGTTTTCATCACCCTCACGATGCAGTCCCCTGGCTACTGGCCAAAGGCACAGGCCCCCTTCTCCCGGGACCACAAGTACCCCATTCCCTTACTGCCTCGTCTGCCTTTACCTCCCACTGTTGTTTCCTTACCGATCAGATCTGTTTAGGTTTGCAGGAGAGAAACAATCTAAACCCAAGTGCTTCCTAACATTAATCCAGCTTTCCCAGCTTACTGAAAGCCCCATTGTGCCCCAGTGAAGGGCTGGAAAGCCCGGCTGCTACGCTCTGCCTGCTGCCATCCTCAGTTGGAATGAAAATCAAACCGTTTCTGTTGACTCCCACTCCTAACCGCTTGTAGCAGACAGAATGAGAGCAAAAAAGGGATTCCACTGAGCAGAGAAACCAGGAGGGCACAGGCGTGGGCAAAGCAGCCGAGGAACAGAAGGCAGCATTTGTTTTGACTGATGCAACCTGACAAAAGCCAAATAACGTGTCCATTTGCACAGCTGCATATTGCTGTAGATGTGGCATGGACCACACAAATGATATTACATGTAACAAATTAGTAATACATAAAGGCGGGGTTTTTTCCACTTTCACACATAAAAATTTAATACAGTTCTATTTCAAAGAGATTCACACCATCCTTTTAGGCAAACTCTTTTTTTAGAATTAAACATATGACGGGTTTTATTGTGCAAAGTAGCACGGCTTCATGCGGGACCAAGCCGTGAACAGTGACACCACCAGTTGTTCTACTTCAGAAAGCCTTGTTCATTGAAACCTGGGTTAGTAAACCACAAAACTTAAAGAAATGCCTGTCTGCAGCTGGTTTAGGTTCCCAGAAATGTGCACTGCATGGTCAGAGAAGGGATGCGCAGGGAGATCTAAGTAGCTCCAGTGTTAGCCTTCACTGCTTTTGTTCACCCGGGAAATGCAAATCACCATCTGGTTACTTTTTTGATGAAGGAAGGGTTAAAAACCAGGTGTAACTGGAAAGAAGATTTCAGCTTCACTGAAGAGACACAGCAAAAAAAAAAAAACAAAAAAAAAGCATAAACCAAGCTGCACAAAGCCATCTGGGATGCTCGTTACGTATGGGCCTGAATTTGAATTGCACCAAACAAAATGGCACTGGGGCAACTGTTAACTGGGGCACAGGGGAACTGAGCTGCCTGTGCAAGAAGACTCTCAGTACCAAACACAGCCAAGACTTGCCACAAGGATTCAAATAAACTGAGTATTGAAGCAAAGGAATGCTGGAACCTCTTAAATGGGCAGTTGGTTTCTCCTCCCCCTTTCCAAGGGCTGCCAGACCTTACCTTCCTGCTTAACAGATCAGGTGAATGATTACTTTTCAAATTTATAGCAAGGTGTTGATTGAAAATATATACTATTGAAATTTATGATGTGACAAACTTACATTATCATATTGCATGACTCAATCCGCCCTTATTTTTCAACAGAAAAATGTTTTGATTGAGCAAATCCATTTCCTTAAACTTCAAAACAGGACAGTTGAAATAGTGATTTCCAAAGAACAGCAGAAGTATAACATCCTCTGGCAGCTTATCTGCAGGTTTAATGCACGGGCTCCTAGAGTGCTACCAGGGTGGGCTGTTTTCCATGCATGGTATGCCTTAGTGTAACACCGACAAAATGAGTGCTGCTGGTCTTAATTGCCTTAGGACATAATTGGTGTAACACTTTCGAACCCCAGGCAAAAGTCTTTTGTTGTGGTTTGGGTTTTGTTATAATAAAAATAAACACACGCACACTCAACACCCCCAACTCAACACTGCCTAGGGAGCAACACTTCTACCGAGGCTGTACTGTGCTAATCCACCAGCAAAACTGTGCAAAGCAGAGACAACTAACTTTTCAATCACCTTAAACTCTGGTCCTCCCCCCCAGAGATGGCAGAGCATGCTGTGGCATTTCTCGGTCATTTCTCTATGAGAAGAGGCATCAGAATTGCATCATATACAAATCCCAAGTGGAGGATCCCCAGCCCCTGCCCACCTGTCCCTGCCGTTTCCTCCCATTCACACGATGTTGTGGGAGCACTATTAAAAATCTCCAGGTCCTCTAACACC